>NC_030682.2:8443550-9172300 GCF_000004195.4 Xenopus tropicalis | reverse complement strand
GGGTTTATTTAATGGTTAAATGATTCCCTTTTCTCTGTAATAATAAAACAGTACCTGTACTTGATCCCAACTAAGATATAATTACCCCTTATTGGGGCAGAACAGCCCTATTGGGTTTATTTAATGGTTAAATGATTCCCTTTTCTCTGTAGTAATAAAACAGTACCTGTACTTGATCCCAACTAAGATATAATTACCCCTTATTGGGGCAGAACACCCCTATTGGGTTTATTTCATGGTTAAATGATTCCCTTTTCTCTGTAATAATAAAACAGTACCTGTACTTGATCCCAACTAAGATATAATTACCCCTTATTGGGGGCAGAACAGTCCTATTGGGTTTATTTAATGGTTAAATGATTCCCTTTTCTCTGTAATAATAAAACAGTACCTGTACTTGATCCCAACTAAGATATAATTACCCCTTATTGGGGGCAGAACAGTCCTATTGGGTTTATTTAATGGTTAAATGATTCCCTTTTCTCTGTAATAATAAAACAGTACCTGTACTTGATCCCAACTAAGATATAATTACCCCTTATTGGGGCAGAACAGCCCTATTGGGTTTATTTAATGGTTAAATGATTCCCTTTTCTCTGTAATAATAAAACAGTACCTGTACTTGATCCCAACTAAGATATAATTACCCCTTATTGGGGGCAGAACAGTCCTATTGGGTTTATTTCATGGTTAAATGATTCCCTTTTCTCTGTAATAATAAAACAGTACCTGTACTTGATCCCAACTAAGATATAATTACCCCTTATTGGGGGCAGAACAGTCCTATTGGGTATAATTAATGTTTTAATCATTTTTTGGCGGATTTAGTTAAGTTATGGAGATCCAAATTACGGAAAGATCTCTTATCCGGAAAACCCCAGGTCCCGAGCATTCTGGATAACATGTCCCATACATGTACTAGCCCCTGGCAATACCCCCACCTATCTACAGCCACTAGGGTGGACACAGCAGCATTGCCGGGGCTGCTCCTGCCTCACCCACTCTGCGCTTACCTATTCAGCATTGGTGCAGGTCCTGGGAAAGTAGGTGAAAAGTGGGCCGCCTTGGGGTGCCCTATTCTTACATCCGGCCCTGTCAAATTCTCCTGCCCAGTACCCACTCTAGAACAGCCAGCCGGTGGCATGCCACCCCCAAATCTTTACCTGCCTGCCCATAGGCCTGCCCACAAATCTGGGCCTGTTAAGGTGGACTGACACAGGCTGATAAAGGTTCTGATTTGGCTTCCAGGGCGAGCCAGATGATTGCTGACTTGTTTGTTGTCTGACCGATATCTGGCTGAAAATCAGGCAGATATCTATTGGGCAAGTCAAAGTCAGTAGTATTGGCACCCAAGGTGAACCCAACGAACAGAAGCCCATCTAGGCCACCCCAACCCCTCTCGGCCTACACGGCATCTGCTCAAACCTTTGCTTTCCCACTGGGTCTCCTCTTGCTGCTTATTTCCACTCAACTGAAATCCCTAAAGGTCCCGGGCCGATTCTAGCTGCCAATATGGGTCCCTTAGACCAATTCAGCAACTAATCGGCCCGTGAATGGGCACTATCGATGGGCCTGCCCAACCGATATCTGGCCTGAAATCGGCCAGATATTGATCGGGCAGGTTAAAAAGTTTAGTTGGATGGGGGACCGCATCGACTTGTTGCCTATAGCCATCGTTATAATTTGATCGTTTGGCCCTGGGGCCAAACGTCCGAATTAGCCTGGATTCTCCCGATATCACACACCCGTAGGTGGGGGATATCGGGAGAAGATCCACCGATTTCAGGCCAGGTATTGGTCGGGCAGGCCCGTCGGTAGTGCCCATACACGGGCCGATTAGCTGCCGAATCTGTCTAAGGGACCCATATCGGCAGCTAGAATCGGCCCGTGTATGGGCACTACCGACGGGCCTGCTCCACCAATATCTGGCCTGAAATCAGGCAGATATCAGTTGGGCAGGTTAAAAAATTTAGTCGGATTGGGGACCGCATTGGCTCGTTGATGCGGTCCCCAAACCGACTTTGCCTATACCCGTTGCTATAATTGGCCTGGATTCTCGCAATATTACCCATCTGTAGGTGGGGGATATCGGGAGAAGATCCGCTTGCTTGGTGACATTGCCAAGCCAGCAGATCTGAAGGTGTATGGCCACCTTAACACTATTTGCCCCCTCACTATTGGTTTTCTCTATAGGCCAATGATCAGCAAAATTTGACCCAACATGTGTCCCAAATGAAATTCATACACAAATAATTAGCACCAGGGCTTCAGTAGGGGCCACATATATTATAACATTGACACCAAATATCATTGGGTTTTTCTATAATACCCAGCAGCAGTATTTATACTATCTCCTGGATAAAAGCGATTGTCTTATTCCTGTATGCAAGGAATACAAACACAATGTTATTGTCTCCCAACCTACAGCCGATTGGATGAAACCCAACTGGAAAATAAAGGGAAAGCCGGCGGCTCAGGACTCGTTAGCACGATTCTGCTTATTTTCCATTACAGACCCAGATACACTCAGTCATCTCTTTGTTATACACAATGGGCTTCATATTTACATTTACATTATCTAGAAATAATATGTTATTGAACGAGAGATTGCTAAGTGATTGCTTCATGCCTTCCGCTATGGCCCCCAAACATCCAACCCTTTCTATTCTGATCATTCTTATTTACTTGCAAACCCTTATCTTCCTTTTCAAATCTTTTCTTTCAGGGTCGGACTGGGGGGTGCAGGGCCCACTGGGGCTCCCACCCCAGGGGCCCAGCAGGTGACCCGCCGGCCATGTCCCCTAACCCCCCTGCAGGGGGGGGTTAACAGGCAGATGTGATGTCACAAAAGGGAAGTGAGGTCACACATAAGTGGAAGTGATGTCACTTCTGAGAATGAGGGGGGGGGATTAGGTGGCTCAAGGCTGTATTTATATATAGGCACCCGAGGGCCTGTCCCTAGAGTGGCAAATAATTTTTTCATCCGTTTCGCGAAACAATCCGCCAATGGCGAAATGCGGAAATTCGCCGCTTTAGATATGGTTGCTCAGCATCGTCCTAGGTGCAGAGACATGGAGCGGATTATATAGCGGGCTATAGCCTTAGGGAATCTCCCCTTTGGCAATAAAGCATAAAGATACATAGAACTGAGCCTTAAGGTGGCCATACACGAGGTCGCCAAGCGAGCGGATCTTCTCCCGATATCCCCACCTACGGGTGGGCGATATCGGGAAAATGTAGGTTAATTCGATCGTTTGGCCCCATGGCGGCAATGGGGCAGTTGGTTCGGGGGCCATATCAACGAGCTGATGCGGTCCCCGATCCGACTAAACCTCCCGATCGATATCTGGCCAATTTCAGGATAGGTCATATTGGTCAGGCAGGCCCCTCGTTCCTGTCCCTACATGGGCCGATAAGCTGCCGAATCAGTCCAAGGGACCCATTTTGGCAACAATCGGCCCGTGTATGGCCACTAACAAGAAGGCCAAGCCAAACATCTCTTTGTTATCAGTCTGTAATGAACTTGTCAGCCCCTTCCTCGTTCAGTGTTCGTCATCAGACCATTTGTATTATTTGTGCTGTTCGTTTGGCCCTTGGGTTTGAGTGGCTAATTCCATTACCCCAGCCGGCCTATCTGAGCGGCGAGTGTGTAAACACATTACCAAAGCAGAGGGACTAAGTACGTGCTCTTGACTCTCAGAATCGGCTTTGGATCAATCAGGTACACTCGCTTTTGATTGACAGCCCCTTTATGGGAATTAAAAGTAAACAGACCAACCGCGGAAGCTTTTATGCATGGGGCTTTATCCTCTGCCGGTCAAACAAGCAGAAAGCATAGTCACCCAGGTGGAACATATGCCTTAAACCTTAATCCCTAATTGTATGATTTGCCTGCCGACCCCCATAATGCCCCAGCACGGGTGGAAACCGTCTTAACCCACAAAGCCTTATTATATTAAACCCAAAGGATCTTTGAAATTGGTAATAAAAATGGGAAGCTCTTGGCTTTCCTAGCTCGGAGTTAACCCCCTACCTCACCAATCCCTCACATACTTACAGAGAGAGAAATTACTTACCCGCGTCTCATAGCCCAACAATTTGCCCATTACTATAATTGCACTGCTTGTTATTCTGTAGAACAGGTCACACAGTTTCTAGTTACCACTCTTACCCTGTCTGTAGGATTTAGGGCATTCCTAAACCCAGGGCCACCATCAGAAATCACGGGGCCCCTCACAACAAAATTTTCTGGGCCCCTCCTCCTCCCATGCACCGCCCCCAATGGCCTCTCCCCCAGTGACCCCTCCCATCAGTACAAAGGACACACAGACACTGATAGCCAGGGGTTACATTTTGCAGTGGTTCCAAGGCAGGGACCCCCTAAAACATTGCTAGCCAGCCCAGGGCCCCCTAAAATATTGCTGGTCCTCCCCCAGTGTCCTCATACTATGGCCCACTCCCCGCTGCTTCCTGCTCCCCCACTCCCCCCTACAACCTCCAGCTCCCCCCAGCATCCTCCCCAGCATTCTCCTACTCCCCCCAGCATCCTCCAGCTCCCCTCCCCAGCATTCTCCTACTCCCCCCCAGCATCCTCCAGCTCCCCTCCCCAGCATTCTCCTGCTCCCCCCAGCATCCTCCAGCTCCCCTCCCCAGCATTCTCCTGCTCCCCCCAGCATCCTCCAGCTCCCCTCCCCAGCATTCTCCTGCTCCCCCAGCATCCTCCAGCTCCCCTCCCCAGCATCCTTCAGCTCCCCCCCAGCATTCTCCAGCTCCCCTCCCCAGCATCCTTCAGCTCCCCCAACTCTCCCCAGCTCACCCACCACTGGCACGACCAATCAAATTACCCGCTGACCACCAGTGACAGGGCCCATAATTTTTAAAGGGGGCCCGGGCTAAAAAACTGTATCACGGCCGGGCCCCCTTTAAAGCGAGAAGTGTCCGGGCCCGGGACGACTGTCCCCCCTGTGCCCCCCTGATGACGGCCCTGCCTAAACCATCCACTATTGTTGGGGGAGGTACAATAAGCATTAGGAGCACTCACTTCTAACAAAACGCCTGGCCTTCATGGCCAACCTTCTGATTGGTACAAAGGTCTTACAGAACAAATGTTCCCCCCAAAACTCTGCAACATGATTATGAGACTGGATCCCTTCCAGATCTGATCCACCCTGATAAAACTGGCTTTATACCAGCTTGATCAACTGGTATAGTCCCTACAGGCCACTCTGGTAAATCTATGCCTATTGGACATCTAACTGTTCAGTAGATGGAAAATGGCTCTATTTAAGGTGGGCAAAGTCAAGTGCTCTCGGTGAGGCTTATTATAACTGTGGGTGTGGTTTATAATTGTGGGTGTGGCCTATTTTGGCACACTGGGCTACTCATAGCACACCTAGCACCCCAATTCAAGCACTGTAGTAACTCCAAATCATCCCTTTAGCAAATAGGCGCGGTTAGAAGATATGGATACACTGGTTGAAGCGCAACAATACAGAATGGTATGGAGCATCTTTAGATGCAAGAACCTTGTACAACCTATATTGTGGCTGCATTCATAAATACACCCTCAGTTCTTGACAACTTGGGGGTGCTCTGCCCAGACACATGAAATATCAGGGGATATCAACATGGAAAAAGTTCAAAGAATGGAGGGACCTCGGTGAAGATCAAAACAGGAGAAATGTGTTAAATAAACTAATCTTCTAAGGAAAGGTGGGGAGAGGGCACCCATTAAGACTGTCAGTTGACTCTAATGACCTACATTCACATGCAGCATATATGGTACAATGGGAACATTAATTAAACTTAATTAAATGAAATCTTGTTTCTGTACAACAAATCCCGTGACCTTATTGGCTGCTCCTGTTCAGTTTACTAACAAGATGCTGCTATTTCTTTGATATTCAGCTCACCTAGAGGCACCATTAATGGTCTCGACCTTTTGACCATTGTGTAGCTGTTGACAAGTTGAGGGCAATGTGATTAAATTAGTGGATTGGAAACACATTATTCTACATTGTAGGGTGTTGAATGTCTTTTATAATGCTTTTTATTCAAGCTCAGTTCTTTTTATTGACATATGGCACACCATGCCAAGAGTATCCAGACCCATTTTGGCTAAAAGTATCTGGAGACTCTATCAAATCCCTCACTGCTTCGTTCACAGAAGTTTGGGAGTAGGGACTTTTGATGGCTGAGCAGCTGCACACAAGCCTAAAAATCATCCATGAGAATTTGGAGTGGTGTAAAGCTTACTACCCCTCCACTCAGGAGCGGTGGAAAGGAAATCGTTGGGGGTATGAACTGAATCATGCTTCTCCATCTGGTAGCTTGGGAGATGCCAGGAGAACACGGCCTAAATGAGTAATGTTTAGTGGGGGAGGAATAATCATTTTCATGGTTTTGGCTATGGCTCCTGGTTCCATTTAAAACAAACCTTAACCCTATAATTCTGTGCTTTCTACTCTGTGGAAACAGTGGGTAAGGCTCTTTAATGTTTCAGCGTAATAATGCCCCCCCAGGCACAAAGCCAGGACCATACAGAACTCATCTGCAGCAAAGCTGGGAGAAATTGACTGGCCTACTGTAAGGGTACCTGGTGGTCTAGTGGGGCGGCGGGGACGCCCGCCGACTCTTCGCTCGGCGCGCAGCCCTTTAAACTCTGGAGCCCATACGCGCATCCGGCGCATGCGCGTTCTCTCCCTGGCTGCGCGCGCATGCGCACTTGCGTCTTTCATCCAGCGCTGCGTGTGACGTCACTATGGCGCCAAATTTGAATATTTAAAGCGGTTTCTGCAGCATAATCGTTGCCCAACGTAGGTTTTCCTCCTGTGAGTTCCTGGGTGTGTTATTCCTGTTCTGCTGATCTGTTTTGACCTCTGCCTGTCTTTGACCTTCCTGTACTGCTGCCTGAACCGACCTTTGCCTGAATTTTGACTACTCTTCCGGATTCCGTTTGGTACCGCGCTGCCTTATTGTTGTTGACCCCGGCCTGACCTCTGACTACCCTTTTGGACTCTGACTTGGTACTTTACTCTCTGAAACGTTGCTGACCCCGGCCTGATCCCCGACTTTGTCTTCTTGTGCCCATTCTCCCTATAGAACGGTTCTGGTTCCCTTGCCTGCTCAGAACTCTTTCCCTGGGCTCCTCACTGTAAGACCTGGCGGCATCCGAGTAGCGAAGGGCTCCTCCCGACGTGAAAGGCGGCGGTTATAGGCAGAAGCGTGAGCCGAGACCAGGCCCTTGGGAACTGTTCTGAGTTTTGGGATACCGACCATGACACCTACACTGAACCTTAACTTAAACCCAACTGAACACCTGCTGGATGAATCGGATCACCAACTGCGAGTCAGGCCTGATCTCCAACATTAGTGGCCAACTTCCCACATATGAATGGAAGCAAATCCCACCAACAATGTTCCTACACTGAACCCTAACTTAAACCCAACTGAACATCTGCTGGATGAATTGGATCACCAACTGCGAGTCAGGCCTGATCTTCAACATCAGTGGCCAACTTCGTACATGTGAATAGAAGCAAATCCCACCAACAATGTTCCTACACTGAACCCTATCTTAAACCCAACTAAACACCTGAATGAATTGGAACACCAACTGCAAGTCAGGCCTGATCTCCAACATTAGTGGTCAATGTCCTACATATGAGTGGAAGTAAATCCCACCAACGATGTTCCTACACTGAACCCTAACTTAAACCCAACTGAACACCTGCTGGATGAATTGGATCACCAACTATGAGTCAGGCCTGATCTTCAACATTAGTGGCCAACTTTCACATATGAATGGAAGCAAATCCCACCAACAATGTTCTTACACTGAACCCCAACTTAAACCCAGCTGAACACCTGAATGAATTGGATGACCAACTGTAAGTCAGGCCTAATTTTCAACGTTAGTGGCCAACTTCCTACATATGAATGGGAGCAAATCCCACCAACAATGTTCCTACACTGAACCCTAACTTAAACCCAACTGAACACCTGCTGGATGAATTGGATCACCAACTGACAGTCAGGCCTGATCTCCAACATATGAATGGAAGCAAATCCCACTAACAATGTTCCAACATCTAGTGGCACTCCTCCCAGAAGAACAGAGGTTTCATAGCAGCAAAGAGAAGACCAGCTTTTTATTAATACCCTAGATCTTATGTTGTAGTTTGTGATGTGAAAAGGCAGGTGGCCACATTTGACTATATAGTTTAAAGTAGGTTAAAAGAGACATTTCCAACAAGTTTCTCCATTTCAAAACACTCTACAAGTTGATCTCCCTCAACTTCTTCTAAACTAGACTCATACCCAATATCTTGAAGCAACAGCTTAGCATTTTGATTTATTCTTCCCAATTATGAGCTGACCATTGTAAATGACTGAACTTATTATCTAGATTATAAGCCCTGCTGTTTGAATATGTTGCCCTTGGCGACCACCGAGCATATGGAACATCTCCCCACCTGGAAATTGTAACTACCATGTTGGTAGGCGTTAAACAGTCATTTCCTTGCTTGAGTTCCAAGTTCAACTTTTGATATTGGGGTGTGTTTACTAAGAATGGAGATAAATATCACTGGTGATGTTGCCTGTAGCAACCAATTAGATCTTTGCTTTGATTCCTAACTTGTAGGTGACTGTTCGAATCTTATTGTTGATTGGTTTCTATGGGCAAGATCACCAGAGATATTTATCTCCAGTCTTAGTAATCACACCCCTTAAGCTGGCCATACACGGGCAGATCTGCTTGCTTGGCGATGTCGACAAGCGAGTGGATCTTCTCCCGATATCCCCACCTACGGGTGGCGATATTGGGGAGGCATGTAGGTGAATTTGGCCAAACGATCGAATTCTGCATGCGGCAATGGGGCAGTTGGTTCCGACTGGATTTTCTAACCTGGCCGATCGATATCTGGCCAATTTCAGGCCAGATATCAGTCGGCCAGGCCCTTCGTTTCTGCCCCTACACGGGCCGATAAGCTGCCGAATCAGTCCAAGGGACCCATATCAGCAGCTACAATCGGCCCGTGTATGGGGACCTTTAGGCTTTAATTCTTTCATCAACAATGACTTTTGGCCCTGACAAAGTCTACTCACCCATGAAAGCCATGGTTACCCAACTGTCTTTCGACTGTACTTGACTATACCCGGTCAGCTTGTTTATGGCTGCCCTTAGAAATGTTCAATCGAGCTATAATTTGGCACGGACCATTTTTCAGCCTTTAGGAGACCACACAGCCTCGGATTGCTTCATTTATCACCTTTGACACTGGTTAATTATCTTTCATCTGTAATGAAGTTTTTGGTTAAGTACTTTGGAAAGCTAAGGGGGAGCAGTGGGGCAGTTTAACCATTTAACATAATGATCCTGTATTCATTTTTGGAAACCAATGACCCCATGCATTGTAAGGTGTTAAAGATCAATGATTAAACATCCACGTACCATTAACCCTATTATTCACTCTCCATATTTAAGGTTTTCTCTTATTCCCATTTCATTATTCCCTGATCATGTTCTAATCTCTCCATCTCCACACTGATACCATATTCCTCATAGGTTGCTTTCTGTTGCTCATTCATTGTGAAATAATAACGTCTATTTACCGTTCATCTTCCTGTTCTTCTGGGATTCGCCCAAGGTCAGTTTATTCAAAATTTCTCGCAAATCAATAAAACCCCAGACATCAGAGCGGAATGTAAACGTTTCTATTCAGACAATAAAAATGCTTATTATTCTTGCGCGGTCACCGCCATAAACAACACGATTGCATCTTCATGTTTTTCATTTCAGTCTGTTCGTAGGTTTTCGTGCTCCTTTTCTATAATATTCTCTCTTTTTTTAATCCTAGAAGTAGCTTGTACCAAGGGAACCATTTTTCATTCTTTGTTTTTAAAGCCTATACCCTATAAAATGGTCCTTCCCATTGGATTCCAATCTCATCCAAATTACCAATTGGTATCGGAGCTCCTTGCTGTCGGAAGTGGTTACTGGTACAAGTGCCGACTCACTTGTGCGTCTTTTAACCTGTCCGATTGATATCTGGCCAATTTCAGGCCAGATATCAGTCGGGTATGGCCGTTGTTTCTGCCCTTTCATTGGCCGATAAGCTGCCGAATCTGTCCAAGGGACCCATATCGGCAGCTACAATCGGCCTGTGTATGGGCACCTTAAGATGTTACAAGGCTGTCCCTCAATCCTGACTTTCTGCTAAAGGTCCCCATACACGGGCCGATAGTAGCTGCTGATATGGCTCCCTCGGACCAATTCGGCAGCTAATCGGCCTGTGTATGGGCATTTCCAACGGGCCTGCCTGACCAATATCTGGCCTGAAATCGTCCAGATCTCGATTGGGCAGGTTAGAAAATCTAGTCGGATCGGGGACCGCATCGGCTCGTTGATGTGGTCCCCGGACCGACTTTGCCTATGCCCGTCATTATAATTCGATCGTTTGGCCCCAGTAGGTGGGGATATCGGGATATCGGGAGAAGATCCGCTTGCTTGGCGACATCGCCAAGCGAGCGGATCTGCCAGTGTATGGGGACCTTGAGGCCAAACATTCAGGGTCTCTTATGCACCTTTTTCCTGTGAAAATCACTCCTCCACTGTTGTTTATACACAAAGAAATCGCATGCAACCCCCTGACAATGTAAGCTATGTACAATGCACAGTTGTGTAGTGTTCTCCTTGTGTTAAATATTACCTACCGTATATACTCGAGTATAAGCCGATCCGAATATAAGCCGAGGTACCTAATTTTACCTAAGAAAGCTGGAAAAACTTATTGACTCGAGTATAAGCCTAGGGGGGGAAACTATATGGTATCAACAATGATACCTTAAGAGTACTACCCCCTTAGCACAATCAGCAACCAAGCTAAAACACAAAGAGTTAAAATCCTTAATATAGAATATTAAGTGCAATGTCTAGTGCAGAATGGGACAGGTGAGGATGGTAGATGAAGATGAATTTGGGAGTGGGCCAGGGCACTGGAGGGTCTGGTTGGGGTGTGATTTGCACACAAAGGACAGAGGGTGCTAGTCTAGAGGGACCCATGGCACCCAACTCGAGTATAAGCCGAGGGCGACTTTTTCAGCACATTTTGGGTGCTGAAAAACTAGGCTTATACTCGAGTATATACAGTATATTATCAGATATAATATTATGACCCCCCCCACATATGTCGGAAGTGGTTAATGGTACTGCTTACCAAATTAGCAGCATAAAACTACTGATAACTTGTGCGTCTAGGGGTACGATGACAATCTTTAGGCTCCTAGTATTTATCGAGAAATAAGTATATTTATTCCTTGCTAAATGAACAGGATACAACACTTGCTATTGGTCTCTGTTTGGAGATGGATTCACAGTTTCCATTGTTGCATCTAGAATACTGATGAAGGGATGATGGGAGCCCTTATTCCAACTCAATCACATGTCATCTCTGCATATGCCAATCTGTCTGTCCATCCTCCTGAAATTGACTGAAAGGCCCAATTCCTCCGAGCTTTCTCTCTATGTAATTGCTCCATTGATTTTGGTGTTCTATAAATGTTGGGAATCCTTATGGAAATTGCTACCTGAATCCCAGAGAAGGAAGAAGCTAAACGTTTGCCGCGCTGGTTGTTGCAGCGTTCCTTTGGCGGTTATTCTCTTTGACACCCTTGGTAAATAATAGAATGCATTTATTGATTTTCATATTAAAAACAATTATGTTTAACATAAGTCAGTTCAATGGAGCTTGTTCAATATATTATAGGGGGCGTCTCCAAGGAGTCGCGGTTTCCAAGACAAAAATTCCAAACAGGGTTGAAGGTGGGACCCTGGCATTGCAGTCAAAGTGGAGCCGCTGCCTGAAGATGTCTTGTGATGGAACTGACCAGGGAAATGTACCTCGACTCACTAATTTTATTTTCTGTTTACATCCTGTAGGGACCCATAGGGTTAAGCTTCCTGATTGTACTGTTACTGGGCAAAGTCCCATGTATCTAGTTTACAGGTATTGCACTATACCTTATTGCAGTGATCCCCAACCAGTGACTCGGGGGCAACATGTTGCTCCCCAACCCCTTGGATGTTGCTCTCAGTGCCCCCAAACCAGGGAGTTATTTTTGAATTCCTGACTTGGGGGCAAGTTTTGGTTGAATAAAAACAAGATTTCCTACCAAATAAAGCCCCTGTAAGCTGATAGGGTGCATAGAGGCCCCTAATAGCCAATCACAGCCCTTATTTGGCTCCTCCATGAACTTTTATGGTGCTTGTGTTGCTCTCCAAGTCTTTTTACATTTGACTGTGGCTCCTGAGTAAGAAAGGTTGGGGACCCCCCCCTTATTGGTTTAGTTGGTTGACCACACCTCTTGCACATTCATATAGTGTCTAGCAAGGAGGTGTGGCTTCCTCTTTGGCTGCCTCTGATTCTCAAGGAACAGCTCCACTGAGCCTGGGTTCAGAAATAGGCCCCAGTAAAGCCAAGCCATTACCCCAGAGCCTAACATCCACTCTGGGGAAGTCGGGGACAGGGCCCCGTGAATGAGGACCATCTACAATAGCAGAGATTGTAATAGCACCCTCTAGGAGGGTGCGACAGATAGAACTAGATCAGTGGTTCTCAACCTTCCTAGCGCAGCGACCCTTTAATACAGTTCCTCATGTTGTGGTGACCCCCAACCATAAAATTATTCCCAAGACCATCGGAAATATTAGTTTTCCGATGGTCTTAGGCGACCCCTCTGAAAGGGTTGTTCGACCCCCAAAGGGGTCGCGACCCACAGGTTGAGAACCACTGAACTAGATAGTAAGAGCAGTTCAGGCTCCAACTAGAAGATTAGCTGGAAGTATCCCTTCCATACAGGCAATGTTGCTTTAGCCTAGCGACACGGTTTCAGATGCAGGATACAGGTCAGTGTAAATCCCTGGTCCATAGTCGGCTGTAGGACCCATACAAGCTAAAGGTATTAAACCTGAGGACTGAGGTATCTGTCTAGACTGCCCTCCATAGTGGTGCCAAGCTGACAGGTGCTTTACCCTGCCCAGTCTCCCAAAGAGGTGGGATAAACCGGTGGTTGCACTTGTGAGTATATTGATTTATCCCTGCCCTACTACATCTTGTCTTGGACAATAAAGAGTTACAGTTTGATTGCAAGAGCTCCTGGCGTCCATGTTATCCTTTGATCTAAGCAATTACACTACACAGTGGCAGTGGGAAGTGCAGTTCAACAACACCATCCAGCAGTTCCTTCCATATAGTGAAGGCCCATTCCCATTAAAATTCACAGCATTTTTAAACATATCCCTTTAATACAGGCTACGAGCTTCAGTTTAAATGAATTTCATTCATCTGTATTGGTTTAATTTATACTCGCCTTTGGCTGGAATGTTTAAATATGTATTGTAATTTATGTATAGTTTGGCTGGGCAGTTTAAATTGGTGGAGGAGAGTCCAATGAATTTGTTTTATGCATTGGGTATGCATGGTATATAGATATACTGGTATAGAATCCCTTATCCAGAAACCCATTATCCAGAAAGGCCATCTCCCATAGACTCCATTATAAGCAAATCATTCTAATTTGTAAAAATTATTTCCTTTTTTTTTCTATAATAATAAAACAGTACCTGTACTTGATCCCAACTAAGATATAATTACCCCTTATTGGGGGCAGAACAATCCTATTGGGTTTATTTAATGGTTAAATGATTCCCTTTTCTCTGTAATAATAAAACAGTACCTGTACTTGATCCCAACTAAGATATAATTACCCCTTATTGGGGGCAGAACAGCCCTATTGGGTTTATTTAATGGTTAAATGATTCCCTTTTCTCTGTAATAATAAAACAGTACCTGTACTTGATCCCAACTAAGATATAATTACCCCTTATTGGGGCAGAACAGCCCTATTGGGTTTATTTAATGGTTAAATGATTCCCTTTTCTCTGTAATAATAAAACAGTACCTGTACTTGATCCCAACTAAGATATAATTACCCCTTATTGGGGGCAGAACAGCCCTATTGGGTTTATTTCATGGTTAAATGATTCCCTTTTCTCTGTAATAATAAAACAGTACCTGTACTTGATCCCAACTAAGATATAATTACCCCTTATTGGGTCAGAACAGCCCTATTGGGTTTATTTAATGGTTAAATGATTCCCTTTTCTCTGTAATAATAAAACAGTACCTGTACTTGATCCCAACTAAGATATAATTACCCCTTATTGGGGGCAGAACAGCCCTATTGGGTTTATTTAAGGGTTAAATGATTCCCTTAGGGAAGAGTACATATGCTGAGGACTTCCCATACCAGTCAGTTGAACTGAAGAAGCTGCTCGGATGAGTAGTGAAACGTCTTCATTGATTATTCAGCAAATCCAGTTGCTCTAGATTTACTTCTACATGATATTGTGCCAGGATGGTTTTATGCACAAGACAAATGTCATTGATTTCTAGAAGGAAGTGAGCAGAAATCTTGACACTGAGATGGCAGTGGATGTGATCTTACTTAGTACTTAGACTTTGCTAAAGTATTTTCTGCAGTGCCACATAGAAGGACTTCTAATTTTAGGGAAAATTGGCAGGGAACGTGATAGCCACAACTGGCTAAAAGTGTAGTGAGAAATATGACATTGAAGACTCATTTGTGGTTTCTGGAGAAGAGGTGCTTGCCAGGGGACATGACTCTGTCATCGCCTACCCCTTCCTCCCCTAACTGATACTAACTAACTGAACTACCAATAAAAAGTGTCACATAATCCTCTTTTGGGATACTGGCCACAGCTTTATTGATAACAACCATACAGGGTCGGACTGGGAAAAATCCCGGTGGGCCCCGGCTCTAGTGTGCGGCCCAGACCTGACCCTTGCCGGTGCTCCCCCTCCCGACCGCTCCTCCCCTGACGTGTCAAATTTACGCACTCGGAGGACGACGTCGGGTGGGGGGCCCTGCGAGGGGGGTTAGGGGGGCTCCTGTGGGGGGGTTAGGGGATGTGCCTGGCTGGGGGCACCTGCAGGGCCCCTGGGACAGAAGCCCCGGTGGGCCCTTCACCCCCCAGTCCGACCCTGCAACCACGTAAACAACATACGAAACATAAATGTAAATGTACAACATTAACCCTTCACATCACAGTTATAAAACAGGGAGTGGTAACAATGTGCATGACAGTAACAAGAGAGAGAGCCCCCTGTCAGTCTGCCCTTCCAAAACAATGGCCTTTGATATCCTCTAGCCGCATCATCCTGGCTCAGAGGACCTTCTTCCCCCCAATCGATGATTCCCAAGGGCCCAACTCATTTCCCGTAATAGGTTGCCACCAAACCAACTAACTGTGACCGCCCAACTTAGGGGTTAAACCACTGTGCAAACACATGCCTTCTAATGGCACACACTCACACCCCTGGCAGACTGACAAGGGCCCCGCTAAGAGCTCTGACAAGAACCCTACTTTTAAGACTAGTTTAAGACTTTTCCTTCCCCACTATTACTTTACTCTAACTAACTAATAACTGGTGTACCCTCCAAGGCCACATGCATGATAACTAGTAAAACAACAAGCTTAAATAACAAAACTATCCTAGGGAGGGCAGGAGGGGACTTTGCTCAATACTAACCAACCTAAAATGGTGGCCAGCTCCTCCTGACCTTAAGCCAAGATGGACGCCCGAAACCTCCCCCATAGACTGCACTGCAAGCCTTGGTCACACCCAGAGGCAGAGCGGGGTCATGGCTGCCCCTCTTCCAAGCCCGAGCTGCTATCCGCGGCTCACATGATTGCTCTTCATGTATATATTAGACGACATTATAGCGGGGATCTTTTAATCACAATGAAATGAATGCGCAAGAGGCCACGGGAAGCCATTGCTGTGTTTACAGTGTTTGCGTTGTATGTGAAAAAGCAAGATGCCCACTTCTACCCACTTCATCCTCTCCTGCACTTGCGTCACATTTCTTATTCATATTCCAAAAACGTATCCGTTTCATTGAGAGAAACAATTTGTTTAAGGGCAATTCACAGGCACGCACAAAGCTCCATTCACCCTAATAGAGCTTGTGACTCATCCAAACACTTCTAAATGGGGATTTCATATCATATTTGACCCTTTGAGATTATTCACCGGCAGACGCAGGTGGGGTATGTACAAGGAGAATGGTTGCCAGATGTCAATATTTCAATTGATACTGAGAAGCCTGAGATCCTGCTGACTATACACACTTATGGCAATAGGAATCTGAAACAGAAGCTGCAGGCGTTCTGTTCCTTTCCATAAATTCATTTTGTGGCCAATGGAGAATAAGTCTCATTAGATACCAACACAGTCTCTCTCTCTCGGCTCATTTTGTTTTATTTTGTAATAAAGCTATATAACTTGAGCAGGGGAAGTAGTTAACAGATGGACTGCTGTGGGTGCTCAGTATTAAACCCCCCTATGTATTAATGGGGTCAGTTGATAGCTAAGCACAGTGCCTTAGGGCCCTGTAGACATCAACATTGTAATATTAACCAGGCCCTGTGAAGAAGGACAAGCTAGTATTAGGCAATATCCTACAGTATGGGGCACATTCACTAATCCACGAACACTCCGAGCGTTTGTTCGATCGGACCGTTCGTATTTTGCGCAACTTTTTTGTTCCTTGCATATTTTCGCCATTTTTGTTATTTTGTGCGACTTTTTCATACTGTGCGTATTTTTGCCGTTTTTGTTATTTTATGTGACTTTTACGTACTGTGCGTATTTTCGCCGATTTTTTTGTTATTTTGTGCAACTTTTTTATAATGTGCGTTAAAAATTACACGACAAAATCAATTGTCACAATGAGTAGGAAAGTTTGGGATCCATTCAAGCTTCGGTATGGTGACTTTCCTTGGGCCGGGTTGGAGCTGCAGAGTACCATTGAGCCCTATGGGAGACTTTCCTTGGGCCGGGTTGGAGCTGCAGAGTGCCATTGAGCCCTATGGGAGACTTTCCTTGGGCCGGGTTGGAGCTGCAGAGTGCCATTGAGCCCTATGGGAGACTTTCCTTGGGCCGGGTTGGAGCTGCAGAGTGCCATTGAGCCCTATGGGAGACTTTCCTTGGGCCGGGTTGGAGCTGCAGAGTGCCATTGAGCCCTATGGGAGACTTTCCTTGGGCCGGGTTGGAGCTGCAGAGTGCCATTGAGCCCTATGGGAGGCTTTCCTTGGGCCGGGTTGGAGCTGCAGAGTGCCATTGAGCCCTATGGGAGGCTTTCCTTGGGCTGGGTTGGAGCTGCAGAGTGCCATTGAGCCCTATGGGAGGCTTTCCTTGGGCCGGGTTAGAGCTGCAGAGTGCCATTGAGCCCTACGGGAGACTTTCCTTGGGCCGGGTTGGAGCTGCAGAGTGCCATTGAGCCCTATGGGAGGCTTTCCTTGGGCCGGGTTGGAGCTGCAGAGTGCCATTGAGCCCTATGGGAGGCTTTCCTTGGGCCAGGTTGGAGCTGCAGAGTGCCATTGAGCCCTACGGGAGACTTTCCTTGGGCCGGGTTGGAGCTGCAGAGTGCCATTGAGCCCTACGGGAGACTTTCCTTGGGCCGGGTTGGAGCTGCAGAGTGCCATTGAGCCCTACGGGAGACTTTCCTTGGGCCGGGTTGGAGCTGCAGAGTGCCATTGAGCCCTACGGGAGACTTTCCTTGGGCCGGGTTGGAGCTGCAGAGTGCCATTGAGCCCTACGGGAGACTTTCCTTGGGCCGGATTGGAGCTGCAGAGTGCCATTGAGCCCTACGGGAGACTTTCCTTGGGCCGGGTTGGAGCTGCAGAGTGCCATTGAGCCCTACGGGAGGCTTTCCTTGGGCCAGGTTGGAGCTGCAGAGTGCCATTGAGCCCTATGGGAGACTTTCCTTGGGCCGGGCTGGAGCTGCAGAGTGCCATTGAGCCCTATGGGAGACTTTCCTTGGGCCGGGTTGGAGCTGCAGAGTGCCATTGAGCCCTATGGGAGACTTTCCTTGGGCCGGGCTGGAGGTGCAGAGTGCCATTGAGCCCTATGGGAGACTTTCCTTGGGCCGGGCTGGAGCTGCAGAGTGCCATTGAGCCCTATGGGAGACTTTCCTTGGGCCGGGTTGGAGCTGCAGAGTGCCATTGAGCCCTATGGGAGACTTTCCTTGGGCCGGGTTGGAGCTGCAGAGTGCCATTGAGCCCTATGGGAGGCTTTCCTTGGGCCGGGTTGGAGCTGCAGAGTGCCATTGAGCCCTATGGGAGGCTTTCCTTGGGCCGGGTTGGAGCTGCAGAGTGCCATTGAGCCCTATGGGAGACTTTCCTTGGGCCGGGTTGGAGCTGCAGAGTGCCATTGAGCCCTATGGGAGGCTTTCCTTGGGCCGGGTTAGAGCTGCAGAGTGCCATTGAGCCCTATGGGAGACTTTCCTTGGGCCGGGTTGGAGCTGCAGAGTGCCATTGAGCCCTATGGGAGGCTTTCCTTGGGCCGGGTTGGAGCTGCAGAGTGCCATTGAGCCCTATGGGAGACTTTCCTTGGGCCGGGTTGGAGCTGCAGAGTGCCATTGAGCCCTATGGGAGACTTTCCTTGGGCCGGGTTGGAGCTGCAGAGTGCCATTGAGCCCTATGGGAGGCTTTCCTTGGGCCGGGTTGGAGCTGCAGAGTGCCATTGAGCCCTATGGGTGACTTTCCTTGGGCCGGGTTGGAGCTGCAGAGTGCCATTGAGCCCTATGGGAGACTTTCCTTGGGCCGGGTTGGAGCTGCAGAGTGCCATTGATCCCTATGGGAGGCTTTGCTTGGGCCGGGTTGGAGCTGCAGAGTGCCATTGAGCCCTATGGGAGACTTTCCTTGGGCCGGGTTGGAGCTGCAAAGTGCCATTGAGCCCTATGGGAGACTTTCCTTGGGCCGGGTAGGAGCTGCAGGGTGCCATTGAGCCCTATGGGAGACTTTCCTTGGGCCGGGTTGGAGCTGCAAAGTGCCATTGAGCCCTATGGGAGACTTTCCTTGGGCCGGGTAGGAGCTGCAGGGTGCCATTGAGCCCTATGGGAGACTTTCCTTGGGCCGGGTTGGAGCTGCAGAGTACCATTGAGCCCTATGGGAGACTTTCCTTGGGCCGGGTTGGAGCTGCAGAGTGCCATTGAGCCCTATGGGAGACTTTCCTTGGGCCGGGTTGGAGCTGCAGAGTGCCATTGAGCCCTATGGGAGACTTTCCTTGGGCCGGGTTGGAGCTGCAGAGTGCCATTGATCCCTATGGGAGGCTTTGCTTGGGCCGGGTTGGAGCTGCAGAGTGCCATTGAGCCCTATGGGAGACTTTCCTTGGGCCGGGTAGGAGCTGCAGAGTGCCATTGATCCCTATGGGAGGCTTTGCTTGGGCCGGGTTGGAGCTGCAGAGTGCCATTGATCCCTATGGGAGGCTTTGCTTGGGCCGGGTTGGAGCTGCAGAGTGCCATTGAGCCCTATGGGAGACTTTCCTTGGGCCGGGTTGGAGCTGCAGAGTGCCATTGAGCCCTATGGGAGACTTTCCTTGGGCCGGGTTGGAGCTGCAGAGTGCCATTGAGCCCTATGGGAGACTTTCCTTGGGCCAGGTTGGAGCTGCAGAGTGCCACTGAGCCCTATGGGAGACTTTCCTTGGGCCGGGTTGGAGCTGCAGAGTGCCATTGAGCCCTATGGGAGACTTTCCTTGGGCCGGGTTGGAGCTGCAGAGTGCCATTGAGCCCTATGGGAGGCTTCCCTTGGGCCGGGTTGGAGCTGCAGAGTGCCATTGAGCCCTATGGGAGACTTTCCTTGGGCCGGGTTGGAGCTGCAGAGTGCCATTGAGTCCTATGGGAGACTTTCCTTGGGCCGGGTTGGAGCTGCAGAGTGCCATTGAGCCCTATGGGAGACTTTCCTTGGGCCGGGTTGGAGCTGCAGAGTGCCATTGAGCCCTATGGGAGACTTTCCTTGGGCCGGGTTGGAGCTGCAGAGTGCCATTGAGCCCTATGGGAGACTTTCCTTGGGCCGGGTTGGAGCTGCAGAGTGCCATTGAGCCCTATGGGAGGCTTTCCTTGGGCCGGGTTGGAGCTGCAGAGTGCCATTGAGCCCTATGGGAGACTTTCCTTGGGCCGGGTTGGAGCTGCAGAGTGCCATTGAGCCCTATGGGAGACTTTCTTTGGGCCGGGTTGGAGCTGCAGAGTGCCATTGAGCCCTATGGGAGGCTCCCAAAATTGTGCACAGAAGGATCAAAGTTGTAAAGGTTTTCCTGCAATTTACAATCGTTCGGTACGAAAATTTTGTGACTTTCGGATCGCCAATGCGATATTATCGTGACTAATACGATTTTTTCGTAAGCATATTCGTGATATTTGCGATCTTCAGAAATTATCGTATCCAATCCAAATTTTTCCCATTAGGGATTCGAACTCCTGTTTTAAGAAATTGGCCCCTATGTGTAGTCTCTAGGATTAGATTAGAGATAGTTGGGCCTATTTAGCAGAGCTGAAGTTTAGACATCTGATGCTTCACCATGTGTAGTAGAGTTAGTGGCCATAGCATGTTCTACTACTAGAGTTGTTACTTATACGTGTATACTCAAAGTAGTGAAGGCTCCCTCAGGTTTGGCCTTGGTGGGCTTAAAGAACATGGATTTGTGTTATAACCACACCAACACGATTCCAGCAGTCGTCAGTTTAAGAACCTATGGAAGTCAGATCTGTGAAATTGGTTGAACCCATCTTCTCTGGTGGGTTTTCTACTTCTGGTCTACTTGGTGGAGCACACAACTGCTGTAGTTTACTCTTTCTTTCTCACCATGTTAAGATATGCTATAGACATGGACTTCTGAAGACATAGACAGGCCCGGATTTGTGGAGAGGCCACAAAGGCCCGGGCCTAGGGCAGCAGAAGTTTAGGGGCGGCATGCCGCCCCGCCACAACAGAATTTTTAAATTTGGCTCCCATACGGAGCAGTCGGGATCTCTCCCCGCTGCTCCGTATGGGAGGTTAAATGTGCGATTGCGCATGCGCACTGGTTACACATCGCGCATGCGCACTTGCAGGGGGCGGGGGCGGCCTCGGGGCACCCAGAAGTGAAATCCGGCCCTGGACATAGACATCTGAAGTTCCACCATGTGTAGTAGAGTTAGTGGCCATGTTCTACTACTAGACTTGTTACTTGTACGTGTATACTCGTAGTGAAGACTCCCTCAGGTTTGGCCTTGGTGGGCTTAAAGAACATTGATTTGCGTTATAACTGCACCAACACGATTCCAGCAGTCATCAGTTTAAGAACCTATGGAAGTCAGATCTGTGAAATTGGTTGAAGCCATCTTCTCTGGTGGGTTTTCTACTTCTGGTCTACTTGGTGGAGCACACAACTGCTGTTACTGGTTTACTCTTTCTTTCTCACCATGTTAGGGTATGCTATAGACATAGCTTCCCTGCCACTAACCTGAAGCCCCTTATTCATTGGGTAGCTTTCCCCAGCCTCCAATAAGGTTTCTGGACTAACATAGGGTCCTGGCTTCTCCTCTTCTGAGGCCTCTTGCCTTAGGCTCTTCAGCAGTATCCATGCCTTCCTGCAGGGAATAACAAAGGAAGAGGGATATGTTTGTAAAGGTTCTCATTCATCCAGGTCATGGTATATCTGTAGTAATAAGTCAATTCAACTGGGCTTGCTGTGTTTTTCTTGAAGACGTTTGGCCAATCATCCAACTGGCTTTCTCAATTCAGAATGACTTGTATGAAGATCTTCCTGGAATAAATACACTGGAATGTGGCTCCTGTCATTCTGAATTGAGAAAGCCAGTTGGATGATTGGCCAAACGTCTTCAAGAAAAACACAGCAAGTCCAGTTGAATTGACTTATTACTACAGAAAAAAGAAGAGGGACATTGCGGCTCCTCCATTTTTATTCCAAGGATTACTCATATCACCATTGGGCCAAAAAGCATATACACGTCTAAGGAAATCCTATGTATCCCATGTATCCCCAGTTCTGCTGGAGAAGCCATAGATATGGGCAAAATAGCTTTACTGTGCCGTGATTGGTTAGTGCAATGTGAAACGACCCAACATCCTTTACTTAGACATACAGACTAGTGATGAGCGAATCTGTCCCGTTTTGCTTCGCCAAAAAATTTGCGAATCGAAATGGCGAAAATGTCACGCATAAAAAAAAATTTGTTGCCCACGACTATTCTTTTGACACCCGCCACAAATTTTTTGACCCGCGACTATTATTTTGACGCTGCGACTATTTATTTTGACGCTGCGACTATTTATTTTGACGCGCGACTATTATTTTGACGCTGTGACTATTTATTTTGATGCTGCGACTATTATTTTGATGCGCAACTATTAGTTTGATGCGCGACTATTATTTTGACGCGCGACTATTATTTTGATGCTGTGACTATTTATTTTGATGCGTGACTATTCTTTTGACGCGCGACTATTATTTTGACGCGCGACTATTATTTTGACGTTACGACTATTTTGATGCGTGACTATTATTTTGATGCGCGACTATTTATTTTGTGCGCAACTATTCTTTTGACGCCCGCGACTATTTATTTTGTGCGCAACTATTCCTTTGACGCTCGCGACTATTTATTTTGTGCGCAATTATTCTTTTGACGCTACAACAATTTATTTTAATGCGCGACTATTATTATGATGCTGCGACTATTTATTTTGATGCACGACTATTATTTTGACGCCCGCGACTATTTATTTTGTGCGCAACTATTCTTTTTACGCCCGCGACTATTTATTTTGTGCGCAACTATTCTTTTTACGCCCGCGACTATTTATTTTGCGCACAACTATTCTTTTGACGCCCGCAACTATTTATTTTGCGCACAACTATTCTTTTGACGCCCGCGACTATTTATTTTGTGTGCAACTATTCTTTTGACGCCCGCAACTATTTATTTTGTGCGCAACTATTCTTTTGACGCCCGCGACTATTTATTTTGTGTGCAACTATTCTTTTGACGCCCGCAACTATTTATTTTGCGCACAACTATTCTTTTGACGCCCGCGAATATTTATTTTGCGCACAACTATTCTTTTGATGCCCGCAACTATTTATTTTACGCACAACTATTCTTTTGACGCCCGCGAATATTTATTTTGCGCACAACTATTCTTTTGACGCCCGCGACTATTTTGTGTGCAACTATTCTTTTGACGCCCGCGAATATTTATTTTACGCACAACTATTCTTTTGACGCCCGCGAATATTTATTTTGCGCACAACTATTCTTTTGATGCCCGCAACTATTTATTTTGCGCACAACTATTCTTTTGACGCCCGCAACTATTTATTTTACGCACAACTATTCTTTTGACGCCCGCGAATATTTATTTTGCGCACAACTATTCTTTTGATGCCCGCAACTATTTATTTTGCGCACAACTATTCTTTTGACGCCTGCAACTATTTATTTTACGCACAACTATTCTTTTGACGCCCGCGAATATTTATTTTACGCACAACTATTCTTTTGACGCCCGCGACTATTTTGTGTGCGACTATTCTTTTGATGCCCGCGACTATTTATTTTGTGCACAACTAATCTTTTGATGCCCGCAACTATTTATTTTGTGCGCAACTATTCTTTTGACGCCCGCAACTATTTATTTTGTGCGCAACTATTCTTTTGACGCCCGCGACTATTTATTTTGTGCGCAACTATTCTTTTGACGCTCGCGACTATTTATTTTGTGCGCAATTATTCTTTTGACGCTGCAACAATTTATTTTAATGCGCGACTATTATTACGATGCTGCGACTATTTATTTTGTGCGCAACTATTCTTTTGACGCCCGCAACTATTTATTTTGCGCACAACTATTCTTTTGACGCCCGCGACTATTTATTTTGTGTGCAACTATTCTTTTGAAGCCCGCAACTATTTATTTTGCGCACAACTATTCTTTTGACACCTGCGAATATTTATTTTACGCACAACTATTCTTTTGATGCCCGCAACTATTTATTTTGCGCACAACTATTCTTTTGACGCCCGCGACTATTTTGTGTGCAACTATTCTTTTGATGCCCGCAACTATTTATTTTGCGCACAACTATTCTTTTGACGCCCGCGACTATTTTGTGTGCAACTATTCTTTTGATGCCCGCAACTATTTATTTTGCGCACAACTATTCTTTTGACGCCCGCGACTATTTTGTGTGCGACTATTCTTTTGATGCCCGCAACTATTTATTTTACGCACAACTATTCTTTTGATGCCCGCAACTATTTATTTTGTGCACAACTATTCTTTTGATGCCCGCAACTATTTATTTTACGCACAACTATTCTTTTGATGCCCGCAACTATTTATTTTGTGCACAACTATTCTTTTGATGCCCGCAACTATTTATTTTACGCACAACTATTCTTTTGATGCCCGCGACTATTTTGTGTGCGACTATTCTTTTGATGCCCGCAACTATTTATTTTACGCACAACTATTCTTTTGATGGCCGCAACTATTTATTTTACGCACAACTATTCTTTTGATGCCCGCAACTATTTATTTTGTGCACAACTATTCTTTTGATGCCCGCAACTATTTATTTTGTGCACAACTATTCTTTTGACGCTCGCGACTATTTATTTTGTGCGCAATTATTCTTTTGACGCTGCAACAATTTATTTCAATGCGCGACTATTATTACGATGCTGCGACTATTTATTTTGTGCGCAACTATTCTTTTGACGCCCGCAACTATTTATTTTGCGCACAACTATTCTTTTGACGCCCGCGACTATTTATTTTGTGTGCAACTATTCTTTTGAAGCCCGCAACTATTTATTTTGCGCACAACTATTCTTTTGACACCTGCGAATATTTATTTTACGCACAACTATTCTTTTGATGCCCGCAACTATTTATTTTGCGCACAACTATTCTTTTGACGCCCGCGACTATTTTGTGTGCGACTATTCTTTTGATGCCCGCAACTATTTATTTTACGCACAACTATTCTTTTGATGCCCGCAACTATTTATTTTGTGCACAACTATTCTTTTGATGCCCGCAACTATTTATTTTACGCACAACTATTCTTTTGATGCCCGCAACTATTTATTTTGTGCACAACTATTCTTTTGATGCCCGCAACTATTTATTTTACGCACAACTATTCTTTTGATGCCCGCGACTATTTTGTGTGCGACTATTCTTTTGATGCCCGCAACTATTTATTTTACGCACAACTATTCTTTTGATGGCCGCAACTATTTATTTTACGCACAACTATTCTTTTGATGCCCGCAACTATTTATTTTGTGCACAACTATTCTTTTGATGCCCGCAACTATTTATTTTGTGCACAACTATTCTTTTGACGCTCGCGACTATTTATTTTGTGCGCAATTATTCTTTTGACGCTGCAACAATTTATTTCAATGCGCGACTATTATTACGATGCTGCGACTATTTATTTTGATGCGCGACTATTATTTTGACGCTCGCGACTATTTCTTTTGTGCGCAACTATTCTTTTGACGCCCGCAACTATTTATTTTGCGCACAACTATTCTTTTGACACCTGCGAATATTTATTTTGTGCACAACTATTCTTTTGATGCCCGCAACTATTTATTTTGTGCACAACTATTCTTTTGACGCCCGCAACTATTTATTTTGCGTACAACTATTCTTTTGACGCCTGCGAATATTTATTTTGCGCACAACTATTCTTTTGATGCCCGCAACTATTTATTTTACGCACAACTATTCTTTTGACGCCCGCGAATATTTATTTTACGCACAACTATTCTTTTGACGCCCGCGAATATTTATTTTGCGCACAACTATTCTTTTGACGCCCGCAACTATTTATTTTACGCACAACTATTCTTTTGACGCCCGCGAATATTTATTTTGCGCACAACTATTCTTTTGATACCCGCAACTATTTATTTTGTGCACAACTATTCTTTTGACGCGCAACTATTCTTTTGACGCCCGCAACAATTTTTGGACGCGCAGCAAATTATTCCTCTGGGAACTTTTTCATCCGTTTCGCGAAACAAT
Source organism: Xenopus tropicalis (assembly GCF_000004195.4). Classification (NCBI taxonomy): domain Eukaryota; kingdom Metazoa; phylum Chordata; class Amphibia; order Anura; family Pipidae; genus Xenopus; species Xenopus tropicalis. Next base: position 9,146,328 of record NC_030682.2, on the reverse strand, counting down.
CTACGCGAAACGTAGAAATTTGCCGCGAATCCATGCGTGGTGAAACTAATACAGACATAAAGCTTTTAGTATCTTGACTAGGATTACACTCATCGCATTTGTTCTTATTAGGGATGCACCAAATCCATTATTTTGAGATTCGCCCGAACCTTGAATCCTTCATGAAAGATTCGGGCAAATACCAAACCAAATGCTAACTGGCATATGCAAGTCAAGGCACCGAGGGGCTAAAAAGAACCAAAACATTAACTTCCATGTTTATGTGATGAAAAGTCATGTGACTTTAAGAATTGGATTTGGTTGGACCATGGATTTGGTTTGGTCGCATCCAAATCCTGTTGAAAAAGGCTGAATCTTGGATGAATCCCGAACTGAATCCTGGATCCCTAGTTCTTATACATCATTCTATAGTGACCGTGAATGCTGAAACCTAACACAACGGAGCTCCAACGAGGCCAAATAATATTTTTTTGTGATGCCTTATATCAATATTTAATTACTGCTTTTACAACCATCCTCTTTCACTTTCGGTGTAATATTCCGCTGCAGTTACCTAGCAACCTTCTCCAAGGTAAATATTATTACACATAAGTCAAACACGCCGCACACTTTCTACACAAACATTGTACATCTCGTGCGTACGCAGCCCTGGGTGACACCTTTGCCACGAGGGAGAGAGATGCTTGCCGGCATGTTTGGAAATGTAAAAATATGAGCTCCAATCAAGTTCCAGATTCGGTGCAAGAATGTCCAACCATCTGGTCCTTTGCTTGCCTTGTGCTATACACTATATAACATTAGTGATGAGCGAATTTTTTCGCCAGGCATGGATTCGCAGCGAATTTCCGCATTTCGTCATTTCATTTCGCGAAACCTCGGTGAAAATTCGCCGTGGAAAAATTCGGCGCGCTGAAAAAAGGCGCGGGCGACAAAAAAATAAATGCGGACGACAAAAAAGACGCAGATGACAAAAAAATCATGCGACAAATGCATTTCACAAATTTTTCAGAGTTTCGCAAATTTCATGGCGAAACGGGACAGATTTGCTCATCACTATGTACCATCATGACGACCAAAGACGATAATGGAAACTGCCCAGAGACAGGTGATCTTCCAACTGTTTTTTCTGGCCAGCTATATGTAGATTATCCTATAGATCAGGGATCCCAACCAAATGTAAACCTACAAATGTAAAAAGAGTTGGGGAGCAACAAAAAGTGGAAAAATGTTCCTGGGGTGCCAAATAAGGGCTGTGATTGGCTATTTGGTAGCCCCTATATGGACTGGCAGCCTATAGGAGACTGTTAGGAGTCTCCTATAGGACCTATAGGAGTACTGTTTGGCAGTACCTGGTTTTTAGCAACCAAAACTTGCCCCCAAGTCAGGAATTCAAAAATAACTCCCTGGTTTGGGGGCACTGGGAGCAACACCCAAGGGGTTGGGGAGTAACATGTTGCCCCCGAGCCACTGGTTGGGGATCACTGATATAGATGGAGAAGGTGATATTAGGTCATTATATGTCAGTGAAACAAGCTGAAGTGTTTCAAGCACCAAATGTATACCCCCAACACAGCAGGGTCTCTCAGTATTGCCTCAAAGGGTTAGGGTTATTGCACACTCTACACTGGGTCCTAAACACTGGAGTCCCTACAGTCTGGTGGGAGTTGGCTGGGAAGCCATGCCACACTATGGTCTACTCATTGGAACACACAATTGGTCTTACAAGCTTACACTCTGACTTACACTCCTGATGTTTGCTATAACAGCAACTACCCAACTACAGGGTCCCTTTCCATGATTTCCACATAGGGTTCTGGCTTCTTCTCTTCTGAGGTCTTCTGTCTCGGACCAGAGGCCACCTCTATAGATTAGAGGAACGGAGCTTCCAAAGTGCCAATTTGGTTGTGACTGTTTGGAATGGATGGAGACTAATCAGTTGCTGCCAAGACATTAGATGGAGTGACCTGACCAGGAATATCACATATTTTCTAGATCAGTCTATCTATCTATCATCTATCTATCATCTATCTATCTATCTATCTATCTATCTATCTATCTATCTATCTATCTATCAATCATCTATCTATCTATCTATCATCTATCTATCTATCTATCTATCTATCTATCTATTATCTATCTATTATCTATCTATCTATCTATCATCTATCTATATATCTATCATCTATCTATCTATCTATCTATCTATCTATCTATCTATCTATCTATCATCATCTATCTATCTATCTATCTATTATCTATCTATCTATCATCTATCTATTATCTATCTATCTATCTATCTATCTATCTATCTATCTATCTATCATCTATCTAATTATCTATCTAATTATCTATCTATCTATCTATCCATCCATCCATCATCTATCTATCTATCATCTATCTGTCTATCTATATCTATCTATTTATCATCTATTCATCTATCTATCTATCATCTATCTATCATCTATCTATCATCTATCTGTCTATCTATCATCTATCTAATTATTTATCTATCTAATTATCTATCTATCTATCTATCTATCTATCTATCTATCTATCTATCCATCCATCCATCTATCATCTATCTATCTATCTATCTATCATCTATCTGTCTATCTATATCTATCTATTTATCATCTATTCATCTATCTATCTATCTATCATCTATCTATCTATCTATCTATCTATCTATCTATCTATCTATCTTCTAGATATATATTGTTCAGATAATATACATCTATCATCTATCTATCTATCTATCTATCTATCTATCATGTATCTATCTATCTATTATCTATCTATCATCTATCGAATTATCTATCTATATATCTATCTATCTAATATCTATCTATCTATCTATCTATCTATCATCTATCTATCTTTCTATCTATCTATCTATCATCTATCTATCTATCTATCTATCTATCTATCATCTATCTATCTATCATCATCTATGTTCTAGATAGACATTGTTCTTTGTTCTAGATATAAATGATTATTTGTTCTAGATAGATATGATTGCTTCTTCTGGGTGGATATTGTTCCATATTTCCCTACATAATTACAGTGGAAGCAACAAGATCACATTTATCATGTTCCTGGGAACTTGTATTGGTGCCTGAGAAGCCGCTGCGGCCGTCACGCCCCGAGACACGGCGCTCAATTAATCTAAAGTAAATGGGGCCTGAACTCTGGGTGACAGTTTGTTTCCTTAATATGGAAATGGCAGCGGTGAACACCTTAAATTAATGGCTGCTGTAATTGTTAGCACCGCTCTTATTGTGCAGAAACCTGGCAAACTCGCCCCGCGCTTATGTTTTATTCAGGAACATTAATTGGTGACATGTCTGCCAAACTGCTCGCAGCGCATTTCATTATACTCCCAAATGCGTTTAGCAGCAGAATGAGTCTCTCATGGCAGGATTCCCTTACTCTCTAACTGCCGCTCTGGCTTGTAATTGGGTACAGACGTTTAACCCTTGGGTAACAGAAAGGAAATAGGAACGCAGGGCAGTTGTTTCAGCAAACATGGCAATTTGATCATTCAGACTGGGCCCCCTTAGCCCATAACAAGGTTACAGATATATAGAAACATTGGGGTAACAGTCACCCTGCTATAGTTCCAGGGGTACCCAGGGCACAAATAAGCACTCACCCCAAATCCCCCCCTAACTGGCCTTCAGGCTGGGCCCCCTTAGCCCATAACAAGGTTACAGATATATAGAAACATTGGGGTAACAGTCACCCCACTATAGTTCCAGGGGTACCCAGGGCACAAATAAGCACTCACCCCAAATCCCCCCCTAACTGGCCTTCAGGCTGGGCCCCCTTAGCCCATAACAAGGTTACAGATATATAGAAACATTGGGGTAACAGTCACCCCGCTATAGTTCCAGGGGTACCCAGGGCACAAATAAGCACTCACCCCAAATTCCCCCCTAACTGGCCTTCAGGCTGGGCCCCCTTAGCCCATAACAAGGTTACAGATATATAGAAACATTGGGGTAACAGTCACCCCGCTATAGTTCCAGGGGTACCCAGGGCACAAATAAGCACTCACCCCAAATCCCCATAACTGGCCTTCAGGCTGGGCCCCCTTAGCCCATAACAAGGTTACAGATATATAGAAACATTGGGGTAACAGTCACCCCGCTATAGTTCCAGGGGTTCCCAGGGCACAAATAAGCACTCATGCCAGTCTCGGGCCGTGGGACATTTCTGCCTTCGCCACTCGCACAAACTTTACCGAACGCGGCGCAATGACAGAATGTACCTGCTTTCCATTCCAAGCTTTAAGCTCTCAGAGAAAGGAGGTCATTGTCATGGAATACGATGGGATATTTCTTGCCAAAAATGTCAAGTGAGTTCTTTCCCCCACCGCAGCAGATTCCAAGCGGAGAAAAATCAAGAGAGAGAATTTTCCCACATCCCCATTAGAAATTAATTAAGGAAAGTTACACGGCACACAGGCATTCATAGTGTGGTGAGTAACCTTTAATTAGGCTGGCAGAAAGGCTTAGCACCCGATGAACCCAAGTACTGGGTATCCCCCTTCTATAACCCCCTTCTGAACTCAGCCGAGGAATTCCCAAACAAGATCAATATGGATCATACGGGGGGGGACCCCTTAAGGTGCTGTATTATCTCCATTAGTGGAGAAGGCCTCATTCATATTGAATTATTTGGCATAAAGTCGAATTGCAAAAGGTTTTGTTGTAACATTTTATCTGTAAATCCTGTGAATGGGGAGAGTTTTACTGAAATATACAGTTCTAAAGTATATGTGTGTATATATATTTATGAAAACTCACATATATATATATATATATATATATATATATATATATATATATATGCAATTCATATGCTTTTGTTTGCTTCCATAGAACAGACACTGGGGGGTCAATTGGTTCCTGCTAACATTTAAAGGGGTGGTTTACCTTGAAGTACATTATAGAATGGGCAATTCTTAGCAACTTTTCAGTTGGCCTTTCAATCAGTGCCCATCAGGGTTGGACTGGGGGGTGCAGGGACCACCAGAGCAGCCACCGCCCCAGGGGACCCCCGTGGCGGTCCCCACCACCCCCGGCCCTCGCCACCCAAACCCCCAGTGTTGGACTGAGATGCCAGGGGCCCACCAGAAAACCCTTTGCTCATTTAATCTCTTTATTATCCTAACCTCTTTGTTCCACTTTGTTCTCATACACAGGAATAGGGAATGTCCATGAAGCAGGCCCCCGGGAGTTTTCCTGATATCCTGATGGACCAGTCCAACCCAAGCAAATAGTTAGAAGCAAGAGGCCCACTGACACCTGGGCCCACCGGGAGTTTTCCTGATATCCTGGTGGACCAGTCCAACCCAAGCAAATAGTTAGAAGCAAGAGGCCCACTGACACCTGGGCCCACTGGGAGTTTTCCTGATATCCTGGTGGACCAGTCCAACCCAAGCAAATAGTTAGAAGCAAGAGGCCCACTGACACCTGGGCCCACTGGGAGTTTTCCTGGTATCCCGATGGACCAGTCCAACCCAAGCAAATAGTTAGAAGCAAGAGGGCCTATTGACACCTGGGCCCCCCGGGAGTTTTCCTGGTATCCTGATGGACCAGTCCAACGCAAGCAAATAGTTAGAAGCAAGAGGGCCCACTGACACCTGGGCCCACCGGGAGTTTTCCTGGTATCCTGATGGACCAGTCCAACTCCAGCAAATAGTTAGAAGCAAGAGGGTCCACTGACACCTGGGCCCACCGGGAGTTTTCCTGGTATCCTGATGGACCAGTCCAACTCCAGCAAATAGTTAGAAGCAAGAGGGCCCAATGACACCTGGGCCCACCAGGAGTTTTCCTGGTATCCTGGTGGGCCAGTCCGACACTGGTGCCCATTCCACCTTGGTGCCCTTTTTGGTTTAAAATCCAATTCTGTACATATTATACATGCCCAAGCTGACAATGGATTCCTCAGTTCCTGCCCAAACCTGTGTTGCAGAGCTTTTCTAGTCTTTATTCGCTGACCTGTTCTTTGACCATTGCTTTACCTCTTTCTTGCCTGTTCTTCACTTATCGGCTCTGATCTCTGAGGTCAGTAGGTTCCCTGTCAATCCTGGTGGAAGTCCCAACTTCTGGCACCACAAACTAGTGTTGGTGAAGACTAGAGGTCTTCACAGAAGAGTAAGGCCACCCAAGCTGTCCATTCAAGATCCCTTGATGATAGAACTTTACAGACAGTTCCTGATGTGCTGATTGAAGTGCAGAGAATTAAACAATGAAATAGAACCTGCTGTGTAATAGGAGTTGGTCTTTGATGTCTATTATCTCCAAATTATTTCTTTTATGACAAGAGAGAAGAAGTATGGCATAGACTTCATCTCATGATGGTGGCACGATTGTAAGGTTCTCCTGGCTGGACAACTTGCTGGGACCTTCCCATGTCAACTAATTTAGCAATAAAGAGATGAAATGGACAGACAGGGCATTTTCAAGCCTCTTTATTGATTGACAGTTTTTTTTTAGTTACCATGGACACCACTGAATAAAAGAGAGACACTTTCACCTTCGGGAAGATGGGCTTGTAACCAACGACCGTATTGCAATTTTTTTCCCAGAGAATGAAAGATAGTGTCTCCAACATGGAGTTCTCTGCCCTTGGGTGGAAGAAGTTATAATGAAAAAATAAATGAAAGAAGAAGTAACTCAATAAAATGGCGTTCTGGTCCTGGGGGCGTTAGATAGAACTTGCTAGCAATGCCTGGTGAGAAAAAGGGGTCATCTCCAGCTGTAATAACTACACAATGATGTGTAAGGGCTTGGAAGGAATAAGCCTCGGTATCGCCAGGAAAAAAAGCTCCTCTATGGTTTCCCTGTGAAATCCCTTAGTAAGAGGGGGCACTTCATCTCTCCCACTTTCTTCACCCATCTCTCTTTGACTTGAGTGGAGAAGACAGACCTCCAGAACCGGGAAACCACGTGATGCTTAAAAAGAGGGAAAAGACCGCCTGAAGGACTCTCAGGACAGCTCCGCTATTTATTAAGCTTTACACTTGAGTTCAAGAGGCAGCCTTAACCTTATTGTCTCCGTTCTGAAAGACATAAGTTGAGTTCCTAAGGGTAAGACTCATACATGGAGCTCTTCCTTTGGTCTTAACCCCAAGTGCTCTGGATTGTGGTATATACAGGTATGGGTTCTGAAAGACATAAGTTGAGTTCCTAAGGGTAAGACTCATGCACGGAGCTCTTCCTTTGGTCTTAACCCCAAGTGCTCTGGATTGTGGTATATACAGGTATGGGTTCTGAAAGACATAAGTTGAGTTCCTAAGGGTAAGACTCATGCACGGAGCTCTTCCTTTGGTCTTAACCCCAAGTGCTCTGGATTGTGGTATATACAGGTATGGGTTCTGAAAGACATAAGTTGAGTTCCTAAGGGTAAGACTCATGCATGGAACTCTTCCTTTGGTCTTAACCCCAAGTGCTCTGGATTGTGGTATATACAGCTATGGGTTCTGAAAGACATAAGTTGAGTTCCTTAGGGTAAGACTCATACACGGAGCTCTTCCTTTGGTCTTAACCCCAAGTGCTCTGGATTGTGGTATATACAGGTATGGGCTCTGAAAGACATAAGTTGAGTTCCTAAGGGTAAGACTCATGCACGGAGCTCTTCCTTTGGTCTTAACCCCAAGTGCTCTGGATTATGGTATATACAGCTATGGGTTCTGAAAGACATAAGTTGAGTTCCTAAGGGTAAGATTCATACACGGAGCTCTTCCTTTGGTCTTAACCCCAAGTGCTCTGGATTGTGGTATATACAGGTATGGGCTCTGAAAGACATAAGTTGAGTTCCTAAGGGTAAGACTCATACACGGAGCTCTTCTTTTGGTCTTAACCCCAAGTGCTCTGGATTGTGGTATATACAGCTATGGGTTCTGAAAGACATAAGTTGCGTTCCTAAGGGTAAGACTCATGCACGGAGCCCTTCCTTTGGTCTTAACCCCAAGTGCTCTGGATTGTGGTATATACAGCTATGGGTTCTGAAAGATATAAGTTGAGTTCCCAAGGGTAAGACTCATGCATGGACCTCTTCCTTTGGTCTTAACCCCAAGTGCTCTGGATTGTGGTATATACAGCTATGGGTTCTGAAAGATATAATTTGAGTTCCTAAGGGTAGGCTTATCTCTTCTTTTGGTTAACCCCAAGTGCTCCAGATGGTGGAATATACAGGGACCTGTTATCCAGAATGCTTGAGACCTGGGGTTTTCTGGATAAGGAGTATTTCCGTAATTTAAATCTCCATACCTTAATGGGCTTATTTAAGAATTTTTGTGTTTTTGAGTTTGATTTTGTTCTAGTGATGAGCGAATCTGTCCCGTTTCGCTTCGCCATAAAATTCGCAAAATGGCAAGAATATTCGCGAAAAGTTCTACCTACAACTGCCTTAAATAAAAGCTAATCTCTGATTGGTTGCTATGGGTTGCTGTCCAGGTGCAATTGGACCAGCAACAAGGCTTATTATTTTCAAGTCTATTACTAGGGATGCACCAAATCCACTATTTTGGGATTTGGCCGAACCCCATATCCTTTGTGAAAGATTTGGCCAAATACCCAACTGCCTCTTTAAAGCCTAGTCCAGTAGTTGTATTTTCCATAGAATCCAGAGACAATCAGAACAATATAATTGCGGCTGGAAGAGCCCTGTTATTGGCAGAATGTTCAACTGTAATTCCCTCGTGGCCCCTCGGTGTATAAATGCACGTGGATCATTATTATTTGAGGTCATTTCAGGACAGGACCATGGACTATTTTAGGGCCTAATGACAGCAAATAATTGGCTAAATAATACTATTCCTTCCCTATAGAACCACTTTGCCTTGAACAATGAGCCGTTTGGGGGCCCGGATAATACAGGGAGGCTGTTATATAATACCATGAATTAGCCCGAGCCATGAAAGAAAAGAGGCGAGAGGCTGCGCTTCCATTAGGCCGTTACCAGGGAATAATGGCGCTGCTAATTACTCTAATTATAAGGTTATGTGCGTGGGAATTGAAATGTATGTTCATTACACAGGCCTGGGACTTCATTTAACGGATTCTTTATCCAATACAATGTTTGGGGCTGATGCTTTGCAGGAAATGTTTATAAAACAAATGAAACCCAGACATTTGTGGAATGAATTTTACAAAAAAGGTTCCTGATTCTATTGAGGTGGATCAGACCATTTATAAGAGTAGGGCTCGTACTCCGTGCTTGGGTTTTACCACCGTATGTTTATTACGTTTTAGGGCATCTTCCCATGAGCAGACTTTAATAAGCAACACCCTTGGTCTTTTGTTTTCTGCATTGTCCACTGATCTCTGCTCCGATGGCTTCAGACCCTCAGAGAAGGATGAAATCAATGAATACTTGGAATACTTGTTGCACTTAGGTGGGAAGTTTGGGGTGGGAGGTGGGAAGTTTAGGGTGGGAAATGGGAAGCTTGGGGTGGGAGGTAGGAAGCTTGGGGTGGGAGGTGGGAAGCATGGGTGGGAGGTGGGAAGCTTGGGGTGGGAGGTAGGAAGCTTGGGGTGGGAGGTGGGAAGCTTGGGGTGGGAGGTAGAAAGCTTAGGGTGGGAGGTGGGAATCTTGGGGTGGGAGGTGGGAAGCTTGGGGTGGGAGGTGGGAAGCTTAGAGTGGGAGGTGGAAAGCTTAGAGTGGGAAATGGGAAGCTTGGGGTGGGAGTTGGAAGCATAGGGTGGGAGTTGGAAGCTTAGGGTGGGAGTTGGAAGCTTGGGGTGGGAGTGGGAAGCTTGGGGTGGGAGTGGGAAGCTTGGGGTGGGAGGTGGGAAGCTTGGGGTGGGAGGTGGGAAGCTTGGGGAGGGAGGTGGGAAGCTTGGGGTGGAAGGGAGGTGGGAAGCTTTTGGTGGGAGTGGGAAGCTTAGCGTGGGTGGTGGAAAGCTTTGGGTGGGAGGTGGAAAGCTTTGGGTGGGAGGTGCAAAGCTTAGGGTGGGAGGTGCAAAGCTTAGGGTGGGAGGTGGGAAGCTTGGATGGGAGGTAGAAAGCTTTGGGTGGGAGGTGGAAAGCTTGGGATGGGAGGTGGAAAGCTTGGGATGGGAGGTGGAAAGCTTACAGTGGAAGATGGGAAGCTTTGGGTGGGAGGTAGAAAGCTTAGGACGGACGATGGGAAGCTTTGGGTGGGAGGTGGAAAGCTTAGGACGGAAGGTGGAAAGCTTTGGGTGGGAGTGGGAAGCTTAGGGTGGGAGGTGTGCAGCTTTGGGTGGGAGGTGGGAAGCTTAGGCTAGGAGGTGGGAAGCTTGGGGTTGGAGTGGGAAGCTTGGGGTTGGAGAGGGAAGCTTGGGGTGGGAGTTGGAAGCATAGGGTGGGAGATGTGCAGCTTAGGGTGGGAGATGTGCAGCTTAGGGTGGGAGGTGGGAAGCTTTGGGTGGGAGTGGGAAGCTTAGGGTGGGAGTGGGAAGCTTAGGGTGGGAGGTGGGAAGCTTGGGGTTGGAGTTGGGAAGCTTGGGGTGGGAGTTGGAAGCTTAGGGTGGGAGGTGGGAAGCTTGGGGTGGGAGTTGGGAAGCTTGGTGTTGGAGTTGGAAGCTTAGGGTCGGAGTGGGAAGCTTGGGGTGGGAGGTGGGAAGCTTGGGGTGGGAGGTGGGAAGCTTGGGGTGGGAGTTGGGAAGCTTGGGGTGGGAGGTGGGAAGCTTGGGGTGGGAGTTGGGAAGCTTGGGGTGGGAGGTGGGAAGCTTGGGGTGGGAGTTGGGAAGCTTGGGGTGGGAGTTGGGAAGCTTGGGGTGGGAGTTGGGAAGCTTGGGGTGGGAGGTGGGAAGCTTGTGGTGGGAGTAAGCTTAGGGTAGGTGGTGGGAGGCTCCACAAAGGCCACAATATCTCACCACTTTATCTGTTTTATCTTCACTTGCTCTGGAAGAACTCCATCTAAGGCTTGCAGGAGGAAACTTTGTGCAACTTCGGAAAGTCAAAACAATGCGTATTTTTCCCACCGGAGGAGTGGAAAGGCATTTCGGAGCGGTTAGTCGCCCACGGTGCTCTGTTCTTCTTGAGCTCTTTTCTCTATTTTTAGAATGTTTCCGATTGGCAGGGGCAGGGTGATCTCTGCGTCAGGTCAATGGGGATCGACATCTATTCTTCCCCAAGTAATACGGGTATTGTTGGCTTTGCCTCAGCTGCGCTTGGGGGATACAATCAATTATTTCCATCTAATTCACTCACTAATTGCTTTTATTTCATGTAAAAGGACCGGCGGCCCATCCTGAGACACTTTTATACGTTTGCAAATAGAAAAATTGATTCTTATTTGTATTGCACTGTGTGTTTTTGTAAATGTTACTATTTATGGATCATATGTTACATTGCAATTATGGGGGCTTTAATAACAAAAATAATATAACTGAAGTGATGCATACAATATAGTTCTGAGTTATACAGGGATAATGTACCCCCTACTGTAAATGATAAGGATATTAGCAGTCACTGAGGGGTTCTGTGCCCATATAAAGGCACAAGGCTGCAGGCTGAGTTATACAGGGAACTCTGAGTATCACTCATGTATTATAAGGGATAATGTACCCCCTACTGTAAATGATAAGGATATTAGCAGTCACTGAGGGGTTCTGTGCCCCCCATATAAAGGCACAAGGCTGCAGGCTGAGTTATACAGGGAACTCTGAGTATCACTCATGTATTATAAGGGATAATGTACCCCCTACTGTAAATGATAAGGATATTAGCAGTCACTGAGGGGTTCTGTGCCCATATAAAGGCACAAGGCTGCAGGCTGAGTTATACAGGGAACTCTGAGTATCACTCATGTATTATAAGGGATAATGTGCCCCCTACTGTAAATGATAAGGATATTAGCAGTCACTGAGGGGTTCTGTGCCCATATAAAGGCACAAGGCTGCAGGCTGAGTTATACAGGGAACTCTGAGTATCACTCATGTATTATAAGGGATAATGTACCCCCTACTGTAAATGATAAGGATATTAGCAGTCACTGAGGGGTTCTGTGCCCATATAAAGGCACAAGGCTGCAGGCTGAGTTATACAGGGAACTCTGAGTATCACTCATGTATTATAAGGGATAATGTACCCCCTACTGTAAATGATAAGGATATTAGCAGTCACTGAGGGGTTCTGTGCCCCCCATATAAAGGCACAAGGCTGCAGGCTGAGTTATACAGGGAACTCTGAGTATCACTCATGTATTATAAATGATAAGGATATTAGCAGTCACTGAGGGGTCCACCAGGCCCACTAGGCCAGTCCCACCCTGGACATAGTTGGCAATGGAAGAGACAGAGGCCACACAAAGCCGTTGCCAATATGTAATGTTCCTAGCTTCATCTGGCAAGTGTGGCCTTAGCCCCAAACTATCTGCAGGGCTGAAGCAACTTTACCAACCTTCTAACTTCTTAGTTTTACTTTTATTCCGAATCTCATTCACCTTCCATGAAGGTTTGCTGGGCAATGTGCCCTTCAGCAAGCAACTCAGCAGCCTCAGCCTTGAAATAGGAATCTGTTCAGGGACCTTTTTTATGTCATTCTCGATGCCGTTTCCTTGTGGAGAAATGAAAACAAACAACAAACTGAAGGAGAAACACGAGGGAACAATGCGATCGGTCTATTGAGGGCCAAGATGGATTATGTTTTTATCTGCAATGTTTAATCACTTTCATTGGAGAAATTTTCCACTCCTTGTTTCCTGCCATAAATATAAAATGATTTTATGCAACTTATTTGGTTTTAGCCCGGTGATATTCAGATTAACTCGTTTGGGTTTTAATTCTATTCATCGAGCTTTCAGCCAGCGCTACACATTAGACCCGCTTTCAGCTAACCTATTGTTTCTCCTACTCCCATGTAACTGGAGGAGTCCCAAGTCGGACTTGGATTTCTTACTATTGAGTGCTATTCTGATACCTACTGGGAGCTGCTATCTTGCTCCCTTCCCATTGCTCTGCTGATCGGCTGCTGGGGGTGAAGGGGGGATATCACTCCAACTTGCAGCGCAGCAGTAAAGTGTGACTGAGTCTGAGCTTTCAGCCAGCGCTACCCATTAGAACTGCTTTCAGCTAACCTATTGTTTCTCCTACTCCCATGTAACTGGAGGAGTCCCAAGTCGGACTTGGATTTCTTACTATTGAGTGCTATTCTGATACCTACTGGGAGCTGCTATCTTGCTCCCTTCCAATTGTTCTGCTGATCGGCTGCTGGGGGGGGGGGGGGATATCACTCCAACTTGCAGCGCAGCAGTAAAGTGTGCCTGAGTCTGAGCTTTCAGCCAGCGCTACCCATTAGAACTGCTTTCAGCTAACCTATTGTTTCTCCTACTCCCATGTAACTGGAGGAGTCCCAAGCCGGACTTGGATTTCTTACTATTGAGTGCTATTCTGATACCTACTGGGAGCTGCTATCTTGCTCCCTTCCCATTGTTCTGCTGATCGGCTGCTGGGGGTGACCACCATGCCACACCAACCATGCCAAGCCACCATGCCAACCCAAGGGGAAATACAAGCTAAAACTGTGAATGTGCTGCTGTTCCTTGTCCATTCCCCTGCAGTTAATTATTATTATTTTATTTAACTGGAACTGAGGGTTTATGAATAGATTCTTTCCTTCTCCAATAACTTGTTTGTGAATTAATACATTGTAATAGTCCTTTATGGCTCCGTGTTCTTTGCTGGATTGTGTCTCCTTCACTGATACTGCGCAGTCTGTTCATTATGAATTAAAGCTTTGTTACTGCTCCGTGGGGATCTGCCCAAAAGCGCGGCTGTTCCCTATACTCAGGTCACTGCCATTACTGATCTATCTAGCACATTAGACCTGCACTATGAAATGACCCACTGCACCCACGAGTCTCCATATATATGGGTGTAACTAATGGCACCCTAATCCCAACATAGGAACATAGGAACCTGAATAATACAAAACAAATTGCACCCAGTAGAGTTGTTATTGTAAATATCGGAGTAATGATAAGCAGCTCAGGGTCCCACAGCCTATACTGTGTGTAAAGGGCAATAACAATCATTTATACATCCCTATGCCTCCAGCTAAACTGGCCAATCATACCCAGATTAGGTTTGGCCATTTAGGGGCCCCAGTACTGAGCAAGGAACGGGTCAAGGGGAGGGGGCCATGACAATGTAAGGAAAAGCCCGGAAAAAGATTTAGTGGTGTAGGGCAGGGAAAAGGTAGGAATAAAATGATTGGCCTTGGAAGCTCCCACCCTGAAAAAAAAAACAAAAAACAAAACAGGGAACAGGGTATTTTTACTTTTAAGGAAGGTTGGTGGGAGAGTTAGTCGCAGCTAGGACAGGCAGAAGGTTAGGCCTGAGCAGGGCCGCCATCAGAAATCACGGGGCCCCTCACAACAACATTTTCTGGGCCCCCTCCCTCAGGGCTACTCCCACAATGGCCCCTCCCATCAGTGTGCCCCCAATACATTGGTGCCCAGGGCCTGCCCTTACAATGCTGGCCAGTGTGCCCCCCAAAGATAGGGCCCCCAATTGCCCCCATACACAGGGCCCCCCTAACTCTATGCTGGCCAGTGCCCCCAAAGATAGGGCCCCCAATTGCCCCATACACAAGGCCCCCCTAAATCTATGCCCCCAGAAGACAGTGCCTCCTCCAGGGTCTTCTTTCTACTCCAGCGGCGGCTCCAGCGATACTTCCCAAACGACTCCTTCACACAGACGGGCCCTTTTATAAAGTTGCGCCTCGTGCGTACTGACATCACACGTACGCACGGGCCGTGACCAATCGGATTCAAGTATTGATGACAGGGGGCCGGAGCTAGTCAAAAAACAGCACAGCCGGGCCCCCTTTAAAAGTAAAGATCGCCCGGGCCCAGGATAACTGTCCCCCCTGTGCCCCCCTGATGGCGGCCCTGGGCCTGAGGTTAGGGAGTTCTGGCCATTGGCCAGTGGCCAGCGGGGGGTGTGGTGGCCAGATTAAAGGGGATGGCTAACCTCAGGGACCCGAATGTGGCTGGGGGCAGGAAAAGCTCCCACTAAATTGCAGCCTTCAGTGGCTTAGTGTTATTACGTTAATATGTTGTAAAGTTATTCGATGACATTAGCATGTTCTGGTAGTGCTGGGCGGTATGACCAAAAATTTATATCACGGTATTTTTCAAAATTATATCGGTATCACGGTATTTGACGGTATTTTTTTTTCCCCATGCATGATTAGGTGACCACCCCAAACACCCGCCACCCGCACCCCCCCCACCACCCCAAACACCCCCCCACCACCCCAAACACCCCCCCATCCGCACGCAGCCCCCCACCCCCCCATCCGCACGCACGTCCCCACCCCACCCCACCCCAAACACCCCCCATCCGCACGCACCCCCCCACCCCAAACACCCCCCCATCCGCACACACCCACCCACCCCACCCCAAACACCCCCCCATCCGCACACTCCCCCCAACCCACCCCAAACACCCCCCATCCGCACACACCCCCCAACCCCAAACACCCCCCATCCGCACACCCCCCCCACCCCACCCCAAACAGCCCCCCATCCCCTTCACATAAATATAACCCCCCACCCCACCCCATCACAACCCCCCCAAACACAACCCCATCCCCTTCACATAAGTATAACCCCCCCATCCCCTTCACATAAATAACACCCCCCCATCCCCTTCACATAAAATATAATTACTTGCCAGGCACCCCCACCCCCGACAGCTCACATTGGTATCCGACTCTGAATGCGATGGCGCTTTTGTAGAGTGTGCGCGCTGACGTCACGTGCGCGCTGACGTCACGTGCGCGCTGACGTCACGTGCGCGCTGACGTCACGTGCGCACCCGGAAGTATTCAAGCACACCGGTATGGGGGTATGTAGAAAATACATATCGGTTTCAAAAAAAACACCGGTGATCGGTTTTTACCGGTATACCGCCCAGCACTATGTTCTGGTAAGTTACGTTATTGTTAATGATGTCAAGGTTTTTCATGGTTTGTGAATAAACTGGCCGCGGCCTTTTCAACCCAACAAAAGGAGTGGAGTTTGTAATTTGAGGGGTGGTTTGGGGGTGGTAAAGAGAGGGCACAACATTAACGCTGCCATTGTCATGACCAACCATCTGGCAGGTTGGGTGGAGCCATCTTGTCCTGTTATCTCGTGCTCATATTTGATTGCTGATGAGACAACGTTGGATGTCAACAGGCCTGGATTTGTGGGCAAGCCATAAAGGCCTGAGCCTAGGGTGGCAAAGTTTGGGGGGCCACATCTCCAAAGGGGGGGGGGGTTGAGAGAGGGACAGGGGTTCAGAAACTTTAAATCAGGCCCTGGATGTCAACTTCCAAAGGTCCAAGTCAGTAAGTGCCTGTGGCATCAGCATATATGAAGGTATGAGGGTATGAGGGTATGAGGGTATGAAGAAGATCTGGCCCTGAAGTTCTGATTATTCAGGCCATCGGGAACAAAAGCAAGGTTGCCACTTGTACGGGTCCCATCAGTTCGGCCTGCAGCTGGTCTGTTGATAGTATTGCCCAGTATATGGCCACCCTTAGAAGAGATGAGTAATTTCCCAATGGATTTCCCAATGAGATGCCCCTACTTTAATGCACAGAGCACTGGTGCACCCAACCCACACCTAGAACCTCCGGGCAGCATGCACCCAGCCTACACCTAGAACCTCCAGGCAGCATGCACCCAACCTACACCTAGAACCTCCGGGCAGCATGCACCCAGCCTACACCTAGAACCTCCGGGCAGCATGCACCCAGCCTACACCTAGAACCTCCGGGCAGCATGCACCCAGCCTACACCTAGAACCTCCAGGCAGCATCTTGTTCCATTGTTACTGACACACTCACAAGCACTATGGGGAATTTTATCTGGAGCCAAATAGCCTGCCTGTATGTTTTTGGAACGTGGGAGGAAACCAGAGTAATAGAAACAACCCAACGCGGCCAGCCGTCCCTCAGAACTGGGATCCTTCATCCAGGGACATTTATGTGAAATGAATGTTTTTTCGTGAAACTGCTGCAAAAATTTGTTGTGACAAGAATTTGCAGACGCATCAAAAAAGTTGCGCACGCCAAAACAATTCCATGGTCGCTACGTCGCGCACATTTTGTGCCGTTTCTTGAACTTTTCAGCAGTTTCACGTATTTTTGGGTGAAGCAAAATGGACAGATTCGCTCATCGCGATCCATAACTGCAAATTTTTCTAGTCTATAAGGGTCAATTTTCATTGAAGCTAATAATTAAAGGCGCCTAGTTATACTGATACATTATCCACTGTATCCGTTATAGGTAAAGGCTGATTTACCAGTTTTCCATAGTGAAGAGCGAATGTCCTCATTTCGCCATTGGCAAATTGTCTTGCGAAACTTCAGCGAAAAAATCTACCGCGGAAAAATTCCTCCCATTGATTCCTATGAAAAAATGACAGGTTTTTATTCTGTTTTTTTAGATGTTTTCTATGAATGAATTTCAAAATTTCAAATTTGCAGCGAAATTCTACATTTCACCATCTGCACATTTTTAAGCAAAACGGGATAGATTCGCTCATCACTAATGAGAATTTTGAACAGTTATGAACAGTTATTCTTCCATATTTTATAAATCTGGCCATTCATGGTTTCATGCTCAAGAGATTGTTTTCCTTTTTCTGACCAATCATACTCCCTTATATGATATTAAGTACAAATATACAAACAAAATGGCTGCCAGGGAAATGTACCTTACTATATAACAATAAACCACATTCAATTTGATGATAAATTAGAAGATTTCCTAATTAAATTCCATATTTTCCCATAGACTTCGAAGACTTCGTCTTTTCTCCTGAAAAACAATGAACCAAATTTGCCCCCCGGTGTGTCTGAATATAACCGAGAAGCTTTATAAATCCATAATTAGTAAGCGCCATTGGTCTTTAAGATAAATTGTATTTCTTGCATTAGAATGCGATTTAAGCATTCTTCGTTTGGCGGCTGTTGCCATGGTAACGGCCATATTGTTGCCTATTGAAAACATTTTGACGTCTACAAGAAGGTTTCGAATTCTTTTCATTCTCGCGTTCTTCCAGGTAAAGTTAATTCCTGATGTTGCTTCTTATCCATTCCTTCATATTAATAGAACGGAACAGTCCAGAAACGCATTCTTCGACTGCAAGGGTTTAGTTAGCAATTGTTTAAAGATTAAAACCCCCAACTACTGATCCTTTGTACCAAATCGTGCTGAGTTTTTTGTTAAAATGCTGACTATCCATTTAATATTGGGTTTCTTATTAACATTGGACCCTGATTTCGTTTGGGGATCAACCTCTGGACCCAAGATTTGGTTTGGTAATATTTCTATACGTATCCAGACTATTTCAGCGAAAGTTTTCTCACATATTCCATCTACAGGGCCCGCTGCATTTGTTGAAGGTTTGATGTGAGGCCAGTGAGGAAAGACAGGTGCTTGGAAAAAAAATTAACACACAAACAATGGTGTCTGGACACAGGGAGGCAAAATGTGAAAACTTGCTGGCTGCATCTGTACTGTACTGGCTGCACTGGTACAGCTGGGGTGTTTGCTACAGAAACCCTACTATAGTTTATATAAATACCCCGCTGTGTAGCCCCGGGGGCAGCCATTCCTGCACTGGTACAGCTGGGGTGTTTGCTACAGAAACCCTACTATAGTTTATATAAATACCCCGCTGTGTAGCCCCGGGGGCAGCCATTCCTGCACTGGTACAGCTGGGGTGTTTGCTACAGAAACCCTACTATAGTTTATATAAATACCCCGCTGTGTAGCCCCGGGGGCAGCCATTCCTGCACTGGTACAGCTGGGGTGTTTGCTACAGAAGACCTACACAGCAGGGTATTTATATAAACTATAGTAGGGTTTCTGTAGCAAACACCCCAGCTGTACCAGTGCAGGAATGGCTGCCCCCGGGGCTACACAGCGGGGTATTTATATAAACTATAGTAGGGTTTCTGTAGCAAACACCCCAGCTGTACCAGTGCAGGAATGGCTGCCCCGGGGCTACACAGCGGGGTATTTATATAAACTATAGTAGGATTTCTGTAGCAAACACCCCAGCTGTACCAGTGCAGGAATGGCTGCCCCCGGGGCTACACAGCAGGGTATTTATATAAACTATAGTAGGGTTTCTGTAGCAAACACCCCAGCTGTACCAGTGCAGGAATGGCTGCCCCCGGGGCTACACAGCGGGGTATTTATATAAACTATAGTAGGGTTTCTGTAGCAAACACCCCAGCTGTACCAGTGCAGGAATGGCTGCCCCCGGGGCTACACAGCGGGGTATTTATATAAACTATAGTAGGATTTCTGTAGCAAACACCCCAGCTGTACCGGTGCAGGAATGGCTGCCCCCGGGGCTACACAGCGGGGTATTTATATAAACTATAGTAGGGTTTCTGTAGCAAACACCCCAGCTGTACCAGTGCAGGAATGGGCTGCCCCCGGGGCTACACAGCGGGGTATTTATATAAACTATAGTAGGATTTCTGTAGCAAACACCCCAGCTGTACCAGTGCAGGAATGGCTGCCCCCGGGGCTACACAGCGGGGTATTTATATAAACTATAGTAGGGTTTCTGTAGCAAACACCCCAGCTGTACCGGTGCAGGAACGGCTGCCCCTGGGGCTACACAGCGGGGTATTTATATAAACTATAGTAGGATTTCTGTAGCAAACACCCCAGCTGTACCAGTGCAGGAATGGCTGCCCCCTGGGGCTACACAGCGGGGTATTTATATAAACTATAGTAGGGTTTCTGTAGCAAACACCCCAGCTGTACCAGTGCAGGAATGGCTGCCCCCGGGGCTACACAGCGGGGTATTTATATAAACTATAGTAGGGTTTCTGTAGCAAACACCCCAGCTGTACCAGTGCAGGAATGGCTGCCCCCGGGGCTACACAGCGGGGTATTTATATAAACTATAGTAGGGTTTCTGTAGAAAACACCCCAGCTGTACCGGTGCAGGAATGGCTGCCCCCGGGGCTACACAGCGGGGTATTTATATAAACTATAGTAGGGTTTCTGTAGCAAACACCCCAGCTGTACCAGTGCAGGAATGGCTGCCCCGGGGCTACACAGCGGGGTATTTATATAAACTATAGTAGGGTTTCTGTAGCAAACACCCCAGCTGTACTGGTGCAGGAACGGCTGCCCCCGGGGCTACACAGCGGGGTATTTATATAAACTATAGTAGGGTTTCTGTAGAAAACACCCCAGCTGTACCAGTGCAGGAATGGCTGCCCCCGGGGCTACACAGCGGGGTATTTATATAAACTATAGTAGGGTTTCTGTAGCAAACACCCCAGCTGTACTGGTGCAGGAACGGCTGCCCCCGGGGCTACACAGCGGGGGTATTTATATAAACTATAGTAGGGTTTCTGTAGAAAACACCCCAGCTGTACCAGTGCAGGAATGGCTGCCCCCGGGGCTACACAGCGGGGTATTTATATAAACTATAGTAGGGTTTCTGTAGCAAACACCCCAGCTGTACCGGTGCAGGAACGGCTGCCCCTGGGGCTACACAGCGGGGTATTTATATAAACTATAGTAGGGTTTCTGTTAGCAAACACCCCAGCTGTACCAGTGCAGGAATGGCTGCCCCCAGGGCTACACAGCGGGTATTTATATAAACTATAGTAGGGTTTCTGTAGCAAACACCCCAGCTGTACCGGTGCAGGAATGGCTGCCCCTGGGGCTACACAGCGGGTATTTATATAAACTATAGTAGGATTTCTGTAGCAAACACCCCAGCTGTACCAGTGCAGGAATGGCTGCCCCCGGGCTACACAGCGGGGGTATTTATATAAACTATAGTAGGGTTTCTGTAGCAAACACCCCAGCTGTACCAGTGCAGGAATGGCTGCCCCCGGGGCTAACAGCGGGTATTTATATAAACTATAGTAGGGTTTCTGTAGAAAACACCCCAGCTGTACCGGTGCAGGAATGGCTGCCCCCGGGGCTACACAGCGGGGTATTTATATAAACTATAGTAGGGTTTCTGTAGCAAACACCCCAGCTGTACCAGTGCAGGAATGGCTGCCCCGGGGCTACACAGCAGGGTATTTATATAAACTATAGTAGGGTTTCTGTAGCAAACACCCCAGCTGTACAGTGCAGGAATGGCTGCCCCCGGGGCTACACAGCGGGTATTTATATAAACTATAGTAGGGTTTCTGTAGCAAACACCCCAGCTGTACCAGTGCAGGAATGGCTGCCCCCATGGCTACACAGCGGGGTATTTATATAAACTATAGTAGGGTTTCTGTAGCAAACACCCCAGCTGTACCAGTGCAGGAACGGCTGCCCCCGGGGCTACACAGCGGGGTATTTATATAAACTATAGTAGGGTTTCTGTAGCAAACACCCCAGCTGTACCAGTGCAGGAATGGCTGCCCCCGGGGCTACACAGCGGGGTATTTATATAAACTATAGTAGGGTTTCTGTAGCAAACACCCCAGCTGTACTGGTGCAGGAACGGCTGCCCCCGGGGCTACACAGCGGGGTATTTATATAAACTATAGTAGGGTTTCTGTAGAAAACACCCCAGCTGTACCAGTGCAGGAACGGCTGCCCCCGGGGCTACACAGCGGGGTATTTATATAAACTATAGTAGGGTTTCTGTAGCAAACACCCCAGCTGTACCAGTGCAGGAATGGCTGCCCCCGGGGCTACACAGCGGGGTATTTATATAAACTATAGTAGGGTTTCTGTAGCAAACACCCCAGCTGTACCAGTGCAGGAATGGCTGCCCCCGGGGCTACAGAGCGGGGTATTTATATAAACTATAGTAGGGTTTCTGTAGAAAACACCCCAGCTGTACCGGTGCAGGAATGGCTGCCCCCGGGGCTACACAGCGGGGTATTTATATAAACTATAGTAGGGTTTCTGTAGCAAACACCCCAGCTGTACCAGTGCAGGAATGGCTAGCTTCATTTAATCAGAGCATTTCCAATCAAATATTACAGAATATATAATATATATACTGAATTCACAAAAAGTCATTTTAACCTCAATCCACATCAAAGACATGAGCTTGTCAGACATATAAATGACAGCTGTAAATGTTATGTACAGTTAGCTTTCATCCAGGGCTGGTGAATCATTTATAGCCCCCCGGGGGGTTTCTCTGGTTAGATTAGAATCCAGAGTTCCCGCTCTCAGCGCCCCTCTCAAGGACTGCAAATCTGTTTCTGTAATAACAGCTCAAACGCCATATGAATAAATTCTGCATGCAAGTGTTATAGGTGTTTTTAGCTGTAAATGTAGAATAAGCGAGACCTTCCGATGGCACATAGAATAAAAAAGGCCGGCCACAGCCATGTGATTTGTGCCCTGATAAACTATAGTCATGCTTTACTGCTGCGCTGCAAGTTGGAGTGATATCCCCCCCCCCAGCAGCCAGCAAGATAGCAGCTCCCAGTAGGTAAAAGAATAGCACTCAATAGTAAGAAATCCAAGTCCGGCTTGGGACTTCTCCAGTTACATGGGAGTAGGAGAAACAATAGGTTAGCTGAAAGCAGTTTAATGTGTAGCGTTGGCTGAAAGCTCAGACTCAGGCACACTTTACTGCTGCGCTGCAAGTTGGACTGATATCCCCCCCCCCTCACCCCCAGCAGCCGATCAGCAGAACAATGGGAAGGGAGCAAGATAGCAGCTCCCAGTAGGTATCAGAATAGCACTCAATAGTAAGAAATCCAAGTCCGGCTTGGGACTCCTCCAGTTACATGGGAGTAGGAGAAACAATAGGTTAGCTGAAAGCAGTTCTAATGTGTAGCGCTGGCTCCTTCTGAAAGCTCAGAATCGCTACAAGGTTCATCTATGTTGTATTACCATCACCTTCCCAATTTCCCCCTATTTATTTTCCTGGTACAATAATCCAGGATTTCACTGAAAACATCAGGACAGTAAGTTTCTCCTATTATTGTACTGAGTGATTGATACGAGCGCTGGAAGTAAATCACATCAATGGGCCGCGCTGCCACAAAGACGAATGGCGATTGTAAGAGTAATCTCTCCACCTGGGGAGCCAGTGAATCATGTAACCCACGCGTATGGGGGGGCGTACGGATTTATTTAGAAGCCCGAGAACCTCTCCATTTCTGTTTTACGCCTGTCTGTCCGTGTCTTCTCTCTTTTTTATATCTGCTATTTTCATTTTTTATTGCAGAATATCTCAATAAACAATCTCCGGCAATAGAATGGAACGGAAAATATTGGATTAGGTGGGGTTGGGTGGGGGAAGATGGGATCATGATTAAAATAATTACAGGTATGGGACCTGTTATCCAGAATGCTCGGGACCTGGAGTTTTTCAGCATAAGGGATCTTTCCGTTATTTGGATCTCCTTAACTTAAGTCTGATAAAAATCATTTAACCATTAAATAAACCCAATAGGGCTGTTCTGCCCCCAATAAGGGGTAATTATATCTTAGTTGGGATCAAGTACAGGTACTGTTTTATTATTACAGAGAAAAGGGAATCATTTAACCATTAAATAAACCCAATAGGGCTGTTCTGCCCCAATAAGGGGTAATTATATCTTAGTTGGGATCAAGTACAGGTACTGTTTTATTATTACTGAGAAAAGGGAATCATTTAACCATTAAATAAACCCAATAGGGCTGTTCTGCCCCAATAAGGGGTAATTATATCTTAGTTGGGATCAAGTACAGGTACTGTTTTATTATTACAGAGAAAAGGGAATCATTTAACCATTAAATAAACCCAATAGGGCTGTTCTGCCCCAATAAGGGGTAATTATATCTTAGTTGGGATCAAGTACAGGTACTGTTTTATTATTACAGAGAAAAGGGAATCATTTAACCATGAAATAAACCCAATAGGGCTGTTCTGCCCCCAATAAGGGGTAATTATATCTTAGTTGGGATCAAGTACAGGTACTGTTTTATTATTACTGAGAAAAGGGAATCATTTAACCATTAAATAAACCCAATAGGGCTGTTCTGCCCCAATAAGGGGTAATTATATCTTAGTTGGGATCAAGTACAGGTACTGTTTTATTATTACAGAGAAAAGGGAATCATTTAACCATTAAATAAACCCAATAGGGCTGTTCTGCCCCAATAAGGGGTAATTATATCTTAGTTGGGATCAAGTACAGGTACTGTTTTATTATTACAGAGAAAAGGGAATCATTTAACCATGAAATAAACCCAATAGGGCTGTTCTGCCCCCAATAAGGGGTAATTATATCTTAGTTGGGATCAAGTACAGGTACTGTTTTATTATTACAGAGAAAAGGGAATCATTTAACCATTAAATAAACCCAATAGGGCTGTTCTGCCCCAATAAGGGGTAATTATATCTTAGTTGGGATCAAGTACAGGTACTGTTTTATATTCAGTGCTATTATTGTGTTCTGAAAGGGCTAGTAATGTGTGCTTGGTGGCTACCATTTCTTCAGGTTGTGTCTTTGCTGTATGACGTGAGCCTGTTGTAGCTGGGAGATTTGGAAGACCTATGGTTAAGAGATGGCTACAAACGTGTTTTATATATCTGAACCTTAGTCAGCCAATGGTGGCCTAGTAATCGCTACAAAACATCTGGGAGGTACAAGGCACCCCTATATATACAGCAGCTCTGCTGTACTGTAGTCCACTCTCCCAGGCCCCTCTCCTACCTTTAAATATAGTGGCGCGGTTGGGGCCAGGAGGTGTGGCAGAGGGACTGGTTGTGCCAGGCCCCCTTTGGAGGACCAACCAAGTTACGCCGTGGCCCTTTGGCATAAAGAATATGATATCCAGACAGACTAATAAAAGCAGATCCAATAAAGCAAAAAATTGTGATAGATAGAGGGCACTGCCAATCATAGCGCGGCATGGAGCAGTAAGAGACAGGGCCAGTAGCCACAGAAATAGAAAGTCCAAAGAATAGGGATAGAGGAAAGTTTTACTGTATATAGGGAGACTTATCAACCATCAAAATGATTCCATCCTCATCCTACTAAGGTTCTAAACATTTGGAATCAACTATTTTTTTCAGGCAGCCATTTTTAGACCGCCCATTTGTGGGTGGAAGAAATGGAGATGGCCCATTGTACCCACATTTGCCAATGCATCCATTGTGCCTCTCTTGATGAATGGGGTACAACTGTGCCTGCGGATACTGGGGAACCCTGTAGCGACTGCTACTCTCAATCTGGAGGTGGGTCCAGAGTTTCCAGCCTGGTTAGTGCCAATGGGCAAATCCAACTTGTAGCCAGTGAACTGAATGTAGCGATGCAACTCCCAGTCTGAAAATTCATTGGGCACAATTATGGCAGATGCAACTCCGAGTGCGCCTACAATTATGAAGGAAACCCTGGATTATGGGTAATAAACATGGCAAATTGCATAGAAAACTTGACTAGGGGGCCGATTTACTAATCGACAAACGGCAAAGAAGCATCCGTATGTGTTTTTTTTCATAATGATCGGTATTTTGTGTTTTTTTTCCGTCGCCGTTGCGACTTTTTCGTAAATTGTTGCAACTTTTTCGGAGCCGTTACGACTTGCGCGAATTGTCGCGACTTTTTCGTAGCCGTTGCGGAACAATCGGAAAGGTTTGCCAGCCGTTTACTAGCGTGCAATACGAAAAAGTCGCGACAATCCACGCAAGTCGTAACGGCTATGAAAAAGCCGCGACAATTCACAAAAAAGTCGCGACGGCGACGAAAAAAAACGCAAAAAGTACGAAAAAGTCGCAAAATCTTCGCTTCCAATCCGAGTTTTTCCCATTTGGGATTCAGATTCGTGGATTAGTAAATCAGCGCCTAAGTCTTTTAGTGATCATTCTGAAGGTCCAAGAATTTCTAGGTGGACATTGTAACTGGCTTTAGCCTGGGGTTTATTGGCACAGCAAACTAGCATCATCTCCAAACTGAGGCAGGCCCCCCCCCATGGGGCTCATCTCAACGATCTGGAAACCTCTGCTCTGGGCGGATATTTTCCCTGCAACAAGTACTGATTTGCACTGAAATCCTGCGAAATGTAAACCGAGAAACCCGCCCGATACAACGTGTTTTGACTTTTGTTGGTGAAAAGCTATTTCTCAGTCAAGTTAATTAAATTCAGTGATTTAACCAAAATAAACAGAATTATTTTTCAAGGGAGCTGCCAAGCCAAATAAGGCAGAAACATCCACATAACAACAGAGCGAGCTCTCATTACTACATTGTTATTTGCTAAATCAATTCTGCAGTTTATGTTGATATTTGATATGGGAACAGCCCTATTGGGTTTATTTCATGGTTAAATGATTCCCTTTTCTCTGTAATAATAAAACAGTACCTGTACTTGATCCCAACTAAGATATAATTACCCCTTATTGGGGGCAGAACAGCCCTATTGGGTTTATTTCATGGTTAAATGATTCCCTTTTCTCTGTAATAATAAAACAGTACCTGTACTTGATCCCAACTAAGATATAATTACCCCTTATTGGGGCAGAACAGCCCTATTGGGTTTATTTCATGGTTAAATGATTCCCTTTTCTCTGTAATAATAAAACAGTACCTGTACTTGATCCCAACTAAGATATAATTACCCCTTATTGGGGGCAGAACAGCCCTATTGGGTTTATTTAATGGTTAAATGATTCCCTTTTCTCTCTAATAATAAAACAGTACCTGTACTTGATCCCAACTAAGATATAATTACCCCTTATTGGGGGCAGAACAGCCCTATTGGGTTTATTTAATGGTTAAATGATTCCCTTTTCTCTCTAATAATAAAACAGTACCTGTACTTGATCCCAACTAAGATATAATTACCCCTTATTGGGGGCAGAACAGCCCTATTGGGTTTATTTAATGGTTAAATGATTCCCTTTTCTCTCTAATAATAAAACAGTACCTGTACTTGATCCCAACTAAGATATAATTACCCCTTATTGGGGCAGAACAGCCCTATTGGGTTTATTTCATGGTTAAATGATTCCCTTTTCTCTGTAATAATAAAACAGTACCTGTACTTGATCCCAACTAAGATATAATTACCCCTTATTGGGGCAGAACAGCCCTATTGGGTTTATTTCATGGTTAAATGATTCCCTTTTCTCTGTAATAATAAAACAGTACCTGTACTTGATCCCAACTAAGATATAATTACCCCTTATTGGGGGCAGAACAGCCCTATTGGGTTTATTTAATGGTTAAATGATTCCCTTTTCTCTGTAATAATAAAACAGTACCTGTACTTGATCCCAACTAAGATATAATTACCCCTTATTGGGGCAGAACAGCCCTATTGGGTTTATTTAATGGTTAAATGATTCCCTTTTCTCTGTAATAATAAAACAGTACCTGTACTTGATCCCAACTAAGATATAATTACCCCTTATTGGGGGCAGAACAGCCCTATTGGGTTTATTTAATGGTTAAATGATTCCCTTTTCTCTCTAATAATAAAACAGTACCTGTACTTGATCCCAACTAAGATATAATTACCCCTTATTGGGGACAGAACAGCCCTATTGGGTTTATTTAATGGTTAAATGATTCCCTTTTCTCTGTAATAATAAAACAGTACCTGTACTTGATCCCAACTAAGATATAATTACCCCTTATTGGGGCAGAACAGCCCTATTGGGTTTATTTCATGGTTAAATGATTCCCTTTTCTCTGTAATAATAAAACAGTACCTGTACTTGATCCCAACTAAGATATAATTACCCCTTATTGGGGCAGAACAGCCCTATTGGGTTTATTTCATGGTTAAATGATTCCCTTTTCTCTGTAATAATAAAACAGTACCTGTACTTGATCCCAACTAAGATATAATTACCCCTTACTGGGGCAGAACAGCCCTATTGGGTTTATTTAACGGGTCCTATACCTGTACTGGGAGATGGAACAATACAAATGCATTCCAACTGTTCTCAGCAAGAAGTTCTTCCAGATGATCCTACCCATCAATTCCAAAGCAAATGAAAGAAGAAGTGTCTAAGATTGATTTACGGTATATAAATTTTCCCCCAAAACCCTACTTGCCCGTCCTATCTGTTCTACTTACATAGTTACATAGTTACATAGTTACATAGGGTTGAAAAAAGACCAGTGTCCATCAAGTTCAACCCATCCAAGTAAACCCAGCACACCTAACCCACACCTACCAATCTATACACTCACATACATAAACTATAAATACAACCACTAATACTAACTGTAGATATTAGTATCACAATAGCCTTGGATATTCTGATTGATCAAGAACTCATCCAGGCTCCTCTTAAAGGCATTAACAGAATCTGCCATTACCACATCACTAGGAAGGGCATTCCATAACCTCACTGCCCTCACCGTGAAAAACCACCTACGCTGCTTCAAATGGAAGCTCTGTTCCTCTAATCTAAAGGGGTGACCTCTGGTGCGCTGATTGTTTTTATGGGAAAAAAGAACATCCCCCAACTGCCTATAATCCCCTCTAATGTACTTGTACAGAGTAATCATGTCCCCTCGCAAGCGCCTCTTTTCCAGAGAAAACAACCCCAACCCTGACAGTCTAACCTCATAGTTTAACCCTTCCATCCCCTTTACCAGTTTAGTTGCAGTCTCTGCACTCTCTCCAGCTCATTAATATCCTTCTTAAGGACTGGAGCCCAAAACTGCACTGCATACTCAAGGTGAGGCCTTACCAGGGACCTATAAAGGGGCAAAATTATGTTCTCATCCCTTGAGTCAATGCCCTTTTTTATACAAGACAGCACTTTATTTGCTTTAGTAGCCACAGAATGACACTGCCTGGAATTAGACAACTTGTGATCTACAAAAACCCCCAGATCCTTCTCCATTAAGGATACCCCCAACACACTACCATTCAGTAGATAGTTTGCATTTATATTATTTCTACCAAAATGCATAACTTTGCACTTATCAACATTGAACCTCATTTTCCAGTTTGCTGCCCAGTTATCTAATTTTGTCAAATCGCTCTGCAAAGCGGCACATCCTGCATGGAACTTATAGTTTTGCACAATTTAGTGTCATCAGCAAAAATAGAAACAGTACTGTCTATGCCCACCTCCAGGTCATTAATAAACAAGTTAAACGGCAAAGGCCCAAGGACTGACCCCTGCGGTACTCCACTAACCACACTGGTCCAATTAGAAAATGTTCCATTTACAACCACTCTTTGTACTCTATCCTTCAGCCAGTTCTCTATCCAATTACAAATATTATGTTCTAGGCCAATATTCCTTAATTTGATCATTAACCTTCTGTGAGGTACTGTATCAAACGCTTTAGCAAAGTCCAAGTAGATGACATCAACTGCCATTCCAGCATCAAGGTTCCTGCTCACCTCCTCATAAAAGGCGACTAAATTAGTCTGGCAAGATCTGTTACGTATAAAACCATGCTGGCACAAACTAATAGTATTGTGAACTGCAATGTATTCAAGTACCCTATCCCTTATTACCCCTTCCAAAAGTTTTCCTACTACTGATGTCAGACTAACAGGCCTATAGTTTTCAGGCTGAGAACGGGATCCCTTTTTAAATAACGGCACCACATTAGCAATCCGCCAGTCTCTCGGCACCATGCCAGACCTCAATGAATCCTGAAAAATTAAGTGAAGAGGCTTGGCAATCACAGCGCTCAGCTCATTTAATACCCTGGGATGAATCCCATCCGGCCCTGGACCTTTGTTTACCTTTACATGTTCAAGTCTCTTTTGAATTTCCTGCTGCCTCGTTTCCCAGGCTGTGCTTGGGTGCCAGAACCAATCAGCAGCTAGGCTGACCTGATAGGGAACAAAATGCCTGTCTGTCCCTGTGTGACTTCAGGGCTGTGATTGGCTCTCCCCCTCCTACTGTGCTTCTGGCAGGGACCGTTAGGACACGCCCACCCCTCATTTGAAACCCAGACAGGGACCTGAGAGGATCTATAGGGAGCTCCAATAAAGGGGCCATTGTTACAGATAGGGTTAATGTTTAGCCCAAAGGGAAACCAGCACAGGGTTATGTAGATGTACAATTAAGTTTATTAGGGAGCCCTGAATATACCTTGTCGGCTATTATTTACCACTGCAGTTAGGGGCTGTGGTACAGGGGTTCTTTTTAGAGACCCTAAAGTATGTTCTTTTTACTGACAACATATGTTGCATGTTGGATACAGCTAATTAAAATTAGGGGTCTGTCACTTTAAGACAATAGCTCGGTTCTTTGCAGTATAACAAATGGAGGTGGTGCCACTAAGGGCTATAAATGAGCAAGGGGCACTTGCCTGGTTCCACCTATTCTCGTGGCCCACTTTGCCTGTATTAACTTTCATTAGTATCTCACCCATGTCTGTCCTGCCTCACCAGCCCTGACCTGGGTCTATCTAATGCAGGGATCCCCAACCCATTTTACGCAAGAGCCACTTTCAGATGTAAAAAGTGTTGGGGAGCCACAAAAGCATAAAAACAGTTCTTTGGGGATCAGGTTCAGACTGGGGGGGTGCAGGGCCCCACACCCCCCAAGGTGCCTCCTCCGGCCACGTCCCCCACAGGGGCCCCCACTGCGCACCCCTAACCCCCCCCAACAGGGGCCCCTGTCCGACATCCTCCCTTAAACGCGTATGTGAAACGCGTCAGGAGAGGACATTGGAGACCAGAGGAAGCAGCAAAAGGGTTGGGTCTGGGCTGCTGGGACCCACCAGGGCCCAGTCCGACCCTATTGGGGATGCGAAAAAGGGCTATAATTGGCTATTGGGTAGCCCCATGTGGCCTGCAGGAGGCTCTGCTTGGAGTAAAACTGCATCTCCATGCTTCCAAACTTGCCTCCAAGCCAGAAATGTAAAAATGGCACCTACTTTGAGGCAACTGGGAGCAACATCAAAGGGGATGGAGAGCAACATGTTGCCCCCAAGCCACTGGTTGGGGATCCCTTTGCTCCTTGACTCAGGTCTCCACCCAAGACGTCATCAACTGAGACAGTTCATGACTAAACACTTATTGGTGGGTTAGCAGGTTGAGGAAGGTGATGATCATATAACCGTGTACTAGTTTAATCGTTGCCCTGTTCTGTCACTGTCTATAGAAGAATTTGCCAGCATCAACTACTCGTGTATTTCAAGGCATGTCTACCCATTATAGCTCATATGGAAATATTTCTTGCATCAATCATAACGTTCCAATAACTACCCAGTCTTGAGAAATGTGCTTGGGGGGTACCTAGCCCTCATTGGCATTGATCTGAAGTGGCTCAAAACATTTCATGTAGTTTCTCAGAGGAACTATGCTATCTGGTCAGGGTTCCGTAATTAGTTTCTGGTATTTTGCAGAAAATTGAGCTCCGGGTCAATGGTTTCAGAATGTTATTTATTTGTTCCTCAATCTCATTAAGTTCCTGCTCCCACTTGGGAACATCGTTTCCTCTTCTAGCTTAGCGACGGCCTAGATACGTGTAGTTCAGGATCAGATTGTGTCAGCGTAGGCTCTGAGCTAAGGACCCTTAGACGACAGCTAATCTGTCTGGAATAACCCTTGGCATCCAGTGGACAACGTTATTTCCCTCCATTCCAGGAATGGGTGGGAGATCTCCAGATGGGCAGATGGGAAAAACGAAAGCTTAATGAGATAATGTGCGCTCAGAAGTACCTTTTACAGAGGATTTAGACCTTCTGAATTGAGAATTCTGAGGAGGCAAATATAGACATGGGGCATAACTAGAGAGAAAGCAGATCCTTCTACTCCTGGGATGCTAAAATGTATAGGGCAACCAGTGGTTCATCAGCAACATGTTGCTCAGCAACCCCATGGACATTGCTTCCAGTGGCCTCAAAACAGGTACAGGTATCGGACCTTTTATCTGGAAACCCATTATCCAGATAGTTCCAAATTACGGAAAGGCCTTCTCCCATAGACTCCATTTTAATCAAATAATTCATATTTTTCAAAATGGTTTCCTTTTTCTCTGTAATAATAAAACAGTACCTGTACTTGATCCCAACTAAGATATAATTACCCCTTATTGGGGCAGAACAGCCCTATTGGGTTTATTTCATGGTTAAATGATTCCCTTTTCTCTGTAATAATAAAACAGTACCTGTACTTGATCCCAACTAAGATATAATTACCCCTTATTGGGGGCAGAACAGCCCTATTGGGTTTATTTAATGGTTAAATGATTCCCTTTTCTCTGTAATAATAAAACAGTACCTGTACTTGATCCCAACTAAGATATAATTACCCCTTATTGGGGCAGAACAGCCCTATTGGGTTTATTTCATGGTTAAATGATTCCCTTTTCTCTGTAATAATAAAACAGTACCTGTACTTGATCCCAACTAAGATATAATTACCCCTTATTGGGGGCAGAACAGCCCTATTGGGTTTATTTAATGGTTAAATGATTCCCTTTTCTCTGTAATAATAAAACAGTACCTGTACTTTATCCCAACTAAGATATAATTACCCCTTATTGGGGCAGAACAGCCCTATTGGGTTTATTTAATGGTTAAATGATTCCCTTTTCTCTGTAATAATAAAACAGTACCTGTACTTGATCCCAACTAAGATATAATTACCCCTTATTGGGGGCAGAACAGCCCTATTGGGTTTATTTAATGGTTAAATGATTCCCTTATACCCCCAAGAAGGGGTAATTATATCTTAGTTGGGATCAAGTACAGGTACTGTTTTATTATTACAGAGAAAAGGGAATCATTTAACCATTAAATAAACCCAATAGGGCTGTTCTGCCCCAATAAGGGGTAATTATATCTTAGTTGGGATCAAGTACAGGTACTGTTTTATTATTGCAGGGAAAAAGGAAATATTTAAAAAAAATTATCATTACTTGCTTATAATAGAGTCTATGGGAGATGGCCTTTCTGTAATTCGGAACTTTCTGGATAAGGGATCCCAGCAAAATGATTTTGCTGTAGGGCTGAGTATTTTCTAGGTATGCCAGTTGCTCCAGGCAGGGCTGATATAGAGGACTGAATGGATTTCTTGGCAATGTGTTGAGTTCAGTTGACTGTACCATGGGCTGGGCTCAAGCAAATCTCTAGCTCAATTACAGCACTGCCTCCTGTTGACATATTGTAGGTAGAAGAATGATGCACACAGATTTATGACTTAGCTAAAATTTATACCCTATATAAATTCTAAATGTGTCGTTTGCTGCAACATTCAGGGCCAAGTTCCAAATTGTCTCTGAAGCAATATTAGCACAAACATATTCATTGGGACCTTTGGTTTTTACACTTCTAGGGCCCCTGGTTCCTCTGAGAGCAAAACCTCAGGCTACGGTGTACAATGCACTCTTGACAATTCCATGATTCCAGATTAAGCAATGAAAATAATACAACTCCACTGCCATTTTATGGTAATGGCACATCTGAGTTTTGATAAACTGTTCTTGGAAGGATAACCCTTTGCCTGGGCTATGGGCACCGCCATTTTGGACAGGGTGACCCCACTGAATGGAGCGTAGGCCAATGATCCCTCCACCAATGTAAATAAAATGCTGAATGTAAAACAAAGATTTTATGGGCAATGTTAGCGTAACAGCACCCTGTTTATTGCAGAAGAATATCTAGGGCAGCAAGTGTTCACCCCAAATCTCACCCTACTTGACTGGGCTTATAGGAGAATCTTGTAGACCAAATTCCTTCTAAATATCCCCTTACTGGCTTCCAGGCTCAGTCTTCCCAGTCACTGCAACGGGCCAGCCCCACATATTGGGAATACAGATATGGGACCTGTTGTCCAGAATGCTTGGGACCTGAGGTTTTCCAGATAAGGGATCTTTCCGTAATTTGGATCTCCATAACTTTAGTCTACTAAAAATCATTTAAATATTGAATAAACCCAATAGGGCTGTTCTGCCCCCAATAAGGGGTAATTATATCTTAGTTGGGATCAAGTACAGGTACTGTTTTATTATTACAGAGAAAAGGGAATCATTTAACCATTAAATAAACCCAATAGGGCTGTTCTGCCCCCAATAAGGGGTAATTATATCTTAGTTGGGATCAAGTACAGGTACTGTTTTATTATTACAGAGAAAAGGGAATCATTTAACCATTAAATAAACCCAATAGGGCTGTTCTGCCCCCAATAAGGGGTAATTATATCTTAGTTGGGATCAAGTACAGGTACTGTTTTATTATTACAGAGAAAAGGGAATCATTTAACCATTAAATAAACCCAATAGGGCTGTTCTGCCCCAATAAGGGGTAATTATATCTTAGTTGGGATCAAGTACAGGTACTGTTTTATTATTACAGAGAAAAGGGAATCATTTAACCATTAAATAAACCCAATAGGGCTGTTCTGCCCCCAATAAGGGGTAATTATATCTTAGTTGGGATCAAGTACAGGTACTGTTTTATTATTACAGAGAAAAGGGAATCATTTAACCATGAAATAAACCCAATAGGGCTGTTCTGCCCTCAATAAGGGGCAGTGTAAACAAAATACAGAGTAAGTAAAGTTTATTTTGCTCTACTAACATGATAGAAAAGGATTTGGAATCAGTTGTTAGGGTGACAGGTCCCCTTTAAACAGCCCTGACTTGTCTTATAAGTCAACAAGGCTACAGTTTTTTTGGGGATTGTTTACCTGTTCTCATACAAAAGAGCCTTAGGAACGGCAATCGTTAAACTGCCTCTTGCTCCGCTCCTAGTTTCCTGGCCGAGATCCCATTTATTGTCAGGATATCTGTTTCCAATCTAACGCCATGTAAAGCATTACCTCCCACGTGCACATCCTAATTGTTTATCTGAAAGGATAATTCGTTTACAGTTTTTCTGCTCCTAGAAGTCGCTCGGAGAAATGTAATAAAATAAAAAAAAAAAATGAAAGAGCGAGGTATTTATCTGCCTAATGCAAACAAGTGCCCATCTTCTGAATGACAATCTAATTGCAGTTCTTGGGAGCAATTATGCTAAATGTATAGGCATTGCTGCCTTGTGATCAGAAGGAATTGCTTTTATACTTGATCTTTTCTAGTGATAGTTCCCAAACTAACTGGCTGTCTAATTGCTTTGTTCAAGCGCTCCTTTGGGGGTTGAAGTTTAGATGAGTCCCCCCTATGCTCCCAACAAGGTTACAGATTTATAAAAACATTACTGTACCAGCCATGAAGATATAATTTCAACAAAACATAGAAAAGCAAATAAGTGCTAATTCCCAGACCTCACCTTAATTGACCTTCAAAGTTGGACTAGATAGCTAGAATCTCAGCCATAAAGCAGGGCAGGACTGCTGCTTACAATGGGGGGGATCAGATAGGATCTGTGCCACTGTGACAGAATGCTCTGTTATACAGATAGCTAGAATCTCAGCCATAAAGCAGGGCAGGACTGCTGCTTACAATGGGGGGATCAGATAGGATCTGTGCCACTGTGACAGAATGCTCTGTTATACAGATAGCTAGAATCTCAGCCATAAAGCAGGGCAGGACTGCTGCTTACAATGGGGGGGATCAGATAGGATCTGTGCCACTGTGACAGAATGCTCTGTTATACAGATAGCTAGAATCTCAGCCATAAAGCAGGGCAGGACTGCTGCTTACAATGGGGGGATCAGATAGGATCTGTGCCACTGTGACA
This sequence comes from Xenopus tropicalis, assembly GCF_000004195.4. Classification (NCBI taxonomy): domain Eukaryota; kingdom Metazoa; phylum Chordata; class Amphibia; order Anura; family Pipidae; genus Xenopus; species Xenopus tropicalis. Next base: position 9,110,808 of record NC_030682.2, on the reverse strand, counting down.
GAATGCTCTGTTATACAGATAGCTAGAATCTCAGCCATAAAGCAGGGCAGGACTGCTGCTTACAATGGGGGGATCAGATAGGATCTGTGCCACTGTGACAGAATGCTCTGTTATACAGATAGCTAGAATCTCAGCCATAAAGCAGGGCAGGACTGCTGCTTACAATGGGGGGATCAGATAGGATCTGTGCCACTGTGACAGAATGCTCTGTTATACAGATAGCTAGAATCTCAGCCATAAAGCAGGGCAGGACTGCTGCTTACAATGGAGGGGATCAGATAGGATCTGTGCCACTGTGACAGAATGCTCTGTTATACAGGTAGCTAGAATCTCAGCCATAAAGCAGGGCAGGACTGCTGCTTACAATGGGGGGATCAGATAGGATCTGTGCCACTGTGACAGAATGCTCTGTTATACAGATAGCTAGAATCTCAGCCATAAAGCAGGGCAGGACTGCTGCTTACAATGGGGGGATCAGATAGGATCTGTGCCACTGTGACAGAATGCTCTGTTATACAGATAGCTAGAATCTCAGCCATAAAGCAGGGCAGGACTGCTGCTTACAATGGGGGGATCAGATAGGATCTGTGCCACTGTGACAGAATGCTCTGTTATACAGATAGCTAGAATCTCAGCCATAAAGCAGGGCAGGACTGCTGCTTACAATGGGGGGGGATCAGATAGGATCTGTGCTTGCCCCCAAGCATCCCTAAGGTAGCAGGTTAGACATTAGTATCACTAGGGAAGGACTAACAAATGGGCTACTCCCTCCCCCAGTGATTTTAGGTTTCTCGAGTGAATGGTTTTGTTCCAAATTCTCACTGCTGGAATACGATTATATGTTCTTTTTAGTTTTATAGGTTTGGACATCAGTTCAAGACTGGCCAGAGGCTACTTTGGCTCTTTATTGTGGAATGCATTAAAGAGAAAAAACCATCACAATAAGTTGAAGCCTCAAAGCACTCTTTTGCCCGTATTTCTCATTGTTTAGTTTACGAGGATTTGTCACATTAGCAAATGAAAATACTGCCGTGGCCTCCATGCATTTTAAACATTTGCCTGAAGAAAGATCCGGCGTTCCCTCAAAAGCCATGCCATGTTCTTCTCTTCATTATCCATTAGCTTTAGCCTTTTTGTATCTCATTTGTATTTGTTTCAGTCCTGGTCCATAATCTCTACAGAGCAGAAAATCAATGCAGGGGTTGATCATGATCTAACAGTAGATTACATGCCGGTGAGCCCTAGCACTAAACAGGTCAGTGGAATCATCCATTATTCAGACTTAAGGTCCCCATACACAGGCCGATTCTAGCTGCCGATATTGGTCCCTTAGACTGATTCGGCCCGTGTATGGGCACTACTGACTGCCTCCCCGACCGATATCTGGCCTGAAATCGGCCAGATATCGATCGGGCAGGTTAAAAAATCTAGTCGGTTAGCAACTGGACAATATGAAGGTAACACAATGTGAAACATTTCTCTCTGTAGGGTTCACTTTTGACCAGTACAGATACAAGTGGTAAGGGCTGCCATATTGAACACCTTATGGTCCATACAAAGAGCACTTGCACCCAAAAAACACAGGTAATTTAATGATTTATGGACTGTGGGAATGGCCCCCACTGAGGGGCCTGGAGCTGTGGTGGTAGGAAGTGGGCTTAGGGTAAGATTGATGGAGAAGTCTATTTGTTCTAAATACACCTAAAAGCCAAACATATCTGGGAAGACAATGGCTTTATGGTAACCATGGCTTCATGGCTGATACACCAGTGTTTTCCTATATGTAACCTTGTTATTAGCAAAGGTGGCCCTGGTCAAAGGTTAAAACCTTGAGGAAACAATATCTGTAGTAATAAGTCTAATCAACTGGGCTTCACCAATCATCCATATGGCTTCCTTAATTCAGAATGACATACAAATCTGAGGGTTTTCTCAAATGTCAAATCAACTGGGCTTGCTGTGTTTTTCCTAAATAGGTTTCACCAATGATCCAACTGGCTTCCTCATACAAGTCCGAGGGTTTTCTCCCCAAAATGAGTTGCAATATGTCTTTGAAGGTTCTCATTCATGCAGGTCATGGTATATCTGTAGTAATAAATCCAATCAACTGGACTTGCGTTTTCTTGAAGATGTTTCCGCAGTCACCCAGGAAGCCAGTTGGATGACTGGGGAAACGTCTTCAAGAAAACGCAAGTCCTGTTGATTGGATTTATTACTACAATTCAGAATAATGAGGAAGCCAGTTGGATGATTAGGGAAAGTCTTCAAGAAACCACAGCAAGTCCAGTTGATTTGACTTATTACTACAGATATACCATGACCTGGATGAATGAGAACCTTCACAGACCTTAAGAGGACAATCACTGTCCCCACAACTGTGTGATCCCAGCCAGCAGTCGTGTCATGAAATATCTGAATAATCTAATCTGATATCTCATCATCAGACTTGCAAGGTGCTGGAGTATATTGGTGAGAAGTCTCAGGAGACACAAGAGGAGCATTGGGAAAAGGGGTGTGGTAGGAGGAGCCATGAATTTATGCCCAGCTGAGGGGGTGGCATCCCATAAATATACAGTATCAAACTGCCATATTGTAACTAGTGATGGGCGAAATGTTTGAAAAAATTAGCCGCGGAAAATTTGGCGCACGGCCAAAAATTGACGCCAGCGTCAAAAAAGAATTGTCACAGGCATCAAAAGAATAGCCGCGCAATGAAATAATAGCCGCGGGCGACAAAAGAATAGCCGTGGGTGACAAAATAATAGCCGCGGGCGACAAAAGAATAGCAGCGGGCGACAAAAGAATAGCAGCGGGCGACAAAAGAATAGCCGTGGGTGACAAAATAATAGCCGCGGGCGACAAAATAATAGCTGTGGGCGACAAAAGAATAGTTGCGGGTGACAATTTTTTTTGCCGCACAACATTTTTACTTTTTTGCAAATTTTTCACCGTTTCACTGATCTTTTGAAAGATTCGCAAATTTTTCAGCAAAGCGAAACGGAACAGATTCGCTCATCACTAATTGTAACCACAAAGGAGGTTTACAGGGAGAGTCTTGGAGTGCCCAATAACCCTAATAATGAGACTTATCAGAGAAATAAAGTCTACAAAATTCAATGAATTTCAGGCATTTTGTGTATAAACTAAAAAACATAATAAAAACACACACCCGCAGCCGTTCTTTCCAGCCTTTATCCACAGAAGGATTACCATTGACCTCTGGCTGTTTCTGTTATTAAATCTCGACAGCAAGAGGAAAGGCTGAGTGACAAATGGCAAGCTGAACGCAGGTGGCGCACAGGTCGCGGCGGCGGATTTTTGTTTCCTCTGTGGTGTTTAATGAGATTTACTTAATGAGCAAATAATGAAGCTCACCGGCAATTAGGCAGGCCGGCAGCATGGCTTTCTGCACGATCGCGCAATGTACTGATCTCCTGTGTTATATGACACAATTATGGGTTCTTGCAGAGATGTCCTCAGAACATTCGGTGCCATGGGTTGGAAATATAAAAGCTGCAAGCAGGGGTTGGAGAGTTGTTTTGGTTCAAGTCCTGTACACCCTAGCAAGCGGACAGAAACACCAAGGCATGCTGGTACCGATACAGTTCCAGGAATATCCAAGGCAATAATCACTTGTACATAAAAGATATTTAGTAACAATACTATTCCAGGAATATCCAAGGTGATACATACCTATACACGAAAGCACTTTAGTAATCGTAGAATTCCAGCAATATCTAGGACTGTGTATTAGCACAATCCTCAAGCATGGACCTTAGCATCGTTCAGGGTCAACTACACATTGGACTGCAAAGAATTGCTCACCTTAAATACAGTGTCTTTGGGTCTGCTTCTAGCAATATCTAGGACAGCAAGCTACTGTAGGGGATGTAACAAGTTATCCATCCATACTGTGAGGAAGCCTTGTGGGAATCCCATGGAAGGGAAGGGTTCCCAGAGGCCAAGGGGCTAGTTATTGCAGCTCCTGGTCCTTAGTTAAAGGAGAACATGGTTCTGTCTCTTTGGGTCTTTGGATTCTACTCCAAGAGGGTGGTGGATGCTGATGGAGATCCTGAGAGCAGAAGGTCCCAATATCTAGTTTCCCAAGCCAACCCAACTCAAACCCATTTGGATATCCAGTATGCTGCAGCCAAACACCTCTGGTGAACGCGGTTTATGAAGGGATATTGCATCACAACTATGTGACACAATTATGGGTTCTTGCAGAGATGTCCTCAGAACATTCAGTGCCATGGGTTGGTTATATAAAAGCTGCAAGCAGGGGTTGCAGAGTTGTTTTGGTTCAAGTCCTGTACACCCTAGCAAGGGGACAGAAACACCAAGGCATGCTGGTACCGACACAGTTCCAGGAATATCCAAGGCGATAATCACTTGTACATAAAAGAACTTTAGTAACAATACTATTCCAGGAATATCCAAGGTGATACATACCTACACACGAAAGCACTTTAGTTACAGTAGAATTCCAGCAATATTTGTGTATTAGCACAAACCTCAAGCATGGACCTTAGCGTTGTTCAGGGTCAACTACACATGTCTTGGACTGCAAATAAGTGCTCACCTTAAATACAGTGCCTTTTGGTCTGCTTCTAGCAATATCTAGGACAGCAAGCTACTGTGGGGGATGTAACAAGTTATCCATCCATACTGTGAGGAAGCCTTGTGGGAATCCCATGGAAGGGAAGGGTTCCCAGAGGCCCAGGGGCTAGTTATTGCAGCTCCTGGTCCTTAGTTAAAGGAGAACATGGTTCTGTCTCTTTGGATTCCACTCCAAGAGGGTGGTGGATGCAGAAGGTCCCAATATCTAGTTTCCCAAGCCAACCCAACTCAAACCCATTTGGATATCCAGTATACTGAAGTTACATCCATTGTGAACGCGGTATATGAAGGGATATTGCATTGAGACCCTTCTACTATTAACGTATCAAAGGGCCAGATGAGGTGGGGAGTCACATGTTGCAGTGGTCCACCCTGGAGGGGAGCTGGAAAGGGAACCCAAAGTATCTACTATTCACCTCAAATCTAACTTTCAGCCTTATGAGCTGCTTTCAGCCCACTTAGGGGGGTAGAATCATGGGTTTGGAAAAACTCAGAGGTGACTTATTCTTATATTAGTTAATAACTTTAATAACTATGCCAGTATCAGTCTGGCTCTGTACTGAACACATTTAGGTAGGAAAATGGCCCATTAAAGAATAAATAATGGGCAGTCAGAGAAACAACCATTTTCATTCACAGCCCCAGTTGAGTTCATGGAAGGATACACAGCTTTATAAGATCTTCAGGCAAATAAAATGGCTCTCTCAGTAGCCAGCTATTGCTTTATTTAATTTACATTTTATGATGATGAGATATCAGATTAGATTATTCAGCTTTCATGTTCCTTTTTCTGCAGACAAATTCTCATTTTGTAGGATGACTGCAGCACTAGATAATTTGGGGAGGTTCTTGTAGGGCAAACGCGCCGTGATGATCAATACTCTTTGGCTTGGGTTGTCTCGTCCTCTGATGAAGATTTAAGTAAAGGTTTCCTGGTTGATTTCTATATAAAACACATATCCATATTATTCCTTATACCATAAAGGTTTAGAAACTTGCTCTAATGTTAACCATTAAAGGGGATTGCAGGTACAACTCAGTTCCTTTGTTAAATGTATAATGAAGCAGTAGAATTCTTAATGAATCAGATGAAAGTGAGTGTAGGACAGGCCAGACCGGGGGTGAGTGAGTGTAGGACAGGCCAGACCGGGGGTGAGTGAGTGTAGGACAGGCCAGACCGGGGGTGAGTGAGTGTAGGACAGGCCAGACCGGGGGTGAGTGAGTGTAGGACAGGCCAGACCGGGGGTGAGTGAGTGTAGGACTGGCCAGACCGGGGGTGAGTGAGTGTAGGACAGGCCAGACCGGGGGTGAGTGAGTGTAGGAGGGGCCAGACCGGGGGTGAGTGAGTGTAGGACAGGCCAGACCGGGGGTGAGTGAGTGTAGGACTGGCCAGACCGGGGGTGAGTGAGTGTAGGACTGGCCAGACCGGGGGTGAGTGAGTGTAGGACAGGCCAGACCGGGGGTGAGTGAGTGTAGGAGGGGCAAGACCGGGGGTGAGTGAGTGTAGGACTGGCCAGACCGGGGGTGAGTGAGTGTAGGAGGGGCAAGACCGGGGGTGAGTGAGTGTAGGACAGGCCAGACCGGGGGTGAGTGAGTGTAGGACTGGCCAGACTGGGGGTGAGTGAGTGTAGGAGGGGCAAGACCGGGGGTGAGTGAGTGTAGGACTGGCCAGACCGGGGGTGAGTGAGTGTAGGACTGGCCAGACTGGGGGTGAGTGAGTGTAGGACAGGCCAGACTGGGGGTGAGTGAGTGTAGGAGGGGCAAGACCGGGGGTGAGTGAGTGTAGGACTGGCCAGACCGGGGGTGAGTGAGTGTAGGACTGGCCAGACTGGGGGTGAGTGAGTGTAGGAGGGGCAAGACCGGGGGTGAGTGAGTGTAGGACAGGCCAGACTGGGGGTGAGTGAGTGTAGGACAGGCCAGACTGGGGGTGAGTGAGTGTAGGAGGGGCAAGACCGGGGGTGAGTGAGTGTAGGAGGGGCAAGACCGGGGGTGAGTGAGTGTAGGACAGGCCAGACCGGGGGTGAGTGAGTGTAGGAGGGGCAAGACCGGGGGTGAGTGAGTGTAGGACTGGCCAGACTGGGGGTGAGTGAGTGTAGGACTGGCCAGACCGGGGGTGAGTGAGTGTAGGACAGGCCAGACTGGGGGTGAGTGAGTGTAGGACAGGCCAGACCGGGGGTGAGTGAGTGTAGGACAGGCCAGACCGGGGGTGAGTGAGTGTAGGACAGGCCAGACCGGGGGTGAGTGAGTGTAGGACTGGCCAGACCGGGGGTGAGTGAGTGTAGGACAGGCCAGACCGGGGGTGAGTGAGTGTAGGACTGGCCAGACCGGGGGTGAGTGAGTGTAGGACTGGCCAGACCGGGGGTGAGTGAGTGTAGGACAGGCCAGACCGGGGGTGAGTGAGTGTAGGACAGGCCAGACCGGGGGTGAGTAAGTGTTGGACAGGCCAGACCGGGGGTGAGTGAGGGTAGGACTGGCCAGACCGGGGGTGAGTGAGTGTAGGACAGGCCAGACCGGGGGTGAGTGAGTGTAGGACTGGCCAGACCGGGGGTGAGTGAGTGTAGGACAGGCCAGACCGGGGGTGAGTGAGTGTAGGAGGGGCCAGACCGGGGGTGAGTGAGTGTAGGACAGGCCAGACCGGGGGTGAGTGAGTGTAGGACTGGCCAGACCGGGGTGAGTGAGTGTAGGACTGGCCAGACCGGGGGTGAGTGAGTGTAGGACAGGCCAGACCGGGGGTGAGTGAGTGTAGGAGGGGCAAGACCGGGGGTGAGGGAGTGTAGGACTGGCCAGACCGGGGGTGAGTGAGTGTAGGAGGGGCAAGACCGGGGGTGAGTGAGTGTAGGACTGGCCAGACCGGGGGTGAGTGAGTGTAGGACTGGCCAGACTGGGGGTGAGTGAGTGTAGGAGGGGCAAGACCGGGGGTGAGTGAGTGTAGGACAGGCCAGACTGGGGGTGAGTGAGTGTAGGACAGGCCAGACTGGGGGTGAGTGAGTGTAGGAGGGGCAAGACCGGGGGTGAGTGAGTGTAGGAGGGGCAAGACCGGGGGTGAGTGAGTGTAGGACAGGCCAGACCGGGGGTGAGTGAGTGTAGGAGGGGCAAGACCGGGGGTGAGTGAGTGTAGGACTGGCCAGACTGGGGGTGAGTGAGTGTAGGACTGGCCAGACCGGGGGTGAGTGAGTGTAGGACAGGCCAGACTGGGGGTGAGTGAGTGTAGGACAGGCCAGACCGGGGGTGAGTGAGTGTAGGACAGGCCAGACCGGGGGTGAGTGAGTGTAGGACTGGCCAGACCGGGGGTGAGTGAGTGTAGGACAGGCCAGACCGGGGGTGAGTGAGTGTAGGACTGGCCAGACCGGGGGTGAGTGAGTGTAGGACAGGCCAGACCGGGGGTGAGTGAGTGTAGGACTGGCCAGACTGGGGGTGAGTGAGTGTAGGACTGGCCAGACCGGGCGAGAGTGAGTGTAGGACTAGCCAGACCGGGGGTGAGTGAGTGTAGGACTGGCCAGACCGGGGGTGAGTGAGTGTAGGACTGGCCAGACTGGGGGTGAGTGAGTGTAGGACAGGCCAGACTGGGGGTGAGTGAGTGTAGGACTGGCCAGACCGGGGGTGAGTGAGTGTAGGACTGGCCAGACCGGGGGAGAGTGAGTGTAGGACTAGCCAGACCGGGGGTGAGTGAGTGTAGGACTGGCCAGACCGGGGGTGAGTGAGTGTAGGACTGGCCAGACCGGGGGAGAGTGAGTGTAGGACTGGCCAGACCGGGGGTGAGTGAGTGTAGGAGGGGCCAGACCGGGGGTGAGTGAGTGTAGGAGGGGCCAGACCGGGGGTGAGTGAGTGTAGGACGGGCCAGACCGGGGGTGAGTGAGTGTAGGACGGGCCAGACCGGGGGTGAGTGAGTGTAGGACGGGCCAGACCGGGGGAGAGTGAGTGTAGGACGGGCCAGACCGGGGGTGAGTGAGTGTAGGACGGGCCAGACCGGGGGTGAGTGAGTGTAGGACTGGCCAGACCGGGGGAGAGTGAGTGTAGGACTGGCCAGACCGGGGGTGAGTGAGTGTAGGACTGGCCAGACCGGGGGTGAGTGAGGGTAGGACTGGCCAGACCGGGGGTGAGTGAGTGTAGGACTGGCCAGACCGGGGGTGAGTGAGTGTAGGACAGGCCAGGCCGGGGGTGAGTGAGTGTAGGACAGGCCAGGCCAACTCCAAATGTAGGTACAAAGAACATGGAGCAAGAGTTTCACAGATCATCTGAGATTCTCATTGGAGGATTGTTTTGCATTTCATTAGAGTTCCTGGACAGCTCCAAATAGACTTTGTGGGATAATTATTTCCCTTTTACCTCAATGAAGTTATAGCTGACTCCGGATGCTCTATTGCTCTTACCTAAGCTGCCATGTAGATGGAGCAATGGGCCGGCAGAGGGACAGGTTTATGGAGTGGGATAGATACCCTTTAAAATACCAACCAGAATCATTCCATGGCTCCCTTTCCCAAATAGATATTGCTAATCTGATTTTCTTGGCCGTGAACCTCCCGCCTGTGATAAGTACAGTGCTGCCAAATGAATCATGACAGTATCTGTAAGCCTGTTATTATTCTAACCATACGGGGGGTGCGTGAGTTAAAATAAAATGGGATTGATATGGAAATAAATTGGGCAGCTGGGTCCAACTGGAGCAATAATGCCAGTCAGCAGCAGGCAGGACCAGTAATGTAATGCCCTGTTCAAAGGGGTATAGAGTCTAGATTATGCCGTGTAGCTTTGGTCTCCAGTACTATAATGGAATATTAATGAAATAGAGAAAGGACAGAGAAGAACGACTAAGCTAAAGGGGATGGAAGGGCTCAGAGAAACACTGGCCAAGTTGGGGATCGTTACTCTAGATAAGAGTCACTGGGGAGTGGATAGAATAAACTTTGGGGTGGTTTATTCACCAGTAGAACCTTCCAGCAGACAAGATGGACCCTTCCAGATTAGAAGAAGGGACGTTCCATGTTATGGTGGGGGGAAAGGGTTGGGAGTTGTGCCATAAGTGGCTGTACTGGCAGATACATTAGATACAAGGGGTTGGATGGGCATAGTAAGGAAGACAATTCAGGGTTACTGGAATTAACTCTTAGTACAATGTCAGGACGAAATTTTTAACCAATGATGAGTGATGAGATTCACATTGCCTGTGAGTTTGGGAAATCATTGAGATTTTGTGAACTCAAGGTGAACTGATGGCAATTTTTTTCTTTTACAGCCAGGGCAACTAGGGGTGTGATCAGAGTCCCTACCTCTGGGGCACATTGTAGAGGCTTCAGATGGGAGTTCTGCCTTCCTCAGTTGGCAGTTAGGCACAAAAAACAGAGAGAGAGAGAGAGAGAGAGAGAAACAGCTCATAGGTAAGATTTAATCATTATGGTTAGAAATCGTTCTACGTTGGCAGTAAGGTGCCCCTCAAGTAAAGCCTCAATGGGATTAGGATCCTTGCCGAGCCATCCTTGCTGTTATGTTTAGACACTGAGGAGAAGCAATCAGATGGGAGTCTGTATACTGGATAACTCAGGGTATACCTGTAATTAGCAGAACCAAGCTGTGAAGCCATGATTACGTGAATACAAAGTAGTCAGGGAAGGCATCTGGCAAACAAAGTCAAAGATCAGGCCAAGGTCAAAACCGGGAGATCTACAAGAACAGGTCAAGGAGGGGCACCAGACTAGAGGAACAAGGAACCAGGCAAGGACTCAGGAAGTGGAAGGAGGAAAGGGAGCAGGAATACAACAGGTACATAGGTAGAACCGATCAGGACTAGCCCTATGGGCCTCCAGTGGCTCAGTTGACAAGTACACAATCCCAGAAATACACACACCAGTGTTTGAATCCCAGCTAGTTCTGGTCTTTGGGTTGGGTAGTGGGTCTATGGCAGTGATCCAAAACTAGTAGCTTGTGAGTAAAATGTTGCTCCCAGTGACCTCCAAGCAGGTACTTATTTGTGATCTTTTTGGCTAGGAGGCACGTTTGGGTTTTATAAAAGCCTGCAATTCCAAAGAGAGCCTTCTGTAGGCTGCCAGTCCACATAGCGACTACCTAATAGCCAATCACATCTATTATTTGGTACCCCAGGAACCTTTTTCATGCTTGTACTGCTCCCTAAGACCCTTTTCATTTGAATGTGACTTACATGTATAAAAGGTTGGGGACTGCCCAACTAGAGATGGCATCTAGCATCATACTTCTTCCATGTCATTATCCTAAATGTAAAATATCTAAATAAATAAACCAGCTCCAATGTATACTGTAGGTATAATGGCTAATACAGAGATAAGGAATGCCGCTGTGATCCAGTGCCGGACTGGCCCACCAGGATACCAGGAAAACTCTGGTTTGGCCCAGGGGTCAGTGGGACCTCTAGCTTCTCACTATTTGGCCAATTGCATGGTCATTCCCTATATTTGTATGGGAAAAGATATGGAAGGATAGAGAAAAGAGACTTGGATAATAAAGAGGTTGAGGAATAGGGATGAACCCGTTCGCGAACTTACGCCAAAAAGCGCGAATATTCGCGAACTTTGCGAACCCCATAGACTTCAATGGGAAGGCGAACTTTAAAACCTAGAAAAGCCATTTCTGGCCAGAAAACTGATTTTAAAATTGTTTAAAGGGTGCCACGACCTGGACAGTGGCATGCAGGAGGGGGATCAAGGGCAAAAACTTCTCTGAAAAATACTTTGTTGACACAGCGTTGCGTAAAACCGCAAAGGCAGCTGACAGACCTAGCGGAAATACGCGGTGTTTTTTGCTATTTCGCAATATTAGCACCATGGAAACGGGATTTGCTTACACCAGTACTAGGCTGAAAAACGCCATGTGTGGCTTGTGCGGCGTTTTTAGGCCGAGAAAAAACGCAGTGGAAAAAAAACGCAGCGAACCCAAATTGCGAACATACGCGAAAAGTTTGCGAACTTCCGAACACCCGATGTTAGCGCAATTTAGTTCGCCGGCGAACAGTTCGCTACATCTCTATTGAGGAAGGAGAGGAGGAATAATAGTTTAGAGAGTGGCCTATGGGCCAAGGATTTCTGGTGGGCCCCTGGCATCTCAGTCCGACACTGCTGGGATCTATGGTCTTAGACATGTTACCACACAGGAGTGCAATGGTTAATAAATGTGTTGTTCGTAATGTGAGTAAAATATTCGGGATTAGGGCGAGGGGGCACAACGGACTCAAATTGAATTATGTGCGAGGTGTAATGAGGCGATGATTGTGCTGAAGGAATGGTCATTTCCTGGCAAAACGACCCGAGTAATCAAGCTGTGATCCCTTATTAGCATGGAAATGGAACCATTTGTGGTGAGACCCTCGGTATAATATGGAATTTGTTTAAAAAAGGGGGGTTTAAAAAAGAGATATTTCATGGACACGGCGTGTGGGCAGGTCACCTTGCTCCTGAGAAGGAATACGGTCTGTAAATACACCGTTAGCCATTCATGGGAAACATCTACCCCCATTGATATATGAATGAAGTAAAAATAAACAAAAAAAATGAGTTTGCGGTGAAAATGAGCCTGAACTGTATCTTAGTAACTGGCTTTGGTTAATTGGCTGGTTGTTTATTTCACTTTAAAACCTTCAGGGAAAATGAGTGACTAATATTCCCCAGCACATAGTAAATAATGTAGATAATGGGGCACAATTATCAAAGGGTGAGAATAGAGTTCACCAACATTCATCATAGGGGGATTTTCCAACTCCTTTGCGTGTATAGCATTCGTGGGGCATATTATCAGGGTATCAATAAGCCCTTAAAAATCCTATGTAGGATAGAATAATAAAGAATGTATATAATGGGGTACAATTATCAAAGGGTAAGAATAGAGTTCACCAACATTCATCATAGGGGAATTTTCCAACTCCTTGATGTGTATAGCATTCATGGGGCATTTTATTAGGGTATCAATAAGCCCTTAAAAATCCTATGTAGGATAGAATAATAAAGAATGTATATAATGGGGCACAATTATCAAAGGGTGAGAATAGAGTTCACCAACATTCATCATAGGGGAATTTTTCAACTCCTTGACATGTATAGCATTCGTGGGGCATATTATCAGGGTATCAATAAGCCCTTAAAAATCTTATAGAAGTGGAGAGGGGACTGGGGAGTTCACTACGAACTCTATTTTCACTATCTTCTAAGGGGGCCATCTACTAATGGTTGGCTTTTGTGCAACAATACGATAAAGCCACAGTTATTGTGTGAAACGTTGAAAAACTCACCATTTTTATGACTTTTCCGTGACTTTTTCCCCCACACAAGTTTTTTTTCAGTTCAGTTTTTTTGATATAAGACAAGTAAAAGACAAGCACTGTAAATCTGCCCCCACTTTACCCCTAATTGGCTTTGGTTAATTGGCTGTTTGTTTATTTCACTTTAAAACCTTCAAGGAAAATAAGGGACTAATATTCCCCAGCACATAGTAAAGAATGTAGATAATGGGGCACAAATATCAAAGGGTGAAAATAGAGTTCACCAACATTCATCATAGGGGAATTTTCCAACTCCTTGACGTGTATAGCATTCGTGGGGCATATTATCAGGGTATCAATAAGCCCTTAAAAATCCTATATAAGTGGAGAGGGGACTGGGGAGTTCACTACGAACTCTATTTTCACTATCTTCTAAGGGGGCCATTTACTAATGGTCGACTGTTGTGCGACAATACGATAAAGCCGCAGTTATTGTGTGAAACGTTGAAAAACTCACCGTTTTTATGACTTTTCCGTGACTTTTTCCCCCACACAAGTTTTTTTTCAGTTCAGTTTTTTTGATATAAGACAAGTAAAAGACAAGCACTGTAAATCTGCCCCCACTTTACCCCTAATTGGCTTTGGTTAATTGGCTGTTTGTTTATTTCACTTTAAAACCTTCAAGGAAAATAAGGGACTAATATTCCCCAGCACATAGTAAAGAATGTAGATAATGGGGCACAATTATCAAAGGTTGAAAATAGAGTTCACCAACATTCATCATAGGGGAATTTTCCAACTCCTTGACGTGTATAGCATTCGTGGGGCATATTATCAGGGTATCAATAAGCCCTTAAAAATCCTATATAAGTGGAGAGGGGACTGGGGAGTTCACTACGAACTCTATTTTCACTATCTTCTAAGGGGGCCATTTACTAATGGTCGACTGTTGTGCGACAATACGATAAAGCCGCAGTTATTGTGTGAAACGTTGAAAAACTCACCGTTTTTATGACTTTTCCGTGACTTTTTCCCCCACACAAGTTTTTTTTCAGTTCAATTTTTTTGATATAAGACAAGTAAAAGATAAGCACTGTAAATCTGCCCCCACTTTACCCCTAATTGGCTTTGGTTAATTGGCTGGTTGTTTATTTCACTTTAAAACCTTCAAGGAAAATAAGGGACTAATATTCCCCAGCACATAGTAAAGAATGTAGATAATGGGGCACAATTATCAAAGGTTGAAAATAGAGTTCACCAACATTCATCATAGGGGAATTTTCCAACTCCTTCGCGTGTATAGCATTCGTGGGGCATATTTTCAAGGTATCAGTAGGCCCTTAAAAATCCTATATAGAATAGAATAATAAAGCCTTATTGCCCTAGAGTTATCATCCACTCTTGTGAAGTCGGGGACAGGGACCCTGTGAACGAGGACCAGTCAGATAATTACTCTTGTAGAGCACTCTCTAGGAAAGTAAGATAGAGAGGGAAGGAAGCAAGAGCAGTTTCGGCTCCACCAAGGAAAGTAGTTGGAAGTAACTTCCATACAGGCACTGTTGCCTCAGCATAGGACCACGGTTAAGACATAGGAGGCAGGCAGTATCTCAACCCTGTTCCACAGTCGGCTGTAGGACTCTCAGGCTAGGGGTTACCAACCTGAGGGCTGAGGTATCTATCCTGACTGCTTCCATAGGGGTGCCAAGCTGACCAGGTGCCCTTACCCTGCCCAGACTCCCAAAGAGGTGGGATAAACCGATGTGCATCCTCTCTTGTTGTCCTCAGAGTACTACTATAATTTAACATCTGTATCTGCATTGTGAGTATAACCCTGCACATTCAATTGTCTTTGACAATAAACCTGTCTATAGTTCAACTACAAGAATCTTCCGGCGTCCATCTTTGCTAATCTGCACTACACCCAGCTACAGTGAGTTGTAGTTACACTACACCCCAGCTCCGCAGGTCTCTTCCATATAGTGAAGGCCCATCCTGTCTAGTCGCATGTACCCCATGTCTAGTCGCAGGTACCCCATGCTCCAAACCTAACACCAGCCTGGTTTTGTCTATTTATAGCCAAATAGGGGTTACAGAAGTTTATTTTCCATAACAAGCAAAATAGAAAATAAATTGGAATTATTTCATAGGGCGATGGGTCCCCTTTAATACATTTCACCCAGTTACCCATCTACCAGACCAGGTACTGGCAGATCAAAAAAAATTGTCGCCCGCAGCTATTCTTTTGTCGCCCACGGCTATTCTTTTGTCATGCAGCTATTCTTTTGTCGCCCGCGGCTATTCTTTTGTCATGCAGCTTTTCTTTTGTCGCCCGTGGCTATACTTTTGTCGCCTGCGGCCATTCTTTTGTCGCCCGCGGCTATTCTTTTGTCGCCTGCGGCTATTCTTTTGTCGTGTGGCTATTCTTTTGTCGCCTGCGGCTATTCATTTATTGCCCGTGGCTATACTTTTGTCGCCCGCGGCTATTCTTTTGTCGTGCGGCTTTTTTTTTGCCGCCCGTGGCTATTATTTTGTCGTGTGCCTTTTCTTTTGTTGTCCGTGGCTATACTTTTGTTGCGCGGGTATTCTTTTTTCGAGAGGCTATTGTTTTGTCGTGCAACTATTCTTTTGACGGGGATGACAATTTTTGGACGCATGGCAAATTTTTCCACGGCCTGGCGAAACATCGCCCATCACATTCGCCCATCACTACCAAGCAACCCATCAATTCAAATGCCTTGCTCTGCTCGGCAACTACTGCAGATGTTCTGGCTGAAGCAGAGGCAATAATGATTGAGTTCAGAAGATAATTCCACCAGATGAAGAGTTGGCCACACAAAGCCAGGGACTGCAATTAAAGGGAAAGGGTCCGGCCCTGACAAGTGGCTCAGTCTCTCCGATCAATCAGATCTCATTACCGCTGACAGAACTGCAAAGATGGCCCAGAGCCAAGTCCTTGTCATTCCTGCCTTCATGGAGATAATGAAACGAGGAAGAAGGCTACATTTGGGTGGGTGGGGGCTAATGGTCCTGCATAGATCATTTGCACTCCAGACATTTACACAATGTGGTTATTAGATTATTATAACATTTACAAGAAAATAAACTATTTTGAGCAATTATATAGGGGTTATAAAAGGGTTAAGTATTATCATCATGGACTACATTCATCCTAGTTGCACAGCAGCCAATCAAATGCACCTTCTCTTCTTCTGCTGGTTGGTTGGACACTTGGAATTTACAGTCACAGACACCAGGCAGCTGCCATTTTTTGTGTACACTGTTATTAAGCTTTGTTTCACCCCAAAATCTTGTGCATTTTCCATCTAGCTGATATCTAGGAAGTGCTAATTTGAAAGTGAAAGTAATTGTAATTAAAAATCTGGCCTGTCAATCATATATTGCCCACCAAAACATATAATATTTCCTATCAACTGTGTAGTTTTAAGTGCCCGGGTCTATTTATTTAACTGTTATATGTAATATCATAACATATCATTATTATGTATTACGTAGAAGAGATAGGCTTGATATTGGTGATCATTTCTGCTCAAGGTATCCAGTTGTCCAACCAATAGCCGAGCAGCATCACAAGCCATTGGCAGGTTTATTATAGAGAATTATGAACAGATGTTTCCTTCACACACACCTTCTTCTACATTGGCCTTCATGCTGATTAGCTCAGGTTTCTGGTGTATTTCCAAGCTGTTGTTGCCCTCAAGGGGAACTTTCTGTCTGTTTTCTAGAACATTGGCTTGAATTGAAATCCTTTTATATGCCCTTACTTATAACCTCCCACTATGTTAGCTTTAGGAGACCATAGCCAAGAGATGTCTTGTAGTCAACATGGAAACAGGAGATCAGTATTTTGGGAATGTTAGTGCTTTCCATGATATAATACATGGCATCAGTGTCGGACTGGGACCCCAGGGGCCCACCAGAAAACCGTAGACCCTAGGCCCACTCTCCAAACTATTTTTCCTCCTTTCCTCACTCAACCTCTTTATTCTCCTAGTCTCTTTTTTCCATACTAGCATCTATTCTTCCATCTATTTCTCCTCTTTCTTTCCATTCAGAAATAGGGAATGGCCATGAAACAGGCCAAATGGTCAGGAGCAGGAGGGCCCATCGACACCTGGTATCCTGGTGGGCCAGTCCGACACTCCGCGGCATCTTTGTATATCTATTGTCTACTTTTCTTCTGTTATAGTTGTGTCTTCTGCAAGTCAGAATATTAGTCAACTAGCTTGGTAGACATGGCGTTCCAAAAAAGACTGGTCTACTAGATCTCTTGGTAGTCTGGTGGTACAGTGCAAGCTTTGCCCCCAGCAAGGAGCTAGTACTGGGCCTAGACTTCAGCTTCTAAATAGCTCAAACACAGTTATAACCTATAGTTTCAGGCCTGATGTTTTAAGTGGAACAAATTCATGGCTTGGGAAAGACTTGGACACAGGGCCGGAACTAGGGGTAGGCAGAAGAGGCAGCTGCCTAGGGCGCAACGATGGAGGGACGCCAGGCAGGAGCCTCTCCTGCCTACCCCTAGCGCTACTTTGTCATTGCCTCCGCCGCTTGTCATTAGCGGCGGAGGCAATGACTGAACTAACCGCCCGCCCCCCCTGCACCGCCTCCTGTGCATTGGCGCGCATGCGCCGTTCGGGGGGGGCGGGGAGGTGGGCGGAGTTTGCCGTCCGGGTTGCCTAGGGCGCCCGGTCGGCTTGGCCCGCCCCTGCTTGGACAACAATCATTAAGACTTTTCGAATGTTCTCTTGATAGAAAATTCCATAATACAATCATTTAACCATTAAATAAACCCAATAGGGCTGTTCTGCCCCAATAAGGGGTAATTATATCTCAGTTGGGATCAAGTACAGGTACTGTTTTATTATTACAGAGAAAAGGGAATCATTTAACCATGAAATAAACCCAATAGGACTGTTCTGCCCCAATAAGGGGTAATTATATCTTAGTTGGGATCAAGTACAGGTACTGTTTTATTATTACAGAGAAAAGGGAATCATTTAACCATTAAATAAACCCAATAGGGCTGTTCTGCCCCAATAAGGGGTAATTATATCTCAGTTGGGATCAAGTACAGGTACTGTTTTATTATTACAGAGAAAAGGGAATCATTTAACCATGAAATAAACCCAATAGGGCTGTTCTGCCCCCAATAAGGGGTAATTATATCTTAGTTGGGATCAAGTACAGGTACTGTTTTATTATTACAGAGAAAAGGGAATCATTTAACCATTAAATAAACCCAATAGGGCTGTTCTGCCCCAATAAGGGGTAATTATATCTTAGTTGGGATCAAGTACAGGTACTGTTTTATTATTACAGAGAAAAGGGAATCATTTAACCATGAAATAAACCCAATAGGGCTGTTCTGCCCCAATAAGGGGTAATTATATCTTAGTTGGGATCAAGTACAGGTACTGTTTTATTATTACAGAGAAAAGGGAATCATTTAACCATTAAATAAACCCAATAGGGCTGTTCTGCCCCCAATAAGGGGTAATTATATCTTAGTTGGGATCAAGTACAGGTACTGTTTTATTATTACAGAGAAAAAGGAAATCAATTTTAAAATTCTGAATTATTTGATTAAAATGAAGTCTATGGGAGATGGGCATTCCATAATTCAGAGCTTTCTGGATAATGGGTTTCCGGATAAGGGGGCAGAGAAGCAGTGAATCCAGGCTAAAATGCTGTAAATCTCACAAGGGGAAAGGTAGGGGCTCTCTAGCCTCTTGCAAGTAACAATATATTCTGCATTTTTAGCTTTTTCTAAATAGCCTTTCTGACTTGTTTTCATAAGACAAATGGAGCTGAATGGTAACGCACCAATGAAATACGTCGTTAATTAGTTCAGCCACGTACCACAAGCGCCAGTTGCAGCAATTACCTCCCGGTGTTGAAGAGAATTTGATGTAGTTCTGTAAATGAGCCGCACATCTGAACGGTTACAGAGCGAGATACAAACGATCACAATGAATATTTTATTATGGGAAATTCGTAATTTGAGGGTTGTTATTGCAGGCATTCCGGTAAAATCGGAATATTCTGTAAATAAATGTAATATTGTAAAATCACCACCAGATCTTCTTTTTCTGTAGGGTAAAATCCACTGCACTGAGCACTTGAATGTATTATTCTAAAATATCAGTGATCCCCAACCAGTGGCTCAGGGGCAACATGTTACTCCCCAACCCCTTGGATGTTGCTCTCAGTGCCCCCAAACCAGGGAGTTATTTTTGAATTCCTGACTTGGGGGCAAGTTTTGGTTGAATAAAAACCATGTGTACTCCTATAGGCTGCCAGTCCACATAGGGGCTACCAAATAACCAATCACAACCCTTATTTGGCACCCCAGGCACATTTTCCATGTTTGTGTTGCTCCCCAGATGCTTATTCTTGTATATTTTGCGCTTGGAGGCAATTTTGGTTGCATAAAAAACAGGAGTACAGGTATCGGACCCCTTATCTGGAAACCCATTACCCAGAAAGTTTCAAATTACGGAATGGCCATCTCCCATAGACTCCATTTTAATCAAATGATTCAAATTTTTATAAATGGTTTCCTTTTTCTCTGTAATAATAAAACAGTACCTGTACTTGATCCCAACTAAGATATAATTACCCCTTATTGGGGCAGAACAATCCTATTGGGTTTATTTCATGGTTAAATGATTCCCTTTTCTCTGTAATAATAAAACAGTACCTGTACTTGATCCCAACTAAGATATAATTACCCCTTATTGGGGCAGAACAGCCCTATTGGGTTTATTTTCATGGTTAAATGATTCCCTTTTCTCTGTAATAATAAAACAGTACCTGTACTTGATCCCAACTAAGATATAATTACCCCTTATTGGGGCAGAACAGCCCTATTGGGTTTATTTAATGGTTAAATGATTGCCTTTTCTCTGTAATAATAAAACAGTACCTGTACTTGATCCCAACTAAGATATAATTACCCCTTATTGGGGGCAGAACAGCCCTATTGGGTTTATTTAATGGTTAAATGATTCCCTTTTCTCTGTAATAATAAAACAGTACCTGTACTTGATCCCAACTAAGATATAATTACCCCTTATTGGGGCAGAACAGTCCTATTGGGTTTATTTTCATGGTTAAATGATTCCCTTTTCTCTGTAATAATAAAACAGTACCTGTACTTGATCCCAACTAAGATATAATTACCCCTTATTGGGGCAGAACAGCCCTATTGGGTTTATTTTCATGGTTAAATGATTCCCTTTTCTCTGTAATAATAAAACAGTACCTGTACTTGATCCCAACTAAGATATAATTACCCCTTATTGGGGCAGAACAGCCCTATTGGGTTTATTTAATGGTTAAATGATTCCCTTTTCTCTGTAATAATAAAACAGTACCTGTACTTGATCCCAACTAAGATATAATTACCCCTTATTGGGGGCAGAACAGCCCTATTGGGTTTATTTCATGGTTAAATGATTCCCTTTTCTCTGTAATAATATAACAGTACCTGTACTTGATCCCAACTAAGATATAATTACCCCTTATTGGGGGCAGAACAGTCCTATTGGGTTTATTTAATGGTTAAATGATTCCCTTTTCTCTGTAATAATAAAACAGTACCTGTACTTGATCCCAACTAAGATATAATTACCCCTTATTGGGGGCAGAACAGCCCTATTGGGTTTATTTAATGGTTAAATGATTCCCTTTTCTCTGTAATAATAAAACAGTACCTGTACTTGATCCCAACTAAGATATAATTACCCCTTATTGGGGGCAGAACAGCCCTATTGGGTTTATTTAATGGTTAAATGATTCCCTTTTCTCTGTAATAATAAAACAGTACCTGTACTTGATCCCAACTAAGATATAATTACCCCTTATTGGGGGCAGAACAGCCCTATTGGGTTTATTTAATGGTTAAATGATTCCCTTTTCTCTGTAATAATAAAACAGTACCTGTACTTGATCCTACGAGAAAACTCATTTCTTGACATTTTTTTTTTGTCTTGGGGGTGGGAAGTGGTCCTAACCACTGCTTTCTACAAATACATGGTGGAGGGGTAATGACTTACAAAATAACTAATAAGTGATAACAATCAAAGTCCAGGCAGTAGTAAAGTAATTTGTAGGACACAAACAACGCATTTCGCACCTAAGGGACAATCAATATCTACTGCCATTTGGGTTTTCTATCGTTTATTTTTTCTCAGCTTTTTAGTTTATGAAAAATGCACTCTTTAACGTTTCCTGTTAATCCAAGGGGTATTGATTCACTGAAAAATATTCCAGCGATACTTTATAGGTATAAAATGAGTCGCGCTAAGGGCCCTATTTAATAAAGTATAAATAAAAAAAAATCGCCCATTTTTGATTGTCTATCGTGCATCTCTAAGTGCCAGCCGGGGCATTGGAAAGACATCAGTTCAGGGTGGAATGTGGGAACGTGAAACCTGTGTTCTTGACCTTATTTGCTCTATAAAACGCCATTGCAAGTCTTATTTTAATCAGAGAAAATGACTTCTCATGCCAAGTCCCAGTGTTTCTTATTCAAATGTGTCATTAAGAGGTAGAGTTAATTTAGTCTGACTTTGAAGTGGGAAATGGGAGTGTAGATCTCATCATCATTCATTTGCGTGATGGGGAGCAGAGCGACATGTGACTTATAACTGGGGGGGGGGAATAAAATGGGTCATTCTGTGCTTACTTTGATACTCAGATCTAAAGAATATGTTAGCATACCTTAGTACGGGCCTTTGTGTAAAGCCGCGCTGCGCATCAGCCGCCGATGCTTTGTTGATTACTGTAATTACGGTGCTTTTATGTGCATTTGTTATAATCAGATTAGCACTAATTATTGCCCCCCTGTGTCTGATGGCTGCTCCGGTAAATAAGGAGAACTAAAGATTAACAAAGAATAAGGCTAGAAATGCTGTTTTGAGCTTCTGTACCTGCCCAAGGCTACTCCGGGCTACTGCCACCTACCTGAGATATTAGGTAAGTAACCCCTGAGTTTATCCCACTGAGCACGTGCAGTGCCGCTGACACACAAAGGCCTAACAAGATCCAAGATGGGGAGATGCTGGGGACAACTATGAAGGCCTGGATCATTACTGTTACTGGGCTGCTAAAGCTCTGGGCTGATACTGTAAGTTCAATAAAAAGTTTAATAAATTAGTATAAATATTAAATGATTATAATTAATATAATAAATATATAATTAGCCTTTTGAATGGGCAAAGCAATTAGCATTCAGGTTGGGTATCCATGACTCTTTTCCTTACCTCCATAGGTGGGGCCAACCCTACAGTTTCAGTAAGGCCTATGGCACATTTTGGGTATTTTACCCACTCCATGGCAGTGGGTACCCATGCCTCCTTTCCTTGTCTCAATAGGTGGGGCCAACCCTACAGTTTCAGTAAGGCCTATGGCACATTTTGGGTATTTTACCCACCCCATGGCAGTGGGTACCCATGCCTCCTTTCCTTGTCTCAATAGGTGGGGCCAACCCTACAGTTTCAGTAAGGCCTATGGCACATTTTGGGTATTTTACCCACCCCATGGCAGTGGGTACCCATGCCTCCTTTCCTTATCTCAATAGGTCAGGCGAGCCCTACAGTTTCAGTAAGGCCTATGGCACATTTTGGGTATTTTACCCACCCCATGGCAGTGGGTACCCATGCCTCCTTTCCTTGTCTCAATAGGTGGGGCCAACCCTACAGTTTCAGTAAGGCCTATGGCACATTTTGAGTATTTTTCCCACCCCATGGCAGTGGGTACCCATGCCTCCTTTCCTTATCTCAATAGGTCAGGCGAGCCCTACAGTTTCAGTAAGGCCTATGGCACATTTTGGGTATTTTACCCACCCCATGGCAGTGGGTACCCATGCCTCCTTTCCTTGTCTCAATAGGTGGGGCCAACCCTACAGTTTCAGTAAGGCCTATGGCACATTTTGGGTATTTTACCCTCCCCATGGCAGTGGGTACCCATGCCTCCTTTCCTTATATCAATAGGTGGGGCCAGC
This sequence comes from Xenopus tropicalis, assembly GCF_000004195.4. Classification (NCBI taxonomy): domain Eukaryota; kingdom Metazoa; phylum Chordata; class Amphibia; order Anura; family Pipidae; genus Xenopus; species Xenopus tropicalis. The sequence continues at coordinate 9,087,943 of NC_030682.2, read as the reverse complement.
CCTACAGTTTCAGTAAGGCCTATGGCACATTTGGGGTATTTTACCCACTCCATGGCAGTGGGTAGCCATGCCTCCTTTCCTTGTCTCAATAGGTGGGGCCAACCCTACAGTTTCAGTAAGGCCTATGGCACATTTTGGGTATTTTAACCACCCCATGGCAGTGGGTACCCATGCCTCCTTTCCTTGTCTCAATAGGTGGGGCCAACCCTACAGTTTCAGTAAGGCCTATGGAACATTTGGGGTATTTTTCCCACCCCATGGCAGTGGGTACCCATGCCTCCTTTCCTTATCTCAATAGGTCAGGCGAGCCCTACAGTTTCAGTAAGGCCTATGGCACATTTTGGGTATTTTACCCACCCCATGGCAGTGGGTAGCCATACCTCCTTTCTTTATCTCAATAGGTGGGGCCAGCCCTACAGTTTCAGTAAGGCCTATGACACATTTTGGGTATTTTACCCACCCCCTGGCAGTGGGTAGCCATGCCTCCTTTCCTTGTCTCAATAGGTGGGGCCAACCCTACAGTTTAAGTAAGGCCTATGGCACATTTTGGGTATTTTACCCACCCAATAGCAGTGGGTACCCATGCCTCCTTTCCTTGTCTCAATAGGTGGGGCCAACCCTACAGTTTCAGTAAGGCCTATGGCACATTTTGGGTATTTTACCCACCCCATGGCAGTGGGTACCCATGCCTCCTTTCCTTGTCTTAATAGGTGGGGCCAACCCTACAGTTTCAGTAAGGCCTATGGCACATTTTGGGTATTTTACCCACCCCATGGCAGTGGGTACCCATGCCTCCTTTCCTTGTCTCAATAGGTGGGGCCAACCCTACAGTTTCAGTAAGGCCTATGGCACATTTTGGGTATTTTTCCCACCCCATGGCAGTGGGTACCCATGCCTCCTTTCCTTGTCTCAATAGGTGGGGCCAACCCTACAGTTTCAGTAAGGCCTATGGCACATTTTGGGTATTTTACCCACCCCATGGCAGTGGGTACCCATGCCTCCTTTCCTTGTCTCAATAGGTGGGGCCAACCCTACAGTTTCAGTAAGGCCTATGGCACATTTTTAATCATAGCAACAGAGCCAACTCTTTCCCTATATATTTAGGAGGGATAACAGCAGTGGTTCTATTTACCACTGTGGGGGTTTTTTTTTGCGCAAAATGCGTTGTCAAATGAGGTTAATACAGCCGATTTACACAATATTTGCCTGAAATCAAGAATCAATGAGTAGTCTCTCAGCACAACAATCGACACTATTCCCTCAATGAGACGGCACATGACAAATAAGTAGGCTACAATGTATTCTCCCATACGTTAGTGAATAAAGGGTAGGCCTAACAGATAGATGAGCTTATACGCGTACATTGCCTTTCGTAGGAGAACTCCAGAAACTTAAAGATTCTTTTAATGTCTTTCTGTTGGAATGAGCAGTTTTAATCCTTCGGCGCTTGACCCTCGAGAATGGGAAGATGAAAGAGCATCCATTTTCTACCCTGTCCCATTTACCTCAAAAGGAATATTTCATTTATCCTCTTTATAAAGTGAGGAAACTGGGAATTTCAAATCTTCCTACAAGCCAGGCGAGATTTGACCTCCCGCTGGGGACTAATTAGTGCGGAATATGTGAAACGCGTGTGCACCGGGGTGTTGCTGAAAAATAACTTTAGCAAAACTATTGTCAACAATCAGATCATAGCAACAGAGTCAACTCTTTTCATATATATATAGGAGGGATAACAGCAGTGGTTCTATTTACCACTGTGGGTTTTTTTTTTTTGCGCAAAATGCGTTGTCAAATGAGATTAATACAGCCGATTTACACAATATTTGACTAAAATAGCACACTAACATGTATAAGGATGGGCAAGGAAACACTAGGGGGCAGAGCAAACATATCTCCTGCAATCTGATCAAGAAAAAGCCCCTCTAGCAAAGCAACATGGGTAGCATAGGAGGGCATCCAGTGCTTAGCAAGTAGGTGTAGTCATTAACAATTCTTGGGTCACATGTTCAGCTTTGAGGGGGTACTAGCTGCATGGGGTACACTTGGGCACATTTCTTCTAGGTGCTTCAGTTTTGTCTCTTTTGTTCAGAACCAACCTGTGCTGGTAGGTGAACTGGGTTATGATTAAACTGACCATAACAGGGGCCAATATAAGCTGCTGGCTCCGCCCCTTAGGACAGAGATGACAGTTACTTGACTGTGCAAACTGATGACCTAGAAGACTAATATCTGGCCAAAAATCATCTAGATGTTTATTAGATGTTTGAAAAACCCATTGACCCATCTGATGGCCCCCATTATGATCCCATAGTTGGCCCCACGTGGCTATGGCCCAGCTTTACTGCGAATGTGCCCATGGATAGGAAATACTAAAATGGCTGTTTTAATGCAGGGATCCCCAACCCCAAAAGTAGGGGTGCTACACAAGGGCTGTGATTGGCTATTTGGTAGCCCCATGTGGACGGTTGGTCTCCAGAAGGTTCTAATTGGAGTAAAACTGTGTCTCTGTGCTTCCTACATTGAGGCCACCGGGAGCAACAATAAAGGGGGGGGGGGGGCGCTGATTGGGGACCCCTGGTTGGAGATCATTGTTTTAATGCATCTAAAGGCATTTGGAAATGTATTGGAATGACCCCAATATGTCAATGTAAAGGGGTTCCCCCACTGAAACCAACTCAGTCGAACATATTACGCTCCATTAATATCTTAATAAAGTACATTGTCACAAGGGGAAACGCTCTGATTTATGTTCATTATTGTCCGGCCTTCAGTCTTCAGTTCTTAATAAAACCTTTCTCCCCTCCAGCCTGTACCAACTGGCCCGTAAATACGGCCATTTTATTAACCTTTACAGCTCTCTGATGGTCTTTAATGGATATATATGCAATGGATAAGGGGCTATTTCAGGGCAACTTTGATTGGCAGTTTCACTGGCCGTGTCCTGCAATGATTATACCAATGTCTTGCTGGGTTTGTGGGTCATCTGTTGTCTATTATATCTTAGTTGGGATCAAGTACAGGTACTGTTTTATTATTACAGAGAAAAGGGAATCATTTAACCATTAAATAAACCCAATAGGGCTGTTCTGCCCCCAATAAGGGGTAATTATATCTTAGTTGGGATCAAGTACAGGTACTGTTTTATTATTACAGAGAAAAGGGAATCATTTAACCATTAAATAAACCCAATAGGACTGTTCTGCCCCAATAAGGGGTAATTATATCTTAGTTGGGATCAAGTACAGGTACTGTTTTATTATTACAGAGAAAAGGGAATCATTTAACCATGAAATAAACCCAATAGGGCTGTTCTGCCCCAATAAGGGGTAATTATATCTTAGTTGGGATCAAGTACAGGTACTGTTTTATTATTACAGAGAAAAGGGAATCATTTAACCATTAAATAAACCCAATAGGGCTGTTCTGCCCCAATAAGGGGTAATTATATCTTAGTTGGGATCAAGTACAGGTACTGTTTTATTATTACAGAGAAAAGGGAATCATTTAACCATGAAATAAACCCAATAGGGCTGTTCTGCCCCAATAAGGGGTAATTATATCTTAGTTGGGATCAAGTACAGGTACTGTTTTATTATTACAGAGAAAAGGGAATCATTTAACCATGAAATAAACCCAATAGGACTGTTCTGCCCCCAATAAGGGGTAATTATATCTTAGTTGGGATCAAGTACAGGTACTGTTTTATTATTACAGAGAAAAGGGAATCATTTAACCATGAAATAAACCCAATAGGGCTGTTCTGCCCCAATAAGGGGTAATTATATCTTAGTTGGGATCAAGTACAGGTACTGTTTTATTATTACAGAGAAAAGGGAATCATTTAACCATTAAATAAACCCAATAGGGCTGTTCTGCCCCAATAAGGGGTAATTATATCTTAGTTGGGATCAAGTACAGGTACTGTTTTATTATTACAGAGAAAAGGGAATCATTTAACCATTAAATAAACCCAATAGGGCTGTTCTGCCCCAATAAGGGGTAATTATATCTTAGTTGGGATCAAGTACAGGTACTGTTTTATTATTACAGAGAAAAGGGAATCATTTAACCATGAAATAAACCCAATAGGGCTGTTCTGCCCCCAATAAGGGGTAATTATATCTTAGTTGGGATCAAGTACAGGTACTGTTTTATTATTATATGGCCTTCCTGTAATTTGGAGCTTTCTGGATAACGGGTTTCCAGATAAGGAATCCCATACCTTTATTATTTCAACTACTGCAGGCACCGGAGTCACATACAGGGTTAATACTCAGATGTAGGAAAGACAATATTAAATGATATCATGACAGACTCCTACATTGCGAGCGCTTTCTAAGAACAATAAAACGTTTATGGATATGGGAATCCCGTTACCATTAGCGATGCTGGTAATGTATAAAAGCTTTTTCTTTTTATCAGGTTTATAATAAAAAATGACATCTTTCGCTTGCAATCCATTTGTAGCATCAGATTCTCTTGTTCAACAATTATCTCGACCGGTTTCATCTCAATGAATTTACCAGTCAGATGAGTTATTCCGACCGTAGATATAATCAGGGGGGGGTCTCCTATAGACCCCCGGGGTGGCGGTAGGTGGTTATTGTTAACACATATTTATAAAGCGCCAACATATCCCGCAGCGCTGTACAATAAGTGGGTTTCATACATTGGACATACAGAGTAACATATAAAGCAACCAATAACCGATACAAGAGGGGAAGAGAGCCCTGCCCAAAAGAGCTTACACTCTACAGGGAGTAACATATAAAGCAATCAGTAACCGATACAAGAGGGGAAGAGAGCCCTGCCCAAAAGAGCTTACACTCTACAAGGAGTAACATATAAAACAATCAATAACCGATACAGGAGGGGAAGGGAGCCTTGCCCAAAAGAGCTTACACTCTACAAGGAGTAACATATAAAGCAATCAGTAACCGATACAGGAGGGGAAGAGAGCCCTGCCCAAAAGAGCTTACACTCTACAGGGAGTAACATATAAAGCAATCAATAACCGATACAGGAGGGGAAGAGAGCCCTGCCCAAAAGAGCTTACACTTTACAAGGAGTAACATATAAAGCAATCAGTAACCGATACAGGAGGGGAAGAGAGCCCTGCCCAAAAGAGCTTACACTCTACAGGGAGTAACATATAAAGCAATCAGTAACCGATACAGGAGGGGAAGGGAGCCCTGCCCAAAAGAGCTTACACTCTACAAGGAGTAACATATAAAGCAATCAGTAACCGATACAGGAGGGGAAGGGAGCCCTGCCCAAAAGAGCTTACACTCTACAAGGAGTAACATATAAAGCAATCAGTATCCGATACAGGAGGGGAAGAGAGCCCTGCCCAAAAGAGCTTACACTCTACAAGGAGTAACATATAAAGCAATCAGTATCCGATACAGGAGGGGAAGAGAGCCCTGCCCAAAAGAGCTTACACTCTACAAGGAGTAACATATAAAGCAATCAATAACCGATACAGGAGGGGAAGAGAGCCCTGCCCAAAAGAGCTTACACTCTACAAGGAGTAACATATAAAGCAATCAGTAACCGATACAGGAGGGGAAGAGAGCCCTGCCCAAAAGAGCTTACACTTTACAAGGAGTAACATATAAAGCAATCAGTAACCGATACAAGAGGGGAAGAGAGCCCTGCCCAAAAGAGCTTACACTTTACAAGGAGTAACATATAAAGCAATCAATAACCGATACAGGAGGGGAAGAGAGCCCTGCCCAAAAGAGCTTACACTTTACAAGGAGTAACATATAAAGCAATCAGTAACCGATACAAGAGGGGAAGAGAGCCCTGCCCAAAAGAGCTTACACTCTACAAGGAGTAACATATAAAGCAATCAGTAACCGATACAAGAGGGGAAGAGAGCCCTGCCCAAAAGAGCTTACACTCTACAAGGAGTAACATATAAAGCAATCAATAACCGATACAGGAGGGGAAGGGAGCCCTGCCCAAAAGAGCTTACACTCTACAAGGAGTAACATATAAAGCAATCAGTAACCGATACAGGAGGGGAAGAGAGCCCTGCCCAAAAGAGCTTACACTCTACAAGGAGAAAGGGCTGAGACACAAGGTGTGGGAATGACAGAGTTGGGAGAGGTGGGGCACAGGGTATTGCTTTTAGCGGCACACTGAGCTTATTTTAAACAAGATTAGGGTAAGCTTCTCTAAATAAATGCATTTTTAGAGATCTCTTGAAGATTGGGAGAAAGTCTGACAGTTTGTGGGAGCGAATTCCAGAGAAGGGGGGCAGCCCTTGCAAAGTCTTGAATGCGAGCGTGTGAGGAGGGAATGAGAGAGGAGTTGGGGAGCAGGTCAGTAGGGGGCGTAACAAGCGGGTTGGATGGTACCTAGAGATGAGTTCAGAGATGTAGGGTGGGGCAGAGTTATGGACTGCTTTGAATGTGAGGGTCATTAGTTTGAATTTTATCCTGGTTGGTAGGGGAAGCCAGTGCAGGGATTGGCAGAGTGGCATGGCAGAGGGACTGGCAGAGGGACTGGCAGAGTGGCACGGCAGGGGGACTGGCAGAGTGGCACGGCAGGGGGACTGGCAGAGTGGCACGGCAGGGGGACTGGCAGAGTGGCACGGCAGGGGGACTGGCAGAGTGGCACAGCAGGGGGACTGGCAGAGTGGCACGGCAGGGGGACTGGCAGAGGGACTGGCAGAGTGGCACGGCAGGGGGACTGGCAGAGTGGCACGGCAAAAGGACTGGCAGAGTGGCACGGCAGGGACTGGCAGAGTGGCACGGCAGGGGGACTGGCAGAGTGGCACGGCAGGGGGACTGGCAGAGTGGCACAGCAGGGGGACTGGCAGAGTGGCACGGCAGGGGGACTGGCAGAGGGACTGGCAGAGTGGCACGGCAGGGGGACTGGCAGAGTGGCACGGCAAAAGGACTGGCAGAGTGGCACGGCAGGGACTGGCAGAGTGGCACGGCAGGGACTGGCAGAGTGGCATAGCAGGGACTGGCAGAGGGACTGGCAGAGTGGCACGGCAGGGGGATTGGCAGAGTGGCACGGCAGAGGAGGAGCGGTTGAAGAGGTGTATGAGCCGGGCAGCAGTATTCATTATGGACTGGAGAGGGGACAGGCTTTGGAGGGGAAGGCCAATTAGTATGGAGTTGAGTGAATAAGAATTTTGGCAGCATCTTGGGTGATAAATGATCGTATTTTGGAAATATTTCTGAGGTGAAAGTGACATGATTTGATAAGTGATTGGATATGAGGGGTGAAGGACAGGGCAGAATCAAGGATAACCCCAAGGCACCGGGCCTGGGAAGATGGGGTGATGGTAGAATTGTTAACTGTTATAGATACCTCGGGAACAATGTGGGCGTTGGATGGGGGAAAGAGAACCAGTTCAGTTTTAGAGAGGTTTAATTTGAGGTAACGTTGGGACATCCAAGTGGAGATAGCGGACAGGCAGGGAGAGACGCCAGTTAGAAGCTCTGGGTTGAGGTCAGGAGAGGAAAGATAGATCTGAGTATCGTCAGCATAGAGGTGGTACTGACAGCCAAAAGAACTGATTAATTTGCCAAGTGAGGAGGTATAATGGGTTAATAACGATGGCTGTAAATACACGGACATTGGATACATTATTTATTAACCCTTTGAAGTTTTTGCATTTGTCCTCTCCTACAGCCTATCGGATTCTCAGCCTGAAATATCCATAGCGCAATGAGAACGAGGTCAATTGCCAAACCGGGGCGTATGGAAAACCAAGGTTAATTATTGATTTTCGGGATCCCAGGCACACATGGGGCATAGGAGGCACATAGGCAAAGCCCCCACCTATCACTTATCCATTCCGTACCTTAGATGTAATTAGAAGTACAAGTTGGGGAGGGGCAGTAGCCCTATGGCCATCACAAGCTAGTTTTCTATCTGGGGCAAGGTGCGGATCACAGGCAGACCCCAGGCAAAAGTGCTGGGGTTATAGTCAATGGCCTCTTACATATCAGCTTGAAGGGGTTGTTCACGTTTGCGTTAACTTTTAGTATGATGTAGCGAGTGATATTCTAAGACAGTTTGCCATTAGTCTTCATTTTTTATTTATTTCAGTTTTCAGACGTTTGGAGCAGTTATTTGGTTGCTAGGATCTAATTTACCTTAGCAACCAGGGTGTGGTTTGAATGAAAGACTGGTATATGAATAGCAGAGGACTTGAATAGAAAAATAAGCACTTAAAAGTAACAATAAAACTGGAGCCTCACAGAGCAATAGGGTTTGGCTGCCGGGGTCAGTGACCCCCATTTGAAAGCTGGAAAGATGTAGACACAGAAGGCAAAATGCAGTTGCCAATCAACACTTTACAATTTAATGGAAATATTAAAGGTGCCTCCACCGCCCAATGTCCTTCCCTGAACGTGTATGTGAAACGCGTCAGGGGATGAAATTGGAGGCCAGAGGAAGCAGCATTAGGGTCGGGTCTGGGCTGCTGGGGCCCACTGGGTATTTTCCCGGTGGCCCAGTCCAACCCTGGAAGTAAGCCAGACTAAGAGGCACATTCATTTTGTGAAATCTCATTTAAAATGACCTTTAGTAGTTTAGTGACCTCTACCGTTGGGGAGGAGCCATCCTCAGCACAAGGGCTTGGAGGCGGGGCAGGCACTATATGATTGACAGCTGGGAGTTTTCAATGCTTTTATACAGTAAAGGGCATGGATGTGTTGAGACTAGTGATGAGCGAATCTGTTCCGTTTCGCTTTGCCAAAAAATTCGCAAATCTTTCAAAAGATCCGCGAAACAACGAAAATGTTGTGCGGCAGAAAAAATTGTCGCCCGCAACTGTTCTTTTGTCACCCGCGGCTATTCTTTTGTCACCCACGGCTATTCTTTTGTCGCCTGTGGCTATTCTTTTGTCACCCGTGGCGATTCTTTTGTCACCCGCGGCTATTCTTTTGTCACCCACGGCTATTCTTTTGTCGCCCGTGGCTATTCATTTGTCACCCGTGGCTATTCTTTTGTCACCCGCGGCTATTCTTTTGTCACCCGTGGCTATTCTTTTGTCACCCACGGCTATTCTTTTGTCGCCTGTGGCTATTCTTTTGTCACCTGTGGCTATTCTTTTGTCGCCTGTGGCTATTCTTTTGTCACCTGTGACTATTCATTTGTCACCTACGGCTATTCTTTTGTCACCCGCGGCTATTCTTTTGTCACCCGTGGCTATTCTTTTGTCACCCGTGGCTATTCTTTTGTCACCCGCGGCTATTCTTTTGTCACCCGCGGATATTCTTTTGTCGCCTGTGGCTATTCATTTGTCACCTGTGGCTATTCTTTTGTCGCATGTGGTTATTCTTTTGTCACCCGGGGCTATTCTTTTGTCGCCTGTGGCTATACTTTTGTCGCCCGCGGCTACTATTTCGTCGCCCGAGGCTATTATTTAGTCGTGCGGCTATTCTTTTTACGCCCGTGACTATTCTTTTTTGACGCCGGCGACAATTTTTGGACGTGCGGCGAATTTTTCTGCGGCAAATTTTTTCAGCCATTTCGCAAAACAATCGGCCAATGGCAAAACACGGAAATTCGCTGCGAATCCATGCCTGCCGAAACATTTCGCCCATCACTAGTTGAGACTTTTATTATCCAGCTTTTGATGTCTGGGTGACAGGTCCCATTGAATAAAATAGTGAAATGGGCTGTGATATTATTCAGAATAGGGGTCACCTCACCGTTCCCTGGGCCGGTGCCTTTGATTGGTCGATGTTTGCCTGAATGAACCTTCCCAGGCTTCAGCCTTCCTACAAATTGCGGTTATTAGATGGAAATGTCAGCTTCTCCCCGGAGACTAGAGACTCGCTCCTTCCAGCTGTGCGCCTGGAAATAACCGCGGTGCGCGAGGCTGACGCTCTATAATTGTGCAGAACATTAAATTCCCAAGATATTAACAACCTGCTTTGCAGAACAGAGTATAAAATGCTTGATTTTCCCTTTTTAGCATTTCTATTTACTGGAATCTGCCCTTGGTGCCCCAGCGTTCTGCTATTTATTAGATTTATTTAGCGCTTACTTTAGAGCTTTATGGTGCATAGAAGAGTCATAAAACTGCGCCTCAACCAAACCTTACTAACTGCTGAACACTACAAATCCCAGTTAAGAGTAAAAGCAGACTGGGAGCTGAATGCAATTCTTAAACAGGATCTAAACCTCCCATAAATGTGTCCTTGACAATTGTGGTCTGAATTATGTCTTATAGACGCGGGTAGAATGCCAGCCGTAAAGCAAGAAGCAACTGCTGCGATGTGTGAAAAAGAAACAATGCATTTTGCAATCACTAAGGGTCATTAATGAACTTGTTTCCCACAGGTCCAGTCCCATTGCGGCTACTTACTGGTTTACATACTGGTTTACACCTAACACAGCCGCACCCAATGCATTTAAATAGCCTGTCTTTGCTTGTGTGACTGCAGGGCTGTGATTGGCTCTCCCCCTCCGACTGTGCTTCTGGCAGGGACCGTTAGGACACGCCCACCCCTCATTTGAAACCCAGACAAGGACCTGAGAGGATCTATAGGGAGCTCCAATAAAGGGGCCATTGTTACAGATAGGGTTAATGTTTAGCCCAAAGGGAAACCAGCACCATATATTATTCATAATTGCCTACAGGGTTAGGGTTTTTTCTTTTCTCATTTATCTACTTTAATATCTATAAAGGTATAGGACCCATTATCCAGAATGCTTGGGACAAGGGGTCTTTCTGTAAATTGGATCTGGAATTTGTCTGCCAAAAAATATATTTAACCATTAAATAAACCCAATAGGGCTGTTCTGCCCCCAATAAGGGGTAATTATATCTTAGTTGGGATCAAGTACAGGTACTGTTTTATTATTACAGAGAAAAGGGAATCATTTAACCATGAAATAAACCCAATAGGGCTGTTCTGCCCCCAATAAGGGGTAATTATATCTTAGTTGGGATCAAGTACAGGTACTGTTTTATTATTACAGAGAAAAGGGAATCATTTAACCATTAAATAAACCCAATAGGGCTGTTCTGCCCCCAATAAGGGGTAATTATATCTTAGTTGGGATCAAGTACAGGTACAGTTTTATTATTACAGAGAAAAGGGAATCATTTAAACATGAAATAAACCCAATAGGGCTGTTCTGCCCCAATAAGGGGTAATTATATCTTAGTTGGGATCAAGTACAGGTACAGTTTTATTATTACAGAGAAAAGGGAATCATTTAACCATTAAATAAACCCAATAGGGCTGTTCTGCCCCCAATAAGGGGTAATTATATCTTAGTTGGGATCAAGTACAGGTACTGTTTTATTATTACAGAGAAAAGGGAATAATTTCTAAAAATGTGAATTATTTGATTAAAATGGAGTCTATAGGTGATGGCCTTTCAATTCGGAACTTTCTGGATAATGGATTTCCGGATAAGGGGTCCGATACCTGTATTATATATATATATGTTTTTTCTGTACTTTTATTTATGTATATACATGCTGCCGCTTTCCTATCCCCGTATCTGCGCAACATCTCGCCCCACTGACTGACTCGCGAGCCCCTACGCACGAGACTCGTAAACCCAAGAGCTGTTTAATGGTTTCTAGAGGCTCCTGACGTTTCTACCGCAGATAAAGATTTATTATTCCTTTCCCTTGGCGGCGGCAGAACGTGGCTGGTTTGGCTGTAATTCTGTAACCAATCAGTCAGTAGCGTCGGGGGCCTGACAGGAAACAGTCAATGCTAAGTGTTTTAAAGGGACGGTACCAGCTAACTGTTGCACTTTGGGATTATTGCCCCATTAATCCCGGCGCTGCTAAAGTATGCAGTCAGAAAACGATTATTCCTCGTTAACGAGCTATCAATCAAAGGCTTTATCACTCCCCACATTTGGGTTTCATTTCTCATCCCCTTAATGGCTTCGTCTGCATAATGAAAGGAAACACAGAGAAGGCCGAAGGGATATGTAATCAATCCGTGTCCGTGGGAAAGGGGGCATACGTTACATCAAATATATATATCTATCAGTCAGAGCATTGTGTTGTTACTACAGCGGCATGAAACAGGGCCGTCCCATCAGAAAAACCATAGAGAAGACTCCAACGCGTTTTGAGCCAACGTGGGGGGTCTTCATTGGAGCAAATTGCAACGTATTGCACATAAATGAACTATAGCCAACACATGTCGATGTCTAGGAAGACATCGACACCTAACAAAGTTGTGCAACAATGAAATATTGCGAAAGAACCATACAGGTTAGGGAGAGAGATTCTAAAAGGAGCCCAAGTGCCCTTCTCAAATGCAAGAGATGCACCGAGAGCTTTCTCAGAACAGACGGTATTCACATACCTTACGCTGCACACATAGCACGGCCTTCAAACCAAACATGAAAGGCTTTGGCCTTCACTTATGGCATTATAGGCGGAGATATGCAAATGACTCCTTAATGCCTATGTGGCCAACTATGCACAGATACAGTGTAATTATTGTTCCAAGTTCATGTAGAAGTCAGTGGCAGTTGCCCGATGCATTTATTTTAGCGGATTTGCTGCAAAACGTTGCATTGCGCCACTGGCAAATTTTTTTTTTTCTTTTTGCAAACCAGGTGAAAAAATTAGCAAATTTTTCACCCGACGGGACAGATTCGCTCATCACTAGTTTATTTCAGTTTTTTGTAGGGTTTGTAGACCCACATAAATGATGAGAAGAATATGAATTCAATGCATTTGATTTTTTTTTTTTCATGGTTTATTTCGATTGAGTTTTTGTAAAAATGTACTTGAATTGAAAAAAAAAAATTCAGCCAAAAAATCTAAAATTCACTAATTCGAAAATGGATAAATAAGCCTGTAAGTCTGCGGAGAGATGACTGGAAAAACGGCTAAAAATTCGAATTTTTAGCCGTTTTAGCGCTAAAAATCCGATTAGAGAAGAAAAAACTCAGTGGTTAGTAGTGATGAATCTGTCAAGATTTGTTCATTTCGCCGCTGCAAATTTTGTCGCCCGTTTCGTGAAAAAGCAGCCAATGGTGAAACGCGGGAATTCGCGGCGAATCGATGTCTGGCCAATTTTTTTGCCCATCACTAGTGATGAGCAAATCTGTCCTGTTTTGCTTCGCCATAAAATTCACGAAACAGCAAGAAAATTCACGAAACGTATTTGTTGCACGTTTTTGTGGGCTGCCCGCATGCTTTTTGTCACCCGCTTCTTCTTCTTCTTTTTTGTCAACGCCATGCTTTTTTTGACGTTACCACGCCCAATTTTGTTCACCCACGTAGTTTTTTTTTTTGTCGCCGTGCTTTTTTTGACGCGTCCATGCCCAATTGGACGCGACCATGCCCAATTTTGGTCACCCGTGTCTTTTTTTTTTTATGCGACCGCACCCAATTTGACTTTTGACAAAGTTTTTTTTACGTGCACCGAATTTAGTGCTGTGAATTTTTACAGAAGTTTCGCAAAAAAATTTGCCAATGGTGAAATGCGGAAATTCGCAGCGAATCCACGCCTGGTGATTTTTTTCGCCCATCACTAGTGATGAGCGAATCTGTCCTGTTTAGCTTTCGCCATATAATTCACAAAACGGCAAGAAAATTCGCGAAATGCATTTGTTGTGTGATTTTTTTGACACCTGCATCTTTTGTGTCACCCGCGTCTTTTTTTTTTTTGTCGCCACCACGCCTTTTTTTGACGTCACCACGCCCAATTTTGGTCACCCGCGTCTTTTATTTTTTGTCGCCACGCTTTTTCTGATGCAACGTTTTTTTTACGCGTGCCAAATTTTCTGCTGTGAAATTTCACGGAAGTTTTGCAAAAAAATTCGCCAATGGTGAAATGCGGACTGAGCAGTCGGGCTGAGCAGCGCAGAGCGAGGGTACAATAGATACTGTATTCAATAACAATTACGGTGATAAATAACTAATGTTTTTGAAAAATGAATAATGAATTTACATTGAGATGTTTTTTGTCATTTAGTTCATTAGGAAAAATTGTCATGTTTTGTAAACGATTTGGGGCGGAGCTGCTCGGAAGGGAAAATCTCCATTTCTGTCGTTCTATCGAGCGGCGCCCAGAAGACATTGACCGCGGGGAATGAAGGGCTTCATTAAAATCCATGAGATACACGGAGCCGGCGGTTGTGCCGGGGAAGGGGCGTTTGCCCAACGGGATGAGCAGATGGCCCAACAACTCCATGAATACTTACAAGCAGATATGATGGATCCCGTGTGTTTGGCGGCTGCGAGGATCACAGGGATGAGCAGTGATAATGAAACGGCGGGATTCTGGGCTAAAGCTCCTAATTACGGATTTCTGGCCTCCCCTCATTGTTGGAAATACACAAGCGCCGTCCTGCCAAGCGCCGCTCCCAGCTTCACACTAACAAATAGCAAAATACTCACGGAAATCACTCCAATTCATTATCATCAACAAATCATTTTAAAGGGGACCTGTCACCCTAAGTAATAATTCCAAATCTTTTCGTATCACGTTATTTGAGCAAAATAAACTTTACTCGCACTGTATAAACTATATTATTTGTTTTCCCTTCAGTCTTGGAATTTACAGTCACAGCCAGCAGGCCGGCGCCATTTTGTCTGCACCGTTATTAAGGCAAAGCTTTGTATCCCCCCCAAAATCTTATGCATTTGCCGTCTAGGTGATATCTAGGGAGTGCTGAATGGTAAGTGAAAGTCATTGTAATTAATAATCTGAGCTCAAAATCATATATTGATATAGATCCTAGCTTGCCGTCAATGCTGACCAATCAATGTCTTCCTAAGAAATCAAAATGTTTCCAAAAATGAGGGTAGTGCTTCCCAGACTGTGGGTCTGACCCCACTGGGGGGGGGGGGCTAGGTTTGAAATATTGGGGAGAAGGGCCTTTTGCACTACTAAATACACCCCATAACCCAGCTTGAGGGTAAATTAGGATGACATTTCTGTTGAATGTGTGTTTGTTCCCCTAAATAGTCTTGAAACTATGTCTGTTTGACTAATACCCCAATATTTCCTTATATCTATACACATTTCCTAATCTTAAAGGGGTCCTGACCAAAGGTTGGGCCTCCAAGGGTGCTCCGACCAAAGGTTGTACCTTCAAGGGAGACCCTGGACAAAGGTTTGGCCTCCAAGGGTGCTCCGACCAAAGGTTGGACCTTCAAGGGAGACCCTGGACAAAGGTTTGGCCTCCAAGGGTGCTCCGACCAAAGGTTGGACCTTCAAGGGAGACCCTGGACAAAGGTTTGGCCTCCAAGGGTGCTCCGACCAAAGGTTGGACCTTCAAGGGAGACCCTGGACAAAGGTCTGGCCTCCAAGGGTGCTCCGACCAAAGGTTGGACCTTCAAGGGAGACCCTGGACAAAGGTCTGGCCTCCAAGGGTGCTCCGACCAAAGGTTGTACCTTCAAGGGAGACCCTGGACAAAGGTTTGGCCTCCAAGGGTGCTCCGACCAAAGGTTGTACCTTCAAGGGAGACCCTGGACAAAGGTTTGGCCTCCAAGGGTGCTCCGACCAAAGGTTGTACCTTCAAGGGAGACCCTGGACAAAGGTTTGGCCTCCATGGGTGCTCCGACCAAAGGTTGGACCTTCAAGGGAGACCCTGGACAAAGGTCTGGCCTCCAAGGGTGCTCCGACCAAAGGTTGGACCTTCAAGGGAGACCCTGGACAAAGGTCTGGCCTCCAAGGGTGCTCCGACCAAAGGTTGTACCTTCAAGGGAGACCCTGGACAAAGGTTTGGCCTCCAAGGGTGCTCCGACCAAAGGTTGTACCTTCAAGGGAGACCCTGGACAAAGGTTTGGCCTCCAAGGGTGCTCCGACCAAAGGTTGTACCTTCAAGGGAGACCCTGGACAAAGGTTTGGCCTCCAAGGGTGCTCCGACCAAAGGTTGTACCTTCAAGGGAGACCCTGGACAAAGTTCTGGCCTCCAAGGGTGCTCCGCCCATGTTTGCATATGCAAATTTGGATTCGGTTCGATATTCAAATCTTTCGCAAAGGATTCGGGGTTCGCCTTAATCCCAAAATAGTGGATTTTGTGTATCCCTAATTAATTATCTTTACTATTTTTTTGAACTACTACTGACTGAGCCCCACAGCAACATCATTGGGCCCCTGAAAGTACGCAGTTTACGTAACTTAAGCAAAAGGAGGAAGGACAGTAGGGGTTAAATTAGGGCAAACTACACTGACCCCCCCAACAAACGTTAATTAGCAAATGAATTCGGCCACAATGTTGGTACTGCGCGCTTGTGTTCATGGGGGGCCCCAAAGTTTCTGAGGGTGGCCTGGGATATACAGTATGTGGAGACAAAGCGGCACAAAAACCAACTGCCAGCCAGTGATCTATATAGCACACCAAGACTGATGACTGGCTGCCATTTTATTGGGCCCATAGGGTACCTGATACCAACTGGGTTTTCCTCTAACAGACAAACAGGTTCTAAACCTTTGGGTTCATCTCCTGCAAGTGAACTCTGGGAAATGTCATGTTAATGCCTAGTCTTACTGAGACCCAGCAGCGCTTATGGCATTGTCTGCGAGTCACTGTGAGGGGCTGTCATGTGTTGTTACTCGTTATGTTCCTACTGAGCCACCGTATGTTTGGCTGCCTACTCCGCCCATTGGTGCCATCTGCTTACCGCCTCTATAGCCAATGTACAGCTCCATGTACCAATTTTTTGGACTGGAGGGTGCAGGGCCCACCTGGGCTACTCCCCTCACCACCCAAGGTGCCCCTGCTGGCCGCATCCCCCTAACCCCCGGCAGGGTCCCTCCCGAAGTCCCAACCTGAGTGCGTATAAGTGAAACGCATCAGGGGAGGACACTGGCAGCCGGCAACAGGCATCGCGTCTGGGTTGCTGGGTCTCATCGGGCTTTTTACCCGGTGGCCCAGTCTGACCCTGTTTGGATGTAGCACCAACTTGGGATGTATTAAATAAAAGGGACATAAACAGACTTGTTGATTTTGTTGGACTACAAATCCCAGTAAAGCTCTTGTATCTGTATACAGGGGCCCTGCAGGTGCCCCCAGCGGCCGTGTCACCCAGACCCCCTAACCCCTCCGCCGGGGCCCCCGCTGAGCCTCCCTAGCCATCCGCAGGGTCCTCCATCAACGTCCTCCCTGAGTTTAGAGTGTCATGGGAGGAATGGTTGTACTCTTACCTTCCAGTTTGTGCCTGTATGTTACCCAACCACTTAGATTGTAAGCTCTACGGGGCAGGGACCATACCTGGTGCACTCTTACCTTCCAATTTGTGCCTGTATGTTACCCAACCACTTAGATTGTAAGCTCTACGGGGCAGGGACCATACCTGGTGCACTCTTACCTTCCAGTTTGTGCCTGTATGTTACCCAACCACTTAGATTGTAAGCTCTACGGGGCAGGGACCATACTTGGTGCACTCTTACCTTCCAGTTTGTGCCTGTATGTTACCCAACCACTTAGATTGTAAGCTCTACGGGGCAGGGACCATACCTGGTGCACTCTTACCTTCCAATTTGTGCCTGTATGTTACCCAACCACTTAGATTGTAAGCTCTACGGGGCAGGGACCATACCTGGTGCACTCTTACCTTCCAGTTTGTGCCTGTATGTTACCCAACCACTTAGATTGTAAGCTCTACGGGGCAGGGACCATACTTGGTGCACTCTTACCTTCCAATTTGTGCCTGTATGTTACCCAACCACTTAGATTGTAAGCTCTACGGGGCAGGGACCATACCTGGTGCACTCTTACCTTCCAATTTGTGCCTGTATGTTACCCAACCACTTAGATTGTAAGCTCTACGGGGCAGGGACCATACCTGGTGCACTCTTACCTTCCAATTTGTGCCTGTATGTTACCCAACCACTTAGACTGTAAGCTCTACGGGGCAGGGACCATACATGGTGCACTCTTACCTTCCAGTTTGTGCCTGTATGTTACCCAACCACTTAGACTGTAAGCTCTACGGGGCAGGGACCTCCTTCCCATTGTGTCTCATACCACATAGCACTTACTCCCTGTGTATTTATACCTATTTATTGTATTTATTATATCACTTGTCCTCCCTGTGTGTAATTTTGTATTCTGTAAGACTGTACAGCGCTGCGTACCCGTGTGGCACTTTATAAATAAAGTTATACATACACATACATACATACATACATACATAACAAGCTTTTTTTTTTTTTGCTTTAATGGAGGGTTCAGTTCCCCTTTAATACACCCAAAAAGCACTTGTCAGAGCACATATAACAGGTTACATCTCAGAGAAGCCGCTGGTTATTCCATGCTCCCAGGGGCGCGGAGGCTTCAGGTGTATCTCAGGCGCTGGGCAGTATGTGGGCACTCTCTGTATAAATCCTTGAGTCGGTGCCACTGGCTGAGAGGAATCTGTAGCTTTATAGAGTCTTATTCTCTGCACCCGGCGGCCTCTTGTCCAAACCAATTACATCCCCTCTGTTGGGCCCCTCTCTCTCTCTATATATCTCTCTCTCTCTATATATCTCTCTCTCTATATATATATATCTCTCTCTCTCTATATATCTCTCTCTCTCTCTATATATCTCTCTCTCTATATATATATATCTCTCTCTCTCTATATATCTCTCTCTCTATATATCTCTCTCTCTCTATATATCTCTCTCTCTCTATATATCTCTCTCTCTCTATATATATATCTCTCTCTCTCTATATATCTCTCTCTCTCTCTCTATATATATCTCTCTCTCTCTATATATATCTCTCTCTCTCTCTATATACAGTGGAGGAAATAATTATTTGACCCCTCACTGATTTTGTAAGTTTGTCCAATGACAAAGAAATGAAAAGTCTCAGAACAGTATCATTTCAATGGTAGGTTTATTTTAACAGTGGCAGATAGCACATCAAAAGGAAAATCGAAAAAATAACTTTAAATAAAAGATAGCAACTGATTTGCATTTCATTGAGTGAAATAAGTTTTTGAACCCCTACCAACCATTAAGAGTTCTGGCTCCCACAGAGTGGTTAGACACTTCTACTCAATTAGTCAACCTCATTAAGGACACCTGTCTTAACTAGTCACCTGTATAAAAGACACCTGTCCACAGAATCAATCAATCAAGCAGACTCCAAACTCTCCAACATGGGAAAGACCAAAGAGCTGCCCAAGGATGTCAGAGACAAAATTGTAGACCTGCACAAGGCTGGAATGGGCTACAAAACCATTAGCAAGAAGCTGGGAGAGAAGGTGACAACTGTTGGTGCGATTGTTCGAAAATGGAAGGAGCACAAAATGACCATCAATCGACCTCGCTCTGGGGCTCCAGGCAAGATCTCACCTCGTGGGGTGTCAATGATTCTGAGAAAGGTGAAAAAGCATCCTAGAACTACACGGGAGGAGTTAGTTAATGACCTCAAATTAGCAGGGACCACAGTCACCAAGAAAACCATTGGAAACACATTACACCGCAATGGATTAAAATCCTGCAGGGCTCGCAAGGTCCCCCTGCTCAAGAAGGCACATGTGCAGGCCCGTCTGAAGTTTGCCAATGAACACCTGAATGATTCTGTGAGTGACTGGGAGAAGGTGCTGTGGTCTGATGAGACCAAAATAGAGCTCTTTGGCATTAACTCAACTCGCTGTGTTTGGAGGAAGAAAAATGCTGCCTATGACCCCCAAAACACCGTCCCCACCGTCAAGCATGGGGGTGGAAACATTTTGCTTTGGGGGTGTTTTTCTGCTAAGGGCACAGGACAACTTATTCGCATTAACGGGAAAATGGACGGAGCCATGTATCGTGAAATCCTGAACGACAACCTCCTTCCCTCTGCCAGGAAACTGAAAATGGGTCGTGGATGGGTGTTCCAGCACGACAATGACCCAAAACATACAGCAAAGGCAACAAAGGAGTGGCTCAAGAAGAAGCACATTAAGGTCATGGAGTGGCCTAGTCAGTCTCCGGACCTTAATCCAATAGAAAACCTATGGAGGGAGCTCAAGCTCAGAGTTGCACAGAGACAGCCTCGAAACCTTAGGGATTTAGAGATGATCTGCAAAGAGGAGTGGGACCAACATTCCTCCTAAAATGTGCGCAAACTTGCTCATCAATTACAAGAAACGTTTGGCCTCTGTGCTTGCAAACAAGGGGTTTTTCCACTAAGTATTAAGTCTTTTTTTGTTAGAGGGTTCAAAAACTTATTTCACTCAATGAAATGCAAATCAGTTGCTATCTTTTATTTAAAGTTATTTTTTCGATTTTCCTTTTGATGTGCTATCTGCCACTGTTAAAATAAACCTACCATTGAAATGATACTGTTCTGAGACTTTTCATTTCTTTGTCATTGGACAAACTTACAAAATCAGTGAGGGGTCAAATAATTATTTCCTCCACTGTATATCTCTCTCTTTCTCTCTCTCTATATATATATATATATATATCTTTCTCTCTCTCTCTCTCTCTCTCTATATATATATACTGTATCTCTCTCTCTATATATATATATATCTCTCTCTTTCTCTCTCTCTCTATATATATATATATATATCTTTCTCTCTCTCTCTCTATATATATATATACTGTATATTCATTATCTGGATGATGAGAGGAATAACTATACCCTATGAACTGTAGGTACTGGTCCCAATAAGTGCAATGAGGTCTCCGCAGAGCAGAAATCCCGGCGGCTGTACCTACTAAATGGCTCCTACTAAATGAATGAGAAACCAAGAAGTAACTAATAAATGTAAGTAGGTGTATAGATTTCAGCTCAGCATTTCAGGTAGGTTTTGGGTTCGGTCGAACCCCCAAATCCTTCATGAAATCCAGCTGCAAAACTGTTCTTCTCTTTCTGCATCATTGGAAATCCTGGCAGGGGAGGAGGGACTAAAACACTGATGTTACACATTGTAACAACTTCCCCACAGCTTACAGACAGCATGCAGGAACTACATCACCCACAATGCATTGCACTGGGATGTTCCTTTCCTTATTGACATCACGTGTGCAGCAGGGGATTGTGGGATTGGGAGGAGGCAGGCTGAAGGCAGGCGACTACTGTTACATTTTATTTGAGTCACATAGTAGTCAGCCGGATCAGCAGGGGAACAGGGGGCGTGGTTCAGGGAACAGGGGGTGTGGCTTAGGGAACAGGGGGCGGGGCTTAGGGAACTGTTCCAAACCAGATTATTACATTAAACATCATGAAAAGGCTGCAGATTGTGTAACTGATGTATATTGCAAAGTTGCTTGAAATTATGTTTACTTTTCTGAAAGCTTTAGTTGTGCCTGGCAAAAAAATCCGCCCATCGCTAGCCGGCAGTTACCCCCTTTAGGAGGCTTTACTGGCACTTACAGAGCCAATGGGCCTGCGGAAGGAATGGAGCCTGACTCACACTGCCTCGAATTCTCCGGCTGATCCGGCGCCTTCGGGCACTAACACAACGCGGTTAATCCCACTCCCATTGTAAATCACCTGTCATGGCGCCACCCATATTTAATCAACATCCATAAAGTATACACAGATGCTAAAAATCAGAAAAATTAATTAATTAAAATAAATTTAATTAAATATAAACATTTTCAAATATAATCCCCCCAAGCAGCACATATTGGATCCCCTTTTATCCAGTGAGGGTTTCTGCGTGATAGAAAAATAATGTCTTAAAAGCACATTGAATTAACTCTTTAGATAACCCTTTATATTCTCATACAGGTATGGGATCCGTTATCTGGAAACCCGTTATCCAGAAAGCTCCGAATTACGGAAAGCCTGTCTCCCATAGACTTTTTTATTTTAATGAAATAATTCACATTTTTAAAATGCATTTTCTTTTTCTCTGTAATAATAAAACAGTACCTGTACTTGATCCCAACTAAGATATAATTACCCCTTATTGGGGCAGAACAGCCCTATTGGGTTTATTTAATGGTTAAATGATTCCCTTTTCTCTGTAATAATAAAACAGTACCTGTACTTGATCCCAACTAAGATATAATTACCCCTTATTGGGGGCAGAACAGCCCTATTGGGTTCATTTAATGGTTAAATGATTCCCTTTTCTCTGTAATAATAAAACAGTACCTGTACTTGATCCCAACTAAGATATAATTACCCCTTATTGGGGCAGAACAGACCTATTGGGTTTATTTAATGGTTAAATGATTCCCTTTTCTCTGTAATAATAAAACAGTACCTGTACTTGATCCCAACTAAGATATAATTACCCCTTATTGGGGGCAGAACAGCCCTATTGGGTTTATTTAATGGTTAAATGATTCCCTTTTCTCTGTAATAATAAAACAGTACCTGTACTTGATCCCAACTAAGATATAATTACCCCTTATTGGGGCAGAACAGCCCTATTGGGTTTATTTAATGGTTAAATGATTCCCTTTTCTCTGTAATAATAAAACAGTACCTGTACTTGATCCCAACTAAGATATAATTACCCCTTATTGGGGCAGAACAGCCCTATTGGGTTTATTTCATGGTTAAATGATCCCTTTTTCTCTGTAATAATAAAACAGTACCTGTACTTGATCCCAACTAAGATATAATTACCCCTTATTGGGGGCAGAACAGCCCTATTGGGTTTATTTAATGGTTAAATGATTCCCTTTTCTCTGTAATAATAAAACAGTACCTGTACTTGATCCCAACTAAGATATAATTACCCCTTATTGGGGCAGAACAGCCCTATTGGGTTTATTTCATGGTTAAATGATTCCCTTTTCTCTGTAATAATAAAACAGTACCTGTACTTGATCCCAACTAAGATGCTAATAAACCATACAGTAATTATAGTTCCATTTCATCTGCAAAATGAAATCAGCTCGATGGCTTTGGATGGAGATACAATAATGTTCCCTACATATACATTGGGCTCAGTAACGATGAATGGAGTTGGAATCCACAAGCAAAATAACCAAAACATCTCTAGAAATGAATCAGGGGAAGGTTCATGCTGGTTGGCTGAACGCTAGGGCTGCTTCACAGTTGGCTCGTGTTTAGATGATCAGAAGTCGTATAGTCTGACTCTCGAGGCCGTGATAAAACACAGATGACAAATATAGAAATGAAAGCCCCGGCCCAAGACATTCAGTCTTCAGCTAAAATAAATATCTTCCTGCTAAGTGATCTGTCTCCCCTCGTGTTTATCTGCCCCGCCGGGAATCGGAATGTCCGTGTTCAGCGTGAATGGGCTAGGGATTAGGGCTGTTCTGCCCCCAATAAGGGGTAATTATATCTTAGTTGGGATCAAGTACAGGTACTGTTTTATTATTACAGAGAAAAGGGAATCATTTAACCATTAAATAAACCCAATAGGACTGTTCTGCCCCAATAAGGGGTAATTATATCTTAGTTGGGATCAAGTACAGGTACTGTTTTATTATTACAGAGAAAAGGGAATCATTTAACCATGAAATAAACCCAATAGGGCTGTTCTGCCCCAATAAGGGGTAATTATATCTTAGTTGGGATCAAGTACAGGTACTGTTTTATTATTACAGAGAAAAGGGAATCATTTAACCATGAAATAAACCCAATAGGGCTGATCTGCCCCCAATAAGGGGTAATTATATCTTAGTTGGGATCAAGTACAGGTACTGTTTTATTATTACAGAGAAAAGGGAATCATTTAACCATGAAATAAACCCAATAGGGCTGTTCTGCCCCCAATAAGGGGTAATTATATCTTAGTTGGGATCAAGTACAGGTACTGTTTTATTATTACAGAGAAAAGGGAATCATTTAACCATTAAATAAACCCAATAGGGCTGTTCTGCCCCAATAAGGGGTAATTATATCTTAGTTGGGATCAAGTACAGGTACTGTTTTATTATTACAGAGAAAAGGGAATCATTTAACCATTAAATAAACCCAATAGGGCTGTTCTGCCCCAATAAGGGGTAATTATATCTTAGTTGGGATCAAGTACAGGTACTGTTTTATTATTACAGAGAAAAGGGAATCATTTAACCATTAAATAAACCCAATAGGGCTGTTCTGCCCCAATAAGGGGTAATTATATCTTAGTTGGGATCAAGTACAGGTACTGTTTTATTATTACAGAGAAAAGGGAATCATTTAACCACTAAATAAACCCAATAGGGCTGTTCTGCCCCAATAAGGGGTAATTATATCTTAGTTGGGATCAAGTACAGGTACTGTTTTATTATTACAGAGAAAAAGATTCAAATTCTGAATTATTTGATTAAAATGGAGTCTATGGGAGACAGGCTTTCCGTAATTCGGAGCTTTCTGGATAACGGGTTTCCAGATAACGGATCCCATACCTGTAATACTGAGGCCTCATAATTATGATATTAACATAAGCCATTGCTTTTATAGGGCAATTGTCTGCCATTTCAGTTCAGGTTTGGGGGAGAAGGTTTGGGGTTCTGGGGTGTCTGTCTGGTGCAGTTGAGGAAAGGGCAGGTTTTCCCCTTTTTCCTTTAAAAACTTGACCGAAAGATCAATTGGAGCTGCCTGAACTGGAAGGTAAGTAATAAAATAATGTGCTTATTCTCCTTGTAGGGTGGCTAAGGCAGACACAAACCTTTGCAGGGATATTGAATCTTAGCTAAGGTCCCCACCAACTCTTCTACCCTGGAAGCATCTGATGAGGACAACTATTTCTGTGCTGGTTATTGTCTTCAATTCTCAGATCAGGCCCTGTCTGCCCATGTATAACAGGCTTTAGTGTTCTTTGGCCAGTGATCCCCAACCAGTGGCTCAGGGGCAACATGTTGCTCCCCAACCCCTTGGATGTTGCTCTCAGTGCCCCCAAACCAGGGAGTTATTTTTAAATTCCTGACTTGGGGGCAAGTTTTGGTTGAATAAAAACAAGAATTACTCCTAAATAAAGCCCCTGTAAGCGGATAGGGTGCATAGAGGCCCCTAATAGCCAATCACAGCCCTTATTTGGCTCCTCCATGAACTTTTATGGTGCTTGTGTTGCTCCCCAAGTCTTTTTACATTTGACTGTGGCTTCCGAGTAAGAAAGGTTGGGGATCCCTGCCCTTGGCCATCTTATTGATAAAGTCAAAAATGTGCATTGATGGGATGTTCTCATAGCTAATTGTTTAGTTACTTACTTATGTTACGATTGCACCAAATTCATTATTTTAGGATTAGGTTTAATACCAATTGCTCCACAAAGGATTCAACCAAATTGAACTTAATTTAACCAAAACTTTGGCACCTTTTTCTTCCATGGACCTTAATTTAGCTCAGCCGAGCACTAAGAATTCTTCAGCATTATTGTATTCCAAAAAGTTCTAGCATATGACTGAAACCCAAAATGAATTCTGATGCTGTCAACACTAATGGATCCGGCCAAGTGAATAGCAGCGGGGCCAAACTGCTGTGATCAACATTGCATAACCTTTCTAGCTGCTTTCCCAATCTAGGGAGACCATAGATGTTGCCCCATTCATGAGTCAAGAGATTGATTACTAATCAGGAATGGCCAAGTTAAGAGCCACTATTGACCCATGTATGACCAACTTAACTCAACTAAACCTCAGGGTATGGGCTGCTCTTCCCCCTCGTCTTTACAAGCTACAAATAACACAATGTTATATAATAATGGGGCTCGTGTTTAGCAGAAATGCCTATTTTGGAATTACCTCCCCATTAGTTAGAAGGTCATAAGACGCAATATATTTGTATTTTTGCCACAAACAGCACCCAGAAGGCACATAGGGAGGATTATTTATAGGTATGGTTGTCTAGAAACCATTTACTGAGCCACAGACGGATGAAAGAAATAATTCTTCAAGCCAAGGTACTGAACAGGCTGACATTTTAGATGTCATGTTTTGTAAGAGTAAAAAGCCCCCAAAGTAGGTTGGTGGACATTTAATCATAAGTAAGAAAAACACATATTTTAGTCACTGGATAAATTGTGCCCTGGAATGAAAAGCAAATTGATGCTTATAGAGAAGGTTATGAGATTGCCAAAAGGAAACAGCTTTAATATATTGTTTAATATACCATGATAGCTGCATACAAACCTGGGGCTGAGGGCAGAATTAGTTTGTATTTAACCCCACCCCCTAACTAAGGGGCATTATGTTTGGGCATTGTGGAGCTTTTTGTTGCACTAAAACACTATTGTCTAGGCATGTACCCTAGAAATTGGCTCCATTTTCCATTGGCAAAACCACCTGGTGCTGATTGATTGGTCCAGTTACTTGGCCAACTACTCAAAAACAATCCCATTTAGTGTGTAATTTGTATGGTAAATCAGTCCATCAGTCCATCAATCCAGACACGGCTGGAAGAAAGCCCAACAATCTCTTATGGTGGTTTCACTTCTTAGTCTTGTTGACCAACCATTTAATAGATTGCTCAAAGGTGGTTTCACTAAATTTTGTTGACCAACCATAAAATAGATTGCTCATGGTTATGGTGGTTTGACTTAGTCTTGTTGACCAACCATTAAATAGATTGCTCATGGTTATGGTGGTTTCACTTAGTCTTGTTGACCAACCATTAAATAGATTGCTCATGGTTATGGTGGTTTCACTTAGTCTTGTTGGCTGCCGATATCAGTCCCTTAGACCAATTTGGCAGCTTATTGGCCCCTGTATAGGCCTGCCCGACCAATATTTGGCCTGAAATTGGGCAGATCTTGACCGGCAGGTTTGATTTTTCATTGGATCGGGGACCCCATCGGCTTGTTGATGCTGTTCCCGGACCAATGGGCGCCTATAACGACTGAATTAGCCCAATATAACCCACCCTTAGCCTGTATGGCCGTCTATAGTCTAGTTGACCAACCATTAAACAGATTGCACAACGGATGAACGTTCCTTATACTGTATGTTTTGGTGGTTTCACTTAGTCTTGTTGACCAACCATTAAATAGATTGCTCATGGTTATGGTGGTTTCACTTAGTCTTTTTGACTAGCTGCCGATATCAGTCCCTTAGACTGATTCAGCAGCTTATTGGCCCGTGTATGGGCCTTCCCGACCAATATCTGGCCTGAAATTGGGCAGATCTTGACCGGCAGGTTTGATTTTTCATTGGATCGGGGACCCCATCGGCTCGTTGATGCTGTCCCCGAACCAATGGGCGCCTATAACGACTGAATTAGCTCAATATCACCCACCCTTAGCCTGTATGGCTGTTTATAGTCTAGTTGACCAACCATTAAACAGATTGCACAACGGAAGAACATTCATTATACTGTATGTTTATTGCTTCTTTTAAGCAGGGATACCAAGAGAAAGAAAAAGCCTTCTGTAAGAGTGAAATGAGATGGATATGGGACGATCCAAACATGAAAATCCCACCATCCATCTCTACAATTTTCCAAACCAAATAAATAACATATTTAAAAAAAAAAAAAAAAATGCTTAGAAAATCTAGAATAAATTCTTCTGGAGCAAACAGATTTTCACAACAATATCAGGTCAGTTACTATTAATCTACAACAAACACACATACATTCATTAAAAAAAAGCAAAATCCTATGTATAGGTAGGTACAACTCACAGTGTTTAAGTAAATTCCTACGTAAGGAAAGCAGAACAATCGACTTTATACATAAAAAAAAGCAGTTGAGACACGTAAGGATTTCACAAAAGCAACCACGGGACAAGAAACACTTTGATTCCCATGTATAAAATAGACTTCTGATAGGCTATACAGCATCAACATATCGTCCAATTATATTTACAATTCACATTGTATCAAAACATACATTCATCGGTTGTATGTGCTATTTGTAGTACCCTATATACAATATACTGTACAGTTTAAACATGCGCGGAGTGAGCGGGTCTCGCCAAGCAAATAAGTTAAACATGATCTAGAACGATGGGTCATATTCGGCCTGACTGTGTTTGGTCTACGGAACAGAATATTCACGGAATGGAAACTGTAAAGGTGGCCATAGAAGTTGGCGAGGTCACCAAGTGAGTGCATCTTCTCCCGATATCCCCACCTACGGGTGGGCGATATCGGGGAAAATGTAGGCAATTATAACAGGAGCAATGGGCGCCATCGGTTCAGGGACCGCATCAACGAGCCAATGCGGTTCCCGATCAGACTAAACCTTTTAACCTGCCCGATCGATATCTGGTCAATTTCAGGGCAGATATTGGTCAGGCAGACCCCTCGTTCCTGCCCCTCCTTGGGCCGATAAGCTGCCAAATCGATATCGATAGCTACAATCGGCCCGTGTATGGCCACCTTAACAGCATCCTATCAGTTGAGAAGAATAGGATCCACACAGCGGTTGTAGAACCTAAAATACATTTGTGCCCCATAAGAGAAAATATAAATTTCTAAGCAACTTTCCAAGTTTCATTAAGGAAAAGAACGTTAGAACACCGACGTAAAATGAATTGTGTGAGATTCGCGCGTTTCACCATTGGCTTCTCAAAAATTTAGGAATCTTTCAAAAAGATTCGCGAAACGGGGAAAAATTTGGAAAACGGGGAAAAATTGGAGCGGGAAAATTTGATTTGGGACAGATTTGTCATCACTAAAAATGAAAAGTTGCACAGAATTTGATTTTCTTTCTTTTCTAAAGAAAACTTTTATTCTTTAGAAAGAAAATACATTTGTGCCCCCATAAGAGAAAATAGAAATTTCTAAGCAACTTTCCAAGTTTCATTAAGGAAAAGAACGTTAGAACACCGACGTAAAATGAATTGTGTGAGATTCGCGCGTTTCACCATTGGCTTCTCAAAAATTTGGGAATCTTTCAAAAGATTCACGAAACGGGGAAATTTGGGAAACAGAATTTGATTTTCGTTCTTTTCTAAAGAAAACTTTTGTTCTTTAGAAATAAAATACATTTGTGCCCCATAAGAGAAAATTTAAATTTCTAAGCAAAATTGTCCCCCACGTAAAAAAAAATGATGCTCGGCATAAAATTGTCACGTACATGGCATGGATGACCGGCGCATTTCCACCTTTTGCCGTTGGCAGGTGGTTTCGCAAAATGGGAGATAAAATTTGCCGTGTAATATAAAGTTGTCGCCCACGGCAAAATTTTTTCCCACAAGTAAAAACATTGACAAACAAAAATTTGATGTGCAGGACAATTTTTTTTGGCGTGGGCAACAATTTTTTGGAGCGAGGGAATTTTTTTTCGCTGCGATTTTTTAGCGTTTCGCTAGTTTTTCGCCCAAAAATTTGGGAATCTTTCAAAAGATTTGCGAAATGGCACCAAATTTGGGAAACGGTGAAAAATTGGAGAGGGAAAATTTGATTTGGGACAGATTTGTCATCACTAAATATGAAAAGTTGCACAGAATTTGATTTTCTTTCTTTTCTAAAGAAAACTTTTACTCTTTGGCTTGCGTGCCCTTCGAATGGACTGAACCCAGACATTTCATGAACATTTTATACAATTCTTCAGAAGAAACAAAATCATTTCAAACCCACGGGACTTATTATTTTTACGGCTTATTTATAAAGGAATATTAATATTATTATCTTTAATATTTCAGCTCCTTTCTCCGGTTTCTGTTGAAGTCGATATACTGACCGAAATTTGGTCGGAAAAAGAAAAAATCCCATTATTAATCATTTCTTGTCTTATTATGCCCCAAATAAATTCTGTAATATTGGAAATAATGGGATTTCACTAGACTGATCCATTTTCTTTACTGAATATGAGAAGGAGGTATTAAACTATCCTTTCGGAAGGGCTCTGGGCACTTAATTAATAACTAGGGAGGCAACAAATCCACTATCTTAAGATCCGGCCGAACCCCAAATCCTTTGGGAAAGATTCAGCCCAATACCGAGCAGAGTCCTAATACAAGGAAGGGTTAAAGACAACCATGTGATTTTCAAGATTTGGATTTGGATCGGCCAGATGCATGGATTGGGCCGAATCTGAATCCCGAACCGAATCCTGGACTGGGCGCATCCCTATTAATAACAACATTAATGGTAAGAGTGAAGTTTAATTAAAGTGAACGGATGTGCAAAGTTCCCTCCCACCACCCACTGGCATCATTATAACTATTATCATTAACTATTATGATATATTGAACAAATCAACGAGTGTGAAAATAAAGGCAAAACACAATTGAAACCTTCACTAAGCATAAACTAAATCAAAGCCAAACGAGCTTATCTGCCAGAAGCAGTTTAAACATGACCCATTGGGATGTACCGGAGCAGGGGTGGCCAAAACGTTGATCGCCATCCACTTAGTTGATCCCCCGTGGATTTCTAGTGGACCGCAATGAAGCTGGGAAGTGTGGCGTGAATGCGTACGTATGCTGCGTCTTGGGGGAGGAGTCAACGGTAGATCGCCGATGGACGACGTTTGGCCACCCCTGCACTGGAGGAATAAACTTAAATCTATTAGAATTTTGCAAAAATCGCCTTTGAAGAAAGCAACTATTCATTGAAAACCATTGGCACACACAGAATGCCCAGCCATATTATACAGTTCAACCAACTTTTTAAAGGGTAAACTGGCATGACATTCTGGTTTAAGATGCACCAAATGCCACCAATAACCATGGATGCAGAAGTCATACCTGAGGTTTGATTGGAGGAGACATTAGCACTGTATGAGGAGCAGGTTCAGCTGAAGCATCTGGCGCCTTTTGTAATGAAAGGTGCGCTGTAGGGATAATGTGCCCCATCACTAACGTCAGCTCAAGCGTTGTACATAAATAGCATATAAATATATATATACATCACAAGATGAATGTGCCAAGCGTTAGCGTTGCTAACAAAGCTCAACCTAAAATAAACACATTTGTAATGAGTAAGAAAAATGAACTTGTTCCAGATTCCCCAGAGACGAACCAATCAGCGTTGATTCACAACTCCATTAGGATTAATTAAAATTACGTACATTAAACGGAACCCCCCCCCCCACCCACCCTTAGTTCAAAGGAAATGAATGATGTGCTCTTTGGACCAGAGGAGTTTATTGAGAGTGCTCCATCTATACGCCAAGTTGATTCTACTCTACACAGCCATCATGGCACATCCAAACAAACCAATGGGAATGCAGTTCCTCTGTCGGTACCATATGGAACGGGCAATAATCTAGAGCAGCACGAGTTCCTATCAGCAGAAAGAGCATTAGAACCACCGATCCATCTTAGATTTGTCTGTTTCTCCCACCAGCGCCCAACAAAATGGCGGTGGTTCTCAACACTCTCAATCTATTGAGCAAGAACATTGAAGTCAACCTTTAATGAAGATGTCTATCCTACTGCTTAACCAATCAGTGCATTGGACACCTGAGGTCTCATTGGCCAGACAGACTTTCCTGCATTTGTGATCAAATTCAGTTGGTCCAACCAAGGGAACATAGCTACTAGGGGCTTCCATCTGATCTACGTTTGACAGATATGGTTGTAACAGACAAGCAAACTCCCTACTTTACATTCTCCATTCATGGGTCGTTTTTCTATCGGAATATTGACTTGGAATAAAAGTTTGGAATTCTAAGTTGCGTCAATATTCAGTAAAATAATCAAGTTTTCCGGCTGATGGAACTGGAACCCTGAATCCTTCATAAAGGGTTTGGCCGAATACCGAACCAAATCTGAATTTACGTATATAAATTAAGTAGGGATGCCCCGAACCCACTTTTTTGGGTTCAGCCGAACCCCCGAACCTACCCAGCAGGATTCGGCCGAATCCCGAACTGAATCCGAATCCTAATTAGCATATGCAGATTAGGATTGGAAGGGGTTAAAAATCGCTGCGCGCTGCCCATTTAACCCTTTCCCAATTCTATTTAGCATATGCTAATTAGGATTTTGATTCAGTTTGGCCGGGACCGCAAATCCGCCTGAAAACGAATCCGTAAAAAAAAAAGCCGGGATTTGGCCGAATCCCGAACCGAATCCGGGATTCGGTGCATCCCTAAAATTAAGATACAGAAGGGTCAAAGAGCGTTGCGCCCTGAAAAATGTTCAACTTCCATGTTTATGTGACAAAAAATCAGGGTTCGGCCAGGAGCGCGAATTCGGCCAAATCCCGAATTGAATCCGAATCCTAATTAGCATATGCTGATTAGGATCGGAAGGGGTTAAAAATCGCGACGCGCTGCCCATTTAACCCTTTTCCGAATTCTAATTAGCATATGCTAATTTGGATTCGAATTCGGTTCAGCCGGATCCGGACGAAAAAGAATCTGTAAAAGCCAGGATTCGGACGAATTCCGAACCAAATCTGGGATTCGGTGCATCCCTAAAATTAAGATACGGATGGGTCAAAGAGCGTTGCGCCCTGAAAAATGTTCAACTTCCATGTTTATGTGACAAAAAGTCAGGGTTCGGCCAGAAGCGCGAATTCGCCCAAATCCCGAACTGAATCAGAATCCTAATTAGCATAAATTCGCATATGCTAATTAGGATCGGAAAGGGGTTAAAAATTGCGCCCCGCTGCCCATTTAACCCTTTCCGAATTCTAATTAGCATATGCTGATTTATGCTAATTAGGATTCAAATTCGGGTTCGCCCAGAACCGCAGATCCGGCCGGAAACGAAAAAAAAAAAGCCAGGATTCGGTGCATCCCTAAAATTAAGATACGGAAGGGTCAAAGAGCGTTGCGCCCTGAAAAATGTCCAACTTAGTAATGAGCAAATCTGTCCCGTTTCGCTTTGCCGAAAAAATCGTGAATCTTTTGAAAGATTTGCCATTTTTTTGGCGAAGTGAAACAAGCTTATCTGCCAGAAGCGGTTTAAACATGACCCATTGGGATGTACCGGAGCAGGGGTGGCCAAACCGGCGAAAATGTCATGCGTCAAAAAACAATTGTCGCCCACAAATTCTTTTGGCGCCCGTGACTATTCTTTTTTGATGCGGGCAACAATTTTTGGACGCGTGGCGAATTTTTCCACCACGAATCCATGCCTGGCGAAACATTTTGCCCATCACTAGTCCAACTTCCATGTGACAAAAAATCAGGGTTCGGCCAGGAGCGTGGATTCGGCAAAATCCAAATCCTGCTGAAAAAGCCAGAATCTTGGCCAAATCCTGGATTCGGTGGATCCCTATTAAAATGACTGCTGATCTGCTACACAAGCAACAATTAAATTAAAAAAGAATTGACATTCATCAAACTTGAGATGTAACAGGAACAAACACCAAAGGGGAGATTTATCAATGTTCGAATATGAATTTTTTCCACGATTTGAGTTTTTTTTTGCTTCGAAAACTCGAATGTCTGATATTAATTAAGTGCAAAAAACTCGAATGTAAAACCTCCCCATCTAAAAGCTCCTATAGAAGCCAATGGGAGTTGGCAAAGCCAAGCCATATTTTCAACTCGAGTTTTTGAGGTTTGTTTTCGAATTTGTAAACTCGAAAATTCGAGGTTTTCGATTTTTATTTTCCTTATTAATAACTAAGCGAGCATTGGATATGCGAGTTTATTCAATTTAGAGAAACAAACTCAAATTCACTAAGTCAAACTTGATAAATAAACCCATGTAGTAACCTGGCCCAACGTTGTCCTTAATCCGCTAACCATAATAAACCAATCAGACATTTCCTTTTATTTCCATTATTTGCCCCAGGAAACCCCAGCAATCACATCCACGTGTGTTCCAATCAAACACTTGCCATAAATCTTAGAACCAATCAAGATAGAATTCCCCAAGTATTTCATTTCATGTTAATCTAGAAACTCTACATGTTGGTTTAATCACACGGAAAGCAGAGAATACGAAGGCAAAAAGCTAAAATTAAACGAATATGTGAAAAAAAAAATCAGTTGCGTTTAGGGTTGCCACCTGTCCTGCCCGGTTTCCCAAATTAGGAAAACTGGACAGAACATTGACGTGGTGATCGGCCAATCACTGATCACTGCGTCATAGCCCTGTCCCGTGATGTCATGGCCCCAACTCCTCCCGCCCCACTACATCATGGCCCGCCTTTCCCCGCCCCACTACATCATGGCCTGCCTATTCCTGCCCCACATCACGGCCCGCCTCTTCCCCGCCCCACTACATCATGGCTCGCCTCTTCCCCGCCCCACTACATCATGCCCGCCTCTTCCCCGCCCCACTACATCATGCCCGCCTCTTCCCCGCCCCACTACATCATGCCCGCCTCTTCCCCGCCCCACTACATCATGGCTCGCCTCTTCCCCGGCCCACTACATCATGGCCTGCCTCTTCCCCACCCCACTACATCATGGCTCACCTCTTCCCCGCCCCACTACATCATGGCCCGCCTCTTCCCCGCCCCAATACATCATGGCCCGCCTCTTCCCCGCCCCACTACATCATGGCTCGCCTCTTCCCCGCCCCACTACATCATGGCCTGCCTCTTCCCCGCCCCACTACATCATGGCCCGCCTCTTCCCCGCTCACCTACATCATGGCTCGCCTTTTCCCCGCCCCACTACATCATGGCCTGCCTCTTCCCCGCCCCACTACATCATGGCCCGCCTCTTCCCCGCCCCACTACATCATGGCCTGCCTCTTCCCCACCCCACTACATCATGGCCCGCCTCTTCCCCGCCCCACTACATCATGGCCCGCTTCTTCCCGCCCCACTACATCATGGCCCGCCTCTTCCCCGCCCCCATGACATCAACCCCGCCCCCCTGCCCGGCTAAGAAAGCCAGCAAAGATAGCAACCCTAGTTACATTAGAGGTAGGGTTAGAATGAGGTAATAGCTTTTATTACTGTCTAAATAATAAAAATAATTTGATAATAAATATTTCTTATTACCAGTCGCACTCTGAAGGCAATTTAAATTAGAAGGAAAACAAAAAATGATATATTTGAATATTATATTACATT
The DNA here is from genome assembly GCF_000004195.4 of Xenopus tropicalis. NCBI lineage: Eukaryota > Metazoa > Chordata > Amphibia > Anura > Pipidae > Xenopus > Xenopus tropicalis. The sequence continues at coordinate 9,053,254 of NC_030682.2, read as the reverse complement.
ATAAGTACACAACTCATGGTAGGGGGGATCGTTTATATGGGACTGAGGGGCTGCTATGGTTTGGCACCTTTCTGCGCTCTGATAGGGCGATAAATCAACATATTTTTTCCCATTTAACCAATTAAGGGCAACTTATGTAAAAAAAAACATGATATTAAATGATTTGGTCCCATATTGGGCTCAAATATTTATTTAATAATATATTATACTAATATAGACCCCCATATAATGTCATAGAATTTTTTATATAGACTATATATATACTGTAAATATATGGGGGCCCAAATAATTTAGTATTTTTTTTTAGACAAACTATATATATAATAATATTTTTTATATAGATATATAAATGTTTAAAAAAATAATAAATCATTTTTAAAAAACTGAATAAATGATTTAATATAATTTTTTTATATAGATATATATATAAGTGATGTTTGGGTTGACAAAAATTCAACCCACACCCGACTCCCAATCCGCAACTGACCTGGCCCCGCTGTTCTGTGGCCATTTATACACCCACGCCAACTCCGCCCACATCTCTGATGTCACGGAGGGGCGGGGCAAGGCAGGTGTGTGTATATAAATAGCCTCTCCCATTTTATACAGCCATATATGAGTTTTTAAGTTTCAAAATGATATTACTCTGGGGCCCAAATAACTTAATATATATTTTTTTTATACAGATATATATGAGTTAAAAAATTAAGTTAAGAAAATTGTATAAATTGTTTGGGAATGGGGCTCAAATCATTTAGTATCTTTAATAGACATATATGAGTACTCTGTCTTATCCTTCTTCACTATTAATAACAAATTTCATGAAGTATTATTTGCTGCTATAAATACTTTCTATTAGTGGCTACTAGTGATGAGCGAATCTGTCCCGCTTTGCCATAAAATTCGCGAAACGGCAAGAAGATTCGCGAAACGGCGAAAAATGTGCGAAACGCATTTGTTGCGCAATTTTTTTTGTTGCCCGTGTATAATTTTTTTGTCGCCCGCGTTTTTCGGCACGACTGCGCCCAATTTTGATGCAGACACGCCTTTTTTTGACGCAACCGCACCTCTTTTGACGCGGTCATGCCCGATTTGCAGCGACCCTTTTTAGACACAACCACGCCCAATTTGAGACGCAACAAAAAAATTCTGCGCGACGACTTTTTCCGTGGCAAAATTTCACTGAAGTTTTGCGAAACAATTCGCCAATGTCGAAATGCGGAAATTTGCCGCGAATCCATGCCTGCCGAAAAAATTTGCTCATCACTAGCGACTACAGCAAGTGAACAAGACCTGGGATTGGCTCCACCAAAAATGTGCCGGTGATGCTCATTTAGGGGGTCAACAGCCATGAGTTCTGGGCTAGTAACCAATCCGGTAGTAGCTAGAGCACCCTCTAATAAACCTTAGGAACCCCAAGTCTAATGTGGCCAAACAAGGTGTCGGAAGGTGACAAAGTAATACCAACGCCCGTAAAAGTCAACTAAAAACTTGATCTGCCTCCTTAGGAGAGATGATCCCGAGTCTCTCCACCATAATGAACCGGCTGTGGGGGTTTTAATAATTAGCTCTTTTCTTGGTGCGGCAATTAAGCTCTACAAACGTATTTGTATTAGAGAAATACAGTCTCTCTTTATGCACCGTGGGGACCTTTCAGCTGAATAGTCAACACTTCTGATTGAGAGCACTACTTAGAGAATCTAATTGGAATGAAGAGTGAGCAGATTCATAATTCCGTAGAAGCAAGAGCAATTGTAGATGCATTTGCATGGCAACTCTTTCCTGTGTATCCAGAAAATGACCATTGTTGGCTTAAGTTGGCCATAAATGGGCTGAAACAAGCCGCCAACAGACGGCCTGCCTGGCTGACATATCTACAATCTTATATTTTATATCAGTGTTCCCCAACAAGTGGCTCGTTGCTCCCAGTGGCCTCAACGTAGGTGCCCATTTTTGAATTTCTGGTAAGGAGGCATAAAATTGGACTGGCATTTTGGTTGCATAAAAACCAAGTATAATGCCAAACAGAGCCTCCTGTAGGCTGCCAGTCCACATAGGGGCTATTAAGTAGCCAACTATAGCTCTTATTTGCACCCCCAGGAACCTTTTTCATGCTTGTGTTGCTCCCCAACACTTTTTCCATTTATATGTGGCTCACAGGTATAAAAGGTTGGGGATCCCTGTCTTATATCTATAATCTTGTGGGCAGAAGATCACAATGACTACTATTGTATACCAGTTACTCTTCTTGGTCTACGAGAGGTTCTATTGTATACCAGTTACTCTTCTTGGTCTATCAGAGGTTCTATCGTATACTAATTAGTCTTCTTGGTCTACCAGAGGTTCTATCGTATACCAATTACTCTTCTTGGTCTACCAGAGTTTCTATCGTATACCAATTACTCTTCTTGGTCTACCAGAGGTTCTATCGTATACCAGTTACTCTTCTTGGTCTACCAGAGGTTCCATCGTATACCAATTACTCTTCTTGGTCTACCAGAGGTTCTATCGTATACCAATTCTCTTCTTGGTCTACCAGAGGTTCTATCGTATACCAATTACTCTTCTTGGTCTACCAGAGGTTCTATCGTATACCAATTACTCTTCTTGGTCTACCAGAGGTTCAATCAAATACCAGTTACTCTTCTTGGTCTACCAGAGGTTCTCAAATAGAGAAAAGTTTCACTGATTTGGTGACCTTGCTAAAGACTAATGGTAGACGATGCATTTCAACTGAGATAGATGATTGAATGTAACTTAACTGAGAAGCCCCAATGACTTCAGATTGTCAGGGATGAACACGAGGTACAAGTCTCTATGGATCTGCTAACAAACTCATTATTCAATAGAGGCAGCACTAGATCTAATGAGGTTCTGCAAGGTTTGTATTTCATTAATGAGAAGATCTCTATAAAATAACATTTTAGTAATGATGGAGACAGTGTTGACCTAAAGGTTGCTACACAGAGATATCTTCACCCACACGTTGGGTGGCCATAGTATAATGATAAAATGGTTCAACCACAAAACAAATGATCAGATTGCAAGGGGAACTATGCCTGATGACCTTTTACACAAGCTCCAATGGAGATGATCACTAGACCAGAATATCAGCCTTGACTTGCCATCTGTCAAAACTGCCACCCTTACATGGAACAATTGTTAGGCATTTGCTTATATGATGGGTTCCTATATTATTAGTTTAAAACAACTGGAGATTAGTCTCTCTTATCAATATATATCTATCAAATCAAATATTTTTGAATTAAAAAACGCACAGTGGTTTGCCAACTTTGGGAAGGAAGTTGATGATGATTACCAGGAAATAAGCTTTCCATTTACAGCACTACATTTCCAGATAATGTTCTCACTCTCACGCGTAAATATATATATATATTAATATGATAACGACCCCCTTAGTACACACTTCCTAATTGTTTCTCTCTATAAGGTTGTATATTAAATCACTCATATGAAAACCTATAAAAAAAAGCATGACTGTGGAAAAGGAAACCCGATATTGTCACGATTTTTAACGTAACGGCCACAGTTTTGCAATTTATACCATCTAGTATTTATAACATAGCGTACACGTCTCTATTGACTCGACAAATGGCGGTCATTGCGGTAAGTTCAGCTCAGTTTAGCTTATATGGGAATGGCGCCACGAGCCGATTCTTCTAGCATTTCATCCACAGGTTTTGATACTAAATAAATATATTATTTTCCAGGCTCAGTAAAAAGTTTTTTGTTGTTGTTTCAAATGAGCTCAGAAGACCATCTTGACTGAACAACTATTAAAAGACCTTCCAGTTTGAAGTCAAGCCATTGACGTCTTCTGTTTTTTTTTTTTGCGATGTATTTAACGAAATGCGAATGGTCTGGCCAGTCCCGGACGACTCCAAGCTTAAGGACATTCCAAGGGTCCCGAAACCTACTAAAGTGCAATTCCAGACAGAATCTGTTCAGACTTTCAATCGAGCAGAGTCATCCTCTAGAATGTTATGATGATGTCCTCAATGATAAAATGTCTGGCTCTGTAGTTCTACATTGGCCCAAGACATCAGACTAAAGAGAATTCAGCTTGAAAGCTGGAACACCTTCTGGTTTTTGGACTGCATTTTGTCAACATAGAAATCTGTGTACTGAAGTTAGTTCCATTGCTACCCAAAGAAGGGTGGTGGTATTTCATATCTGATCCCAAAAACCTTTCCAGATGCCACCTTCTCCATTTGCGTTTCAGTTCTCCTTGAACCTATGTCATGGGGGAAAAAAGCAAGGTCAGATATCTACATTCTACAATATTTTTCATATTTTGCTGTAAAAGTGGGGTATAAACAATAAAGAGAGCCCATTAGATAAAGCATGGTTGCTGCTAAGTCACCATAGGGGTCAGAAAACTTTCCACTGAATCCAAATCACATGAAAAGAAGAGACGAGACAATAAAGAAGAAAGCTTGGGAAGAAAGAAAATAATCAAATGCATCACCAATAGAATTCTGCTGGGATAAAACTTGGGGTAGACACCAGAGGCACTTAGTGCAAGTGGGGGTCTGGCAGCGACAAGGGGGTGAGCAAGTAGGGAGTATCTTGGCCTTTAGTACTACCTGAGGCGTAAAAACTATTTGGCCCAGCTCTGGAATAAGGATCTAGGATATTAACCGCTACTCCAGATATTTGTTGGAAATGCACCTCAGCATCTCAAACCCTTCACATATCCTGATAATGATTGATAGTTATGAGGTCACCAATAAAGTGGATACACGCCCGCCTTGAGGTCTGCCATGTTGATTTGAACGATCTGGTCAAATCGGATCACATTGACGGAATCCAGGTTTTCAGGGCCGCATTAATGAGCTGATGAGCTCCTTCCCCAGACTGGATATCTTTAAACCCAACTGATTGTCATCTAGATGATTTTTGGGCAGATATCATTTGGACGGGCCTGACTGATAATCTGGCCAGCTTTTATTGGCCTGTGTATCGCCACCTTTTCTGTTTCAATGCAAACATCTGATTTTAGTAGTAAGTTACTACTGGCTACAAGACCTGGTGCAAACCATACTATTGTTTACCTCCTACCAACTAGACTTTATTTTGGTCAACAAGATATCTATAACTGGCCAACATAAGAGTTTTAACATGATAACCAGCTTAAATGCTTCTGGACCTTACCTCTCCATTAAGGAAACAGTAGAGAATAGCCACAACAAAGCCCTGAAAAGTAAGAAAAAAAAATCATGTAAATATACAGTCAAGTATCTCAAGTGTTTGAGATTTTAGCAACTCAGAGGAAACAACTTCACGGGGGCTTTAAAATGTCTAATTCAATGTCATTTGTACCTGGATATATTTAGAAGCTACAAGACTGCCCACGTGGGTGAAGCTCATCCCAGCTTACATATAACGGCATCATTTACTTTAACTATGGACTAAGAGAGAAGTCACAAGCCATTGGCTGTCCCACACAGCTGGGAGCATTCTCCGGAGGAGATAGCATGAGGGCATTTAGAGGCTACTGCAGATAGGAGAGCAGATAGCACTTGCTGTAATTAAATGGAGGTATCTCACCTTTACAGAGAGATTTAATCACTAAAAGCCATCATGGGCCTGTAATGACTTCAGGTCACATTGATGGTATAGCGCTTACTTGCTCTGGATGTTAAAGGGGAAAATAATTCTATCTGCTCAAGTCAAGATTTCCATTAAAAAAATTCAGAATGAAACGGTTGTTTGGGTTAAGTATGTGGAAAGTTGAGTTGCTGTAAGCAAACGAACCAGGAAAGCCCAATCTGTCACCCTGGAGCCATAAGCAGATCCATGGGTGCCCACCACACATTATATAAATAATATGGCCAAAAATATGTGGACACCCCCTTATAATTATTAGATTGACCATTTAATTCAGAGTCATCATTGCCGACTCAGGTGCTACTACACCATACAGTGATATTCTTGGCAATTCCATGTGTTGTACTTTGTGTGAACAGTTTGGAGATGGCCCATATGGGGAAGGCACAACCTCATACACAAAGTAAAGCAAGGTAACCCTAAATTTGACCTCCACTCAACTGAACCCCTGTGAGATGAATTGGAACAAGCCAGGTCTGATCCCCAACATCATTGCCAAGTACCAATAGATGAAAATCCCACCAACAATGTCCAAACATCTAGTTGAACCTTCCCAGAAGGCTAGGGGCAGTTAAAGCAGGTAGGGTTGGGCAACCCAACTGAACCCCTGTGAGATGAATTGGAACAAGCCAGGTCTGATCCCCAACATCAGTACCAAGTTTGAACAGTAGAGGCTGTTTTATTAGCAGAACCAGTAACATCTTCATTTTAATCTCCTTGGTCTTTACAGGAGATGTTTAATAGTCAGGTGTCCACATGCCTTTGGCCATATTGTACAAATGTGACTGCAGGTATCATTAAAGAGATTTAGCAATAGTCAGCTCTTCAGTCAAGCCAACACTACCAGAAACATTGTGTCTGAACTTGATACCCATTAAAGGTATATAATCCTAGGTTCTAGTTTATAGAAGTGTCTATACTGCCACCCTCTATATCAAAGATCCCCAGCCAGTGGTAACCCTAAATTTAATACAGAATGGGTGAGAGCTTTGACCTCCCCTCAACTGAACCCCTGTGAGATGAATTGAAGCAAGCCAGGTCTGATCCCCAACAATAGGAATACGAATAGATGAAATTCCCACCAACAATGTTCCAACATCTAGTTGAACCTTCCCAGAAGGCTAGGGGCCGTTATAGCAGGTAGGGTTGGGCACCCCAACTGAACCCCTGTAAAATGAATTGGAACAAGCCAAGTCTGATCCCCAACATCAGTGCCAAGTACCAATAGATGCAAATCCCACCAACAATGTTCCAACATCTAGTTGAACCTTCCCAGAAGAGTAGAGGCTGCCAGTGGCTCAGGGGCAACATGTTCCTCACCACCCCTTTTGATGTTGCTCCCTGTGGCCCCAAAGTAGGTGCCATTTTTACATTTCTGACTTGGAGACAAGTTTTGGAAACACAGAGACACAGTTTTACTCCAAGCAGAGCCTTCTTCAGGCGACAGTCCGCATTGGGCTACCAAATAGCCAATCAAAGCCCTTATTTGGCATCCTCAAGAAACTTTTTTTATGTTTGTGTGGCTCACCAATTTTAAATCAGAGTGTAGCTCACAAGTACAAACATGTTGGAGATCCCTGGTCTATATAGTGTGGAACCCAACCAATAAGATTGCTGTAGTAATCATACGGTTTGTACCTGAAATGATCCAAGGACTAGTTCAACAATCAGCTTGATCTCCACTTTGAAGTTATCGGGAAAGAAGGCGAACATGATATAATGAACTCCGAACAGCGGGATGAGCAGAAGGGTGGACTTGGCCAGTCTCCTATTGGGAAGAGAATGAACATTTCACGTTAATAGAACGTTTCCAAGTTTATTTCTAGCAGTTATTGAACGTAAACATCAGTTCCTTCTAGTTCTTCCCCTTGTTTTCTGTCTTTTTGCCAAGGATAGATGAGAAATGTATCAGCTGAGAGCATTTATCTTCTCAAGCGACAATACCATTTGTTTTGTGCAATGGGGACAATTTGGGCAATTTTCTTATGATTCACAGATTTATGATAAATCAAAGCACTATAAAAGCTATTTATAAACAGAAAACTGCACAGTTCGATGTTGTGTAATGTTAAAGGAACACTGTCATGGGAAAACCTGTTTGTTACAAAACCCATCAGTTAATAGAGCTTCTCCAGCAGAATCCTGTAATCTGTTTTTCCCATGGGGCTAGCCATATTCTTCATTTCCCAGGGTGCCACAGCCATGTGACCTGTGCTCTGATAAACTTCAGTCACACTTTACTGCTGCGCTGCAAGTTGGAGTGATATCCCCCCCCCCCTCACTGCCAGCAGCCGATCAGCAGAACAATGGGAGCAAGATAGCAGCTCCCAGTAGGTATCAGAATAGCACTCAATAGTAAGAAATCCAAGTCTGGCTTGGGACTCCTCCAGTTACATGGGAGTAGGAGAAACAATAGGTTAGCTGAAAGCAATTCTAATGTGTAGCGCTGGCTCCTTCTGAAAGCTCAGACTCAGGCACACTTTACTGCTGTGCCTCCTTAGAGCCAGATATCTTAGAACATCTCAGACTTGTTTCAAGCCCTCCTTTGAGACCCACCAAAGTACCCTTAGACCATTACCAAGTTACAGAACTATGAAAAACTATTTTAGCCAATCAGCCTGAAGAACTTATAACAGTGTTCACCAAATATCTTGGCATTTATAAGAGTATCTACAATAGAGAAAGACATTCAACTCAAATACCTCGAACCTAGAACCTAGACCTCTCACTTAGTGGTCATACATGACTTTCATGATTCATCCAATCACCTCTTTATACTTTTTTTGACAAGCTCATTGACAAGCTCATTGACTACCTCATTGTGGAGAACCTCATTGACATGTTAACCCCTTAGTATCCAGGCCTGGGGTAAAAGCATACCTCCCAATGGCCCCTACTTGGTGCCCATCTATGATACAGAAGAAGGGCATAGCTGATATTGGGCAGGGTTTTGAACATAATTAAGGGACAGTTCTCCTTTAACACACAAGACTTTTATTTTCCACTCCTTTGGAAAGACTTCACACCACCGAGTAGCGAGTGGCTATTACAATGCCCTCCCTTGCTCGCGTTGATGCTGATTAAAGTTGACCTGCTCAACGAGGGTGAATAGAATGTACCTTTCATCCAGGGCAGCGGAAGACAAATTACATCACCCTTTCCCGTGCCGAATCAGACGCACATTCAGAACGGAGAGAGCCTGAAGTTAATGGCTACATCCCCGTTCCTAATGTGTTTTTATAGAAACCAAATAGAAAGGCCAAACTGATGCGATAACCTACAGAGGGCAAAGCCACCTAGAATGTCAATTAACCTTTCTCTGGTGGAATCTCTGCCCAAATACCAGAGCATTAAACAAAACATGAGAATAGAAATACATGTATCCAACAGAATCAAACTGTATATCATTGTATATAAATCATCATTATTTTCTCTTTAAACCCTAAGCCTACGCTTGGCAATGGCATGCAATGGAGTCCATCCAAACAATTAGATATATTCAGTGTTGGACTGGGGGCCAAGGGCCCACAAGAAAACCTTAGACCTTAGGCCTACTCTCCCCTTCTCTCACTTTCTTTAGTCTCTTAATTACTTCTTTTTACATACTACAGGTATGGGATCCGTTATCCGGAAACCCATTATCCAGAAAGCTACGAATTACGGAAAGGCCGTCTCCCATAGACTCCATTAAAAGCAATTAATTCTAATTTTTAAAAATGATTCCCTTTTCTCTGTAATAATAAAACAGTACCTATATTTGATCCCAACTAAGATATAATTACCCCTTATTGGGGCAGAACAGCCCTATTGGGTTTATTTAATGGTTAAATGATTCCCTTTTCTCTGTAATAATAAAACAGTACCTGTACTTGATCCCAACTAAGATATAATTACCCCTTATTGGGGGCAGAACAGCCCTATTGGGTTTATTTCATGGTTAAATGATTCCCTTTTCTCTGTAATAATAAAACAGTACCTGTACTTGATCCCAACTAAGATATAATTACCCCTTATTGGGGGCAGAACAGCCCTATTGGGTTTATTTAATGGTTAAATGATTCCCTTTTCTCTGTAATAATAAAACAGTACCTGTACTTGATCCCAACTAAGATATAATTACCCCTTATTGGGGCAGAACAGCCCTATTGGGTTTATTTAATGGTTAAATGATTCCATTTTCTCTGTAATAATAAAACAGTACCTGTACTTGATCCAAACTAAGATATAATTACCCCTTATTGGGGGCAGAACAGCCCTATTGGGTTTATTTAATGGTTAAATGATTCCCTTTTCTCTGTAATAATAAAACAGTACCTGTACTTGATCCCAACTAAGATATAATTACCCCTTATTGGGGCAGAACAGCCCTATTGGGTTTATTTCATGGTTAAATGATTCCCTTTTCTCTGTAATAATAAAACAGTACCTGTACTTGATCCCAACTAAGATATAATTACCCCTTATTGGGGGCAGAACAGCCCTATTGGGTTTATTTAATGGTTAAATGATTCCCTTTTCTCTGTAATAATAAAACAGTACCTGTACTTGATCCAAACTAAGATATAATTACCCCTTATTGGGGCAGAACAGCCCTATTGGGTTTATTTCATGGTTAAATGATTCCCTTTTCTCTGTAATAATAAAACAGTACCTGTACTTGATCCCAACTAAGATATAATTACCCCTTATTGGGGGCAGAACAGTCCTATTGGGTTTATTTCATGGTTAAATGATTCCCTTTTCTCTGTAATAATAAAACAGTACCTGTACTTGATCCCAACTAAGATATAATTACCCCTTATTGGGGCAGAACAGCCCTATTGGGTTTATTTAATGGTTAAATGATTCCCTTTTCTCTGTAATAATAAAACAGTACCTGTACTTGATCCCAACTAAGATATAATTACCCCTTATTGGGGGCAGAACAGTCCTATTGGGTTTATTTAATGGTTAAATGATTCCCTTTTCTCTGTAATAATAAAACAGTACCTGTACTTGATCCCAACTAAGATATAATTACCCCTTATTGGGGGCAACTAATGGCTTAGAGCGATAAACGTGACTCTGTAACTATGGGAAACCCACAAACTCATTGACGCCAGCTCATGATGTCACGTAGTGATGATGTCACTCTCTGGCTACAGGAAGTTACAGGAGGCTAGTCGGAGATAGATCGCGTGCTGTTAGGACACTTACGTATACTGACTGTTCTCGTTCCTCCCCACATCCGGGGAGTGCAGCTTCTGAACTAAGATCCTGATGATGCAGATGAAAAAAATAAAATTTACCTGGAAGAGAATTAAAACACATAAAAAGTCACAAAAATTCGAGGGGGGGGGCGGGGTTTATATATATTTATATAGAGGAAATGGAAAAAAACACATTAGAAAATAGAGAGCAAACCAAACCTGTCTGTTACCCTCTTGGGTTTCCTGCCCGTTGACATTAACTCACGTTTAGCGAGACAGGATGGCAGCCATCTTGGGCCTAACATCAGCTTGCTTGGGACTTTGTGTCATACATCCCAAGTATGATGATGTCAAACCCAGAGAACGCAGCTGTGCACGACGCGGGCAGGCGAGTTCGGCTCTGTCAAGGACTGAGGCAAATCTAACCGTGTGGGGAGTCACGTGTCATCCGCCGGACAAAATGCAATGTTATTCTACCATTGTACCCGCTTAAAGGGCCACTATCAACGACAGCGCTACGGCAACGCTGTAGATATTCAATTAAGCCGAGCGCAATTCTGTGGAAAAAACGTCTGTTTATAGTGGCCCTTTAAGATGCTATTTAACATAGTGAGATAAAGAGAAATAACCCCGTAATTTAAAGGACACGTAAACCCCCCCCCCCCACTAAAATCTGTGAAATCTTTCCATACCTGCCACTCTGTAAGGCTGCAACATCCCCTTAATCACTTAGATTTCCTTCTCTTCCCTTAACCCACTTGGCCCCTCCCTCAGGAGTTGACATTGGCTGTTGGCTACTGAGCATGCTCAGTTCTTCTCAGATTACTGAACATGGCCTCCAGTCTAGCAGCCAATAAAGAGCTGGTTCCCATAGAAACTCTGCGCTAGCTCAATCAAAACAGAACTTTTTATCAAAGTAAGTTCTGCCTGTGTAAGCCTGCATGAACTTTTCAGGGCACATGCGCTGTTTGCAGATGGAAAATGGCCACCGGCAGAAAGCTGCTATTTGTTTTAGAAAAAATGTGATGGTGCTCGTTATATGCAGTATAAATGATGCCATTCAGGTGGGGGAGATGTGCCCAAAGTATATATACTGTAGGAAAATGTAGGCTTTACATGTCCTTTAAATATATAAGAAACATTCGTAACATCAAATTAATCCTGTTAGTCCCGCCCCCTCACACAGTAATAATGAGAAATCACGTATGAAGCTTTGTGTCTATGAAATATACTGATCAGCAGGAACAGAAAGCACTTTGCCAAAAACGGGTCAAAAATGTGGTACCATTTATAGAAAAGTACTTTCTTTTGAGGGATTCTGTTGGCATCCCTACACATCCCCTTTAACTGCAACTGTCGCCCTCAGTGGTGTAACTAAATATATATATATACACAGCAGTAACTTAGTCCCCCCTCTCCTACCATCAATATAGCAGCGCAGGGGAGGGAGGGGGGTCAGTGGAGGAGGGACTGGACCCTCTCAAAAGATTTTTCTGCAGGGGGGGTGGCGCGACCAAGTTACGCCGATGGCTGCCCTACAACCCATGGAAACAGATTTAAAGAGCTGATCTAGGTGTGTATTATATAGGGATGCACCGAACCCACTTTTTTGGGTTCGGCTGAACCCCCAAACCCACTCCGACCGATTCTGCCGAATCCCAACCATTTAACCCTTTCTGAATGCTAACTAGCATTAGGGATGCACCGAACCCACTTTTTTGGCCTGAAATTTTTTTTCACTGCCCATTTAACCCTTTCCGAATTCTAATCCGGGCGAAACCGAATCCTTAAAAAAATGCCCGGATTCGGGGGAATCCCAAACCGAATCCGGGATTCTTCAAAAAAAGCCTGGATTTGGCCCGAATTCCGAACCGAATCCGGTATTCGGAGCATCCCTAGTATTATATGACTGGTTCCCCTACACCATAAATAAAATGGATCTCAACAGAGAAAGGCCTAACAGAGTTGGTGGCTTTAGTCTTTAATGGGCAGTAACTGGCATCATGGCAAAACAACACAGGCTAAGAACGTTCGTCTGTCTGGGCATCTTTGATTGGCCAACCCCCGAGGAACTGACTTTACGCCAGGTGGTACCAGGAGGAGCATTTCAAATCTGGACTGCCCTTCTGCACCTTATAATATCAGATAGGCGTAAGGAGATACTTTACCGAAATGGAAATCAAAATGGGAGCTCTGATGATCCACCAGAAAGGGGATTCAATGGTGTCCCAACACCTGTGGACAGATCATACATTTTATTACATCAAACAATTTCAGAAAAATATGAACGGTGAGAAAAATGGGTCACATGGAAAATCTAACTCCACCCCCTTAAATAATAACACCCTATTGGCCTTTTCTATAACATGTATTGATTCGCTGCTTACCCAGAATCATCAAAATGGATCCTGGTGACTGTCCAAGCTGTGATAAATACCGTAGGTGAACCTGTTGTTGGAGAGTAGAGGGTTAGACGACCAGGTATAAATCTGATGATGCATCATAAATATGGATAACAACGCCGAACAACAGCAACCAATCTAGTGGCAATCCCACAGATACACTCAAGCCCCTAATAACATGGCTACACAAGAACTTGACCAATCAGAAACTTGGTATCACCTGGGTGAATGTGGAGCTGTGGCCAGAACTGATTTGGGAACATAAGGCCAATCAAGGTGCTTAGTTTAGACTAGTGCTGGGCGGTATGACCAAAAATTGATATCACGGTATTTTTCAAAATTATATCGGTATCACGGTATTTGACGGTATTTTTTTTTCCCCATGCATGATTAGGTGACCACCCCAAACACCCGCCACCCGCACCCCCCCCACCACCCCAAACACCCCCCCCCCGCCACCCCAAACACCCCCCATCCGCACGCAGCCCCCCCACCCCCCCATCCGCACGCACCCCCCACCTCACCCCACCCCACCCCAAACACCCCCCCATCCCCTTCACATAAATATAACCCCCCACCCCCCCAAACACAACCCCATCCCCTTCACATAAGTATAACCCACCCACCCCCACCCCAAACACCCCCCCATCCCCTTCACATAAATATAACCCCCCACCCCACCCCCCCCAAACACAACCCCATCCCCTTCACATAAATATAACCCCCCACCCCACCCCCCCCAAACACAACCCCATCCCCTTCACATAAGTATAACCCACCCACCCCCACCCCAAACACCCCCCCATCCCCTTCACATAAATATAACCCCCCACCCCACCCCCCCCAAACACAACCCCATCCCCTTCACATAAGTATAACCCACCCACCCCCACCCATCCCCTTCACATAAAATATAATTACTGGCCAGGCACCCCCCCCGACAGCTCACATTGGTATCCGACTCTGAATGCGTCCTAGCGATGGCGCTTTTGTAGAGCGTGCGCGCTGACGTCACGTGCGCGCTGACGTCACGTGCGCGCTGACGTCACGTGCGCACCCGGAAGTATTCAGCACACCGGTATGGGGGTATGTCAAAAATTTATATCGGTTTCAAAAAAAAAACCGGTGATCGGTTTTTACCGGTATACCGCCCAGCACTAGTTTAGACCACTGATCTCCTACCAGGAGCTCATGAGCAACATGTTGCCCACCATCCCTTTGATGTTGCCCCCAGTGGCCCCACCTTAATTATTGTCTTAGAAGCAAGTTTTGGAAGCACAGAGACAGTTTTACTCCAAGACGAGCCTTCTGAAGGCCAGCAGTCCTCATGGGGCTTCCAAATAGCCAATCACAGCCCTTATTTGGCATCTCAAGAACTTTTATTCTGCTTGTGTGGCTCCCCAATACTTCTTCTCATGAGTAAAAAAGGTTGGGGAGACCATCTAGGAATGAATGCCACCACCTTATGTCTTTTATATACTGATCCTTTAGCTCTACTCAAACACAGCCATCTCCGTACCTAGAATGGAGATTGGGCGACCAGAACTGGTCCAAGGTCAAATGGTGAAGATGTGATAGAACCACAATAGTCCTCCGTTGGGAAACCCACATCGTCTGTAGATATTTTATTTAGATGGAAAGTCATATATAATTGAAACAAAGGAACCAGCCTTGGACATAATGAAGGATTCTAGGCCTCCGAGAGTAGCGTTAATTAATATTTCCTGAAAGCTCCCATCTGTTCTTTCTACATCACAAGCTAGCAAGTCATCGGAATATGCAGCCCCATTAATAGTCAGCAATGGTTACAAATGCTCCTCGTTATCCTGCACAAGGATTGTGCCTATTTATGGCATTAAATTAATTAAACAAGAGGTTTAATGTCAAAAGGATTCTCTCATCATGTGAGTATTCTCGCTGGACGCCATAACAGTTATTGGTCAATGAGTGGTTACTTATATAAAGCCATCAGTGCTGACACTTACCCCAGCCAATGAGAATGTACCACCAAAAATACTTCTTCTCTGAAAAGAAAGAGATGACCAATAACGTGTGTAGGTACAGGCCTTCCACCAGCAGCCAGAAGAAGTTGGCCATGATGCAGTACTGGAAGAAAACCATGGCAGCCTTGCAGCCAACCTGAAAGAAATGTTATTATATTACAAGCCGTGTATGTAGTACAGGTATGGGACCCATTATCCGGAATGCTCGGGACCTGGGGTTTTGTTAACCATGAAATAAACCCAATAGGGCTGTTCTGCCCCCAATAAGGGGTAATTATATCTTAGTTGGGATCAAGTAAAGAGAAAAGGGAATCATTTAACCATTAAATAAACCCAATAGGGCTGTTCTGCCCCCAATAAGGGGTAATTATATCTTAGTTGGGATCAAGTACATGTACTGTTTTATTATTACAGAGAAAAGGGAATCATTTAACCATTAAATAAACCCAATAGGGCTGTTCTGCCCCCAATAAGGGGTAATTATATCTTAGTTGGGATCAAGTACAGGTACTGTTTTATTATTACAGAGAAAAGGGAATCATTTAACCATTAAATAAACCCAATAGGGCTGTTCTGCCCCAATAAGGGGTAATTATATCTTAGTTGGGATCAAGTACAGGTACTGTTTTATTATTACAGAGAAAAGGGAATCATTTAACCAATAAATAAACCCAATAGGGCTGTTCTGCCCCCAATAAGGGGTAATTATATCTTAGTTGGGATCAAGTACAGGTACTGTTTTATTATTACAGAGAAAAGGGAATCATTTAACCATTAAATAAACCCAATAGGGCTGTTCTGCCCCAATAAGGGGTAATTATATCTTAGTTGGGATCAAGTACAGGTACTGTTTTATTATTACAGAGAAAAGGGAATCATTTAACCATTAAATAAACCCAATAGGGCTGTTCTGCCCCAATAAGGGGTAATTATATCTTAGTTGGGATCAAGTACAGGTACTGTTTTATTATTACAGAGAAAAGGGAATCATTTTTAAAAATTAGAATTATTTGCTTATAATGGAGTCAATGGGAGATTGCCTTCCCATAATTTGGAACTTTCTGGATAATGGGTTTCCGAACCCATTTTCTGAACCCATTTCCAATAACTATGAAAACTCTGTACCCTCCTCCAATTCTAAGACTCACTGCTCAGTAGGGCTTGAAGTGACATCCAACTGGAAATGGCTACCTAAACCAACTCCATTTCCAATTGGCTGCTGCTGGAAGTATACTGGGATGGCAGCTCTTCTCATAGCAAGGGGTTCAGCAGAAAGACGGGGAGTAATAACACAGTAAATAAGCACTTGTGTGCTAGAAGCAACTCCCAGCAATATTGGGTGGGCGGTGACAATATTTGGGGGTGGGGAAATGGGAAGGCTGGGTGGGGGAATGGGCGGGGCAGAGAAGATCAGGGAAGAGAGGGATCCATTGGAAGGATTTATGCCCTTGATTTGCTTGATTGATTTGCTGGCTAGGCTGGTCAGATACCGGTTGGGTGGCAACCCTATTCAGGAATAATCCCGTATGTGTTTATAAGGCAGCAAGAAAGAAGAGGGTATACTTCTCCTTTAAAAAATGTACATGGAGGATTTAGGCCAGCTCATTGGAGCAAATGTCCGCCACTACAAGTACGGTTTTAATGAAACCTTTATACATGCTCTAAACATTAGCACCTTCATTGCACCCCCCCCCCCCACCCACCGTGAATGGACATTACCGGGTTCCATATGCTGAATAATATGCCCATTACTCGATACAAAGCGCCGGCATTAGACGCATTAGGCTGCAGGTCTATCTGTATGTAAAGCAGCGGCTTCATGTTTAATCAAGTGGGGAAATGGCTTTATCATTCCCAGTGAGCCATGAGCGGAGATACTTGGGACTCACTTGCTTTAGGAAGGAAATAAAACCCCCAGCAAGCCCCTAGCCCTGTACTGATCCAATAAATAGCGCCCGTTATCCGCAGCAAAGGAATCGCAATAATCGTTAATTATAGACTTAATTACATAGCAGCCATTCTGCGTAATGAATAGCTTTATTTATCTCTCAGTTCATAGCTACACCTGATGCTGCAGAGAGGCGGAACTAGTCTATTGCATATTAAAGGGGAAGCGCTGCCTCCAAACCTGTATTTCCCATTTGCCAGCACTATGTGTGTGTGTCTGGGGGGGCAGCATATAGGGGTCCCCAATTTATACTGACGAGAGGCCCAGTATGGGGTGCCGTTTGTCCAAAGTACATTTTGTCTATATAAATACATTCTATATACAAAAAGCAATCCCCAGAAGACAGAATTAAAGTGTGGATATAAAACACTGGTAAAAAATATACAAAAGACATATTTCAATGGATATTTTAGCAGTTTTGTGGAACTGAGTATTCATTTTGTTGATAGAATGAATTCTGTGCTTTAGAATCTTGCTTTCTGTCACACGCAATCTATTTTGTCATGAAAATCTAGCTGGAATATCCTATTCAGTTACACCATTATATATTTTGTCAAAGTTTTGTTTAACGTTATTCATTCTGTAAGTAACTTTACACATAACTGTTTTTTTGTATGGATGTTATACATTTGTGAGACAGAATGCTTGTTAAAATTTACAGAATAGAGTTTGTAATATAATAAGATCCTTTTGTGCATAAAATTGATTTGTTCTCATTCTTCACTGGAAATAAATCATTTGTATAATTTTTACCAGTGTTTTTATCCACACTTCTAATTCTGTCTACTGGGGATTTCTTTTTGTTTATAGAATGTATTTATATAGACAAAATGTACTTTGGACAAACAGCACCCCATTGTAAGGCCCCCAGTGCAAGTTCTTATTAAGTGCTAAGGGCGTATGCTAGAGCAGGAATATTAGCCACTATATCTAATCTCTAATAACAATGGAGCATAATGCAAGTCTGAAACTGACAACTAAGTAACTCCTTCTAGAAGACGAGTCGAGATGAATACAATTCTGGAATTACTAAGTAATACCTTCTAGTAAACAATGGATTTTATTGCATGTCCGAAACAATTTTTTTTATAACAATGTAGATTAATGTAAGTCTGAAACTGCCAAGTAACACCTTCTACAGAAAACTGGTGATCGATGCAAGTCTGAAACGGCTAACAATGGAGATTAATGCAAGTCTGAAATGGCTAAGTAATAACTTCTATAGAACAACGGAGATCACGCAAGTCTGAAACTGCCAAGTAATACCTTCTATAGAACATAGTCTACACAGGCAGATAAGTTGCCAAAATGGTTGGAAGGACCCAAATCAGCAGCTGAAATCTCCCCGTGTAAGGCCACCTCTAGTCTACACGGGCTGAAAAGCTGCCAAAACGGTCTGAAGGACCCAAATCAGCAGCTGAAATCTGCCCGTGTAAGGCCGCCTCTAGTCCACACGGGCTGATAAGCTGCCAAAACGGTCTGAAGGACCCAAATCAGCAGCTGAAATCTGCCCGTGTAAGGCCGCCTCTAGTCCACACGGGCAGATAAACGGCCAAAACGGTCTGAAGGACCCAAATCAGCAGCTGAAATCTGCCCGTGTAAGGCCGCCTCTAGTCCACACGGGCAGATAAACGGCCAAAACGGTCTGAAGGACCCAAATCAGCAGCTGAAATCTGCCCGTGTAAGGCCGCCTCTAGTCTACGTGGGCAGATAAGCTGCCAAAACAGTCTGAAGGACTCAAATCAGCAGCTGAAATCTGCCCGTGTAAGGCCGCCTTAAGTCTTGTCTGTCCCAATAACTGAATGTCGCTCACTTTCTCCCTCACTTGTTTTCTTTTTAGCATCCGTGTCCACTTAAATTTTCATAATGACAGGAATGGGTCGAAGCCTTGCGCTCTCGGAGGGCCCGGCGCCAACCACTGCGTTTATAAACAATTCACAGCACTAAAAGCGCCAACTGGAAAGTCTGAATTAGTCATTTCTCTACAAAATTAATGGCATAAAATCTTCCTTTTGAGATCACTCCCGGGACAGGGATTCCGACCGCTGAAACTGACATGTTTTATAGAGCGGCCATTAAGCTCATAGTATCTAAGTGGCGCCAAGATGAAAGTGTATGTGACACCGCTCTGCTGGCTGTCTCTATTGGGCTGGGATGGTTGTTTGCACATTGTTGGATGTTTGTGAGCGCCATTTTGGAAATTCTCAACCAGAGCCCACTGAGCACGTGCAGTGCCACTGACACCCAAAGGAAGGCCTAACCAGATCCAAGATGGGGAGCCGCTGGGGGTAACATTGAAGGCCTGGATCATTACTGTTACAGGGCTGCTAAACCTCTGGGCTGGTACAGTAAGTTCACTATATAATATACAGGTATGGGATCCCTTATCTGGAAACCCGTTATCCAGAAAGTTCTGAATTACGGAAAGGCCATCTCCCACAGACTCCATTTTAAGCAAATAATTCTAATTTTTAAAATGTATTTTATTTTTCTCTGTAATAATAAAACAGTACCTGTACTTGATCCCAACTAAGATATAATTACCCCTTATTGGGGCAGAACAGCCCTATTGGGTTTATTTAATGGTTAAATGATTCCCTTTTCCCTGTAATAATAAAACAGTACCTGTACTTGATCCCAACTAAGATATAATTACCCCTTATTGGGGCAGAACAGCCCTATTGGGTTTATTTAATGGTTAAATGATTCCCTTTTCTCTGTAATAATAAAACAGTACCTGTACTTGATCCCAACTAAGATATAATTACCCCTTATTGGGGCAGAACAGCCCTATTGGGTTTATTTCATGGTTAAATGATTCCCTTTTCTCTGTAATAATAAAACAGTACCTGTACTTGATCCCAACTAAGATATAATTACCCCTTATTGGGGCAGAACAGCCCTATTGGGTTTATTTCATGGTTAAATGATTCCCTTTTCTCTGTAATAATAAAACAGTACCTGTACTTGATCCCAACTAAGATATAATTACCCCTTATTGGGGGCAGAACAATCCTATTGAGTTAATTCAAAGTTAATATGATTTTTCGCAGACTTAAGTTATGGAGATCAAAATTACGGAAAGATCCCTTATCCGGAAAACCCCAGGTCCGAAGCATTTTGGATAACAGGTCCTATACCTGTACAGTATTTATAGCCGATTCCTTTTTCAGTTATACAGTTCACCTTGCTGTACTAATACAGAGAAACATCCCATACAAAGAATGTGGCCAGTGCTGCCAGGAACTTTTATTACCCACAAAATGACTCCAAAATGATCAGTAGCCCCGCCCCTCGCTGGCCGCTCTCATTGCCGTTGCAGCTCACATACAATATTCATTTTCCTGATTTATAGCTTTGTCCCTATCAGTCTCTCCCGTTCGCAGCTACAGCCCATACAGAATTCAGAAATAGATGAACTGCTCCTATTTGTTCCTCTCAGCTTTGCCCTCAATCAGCCCCCCTAACACCCCCCCCCCTTGCCCCTTGATACGAAAGAGCCGCTGTGCAATAAATCAGGATTCAGATGCGGAAATAGCGGGAGCGCATTAGATGACACGCCGGCTGCTCGGCTCTAAAGCATCGGGAACCTTCGGATCCATTGGGGATTCCATGCCGAGAGAAGGCAGATGCCACCTGTATCAGCACCATCTGTTAGTGGCGACTGGCATTTAGCTGTGCACAGATCCGCGGCGCGAGGCCCACGGAGTGTTGATAAAATGCATAAGATACCCCCGTAGCAGAATAAACCCCTTTAAAACTGACTGCACCGGCTTAAGGTTTCAGCATCTCTATAGTAGTAACAATATCGGCCTTTACAGTTGTCACAGGAGTTCCCCATTTTGGATTCGGTTGGAACTGCCCGGGACACTGTACGCATGTGCATTATGAATTTTTCGGCAGTTTTGGCGAAGCGAAATGGGACAGAGTGACTCACTGCTACTTAGGAAGAGATTAGGAATTTTCAGCGCACAAATGGACCCCCCCACGGACTACCCAAATGTGACCCCTTACTCTCTAGGGAACAGGTAGGCACTTCTGACACTCAATAGAGTTAATTTTCTATGGAAGTATCAGGATCCATTTGTTCCTGTAACATTCTGAGAAAATTTGAAATTGGTTTTCATTTTTTATTATTGGTAGTTTTTGAATTATTTTACTTTTTGTAAATTTGGAATTTCAGCAGCTATCTGGTTGCTAGGGTCCAAGTTACCTTAGCAAGCAGGGAGTGGTTTGAGAGACTGATATATGAATTAGAGAGGGACAAAATAGAAAGATAAGTAATAAAAAGTAACAATAACAATAAAACTGGAGCCTCACAGAGCAATAGTTTTTGGCTGCCGGGGTCAGTGACCCCAATTTAAAAGAAGAGGAAGGCAAATAATTCAAACACTATAAAAGATAAAAAATGAAGACCAATTGGAAAGTTGCTTAGAAGTGGCCATTCTGTAACATACTAAAAGTTAACCGTCCCTTTAAGGAGTGCAGCAGTCGGTACCAGCAGTGACAGACAGAGGAATGTGAAGCAGTTGCACTTACTGAGCCCACAAAGCAGTGGTCGAATTCTCCGCTCTCGAACAGGACGATGTCCTTAACGAACACGGCGATGGCTCTCATGATGAAGGACATGAAGAGGTGCATGTGGATGT
Source organism: Xenopus tropicalis (assembly GCF_000004195.4). Taxonomy (NCBI): domain Eukaryota; kingdom Metazoa; phylum Chordata; class Amphibia; order Anura; family Pipidae; genus Xenopus; species Xenopus tropicalis. The sequence goes on along the minus strand of NC_030682.2, from coordinate 9,031,432 downwards.
AATTCCTGGTGCAGTGCAGCTTCCTGGGGGAGAGAGGGCGCAACGTCAGTGGGATCCGCTCTAAGCGCCGGATACGTTAGCGTCAATTAGAGTTAAATGTTACTGAGAAATCCCTCCTACCTGTGGCGTAACTTGGTTGTGCTGGGCCCCCCTGCAAAAAAATCTCCTAAGGGGGCCCGGCGCAAACAGCCCCTCCTCTCCCGCCCCCTTCCCAGCCTGCTTGTGTCGCACCTCCTGGGCCGCAACACACCATGACACTATTTTAAAGAAAAAGGGAGGAGGGACTTTTCACGCTGGACCCCCTTAGAAGATTTTTTTGCAGGGGGGCCCGGCATGAACAGTCCCTCCTCTCCCGCCCCCTTCCCAGCCTGCTTGTGTCGCACCTCCTGGGCCACAACATGCAATGCCGCTATTTTAAAGAAAAAGGGAGGAGGGACTGCTCACGCTGGGCCCCCTTAGAAGATTTTTTTTGCAGGGGGGCCCAGCACAAACAGTCCCTCCTGTCCCGCCCCCTTCCCAGCCTGCTTGTGTCACACCTCCTGGGCCGCAATACGGCAGAACCTGTGATCCGCGCCCCCCCCCCCCCATCTCCGCTGTATAGCTAGTTTGCCCACTGCCTCCTATTATAGAAGCTGCCAGAACTCCTCACTACATACAATTATTTAAAGGGGAACTGCCACCCCACACATAAAAAGCTGTATAATAAAACTCCCTTAAAAATTAAACATGAAACCCAATTTTTTTTAAATTAAATCATCCAAACCTGTTATAAATGCATTTAAAAATCTGAGCTGTCAATCATATATTGCCTGCCCCGCCTCTATGCCGGAGGCATAGAGGCGGGGCAGGCAATATATGATTGACAGCTCAGATTTTTAATTACAATTACTTTTCCTTTCCATTCAGCACTTCCTAGATATCACCTAGATTTTCTGATATTAGTTCTTTTGGACCCTGGAGCAGCAATTAAGTCAGATACTCTGGGGGATACATATATATATGTGTAGTGTTTCTACTGTAAGCCCTGCAGGGACCCCCTATTGTGTCTCTTGTCACTTTATATTCAATATTTATATTCAATTTCACTGTAATTTCCTGTATTTATGTATGTTCTATTATTGTTTGTATTCTTGTGTCTGTTCTGTAAATGTAATGTTTCCATGTACAGCCCACTGTATAGGAATAGCCAAAATGTTCAGCATGGCACATAGGGTATATTATATGTAACCCCTCGTTGACTTCTAATATCCTTATCATTTACAGTAGGGGGTACATTATCCCTTATAATACATGAGTGATACTCAGAGTTCCCTGTATAACTCAGCCTGCAGCCTTGTGCCTTTATATGGGGGGCACAGAACCCCTCAGTGACTGCTAATATCCTTATCATTTACAGTAGGGGGTACATTATCCCTTATAATACATGAGTGATACTCAGAGTTCCCTGTATAACTCAGCCTGCAGCCTTGTGCCTTTATATGGGCACAGAACCCCTCAGTGACTGCTAATATCCTTATCATTTACAGTAGGGGGTACATTATCCCTTATAATACATGAGTGATACTCAGAGTTCCCTGTATAACTCAGCCTGCAGCCTTGTGCCTTTATATGGGGGGCACAGAACCCCTCAGTGACTGCTAATATCCTTATCATTTACAGTAGGGGGTACATTATCCCTTATAATACATGAGTGATACTCAGAGTTCCCTGTATAACTCAGCCTGCAGCCTTGTGCCTTTATATGGGGGGCACAGAACCCCTCAGTGACTGCTAATATCCTTATCATTTACAGTAGGGGGTACATTATCCCTTATAATACATATTCTAATATCCTTGCATTGCACATATGGACACACATTATTCTGTGTATAAAGAACACACTTTTCCCATCTCATTATTCCCAGCCACTGAATGTGTAAAGTCTAATTTATTTGCAGTTCTAAATTGAAATTGATTCTCAAAGTAAAACAGAAATGTCAATAAAATGCTTCGATGCTTCTGGCTTTTCTAGAAATCTATGTACTGTACCAGGCAGTATAACGGCTAGTGCAGGAATTACATGGCATTAGCCGTTAAAGTGGCCTCACAGAGTAATAGTTTTTTTGGTTGCCGGGGTCAGTGACCCCTGTTTAAAAAAAAGCAAAGTTGGAAGAAGAAGGGAAATAATTAAGAATCTATAACAAAGAAATAATGAAGACCAATTGAAAAGTTGCTTAGAATTGACCATTCCGTAACATACTAAAGGTTAACTTAATGGCGGTGGTGTAAAATCAATGTAAAATGCTATGGGACATGTCGTTGCTATATAAATACAGAATAATAACGGAGGGTCTCTATATATCGACATACAGATCATCTCGTATTGAGCAACACATTCCCCTGCAGAATAACAGCTACAATGCGGCCGCTGCGCTACAGTAAAGCAATTTCTTTTATGCCAGAAATGGATTTTCCCATTATCAGGGGGTCAGCAGCAAGGGACTCTGGGATTTGCCGCACAATGGGCAAAGGACACAACTCAACATATTTTTTTCCCCAGAATTCCTTGCTGCTGAATACAAAAGTATCCCCTGTGCCCAATGGGCAGGAACATGTGCGGTAAAGCAAACTTGAAATAGCAGGTCTGTGCCCGGCCAGTATGTGTAGGGGATTCATGGGTAATTGGCAGCAAGATGGCGCCCTTCAAGAAACCACATCTGGTAGGTGCTATTGCCTGGAGTGCCCAGTTAGCAACTGGACTAGGCAGTGCCCTACATGTTGGCCAGTCATTTACCCTTTACTTCTGTTGGCTGATTACCTGGCAGGGGGGGGGCCAAGCCGACCAGGCACCCTAGGCAACCCTGCCGGCTACCTTGCCTCCTCCCACCCCCCTCGGCTCCTGTGTTTGCCCTCAAGCGAGATGGCATTCTTGGAGAAGAGTGCAGGGTATCAAGGCGGCAGGGGGCAAAAGATGGCGGAGCAGGGGTAGGCAGTAGGGTTGCCACCTCTCCTACCCTGGAAACTCCGGGCAGGGCGTGGCCTCATGGGGGTGGGGTGTGAAGTCATGGGGGCGGGCTGCACCATCACAGGGGCTATGACACGACGATTGGCCAATGGCCATGTCAATCTTAGAAAATCCTGGCCAGTTTTCCAAATTGGGAAGACCAGACAGGTGGTAACCCTAGTAGGCAGAAAAGGTACCTGCCTAAAGCCCCCCCATCATTGTGCCCTAACCTGGTACCTCTTCTGCCCGCCCCTAGTTCTGGCCTTGAGGCCTGGACTAGGCAATCTGTGGGTTCTGGCAAATGCCAGAGGGGCTGCTGTAAGGTGCCATATATGTCATTGTTAATTGGGCCGATGGGGGCTGTTTGGGCCTCTGGGTCCTTGCAATGCCAGGGACTATTTTGTATCCCAGTTCAGTCCCAGTTCAGGTCCCGGCTGATGGTAATTCCCTTGTGTCAATGCATTCATTAGAGCAAACAGATGGGGGCGCATTGGTGCTCACTACATGTTACAAAGCAGCACCTATGGACGCCTATTCTACCATATCTTTGCACTTTATAGGCAAGAATGACAATTGGGTGGCTGAGCTCATTCTCTGGGAGACTCTAAAAGGCCACTTTGGGATAAGTCTCTGTCTGGTCGTCTCTCCTGCATTTATATGGGAAGTCGCTCAAGCAAACTAACGACCAGTGACAGTGCTAATACATGCACTGCCCTAAAGGCAAAGTGTCACGCAATATCCCTGCACGCACAGGCACTGCTGAGCCAGAATGTACTGTAAATATATACAGGGTCTTAGGCCGGGGCAATGAGCCTACAGGCAGGGTGGGCGTTGGGTGGGCATTGGGCTGGCGTTGGGTGGGCTTTGGGTGGGTGTTGGGTGGGCTTTGGGTGGGTGTTGGGTGGGCTTTGGGTGGGTGTTGGGTGGGCGTTGGGTGGGTGTTGGGTGGGCGTTGGGCGGGCGTTGGGTGGGCGTTGGGCGGGCATTGGGCGGGCGTTGGGTGTTCATTGGGCGGGCGTTGGGTGGGCATTGGGCGGGCATTGGGCGGGCGTTGGGTGGGCATTGGGCGGGCGTTGGGAAGGCATTGGGCGGGCATTGGGTGGGCATTGGGCGGGTGTTGGGTGGGCATTGGGGCGGGCGTTGGGTGGGCATTGGGCGGGCATTGGGCGGGCGTTGGGTGGGCATTGGGCGGGCGTTGGGCAGGCTTGGAATACAAAGGCAATATGGATGAAAGTTATGCCCAAAATTAGGCCTTCTCCTAAATAATATAAAGGTGAAAATGGAGGATGTGATTGTGGGTATAGATACAATTCCATTGCCTCCCCCTGCCCAGGACTGGGATTTCTATTCTCTGAGGGCCCCTCGCCTCTCGCTCACCCCCCTAACGGAGATACGAGATTTCAACCAAAAAAAAAAGAAATCCCTTTCAGATAATGATTCCCGCTCCATTTAATCCCATTTCCTATTCACAAGCATTAGTTATTCCTCCCCTTTTATCCAAATGCTTCATTTATTGATAAAAATGGAGCTCTCGGAAAAACACACCCCTTTTTAATTTGGGTTAATCTTCCCTTTATTTCCCATTAAAGAGACATTAATATACTATAACTATTTCCAGAGCATTATAAACCATTATAGGAGAGAGATTTTGCCAAGACCTGCTCTTGTTGCTGCTTATGGATGGGCAGAACGGAGGTGGAGATGTTAGCGTTGGATCCTTGGTTCGATTCTACCCAGGGCACTATCTGCAAGCAGCCCTCCCACAACCCAAAAACATACAGGCAGGATAATTGGCTTCTGATAAATCTGACCCTTTTTTTCCCCAAAGTCTTCTCATCTCCTATCTCTAAATGCAAAATAGTTGTCCCAGTGGAAGGAACGGCCTTAGAGTGCCACCCAACCAAGTTCCATATTCTCTAACTCTAGATATCATTGTAACTCTCCTTGGTATTAATATTGTGGTATCAATCTGAGCAATGTGCCACCGAGCCTGCTGGGGCTACAGGGCAGGCCTGTTCAGCTGGTGACCAATGGCCACAGCACTTCATGGACCTCTTTGAATGGAATCATTTTGCTATAATTTGGACCATAAACAGGTACAGCCCCCTGTATGGAACCCGTTGGACAGCACTGATATGGGGCACAGTAGAAATGAGTGCATTTGTGCTAGACAAGGCACATTATCCACACGTTTGAAGAGAAGCCAGAAAGTAGGAAACAAAGGGGAAGTCAAACCAACAGCTTTCTAACGCCTTGCTTTAGTTCTTACCTGAAAAAAAACAAGATGATCATTGCCGCGGTGAGAGAAATAAGGGATACGCTGTGCCCGATGGTGTAGCCAGTCTTTATCATCGAGAAGAATTCAGTCTACAGAGGCAATAAAAGATTTAAACATTCAATTAACAGGACGGGTCTTGATTACTCAAACGCAGTTAAATCCGTAGGTCAAGGCGATTGGCGGGAAAGGGTGTTGACTGCCCCACTCACACTCATAGCCACGCCGACCAGCAATGGATTTTTATAGGGCCCCCTATGTCGTGGGGTTTTCTTGCCCTTTAGTAACACCACTAAGTACCATTGATATGAAATGGAGAGGGGAAACCATGTATTTTTCTCTTCCATTCCCCCCTTTCTTTCTAAGGAAAGAGTAACAGAACATTATATTTTAATGTACATAGAAAGCCCTTTCAATTTTTGGTGTTACTGGCCCTTTAAAAGGAGGAGGAAAGGCATTTTGGCATTTTTTTATAGCCACAATAGTGCAAGCTAGAACACTATATTTATTCTGCAGAAAGCTTTACCTATCTGAATAAACAGCCCAAGAAGCTCCCTCTGTTTGTTTAAGATAGCAGCTGCCATTTTAGCTTCCTGCTGCAGCTCTGGCTGCTGGTAGCTCAGATTGCACGGCATGCTTGGGAGGGGGAGTGAATTCTGAAGTGGAGGGAACAAATTCTGGTGGGAAGGGGAGCAGGAGAAGGGTTTTTCTGAGAGCAGGAAGTCTGACACAGAAGGACATGTTTACACAGAAGAAGACAAGAAATCCTGTGTGTCTTTTGATTTATCTGAATCCCCCCCCCCCATGGATCATATATAGTTTATTCCTGCCAGTCCATACCGTTATACACCCAACCTAGCAACGGAAAGCTAATGGTGACGATGACAAGTGATCCCTAACGATACATATTTCATGAGGAGAGAGAAGAAAGGGAGGCAGATTATAACCTGGATGTTTCCATTGTTCCGCACACTGTTTTCCTAGAATTGTCTTTGAAGGGAAACATTAAGTCTCTCATTATCCGGGGAATGATAATCGGCTTCATTACAGAATAAAATGCAGTTATTGCGCAGATAAAGGCCACGTCTGTGTGTTCTTAAAGGGGCGGTATCATCACGTAATTAGCCGGGCTTTTCATCTTCCCATTGGCAAATTACAATAAAGCTACGGCTACAGTTACAGATCAGCAGAGGGATACAGAAGGCCTTGCAGCTGAAATTGGACAATAATATTCTCTCCATTGCTGCCGGCAGTAGCCTTGGGAATCCATAGGGTTAAGTCTATGGAGAGGTGGGGCCCCTGGGCAGTGTAACTGAGCTCAAGGGAGACAAAAAAACCCAAAAACCTCATGTATGCATAGCCACGCCCCTCATCTACCAAAAGCCCAACCTACTACCCACAAGCCCCGCCCCTTAACACCCCAAACTTTCGGGGGTCCCCTCTGCCCTGAGTATCCCCCGATTCTCTTATTCCCTAACTGTTATATCATTCGCTGGATAACTTTGCTATTCTTCTAGACTCAGGGTTGGACAGGGCAGGAGCAACATCAGGAAAAAACCCAGTAAGCCCCACCTACCCAGCCCGGGGGGGGAGGGGTTAGCAGGACCCTGTGACCACATTTTAAAGTGGTGGTTCACCTTTAAGTTAATGTTTAATATGTAATAGCTAATTCTAAGCAACCTTTCAGTTGGTCTTCATTTTCTTTATCTTTCATAGTTTCTGAATTATTTTTCTTTCCTCTTCTGCCTCTTTCCGGTTTTCAAATGGGGGTCACTGACCCCGGCAGCCAAACGCTATTGCTCTGTGAGGCTCCAGTTTATTATTTTTGTTACTTTATATTACTTATCTTTCTATCCAGCCCCTCTCCTATTCATGTATCAGTCACTCTCTATAACCACTCCCTGGTTACTAAGGTAAATTAGACCCCAGCAACCAAGATAACTGCTGAAATTCGAAAACCGGAGAGCTGAGGAACAAAAAGTTAAATAATGAAAAAAACTAACAGTAATAAAAAATGAAGACCAATTGCAAACTGTCTCAGAATAGGGTGGCCAAGCCCCTTTAAAGCCTAACATGACCATGTGCCATGCGCAGTAGAGTAAAGATGGCTCCCATAAGCAACTTTTCAGTTGGTCTTCATTTTTTTTTTTTTTTATCTTTTATAGTTTTTGAATTATTTTCCTTCCTCTTCTGCCTCAGCTTTCAAATGGGGGTCACTGACCCCGGCAGCCAATAAACCTATTGCTCTGTGAGGCTACAATTTTATTGTTACTTTTTATTACTTATCTTTCTATTCAGCCCCTCTCCTATTCATATATCAGTCACTCTCTCAAACCCACTCCCTGGTTGCTAAGGTAAATTGGTCCCTAGCAACCAGATAACTGCTTGAAATTCCAAACTGGAAAGCTGTAGAACAAAACAGTAAAATAATTCAAAAACTACCAATAATAAAAAAAATGAAGACCAATTGCAAATGGTCACAGAATAGCACTCTCTACATCATACTAAAAGTCAAAGGTGAACAACCCCTATAATGTCAGCCAGCTTGTGTGCCCCTGGGATTATGGGTATTTATGGCCAGAGGCTACGTCATTGTAGCTCAGTGGATAGAACTAAAGCTTTATAGTACAGGGTCCCAGGTTCGATTCCAGCCAGCGCAGGGAATTTGTATGTTCTCCCTGTGTCATGATGGGTTTCCCCTGGGTTCTCCATTTAACCCCCACACTTCAACAACATACAGTCAGGTTAATTGGTTCCTGATAAAAGAGACCATGTCATAGGGAATTTATACTGCAGTCTCCACTGGGGTTGGGCATGGTGTCTCTATGTTGGCCCTATATAAATAAAGGCAAATACCCCAGAAGTCTTTTTCCCTTACTGGGTCCTGTCTCCATGGTTACAGCCAGAATCCCATTAAATCTATCTATATATCTCTCTGTATCTATCTATCTATATCTATCTCTCTGTCTGTCTGTCTATTATCTATCTATCTTTCTATCTTTCTATCTTTCTATCTATCTATCTATCTATCTATCTCTCTCTCTCTCTCTCTGTCTGTCTGTCTGTCTATCTATCTATTTCTGTCTATCTGTCTATCTGTCTATTATCTATCTATCTATCTATCTATCTATCTATCTATCTATCTATCTGTCTGTCTATTATCTATCTATCTATCTATCTGTCTGTCTGTCTGTCTGTCTATCTGTCTGTCTATCTCTCTGTCTATATATTATCTATCTATCTCTCTCTCTATATATATTATCTATCTATCTATCTATCTTTGTCTATCTATTATCTGTCTATATATCTCTCTATATCCATCTATCTATCTCTCTGTCTGTCTATCATCTATCTATCTATCTATCTATCTATCTATATCTCTCTCTCTCTCTATCTATCTATCTCTCTGTCTGTATGTCTGTCTATCTACTATCTCTCTCTCTCTCTCGTTAATAAAAAAGACCATGTGATAGGGAATTTATATTGCAGTCTCCACTGGGGTTGGGCATGGTCTCTCTATGTTGGCCCTATATAAATAAAGGCAAATACCCCAGAAGTCTTTTTCCCTTACTGGGTCCTGTCCCCATGGTTACAGCCAGAATCCCATCAAATACACACCTATTAGCTATAGATCTATTATCGACCCCCTATGGGACGGCCTAAGGATTTTTAGGCTTAGCAAGATCCCCACCATTCCCTTTACACAATAAATCAACTTTTCCGAGGGCCGAGCTTAAACATTCCATAGGGGGGGAATTGAATTCCAATGACTTCCTGCAATAAGAATAGAACAAGCCGGAAAACCAGTATAAAATAAGAATTTGGGGGGTATGAAATATTAAAGTATTAATCTTCATGAATAAAAATAACGATGCCAGGCTGAGAAGTTCATTAAATGGGAATTACTCAACCTAAAAATAGTTCTATAATAAAGCAATTTCAGATCTGCTTTGGCGGTTTTAAGCCGACATCTTTCGTTCTTATTAAAGGGAAAGTAAAGCCAAAGGGACAGGGCAGCTGTGTCCGTTACCTATTAAAGCCCCCCTGCAGCCCCACTTTGATCCGAGGTTCCTCCCGCTGCAAGGATTCGCCTTTGAATTAAACATAACGTGGCCGTTTTCATGATAAAATATTTATATTTACAGCTGCTACATCTGTGGATTCCGACGGATAATTCCGCCTCGGCCGCTCAATGCAAATGCAGTTTATAGGGGGAAGATTGATGGTTACACCTAGTTGTGTAGCCGGGGTGCACGGTTGCCATAGATACTCCCAATATTAAGAGTCAAATTGAGCTTTTGCATGAAAAGCAAACAGGGCAGAGGAGCTTACACTCTAATGTCCCACACACACACCCTAGGGGCAGATTTATCAGGAGCCAATTAACCTGTCTGTGTGTATTTTAGAGAGGAGAAATAAAACGGGAGTTTTTGCCCAATTAAATATTAGTTTTCTCTGAATACACAAGTGCCTATGTGCTTTCTGTTCCCTGCGCTGCAGCTTTGTTTCAGCAGTCGGAAGAAGCAGCGCAGAGAGCAGAAATGGCCCCACAGATACTAATTCAACTGCAATATCTACATACAAAAAAACTAAACAACACATGTACCCACGCATATATCTATCTATCTATTTCTGTCTATCATCTATCTGTCTGTCTATCTATCTATTATCTCTCTCTCTCTATCTATCTATCCATCTAGCTATCTGTCTATCTATTTATCTCTCGCTCTCTTCCTGTCTGTCTGTCTATCTATTATCTCTCTCTCTCTCTCTCTCTCTCTCTATCTATCTATCATCTATCTCTCTCTCCCCCTGTCTGTCTATCTATCTATCTATCATCTATCTGTCTGTCTATCTATCTATTATCTCTCTCTCTATCTATCCATCTAGCTATCTGTCTATATATTTATCTCTCGCTCTCTCCCTGTCTGTCTGTCTATCTATCTATCTCTACCTCTCTCTCTCTCTCCCCCTGTCTGTCTGTCTATCTATCTATCTATTATCTCTCTCTCTCTCTCTCTCTATCTATCCATCTAGCTATCTGTCTATCTATTATCTCTCTCTCTCTCTCCCTGTGTCTGTCTATCTATTATCTCTCTCTCTCTCTTTCTCCCCCTGTCTGTCTGTCTGTCTGTCTGTCTATCTATCATCTATCTCTCTCTCTCTCTCCCCCTGTCTGTCTGTCTATCTATCTATTTCTGTCTATCATCTGTCAGTCTATCTATTTATTATCTCTCTCTCTCTATCTATCCAGCTATCTATCTATCTCTCTGTCTATCTATCTATCTATCTATCTATCTATCTATCCATCTATCTGTCTATCTATTATCTATCTATCTATCTATCTATCTATCTATCTATCTATCCATCTATCTATCTGTCTATCTATTATCTATCTATCTATTATCTATCTATCTCTCTCCCTGTCTGTCTGTCTGTCTATTATCTCTCTCTCTCTATCTGTCTCTCAGTCTCTCTCTCTCTGTCTATCCAATATATATATATACTGTATGTTCCATTCCCCTTCAAAGTTACAGCAAGGGCCTATTACCTGCCAATACTCAGCGCAGGATTGATTGGCTATGAGTGACCCGTGTGACCCACAGTGCAGACAATATATCTAACTCTGCCGGCACCATAAAGCATCCCCAGCCTGTCCCAAACGTCTCCTTACTAATTATATTTAGCATTCATCATAATAAAGGAATGGCCAGTGGTACGGATAATTAGCGCAATGCGTATAATGGGCCTGTGGAAATGACCTCTCCCCCCACAAAGCCCCAACACCAGATTTTTGTATCATTTGGCAGCTGGGAAGGTGTTTCATTATTATTTTTTTTAAATCTCTTTTTATTCTATTTGCGCCCACAGGCTGCCCCACTGAAGCTGATGCCCTAGCCCAGGCCCTGGGGTACCTTTATATAGATACAGCGCTGCCTGAATGGGGTTTTAGCATCAAGGTGCCCGGCCAAGGGAAATCATGTGGTGTGACCATATATACGCAAGGTTTTATTTCATTGGGCCCCCCTATATTGTATTGTACCAAGGGCTTGATCTTGGATTCCTTTACTGATGCCTACCTCCAGCTTGGGCCTTCTGGCAGACCCACCTCCTGCTCAAGTGGTCCAGGAAGAGAGAAAGAGAATGAGTCCCCTCTCATTATATAATTATGGACTAAACCAGTCACAACCAAAAGGTTAGAGACCTCTGCTTTAGGGCTTGATCTTGGATTCCTTCACTGATGCCTACCTCCACCTTGGGCCTTCTGGCAAACCCACCTCCTGCTCCAGTGGTCCAGGAAGAGAGAAAGAGCCCTGTGCCCCCTCTCATTATCTAATTATGGATTAAACCAGTTACAACCTAAAGGTTGGGGACCTCTGCTTTAGGGCTTGATTTTGGATTCCTTCACTGATGCCTACCTCCAGCTTGGGCCTTCTGGAAGACCCACCTCTTGCTCAAGTGGTCCAGGAAGAGAGAAAGAGCCCTGTGCCCCCTCTCATTATCTAATTATGGATTAAACCAGTTACAACCTAAAGGTTGGGGACCTCTGCTTTAGGGCTTGATCTTGGATTCCTTCACTGATGCCTACCTCCATCTTGGGCCTTCTGGAAGACCCACCTCCTGCTCAAGTGGTCCAGGAAGAGAGAAAGAGCCCTGTGCCCCTTCTCATTATGTAATTATGGACTAAACCAATCTCAAGATCTCTGGGCCAGTTGTTTAAAGCTCCTTTCCCACAGGACAGGGACTTCCTGGTCCGGTATAAATATGTATAAAGTATAAATTAGCTCATTTTGGCCTCGGTTGAACTTGTATTGGACAATCTCACTCACTATTTAGCTATTTTGGCCCAAAACATGCCGGTTGAACCCACATATTGCCCTCTGCACCTCATGTGAGACTCACCTGCCCATTGGTGGTGTTGTTGGTATCAAAGCCGCAGGCAATTGCATAGGGAGCAGGAAACATATCCGTCCAGCCGTGTTCCGTACAATTTCTGGAAACATTCCCTGCAGGCAAAAGAGAAAATATCAATTTTTAAGAATATATCGAGTTGTCCCCCCTCCATCATAGCAGCCCCCTGAGTCCTCCTACGAGCAAGGACTCCTGTGCTTGATATTCAGCCATTTGGGCTGCGTCATGTGATCTGCCCTGCGCTCTAGGCACTTCAATTAGATTGCAACCTTGAATGAAATTAAAGGGTATATTCAGTTTATTTGAAGACATTCTGCATTTTTTTTTGTAGAGCGTTCGTTTCTCCTTTAGTTTTCTATCTGAATTCCCATCAGGCTGCAGGCATTTATACGGATGTTAGAATGATTGATGTATAAAGGGAACAGAAATATTAATCAAACAAAATAATATACAATAATCATATGAGAGCCTCGTAGGCAATCTGTTTTCTGGTTGCCAGGGTCACTGACCTTAGAAACAAGTTAAATTGGAATTCTCACTTTGAGAAGAGAGAATAGAATTTCTTTACATCGGTATACGGTGCCCAGAACCAATGGGAATGACTGGATCTGATCTGAATACAGTGTTACTGAGTAATACAGAGATTAATCATATCTATTGGCTTCCCGTCTGGCGCCTTCGCTCTTTAATCAACACAATTTATATATTACTATTATATTATACAACCCCCTCTGTATATTGGCGAGGTGCAGGATGCAAGGAGAGGCCATATTGCTTGCTTCTACAAACCCAATCTCCGTAGGCAGCAACAGAAGAGCATTTATAGTGGTCATAATTAGGAACTGCAATGAGTAAATGGTCTCAGGTTATTTGGCTTCTGAAAAAATGACCCTAGTGTGTGTGACTGTGATAGGGACCTTAGATTGTAAGCTCACTGGGGCAGGGACTGATGGGAATGAGATAGGGACCTTAGATTGTAAGCTCACTGGGGCAGGGACTGATGGGAATGTGATAGGGACTTTAGATTGTAAGCTCCACTGGGGCAGGGACTGATGGGAATGTGATAGGGACCTTAGATTGTAAGCTCCACTGGGGCAGGGACTGATGGGAATGTGATAGGGACCTTAGATTGTAAGCTCCACTGGGGCAGGGACTGATGGGAATGGGATAGGGACCTTAGATTGTAAGCTCACTGGGGCAGGGACTGATGGGAATGTGATAGGGACCTTAGATTGTAAGCTCCACTGGGGCAGGGACTGATGGGAATGTGATAGGGACCTTAGATTGTAAGCTCCACTGGGGCAGGGACTGATGGGAATGGGATAGGGACCTTAGATTGTAAGCTCACTGGGGCAGGGACTGATGGGAATGTGATAGGGACCTTAGATTGTAAGCTCCACTGGGGCAGGGACTGATGGGAATGGGATAGGGACCTTAGATTGTAAGCTCACTGGGGCAGGGACTGATGGGAATGTGATAGGGACCTTAGATTGTAAGCTCCACTGGGGCAGGGACTGATGGGAATGGGATAGGGACCTTAGATTGTAAGCTCACTGGGGCAGGGACTGATGGGAATGGGATAGGGACCTTAGATTGTAAGCTCACTGGGGCAGGGACTGATGGGAATGTGATAGGGACCTTAGATTGTAAGCTCACTGGGGCAGGGACTGATGGGAATGTGATAGGGACCTTAGATTGTAAGCTCACTGGGGCAGGGGCTGATGGGAATGTAATAGGGACATTAGATTGTAAGCTCCACTGGGGCAGGGACTGATGGGAATGGGATAGGGACCTTAGATTGTAAGCTCACTGGGGCAGGGACTGATGGGAATGTGATAGGGGCATTAGATTGTAAGCTCACTGGGGCAGGGACTGATGGGCATGTGATAGGGACCTTAGATTGTAAGCTCACTAGGACAGGGACTGATGGGAATGTGATAGGGACCTTAGATTGTAAGCTCACTGGGGCAGGGACTGATGGGAATGGGATAGGGACCTTAGATTGTAAGCTCACTGGGGCGGGGACTGATGGGAATGTGATAGGGACATTAGATTGTAAGCTTCACTGGGGCAGGGACTGATGGGAATGGGATAGGGACCTTAGATTGTAAGCTCACTGGGGCAGGGACTGATGGGAATGGGATAGGGACCTTAGATTGTAAGCTCACTGGGGCAGGGACTGATGGGAATGTGATAGGGACCTTAGATTGTAAGCTCACTGGGGCAGGGACTGATGGGAATGTGATAGGGACCTTAGATTGTAAGCTCACTGGGGCAGGGACTGATGGGAATGTGATAGGGACCTTAGATTGTAAGCTCACTGGGGCAGGGGCTGATGGGAATGTGATAGGGACCTTAGATTGTAAGCTCACTGGGGCAGGGACTGATGGGAATGGGATAGGGACCTTAGATTGTAAGCTCACTGGGGCGGGGACTGATGGGAATGTGATAGGGACCTTAGATTGTAAGCTCACTGGGGCGGGGACTGATGGGAATGTGATAGGGACATTAGATTGTAAGTTCCACTGGGGCAGGGACTGATGGGAATGTGATAGGGACCTTAGATTGTAAGCTCACTGGGGCAGGGACTGATGGGAATGTGATAGGGACCTTAGATTGTAAGCTCACTGGGGCAGGGACTGATGGGAATGGGATAGGGACCTTAGATTGTAAGCTCACTGGGGCGGGGACTGATGGGAATGTGATAGGGACCTTAGATTGTAAGCTCACTGGGGCGGGGACTGATGGGAATGTGATAGGGACATTAGATTGTAAGTTCCACTGGGGCAGGGACTGATGGGAATGTGATAGGGACCTTAGATTGTAAGCTCACTGGGGCAGGGACTGATGGGAATGTGATAGGGACCTTAGATTGTAAGCTCACTGGGGCAGGGACTGAAGGGAATATGATAGGGACCTTAGATTGTAAGCTCACTGGGGCAGGGACTGATGGGAATGGGATAGGGACCTTAGATTGTAAGCTCACTGGGGCAGGGACTGAAGGGAATATGATAGGGACCTTAGATTGTAAGCTCACTGGGGCAGGGACTGATGGGAATGTGATAGGGACCTTAGATTGTAAGCTCACTGGGGCAGGGACTGAAGGGAATATGATAGGGACCTTAGATTGTAAGCTCACTGGGGCAGGGACTGATGGGAATGTGATAGGGACCTTAGATTGTAAGCTCACTGGGGCAGGGACTGATGGGAATGTGATAGGGACCTTAGATTGTAAGCTCACTGGGGCAGGGGCTGATGGGAATGGGATAGGGACCTTAGATTGTAAGCTCACTGGGGCAGGGACTGAAGGGAATATGATAGGGACCTTAGATTGTAAGCTCACTGGGGCAGGGACTGATGGGAATGTGATAGGGACCTTAGATTGTAAGCTCACTGGGGCAGGGACTGATGGGAATGGGATAGGGACCTTAGATTGTAAGCTCACTGGGGCAGGGGCTGATGGGAATGTGATAGGGACCTTAGATTGTAAGCTCACTGGGGCAGGGGCTGATGGGAATGTGATAGGGACCTTAGATTGTAAGCTCACTGGGGCGGGACTCCGCTGCCATATAGAGAATAAGAATAGGCTACAAAACAATTGTCCATCACCAAATGAGATTTCCCTTAATCTCCGAAGAAGCTGACAGATGACTTTACTCACTAAGGAATGTTCGTTGTTGCCCCCAAGCGTAAAGGTAAAGAAAGAATTTAGCTTCCTTTACACGGACGCCGGCGGGAAATCAGCGGGACTTATTTAATCAGGGAATTTGTAGCAGAAGGAATGGGCTGTCGGTTGGGGACCTCTCTGTTCTCTATTACTCTAAAGCCCTTCTCCCCGCGGGTTTATTCCAAGAACTCCCAGAGGGAAACGTTATTTCTGGCGCCCAAGGTGAACCAACAAGGAATTATCCGACCTGTGACCCCTCCTACGGCGTGACGCTCGCTAACGGAATGTTAAATATCACTCGGAATCCTCATTAGAACCTTCAAAGAGATATTTCCAAGAAGGATTAGTTGTTAAGGTCGTGGCTGGAACTCTCTTTCAAAGAGTGTGAAAAATAAATCTACAAATGCCCAACTTTTAACCTTATTCCGCCCCATCAGAACTTGGCTGGTAACTGCCACCCCAAAAGGTGCTCCTGATGTTCTACAGCAACTGCCCTTGGATTTCTAATACCCCCTGCAGCTGGAAGATCTTCCCAGACTTAGTTTGGGAATGAGAAGGGTCCCTGGCCGGATACCAAGTAGAATGGGGCCCCAATGGAAGCAACAATGGCCCTCAGACACACAATCATACCCCTGATCCACCCAGTCAAACCCCATAGCCCCCTTAGATAGCAGAACCCATTGGTCATCAGGGTCCCTGGCAGGATACCAAGTAGAAATGGGCCCCAATGAAAGCAACAATGGCCCTCAGACACCCAAGCACACCCCTGATCCACCCAGTCAAACCCCATTGCCCCCTTAGATAGCAGAACCCATTGGTTATCAGGGTCCCTCGCCGGATACCAAGTAGAAATGGGCCCCAATGGAGGCAACAATGGCCCTCAGACACACAAGCACACCCCTGATCCACCCAGTCAAACCCCATTGCCCCCTTAGATAGCAGAACCCATTGGTCATCAGGGTCCCTCGCCGGATACCAAGTAGAAATGGGCCCCAATGAAAGCAACAATGGCCCTCAGACACACAAGCACACCCCTGATCCACCCAGTCAAACCCCATTGCCCCCTTAGATAGCAGAACCCATTGGTCATCAGGGTCCCTGGCAGGATACCAAGTAGAAATGGGTCCCAATGGAGGCAACAATGGCCCTCAGACACACAATCACGGATACAATGCTTCCAGGTGCAGGCAAGGTAGGAGGGCAGAGTTGCCACCTGGCAGGCCTAGCTGGTAAATCACCGGTATTACAAATTTACCAGCAATGTTCTTGCCAGTAAATTTGTAATACCCTATAAATGCCCCCTTTCCACACCTTCCCCACTCCCCACTTTATAATTACAGGCCAACCTCTGCCCCACCCATTTCCCTGCCCAGTCCACCCATTTCCCTGCCCAGTCCACCCATTTCCCCGCCAGTCACATTCACCCTTTCCCCACCTGGTCGGCCAATTTTTTCGCCCCTTACATCCTAGCCCCAGCCTCAAACGGGTATGCTAATGAGTATGCCAATGAGTATGCCAATGAGTATGCCAATGGGTATGCCAATGAGTATGCCAATGAGTATGCCAATGGGTATGCCAATGAGTATGCCAATGAGTATGCCAATGGGTATGCCAATGAGTATGCCAATGAGTATGCCAATGGGTATGCCAATGAGTATGCCAATGGGTATGCCAATGAGTATGCCAATGAGTATGCTAACGGGTATGCCAATGAGTATGCCAATGGGTATGTCAATGAGTATGCCAATGAGTATGCTAACGGGTATGGCAATGAGTATGCCAATGGGTATGTCAATGAGTATGCCAATGGGTATGTCAATGGGTATGTCAATGAGTATGCCAATGGGTATGTCAATGAGTATGCCAATGGGTATGCTAATGGGTATGTCAATGAGTATGTCAATGAGTATGCCAATGGGTATGCCAATGGGTATGTCAATGAGTATGTCAATGAGTATGCCAATGGGTATGCCAATGGGTATGTCAATGGGTATGTCAATGAGTATGCCAATGGGTATGTCAATGAGTATGCCAATGGGTATGCTAATGGGTATGTCAATGAGTATGTCAATGAGTATGCCAATGGGTATGCCAATGGGTATGTCAATGAGTATGCCAATGGGTATGCTAATGGGTATGCTAATGAGTATTTAAATGAGTATGCTAATGGGGGTATACTGCTCCTCCCTTCAGCCTAAGTTTAGCAGCCCCAAACTGAGTGATGCCGGAGCATTGCTATAAAGTCCCATACAATATCCAGGGCTTGATTATCTGCCAAATAACGAGCCTTTATCAAGAGGGGCCCAGACCCGCAGAGCAGAGAAGGCCAACCAGGCGCATTGAAGGAACGGCTTTATCTTATTTACACAGAAAGGAATGGGGAGATGAAGCTCCAGAGAGTAAATATAATCAAACTGTATAAATGAACACATGGTCAGTACAAACATTTGTCAATGTTTTTATTTCTTCTATAAAATTGTACAGTCCCAGTAGGGCGGGAATTGGTAAAACAGTTCAATGGATGCACAACGGATGCATGTACTGCCAGTAACTGCATGGGTGCGCATTCTAAGTCAGTTGCATGCATAGGTGCAGCAAGCCAAGGAACCCTGGAAATAGCATTTTTCATACGGCAGGAATTTATTCCAGGCACCTTAGTCTTTATCTGCCCTGTACTTTGCATTTTCCATGCATTTCATTGACGCAGATGGAACCAGTGGATTGGCACTGGGTGTAAGGAGTGTGTAATCTCTTTTTGGGGTTCCCAATTTATCCCACAGGGGTTCAGTTGGGTTGACATCAGAGCTTTGTTCACAGCAAACCCATGGACCTTACTTTGTGCACTGGGTGCATTGTGGGGCAGAAACAAGACAAGGTATTTCCCAAACTCTTGCCCCAAAGTAGAAAACATGGAATTGCCAAGAATGTGATAGTATGTCTTAGCCTAGTGATCCCCAACCCGTGGCCAGATCTGCCCCCCCAGGGGAATCTACCTGGACCCCAACTGTCAGCGGAGAGAGAGGACTCAGCGGGGAGTGGGACGGGGGAGCTGAGAGGGAGGATGGACGGCAGGTAGGACGAAAGGAGGGGGGAGGGGTTGGGGGGAAATGCGACCAGTTTGACCACATTTTGCCATGGAGGGGGGGGGAGGTGGGTGCTGTTGATGGTGGCCCGGCCCCCCAACAGTCTGAGGGGCCCTTGATACAGCCCCTTGGGTCAGAAGTTTGAGGACCCCTGAGTTAACTTTTAGTACGATGTATAGAGTAATATTCTTAGACAATTTGCAATTGGTCTTCATTTTTTATTACTGTCAGTTTTTTTTTTTTTACTTTAAAATTTTACTTTTAAATTTTACTTTTTGTTCGGCAGCTCTCCAGTTCGGAATTTCAGCAGTTATCTGGTTGCTAGGGTCCAATTTACCATTAGTAACCAGGGTGTGGTTATAGAGAGTGACTGATACATGAATAGGAGAGGGGCTGAATAGAAAGATAAGGAATAAAAAGTACCAATAACAATAAAACTGGAGCCTCACAGAGCAATAGGTTTTTGGCTGCCGGGGTCAGTGACCCCCTTGACAGCTGGAAAGAGGCAGAAGAAGGCGGCAAATAATTAAAAAACTAAAAAAGACCAATTAAAAAGTTGCTTAGAAGTGGCCATTCTATAATACATTAAACGTTAACTTCCCCTTTATTTCGCCCATAAAACCCCCACTGCTCCCGGTCAATAGTCCTGCCCTGACGTTGCAGTAGAACAATCTCTGTAGGACGTCCCTGCTCTACACTCCGGTTTGCTCTCTCGCCCCTGTGACCCAAACAATAACAATTGATACAATAAACAACGAGCAGAACATCAACATTCCTGGACTTCAAAACATTCCACATGATGTTTCAATCAGCGCGGCCTAATGATCTATTTTGCAAATAGCCCGCGAGATTCCCAACGCGGGTAGGAAAGCCTAATCCCTAGCAGATCTGCGCAGTGTGTTTATAAGTGCACCCCGGGGAGCTTGGCGTTTCCAACCTACCATGATTGTTTAATTGGTATCATGTGTTTTCTCAGATGCTGAAATTGGCTTCTCGTTGGACAGGCGTATGGATGGGACCAAGGGCCGCTATGATGATACATCTCGCTCCTTAAACAAAAGCGCCCTCGGAATCCCTGCCATCATTACTATTTCATCACCCACATTAGTCTGTCTTACATGTGTATATTTCAATGTTGTCAACGTTCTCTTTGTTCTTCTCAAGCCAATTCCATTTATAGAATCTGGAATGGTATAACGGGGTAGGGGGACAAGAGGTACATCTCCATGGGGTTCCAGAAAAACAATATTTAGTGTTATTTATCCACCCACTTGTAAGAGGGACCATTAGGGGGACAGGAGGTACATCTAAATGGGGTTCCAGGGGTTTCATAAAAACAATATTTAGTGTTATTTATCCACCCACTTGTAAGAGGTACCATTAGGGGGACAAGAGGTACATCTAAATGGGGTTCCAGGAGTTCCAGAAAAACGATATTTAGTGTTATTTATCCACCCATTTGTAAGAGGGACAAGAGGTACATCTAAATGGGGTTCCAGGGGTACCATAAAAACAATATTTAATGTTATTTATCCACCCACTTGTAAGAGGTACCATTAGGGGGACAAGAGGTACATCTAAATGGGGTTCCAGGAGTTCCAGAAAAACGATATTTGGTGTTATTTATCCACCCACTTGTAAGAGGTACCATAAGGGGGACAAGAGGTACATCTCCATGGGGTTCCAGAAAAACAATATTTAGTGTTATTTATCCACCCACTTGTAAGAGGGGCCATTAGGGGGACAAGAGGTACATCTCCATGGGGTTCCAGAAAAACAATATTTAGTGTTATTTATCCACCCACTTGTAAGAGGGGCCATTAGGGGGACAAGAGGTACATCTCCATGGGGTTCCAGAAAAACAATATTTAGTGTTATTTATCCACCCACTTGTAAGAGGGACCATTAGGGGGACAAGAGGTACATCTCCATGGGGTTCCAGAAAAACAATATTTAGTGTTATTTATCCACCCACTTGTATGGGGTCCCAGGGTGATAAGTGGGCATTGATGCTCTTCCAGGCTCAGACTGTGATGTGCAAGGCTCACCTGGGCTACCACTACAGGAGCCCCTGCTGTGATTTCCACCCCCCCAGGGGTACCTGATACCCGCCCAACCCTGCCCCCCCCCCCGAAGCGCACATACCTCATCTTCAGCAGTAGATATCACTGGCAGATATTGGGTCTGGTTCAGTGGTGCCCCACTTGCCCAGTCCAACCCTTTGCTTTTCAGGTAAAGAAAGGGTGCCAAGAGCAAGCCAAGAGTTGTCTTATGGCCACTATAGCCAGCTAGTCATTGGTCCAGTAGCAGGGGTGTTTTGATAGAGGAAGAGGTTTGTCCGGTTTGATCTAACTTGAAAGTTAATAAATAATAAAAGTTAATAATAACTAAACTTTGCTGAGAACATTGAGCACTGTCCTGAGTGTGAAAAGGGCTGACCAAGATCAGAAAATGGGGAGTCACTGAGGACAACTTAGGTGGCATGAATCATAGTGCCACAGTATGTCTAGCCCAATTCCTTATTGGGCTTTAGGTAGGTCCAAACCTTCTCAAAGGCCATGGGGTCCAAGCCAGCAAACTAACTTCACCCTGAAGTTCAACCAGTGGAGGTTTAAGCCCTCCTGAATTGAAATGGAATCCCTTGCACCAGTACCAAAAAAACTGGGCCTCAAATCTGCAGCCAATACACTGGTAGAGCAAGAAGGGGTCCAACAAGAAGAGAAACAGAATGTTCCCATATTTCAACCTTGCACAAACCCCAATAGAAATAGCAGGTCAAAGTGGGAAAGTGCCGCTCTGTGCAACCACATTGTTCCTTCACGGTTAAGAAAGCTTTTTGGCCGAATCCCAAGCTATCAAGTATTTTCGATGCTCGAAATCCTGTCCAAAACAAATGATTTATTTCATCAAGCGCTTCTCTCTTCCCTGTTTATTCTCCATAGAAATGTCAAGCAGATATTTGATTTGAATGCAACACTTTGCTCTTTCTGCTTCCAGTAAATGGTCTCGGCAGCTGCCAATATCCTTTCCTTCTGCTTTTATTGTGCAGCTCGGCTCTCCCGGGATATGTGCATGGAATTCAAATTTCAGCTTCAGATACTCTAAAGCCAAGATGAAGCCTGCCTCCATCACAGATGTCCACCTTACAGGGCTGATATCTACCAATTCCATGGCCAATTAAAACCCAACTACACCCAGTTACATACCAGCTTACAAAATAAATGTATATTCCAATTCCCTGGTCAATGAAATGCTGGAAAAGGGGAAAGAAGGATGACCAAGACCCAAATGAGAAACCTGAAGACCCAACGAGAAGACATTCAGGAGAAACACTATGCCCAGGAGTCCAATGCAACTTGAAGGCACATAGCAATACATATTAACTATTGAGAACATCATTGATTTCCCTAGGTGAGATTATATAGAGGCAATTTTTTTCTCCATTTTCAAGCAATCAGGGCCTTTTTAGAATATTCCCCTTTCAGATGTTTCAGAAGGCTTCCTCCCGTTCCTCCTAACACTTTTCCCCATGCAAATACTTCAAAGGACGTATAGCCAAGAAGGTCTTTTCATCTAAATAAGATATGTCTGAGATGAGGCATGATGCATCTACATCTACCTAGACAAGAAGTCTTTTATGAGCTAGTCTTTTATGGTGAAGCTCCTCTGGGGTTGTCTCACTCATTGCAGATGCCATCTTTGGAAGGAGATGCCCAGATTCCATATATCTAGGTTCTGCAGATAAGAAGAGCAACCAAGTAGCCCACAATTCATCAATGAAGCAAAGGCAGCACAGCAGAACTTGGTCATCAGCAGTGAGGGCTACTGTGCATTCCCCAAGTTGAGAAGGGTGAGGGACACTCAGGGGAGGCTGATTGAAGACCACATAAAGAACAGGAGTAGGGATAATCAATTATTTATAAGACTACCTAAGTCATTTGTACATCATGGGGTCAGAACAGAGCCCCCCAAACACACACCACTTTATCCACACACTTTCCAAGAAGCCCCACTCTCAGAAAAGAAGAGGCAAAGCTGCATAGAGAGGTTGGAGGCCATGTTACTTGATCTTCCAGTGGGCATACTGAGTTCATTGATCAACTCCAGGGACTGGGAGTTACGCGGCTAGGCACGGCAGCATTCTCACCAGCGGACTAGGCCCATATGGTTGGAGCGGTTGCTAATGGAAGCCTCTATGGAGGCTCTGTAATGTACTAATGCTGCTCAAAAGCAGAAAGGGTCGTCCCGATAACAATTAATTCCATTTTCAGCTTACTTGCCCTTTATCAAATGCAATATCTTTGTGGAAAGCAAGATGGCCTATCCTGCGCTGATTGCGTGTAAATATTTGCAGCTCATTAGCTTAGCATCTGTGCCTATTTACGTTATGCCTGTATATTACATATGGGTGCTTCCATAACATTGCTAGATTTACTATTAAGGCCAAAGAGGCCCAGACCGGGGTGCAGCTGGGGTACAAGTTCATCACTCATTATTAATGTTTGTATTGCAAGACTGACGGTTTAGGGTAGGCCTGGAAGACATCTGTGGATCTAGAGGGTTTAGGAGGACTTTTTCAGGGTGATTTTTTTCCTATAACGAGGGCACGTTCCATAATAGTCCATAATACCATAATAGTCCATTATATCTGAAGGCACCTCAACACTTCCAAAGCCAGGCAGACTCTATTAGTCAACTCTTACTGATAGCAGCCCATCTTTAACAGCATAACAGACTTAGTCCTAGTTAATTCTCAGTGCTAACGGTAACACCCTTACCTATAAAGCCCAATTTGTCCGGCTCCTCCCAACAACCACAAGCTCCTCCCCCCTTTATTAAGATAACATTCTAGACTATATGAAACCCTTTGGGTGAAAAAGGCTACAGCTGGTTTATTAATACTTATATATTAATAACAACCAACATATATAAACATCAGTAAAGTGTAAGTCAATGTAAACAATTACATTTATATAATATTTAACAATTAACACCCCTTCCACTGGGCCCCTCCCATTACTTTGGCCCCATGAATAACCCCTGATACGCTCTCCACTTCATACCTCCCCCCAAGGGAAACCCTTACCGATGCAGCGCCATACTAGTACCACCCCCCCTGCTCTGGAAGATGTTCATAGTAAACGAGAACACCCCCTTTATTCCTTTCTTATTTAACCCCTGCCGTAGGGTGATGCCACTAGACAGGACAGTGGGAAGGACTAAGACATCACAGGGGGCGGGGCTTTGAAATGGTGATCGGCAATTGGTCAATCTCAAAGAGTACTGCCGGGTTTTCCAAATTGGGGAAACTGGACAGGGGACAACCCTACCTTCCTAACAGGCACCCCAACAAACTACAATTCCCCATAATTCAAGACCCACTCCATTGGTTCCCTCCTACCCATCCCAGTTCCTGGCTCATGGGTCCGGCTCATAATTGCCCCCAATGCTGGGCATCACTGTGCATGAAGTGCAGTAGCCCACGTATCATGTATAACATTATTGGGCCCAGTAAAGAGAGTCGGTAGCGCGATATCAGTCAATGGAAATCATTTTATAAAGCAGGATTCTTCGGCAGTTTCCGCTATTCTTGGCCAGGGTTATTCTCCCTTTAGCTTATCGCTCTGATCCAAGTAACAAAATGTTCTTTATTCTCTGACCCCTTTGGCTGTAATTAAAATAAAAAAACAAAACAAAACACGCCCCCTTGTAAATATTGAAAAAAAAAAGTTCTGTACAAAATGGAATGTTCTGCTACAGAGAGTGGGGGGGTCACAGCGCCGACAGAAACCGGCACCGGCGCCGTTACTCCTTATTGTTGGTACAATGTCCCCAGCATTCTTTATTGCACTCAGGAGAATACAAGCATTGCTGAACTACACACACACAAGGTAACCATGTAACTACAACAGCAATGTGGGGATTCACTTACCTTGTTCATATTCTAAGGGAAACTATAATTAAAGGGGAACTTCACCCAAAAACAAGCTTTTTAAAAAAAAAAGTAAACACAAAAAAATGCAACCCTTACAGGGTTGGACTGGGGGGTGGGGGGCAGGGCTCACTGGGGCTCCTGCTCCAGGGGCCCTGCAGGTGCCCCCGCCGGGCACGTTTCCTAACCCGGGCACGTTTTCCCATACCCCCCTGCAGGGTCCCCCCTACCCCCCCTGCAGGGGCCCCCACCTGACTTCCTCCCCTGAGTGCAGGGAGGAATGGTCGGGCAGGGGGAGCGCAGGCAAAGGTTGGGTCTGGGCTGCCGGGCCCACTAGGGTTGGGGCCCACTGGGATTTTTCCTGGTATCCCAGTCCGACCCTGTTCCCTTCAGATTTAATTGCCATTTTTTCCCCACAATGCACTGGGGTTTCCAAGAATTCATGTGTCATTGGACATGCAAGGTGGGTATTGAATCAGACACAACTGCGCTCCATATGCCATAAATCAAGGAAGCAACCTGTGTCTATTAATGCAGAGCACTGTCAATCATATATAGCCTGCCCCGCCTCTATGCGGGGCAGGCAATTTCTTTCACTTTCCATTCAGCACTTCCTAGACGTCATTGCATTTATGTATCCTGTGCATGGGGTAATACAAAGCTTTGCCTTAAAGGAACAGTAACACCAAAATATGAAAGTGTTTCAAAGTAATTACAACGTAATGTACTGTTGCCCTGCACTGGTACAGCTGGAGTGTTTGCCTCAAAAAGGCTACTATAGTTTATATAAAAAAAGCTACTGTGTAGCCATGGGGGCAGCCATTAAAAGGAGAAAAGGCACAGGTTACTTAGCAGATAACAGATAAGCTCTGTAGAACATAATGGGGTTTTATCTGTTATCTGCTATGTAACCTGTGCCTTTTCTCCTTTTTTCCAGCATAAATGGCTGCCCCCGGGGCTACACAGCAGCTTATTTTTAAAAACTATAGTAGTCTTTATGAAGCAAACACACAACTTTTACCAGTGCAGGGCAGCAGTACATTATATTTTAATTACTTTTAAACACTTTCATTTTTTGGTGTTACTGTTCCTTTAATAACAGTGTTTACAAAATGGCGCCTCCCTGCTTGCTGTGATTGTGTACTTCCAAGACTGAAGGAAACAAAATTGATATCATTTATACAGTGTAAATAAAGTTTATTTTGCTCAACCAACGTGATAAAAAAGGATTTGGAATTATTTCCTAACGTGACAGTTCCCCTTTAATACCCTGAGCCCCTTGGTGTTACATAGGAACAAACCATTGGCCAAATTCCGTTTTTAATAACTCACCTTGCACATTCGAGAAAAAGCCGAAGTAATCGGGGCACGGCATCACCACCACTTCTCCGACGCTCGCCGACCTCCAACACGTTATGTTGTCCCATGATGCTTTGCAGCCTGCAGCCAATAGAGAGACACGTTATCCACCCGTAATCACTTCAAGGGGCACAAAGGAAAACTCAGGGTAGGAGCAGGCACTGGGGATTTATTTACAGCCACAGAAACACTGAAATACTTCTATGCAGTTGGTCAATTTTAAGCATTTGCAATGTCCCAGGGAATTACAGTTGACAAGGTTTTTTTTGTTTGTTTTCCATCAGAGATACAAGCCATTAGGTGGGACTTTAAAAGGAACATCGGCCGTTCTTCTGCTTAATTAACTAATGGATGATGGAGGTTGTTCTGCCATTTAGAATCAATAGGGAGGAAGGACTTGGGAAAGGCTCTAGGGATGTTCTTTTGTCTTTACAGTTTCCGTGTGATTGGTTCCAATGGTTTCTATGCTTCAGAAGGTTTAAAAAGGGAAGAGACGGGGGAGCAAGGCATTGTGGGTAACTGGAGTCTTGTACAGAAGGGAGCGGGGGTGTAGGAAGCAGACCATGTGGTTGCAAAGTAAGAGGGGGGGTTAGAAACGGGGGCCCAAAAGGCTCTAATTAATGAGTAAGTTTAATATATCTTGGTATAAAGGGCAGGAATTCTCATTACCCTTCTCAGTAAAACCCAATGCACAAAAAACTTCTCCTTATCTGTAAGCACGAGACACAGGCAGCAACTGGGTGGGAAAGAAAAGCTTCCTTATCTCTCGCTCAAATATAGTTAGAAAGTTTGGACAATTTTGACCATATCGACTGACTATCGGGGATACCATGAAAGTTGGTCGATATGGCCAAAATTGTCTAAACTTTCTAACACTGCAGAACCCAGTCTGCCCAAACCAAAAATGGCATCTCCTGGGGACCCCTGAGTATCAGCTGATGACACAGGGAGGGCCATTCCTCAGGTCCAGCCTTAAGGTGCTACCTACAGGTGGGCAATATCGGGCAATTCAGTCGTTTGGCCCTGGGGCGAAACGATCAAATTAAACCAACGGGTATAGGCGTCCGTGGGTTTGGGGACCGTATCAATGAGCCAATGCGTTCCCTGATCTGACTAATTTTTAAACCTGCCCGATCGAGATCTGGCCAATTTCAGGCCAGATATCGGTCGGGCAGGCCTGTCGGTAGTGCCCATACATAGGCCAATAAGCTGCTGAATTGGTCTAAGGGAACCTATTGGGTCCCATGCCACACATTGAGGGTTACCTCCAGCACCAGCTGCCGCCCTTCACTAGGTCAGACTGTGGGGCTCATTTATAAACACTGAGCATGACCAGTAACCAATCAGTAATTAGCTTGTTTAAGCTACCGGCAGATTGTACAATGAAAGTACGCATTTAATTGGTTGCCATGGGAAACTGCCCAAGTACAAAGGGTACACTCACTAAAGAGTCAGACTCTGCCCTATGGGGCTATAGCTCTGGTACCCACGGCCTTCCCCTTTGTACCTCCTATAACCCTCTAACTGGATCAAGCCCTCTGTTCCCATGTAGCCCTATGGGATACTCTAGAAATCAATCCGATCATTACAGATAGCATTAATCCCTCTGTGATCCCTTCCCGCTGTATCTCAGATACTGTAGCTTTCCTGTCTATTGAAGAGCTAGTACCACTTCCTCAGGCTGACGGACCACAAGCGCCCATAGTCCTCCTGTTGTGTTATACCTTTTAACACACGCAACTATTACTCCTATTATCAGCAGGGCTTGTGTTATATCCAGGGGACCCTGGAAGAAGCAGTATACAGGTCACCAACATAGGCTGGGAGGGTGATCCCCATTAGGAAACCCAAAACTGAATCAAAAGGCCATTTTCCAATACTACAGCGTGGTACTAAATGAGAGAAATGTATGTACTGTTTGCTGTACTGGAAATACAGGTATCGGATATGGGACGGCCATCTCTCATAGACTCCATTACAAGCAAATAATTCTAATTTTGAAAAATGATTTCCTTTTTTTCTATAATAATAAAACAGTACCTGTACTTGATCCCAACTAAGATATAATTACCCCTTATTGGGGGCAGAACAGCCCTATTGGGTTTATTTCATGGTTAAATGATTCCCTTTTCTCTGTAATAATAAAACAGTACCTGTACTTGATCCCAACTAAGATATAATTACCCCTTATTGGGGCAGAACAGCCCTATTGGGTTTATTTAATGGTTAAATGATTTCCTTTTTTTCTATAATAATAAAACAGTACCTGTACTTGATCCCAACTAAGATATAATTACCCCTTATTGGGGCAGAACAGCCCTATTGGGTTTATTTCATGGTTAAATGATTCCCTTTTCTCTGTAATAATAAAACAGTACCTGTACTTGATCCCAACTAAGATATAATTACCCCTTATTGGGGCAGAACAGCCCTATTGGGTTTATTTAATGGTTAAATGATTTCCTTTTTTTCTATAATAATAAAACAGTACCTGTACTTGATCCCAACTAAGATATAATTACCCCTTATTGGGGCAGAACAGCCCTATTGGGTTTATTTCATGGTTAAATGATTCCCTTTTCTCTGTAATAATAAAACAGTACCTGTACTTGATCCCAACTAAGATATAATTACCCCTTATTGGGGCAGAACAGCCCTATTGGGTTTATTTAATGGTTAAATGATTCCCTTTTTCTCTGTAATAATAAAACAGTACCTGTACTTGATCCCAACTAAGATATAATTACCCCTTATTGGGGGCAGAACAGCCCTATTGGGTTTATTTCATGGTTAAATGATTCCCTTTTCTCTGTAATAATAAAACAGTACCTGTACTTGATCCCAACTAAGATATAATTACCCCTTATTGGGGGCAGAACAGCCCTATTGGGTTTATTTAATGGTTAAATGATTCCCTTTTTCTCTGTAATAATAAAACAGTACCTGTACTTGATCCCAACTAAGATATAATTACCCCTTATTGGGGGCAGAACAGCCCTATTGGGTTTATTTCATGGTTAAATGATTCCCTTTTCTCTGTAATAATAAAACAGTACCTGTACTTGATCCCAACTAAGATATAATTACCCCTTATTGGGGGCAGAACAGCCCTATTGGGTTTATTTAATGGTTAAATGATTCCCTTTTTCTCTGTAATAATAAAACAGTACCTGTACTTGATCCCAACTAAGATATAATTACCCCTTATTGGGGGCAGAACAGCCCTATTGGGTTTATTTAATGGTTAAATGATTCCCTTTTCTCTGTAATAATAAAACAGTACCTGTACTTGATCCCAACTAAGATATAATTACCCCTTATTGGGGGCAGAACAGCCCTATTGGGTTTATTTCATGGTTAAATGATTCCCTTTTCTCTGTAATAATAAAACAGTACCTGTACTTGATCCCAACTAAGATATAATTACCCCTTATTGGGGGCAGAACAGCCCTATTGGGTTTATTTCATGGTTAAATGATTCCCTTTTCTCTGTAATAATAAAACAGTACCTGTACTTGATCCCAACTAAGATATAATTACCCCTTATTGGGGGCAGAACAGCCCTATTGGGTTTATTTCATGGTTAAATGATTCCCTTTTCTCTGTAATAATAAAACAGTACCTGTACTTGATCCCAACTAAGATATAATTACCCCTTATTGGGGGCAGAACAGCCCTATTGGGTTTATTTAATGGTTAAATGATTCCCTTTTCTCTGTAATAATAAAACAGTACCTGTACTTGATCCCAACTAAGATATAATTACCCCTTATTGGGGGCAGAACAGCCCTATTGGGTTTATTTCAGGGTTAAATGATTCCCTTTTCTAGAAATAATAAAAAATGAAGACCAACTGCAAATTGTCTCAGTATATCACTCTTTACATCATACTAAAAGTTAACTCAACAACAACCCCTTTAAGTCAACAGCACAGTGTAGCTCTGACTTATCCAATATATTTTATTTTCTGCATTACTGACACCAGGCTCTCGGTCCGACTGTTCCTTTATCCGGAAAATTGAGGTTTCACGGAGCGAAAACTTTAGCAGCAGTACCAGGGATTGGCAAGTAATTGAAAGTGCATTTCTGGGCAGAATACTAACAAAAATCTATTAAGAAAGGCCCCCGGCAGGAATCGGCTGAACTCATCAACAAACTTAGGGCATTTGATGGAAATGAGAAATTGCTATTCTGCTTCTGCGGGGTGTAAATATAAACTCAGCCCAGATACTAATGTCTGGATCTGCCACTGTGACAGAATGCTCTGTTATACAGATAGCTAGAATCTCAGCCATAAAGCAGGGCAGGACTGCTGCTTACAATGGGGGGATCAGATAGGATCTGTGCCACTGTGACAGAATGCTCTGTTATACAGATAGCTAGAATCTCAGCCATAAAGCAGGGCAGGACTGCTGCTTACAATGGGGGGGATCAGATAGGATCTGTGCCACTGTGACAGAATGCTCTGTTATACAGATAGCTAGAATCTCAGCCATAAAGCAGGGCAGGACTGCTGCTTACAATGGGGGGATCAGATAGGATCTGTGCCACTGTGACAGAATGCTCTGTTATACAGATAGCTAGAATCTCAGCCATAAAGCAGGGCAGGACTGCTGCTTACAATGGGGGGATCAGATAGGATCTGTGCCACTGTGACAGAATGCTCTGTTATACAGATAGCTAGAATCTCAGCCATAAAGCAGGGCAGGACTGCTGCTTACAATGGGGGGATCAGATAGGATCTGTGCCACTGTGACAGAATGCTCTGTTATACAGATAGCTAGAATCTCAGCCATAAAGCAGGGCAGGACTGCTGCTTACAATGGGGGGGATCAGATAGGATCTGTGCCACTGTGACAGAATGCTCTGTTATACAGATAGCTAGAATCTCAGCCATAAAGCAGGGCAGGACTGCTGCTTACAATGGGGGGGTCAGATAGGATCTGTGCCACTGTGACAGAATGCTCTGTTATACAGATAGCTAGAATCTCAGCCATAAAGCAGGGCAGGACTGCTGCTTACAATGGGGGGATCAGATAGGATCTGTGCCACTGTGACAGAATGCTCTGTTATACAGATAGCTAGAATCTCAGCCATAAAGCAGGGCAGGACTGCTGCTTACAATGGGGGGATCAGATAGGATCTGTGCCACTGTGACAGAATGCTCTGTTATACAGATAGCTAGAATCTCAGCCATAAAGCAGGGCAGGACTGCTGCTTACAATGGGGGGATCAGATAGGATCTGTGCCACTGTGACAGAATGCTCTGTTATACAGATAGCTAGAATCTCAGCCATAAAGCAGGGCAGGACTGCTGCTTACAATGGGGGGGATCAGATAGGATCTGTGCCACTGTGACAGAATGCTCTGTTATACAGATAGCTAGAATCTCAGCCATAAAGCAGGGCAGGACTGCTGCTTACAATGGGGGGGTCAGATAGGATCTGTGCCACTGTGACAGAATGCTCTGTTATACAGATAGCTAGAATCTCAGCCATAAAGCAGGGCAGGACTGCTGCTTACAATGGGGGGATCAGATAGGATCTGTGCCACTGTGACAGAATGCTCTGTTATACAGATAGCTAGAATCTCAGCCATAAAGCAGGGCAGGACTGCTGCTTACAATGGGGGGATCAGATAGGATCTGTGCCACTGTGACAGAATGCTCTGTTATACAGATAGCTAGAATCTCAGCCATAAAGCAGGGCAGGACTGCTGCTTACAATGGGGGGATCAGATAGGATCTGTGCCACTGTGACAGAATGCTCTGTTATACAGATAGCTAGAATCTCAGCCATAAAGCAGGGCAGGACTGTGACTGTGAAGAAACATCTTTTTATTTGCACCTGAACCCCTCAGGTATATTTATATGTATCAGAGCAGGGACCTTATTCCCTACATATTATAGTTATTAAAACAAACCTGTAACCAAAGCATCAGACAAATGCCCCTTTGCCCCCTCCGTTGTGCTTGGCACAGAAATCCCCCGGTCAGGGAGCCAGACAGAGAGGCCTATGGGACCCCCAGTTATATGACCGACTCCCAAGCACAGAGAGACCTCAGGCTGAGTGACGCTAAGCAGACCCCGGGCTAAAATAATCCGCAGCCAATTAGACAGACGGTTTCCCTGTGGGAAGAAAGTACCAGGGAATCTGTTTGGGGACGTCATTTAAATAGCGATCATTTCTGTGATTCCTACAGCTGAGGAATCAGAAGCAAAATCTTTCTACATATTTATATATATATATTATGTATCAGCAGCAGTTATGCAGCTTTCAGCCTCTACATATCGACAGTAAATTGTTACGCGTGGGAGCAGCCATATTGCTTGACTGGGCGGAGACTATCTACACTGGGCTCAACAGAATGGTGAAATCTATGGCTGCAAGTAGGATCTGGGCGGGGGGGCAGGGAGGAGGGTGTTAGGGTGGGCAGGTGATGCCAGGGAGTGGTGCTGGAGAGTGGGCAGGTCTGTGACACTAAGGGGTGGGACTATGACAAAAAGATCAGTGATTGGCTGATCGCCGCATCATTCTCTTCAGAGTCCTATCCGGATTTTCCTATTTTGTGTTAAAGTTAATGACCAATTCTAAGCATCTTTCCAATTGGTCATCATTATTTATTTCTGATAGTTTCTGAATTATTTGACTTCTTTCCAATGGGGGTCACTGACCCCGGCAGCCAAACCCTATTGCTCTGTGAGGCTCCAGTTTTATCGTTATTGTTACTTTTTATTGCTCTTTTTTTCTATTCAGGTCCTCTTCTATTTAAATAACAGTCTCTCAGTCAAACCACTCCCTTGTTGCTAAGGTAATTTGGACCCTAGCAACCAGATTGCTGCCGAAATGCCAAACTCAAGAGCTTCTGAACAAAAACTTTAATAACTAAAACACTACCGATAATAAAAAATGAGGACCAATTGCAAATTGTCTCAGAATATTACTCTCTACATCATACTAAAGGTGAGGAATTGAACCCATGACTGGATCTGAAAGCTGTGGGGGTCCCTGTTTCCCACCACTACAGCCCCGGAGGAAAATCCGGGCGCGTCGGCGGTTCGGGGGAAGTTGCCGTGTTTGCAAACAATCACAGAGCTGGCGGGGTCACATTTACGCCAAATGGTTTTTCCCATAAGACACAAGGAGCGGTTAATGTAAAGCAGAGGCCATAAATGAGGCAAAAATAAGTATAAAATGATATTTAGAGAGGAATAAATGCGACTTCCTGGGCTCATTGTGCTAATGGCGCGTTTCCTGGGCAACGGGCAGTCTCAGGCCACCGGTTCCAGGGGAATTAATAGCAGGTTACAAAGAGGGCTCCGCGGCCGCTGTCTGTATATATATATATATATATATATATATTTCTTATTCCTTTGGTATTGATTCTAAAACCAGTAAATATACGCATTAAGGCATAACTGTGATTGCTGCAACGCCAGAAAGTGAAACTGTCCCCACTATGGGATCACAAGGGGATAACAGGACAACAGGGGATTGTGGGAAAGGGGAAGCACTACAGTTGTTATGGAAACCACGAGCTGAGAGTGACATCACAATGGAGGTCATGGCCCCTTTATTGGAGCTCCCTATTGTACATAATGGTTTGGGTTTCTGTACCAGCCCAAGGCCCCTAAGGAAGATATGTGCCCCAAAAGATGCCCCCAGTAGCCCCCCATCTTCTCTTCTTCCCAATACATGCTCTGAGCTTAGGGTCCCACTCACACTATACTGTATATATACAATATAAATGTTACAATAATGCTTAGTAATTAATTCAGATTGTTACTGAAACCAGAGCAGCTGCCCAGGCCCTACTGAGTATGTGCGGTGCCACTGACACTTCTAACTGATTCCACTATGGTGCCCCCCCCCCCCCCACCCCCCCCCCGTGACTACTCTGTATTACTGGATCGTTACTGCTATAGAGACGCTGAATCTTTAGGCTGGTTCAAAAGATTCCGTACGTAAAATATGGCATTTCTAGTCATATTGATTTTTAGGGTTTAGTTCTCCTTTA
Organism: Xenopus tropicalis; assembly: GCF_000004195.4. Taxonomy (NCBI): domain Eukaryota; kingdom Metazoa; phylum Chordata; class Amphibia; order Anura; family Pipidae; genus Xenopus; species Xenopus tropicalis. Next base: position 8,997,205 of record NC_030682.2, on the reverse strand, counting down.
ATTCCATGGGCCCTGATGGGAATACATTGAGCGTGTCCTTCGGCAGCGACAGAATAGTTAAGGATTTCTCTTGATCCTATTAAGCCTTCGGCAGAGCTGCGAATTGGAAGATCCACCCCAGGGGCCCGACAGTGACGGAGAGACAATAATTACATGTCTGCTCAGGAGAGAGGAGAGCTTACAATCTAATGGATAGGAAGTTACTGCTACAGTGTTGGGAGAGGCCAGGGTTAATTTGTTGCTTATTGAGGTTTGTATTGGGGTTCTGTGCCCATATAAAGGCACAAGGCTGCAGGCTGAGTTATACAGGGAACTCTGAGTATCACTCATGTATTATAAGGGATAATGTACCCCCTACTGTAAATGATAAGGATATTAGCAGTCACTGAGGGGTTCTGTGCCCATATAAAGGCACAAGGCTGCAGGCTGAGTTATACAGGGAACTCTGAGTATCACTCATGTATTATAAGGGATAATGTACCCCCTACTGTAAATGATAAGGATATTAGCAGTCACTGAGGGGTTCTGTGCCCCCCATATAAAGGCACAAGGCTGCAGGCTGAGTTATACAGGGAACTCTGAGTATCACTCATGTATTATAAGGGATACTGTACCCCCTACTGTAAATGATAAGGATATTAGCAGTCACTGAGGGGTTCTGTGCCCCCCATATAAAGGCACAAGGCTGCAGGCTGAGTTATACAGGGAACTCTGAGTATCACTCATGTATTATAAGGGATAATGTACCCCCTACTGTAAATGATAAGGATATTAGCAGTCACTGAGGGGTTCTGTGCCCATATAAAGGCACAAGGCTGCAGGCTGAGTTATACAGGGAACTCTGAGTATCACTCATGTATTATAAGGGATAATGTACCCCCTACTGTAAATGATAAGGATATTAGCAGTCACTGAGGGGTTCTGTGCCCATATAAAGGCACAAGGCTGCAGGCTGAGTTATACAGGGAACTCTGAGTATCACTCATGTATTATAAGGGATAATGTACCCCCTACTTTAAATGATAAGGATATTAGCAGTCACTGAGGGGTTCTGTGCCCATATAAAGGCACAAGGCTGCAGGCTGAGTTATACAGGGAACTCTGAGTATCACTCATGTATTATAAGGGATAATGTACCCCCTACTGTAAATGATAAGGATATTAGCAGTCACTGAGGGGTTCTGTGCCCATATAAAGGCACAAGGCTGCAGGCTGAGTTATACAGGGAACTCTGAGTATCACTCATGTATTATAAGGGATACTGTACCCCCTACTGTAAATGATAAGGATATTAGCAGTCACTGAGGGGTTCTGTGCCCATATAAAGGCACAAGGCTGCAGGCTGAGTTATACAGGGAACTCTGAGTATCACTCATGTATTATAAGGGATAATGTACCCCCTACTTTAAATGATAAGGATATTAGCAGTCACTGAGGGGTTCTGTGCCCATATAAAGGCACAAGGCTGCAGGCTGAGTTATACAGGGAACTCTGAGTATCACTCATGTATTATAAGGGATACTGTACCCCCTACTGTAAATGATAAGGATATTAGCAGTCACTGAGGGGTTCTGTGCCCATATAAAGGCACAAGGCTGCAGGCTGAGTTATACAGGGAACTCTGAGTATCACTCATGTATTATAAGGGATAATGTACCCCCTACTGTAAATGATAAGGATATTAGCAGTCACTGAGGGGTTCTGTGCCCATATAAAGGCACAAGGCTGCAGGGAGTTATACAGGGAACTCTGAGTATCACTCATGTATTATAAGGGATAATGTACCCCCTACTGTAAATGATAAGGATATTAGCAGTCACTGAGGGGTTCTGTGCCCATATAAAGGCACAAGGCTGCAGGCTGAGTTATACAGGGAACTCTGAGTATCACTCATGTATTATAAGGGATTATGTACCCCCTACTGTAAATGATAAGGATATTAGCAGTCACTGAGGGGTTCTGTGCCCATATAAAGGCACAAGGCTGCAGGCTGAGTTATACAGGGAACTCTGAGTATCACTCATGTATTATAAGGGATTATGTGTGTATATACATATATTTATACACATACCCCCATATGTAATAAAAGGCAATAAGTTTGCCCAGGAGCAGTAACCCATAGCAACCAATAAAATCATTGCTTTTAAACAGGTGACCAGTAAATGCTACCTGCTGACTGGTTGCTATGAGTTACTGCTCCTGGGCAAACTTAGTGCCTTTTATTACATATGGGGGTTAGTGAGAAAAACATGACAGCCCTTCCCTTGTGTAAAAAAGATATTTATGTACAGATGTTTGTAGCCTGATGTACCAAACAATTCGCTTACAAAAACAAACATTTTTTTAAAAACACATTAAGCCGTTCAGCTGCCTTCTGGGAAAAGTTGAAAAGATAAAAAATAAATTCTATTATTGAGAAGGGAAAGTAGGGCAGCTGAGCTGGCGTCCGGGCTTTTCTCGATAGTATTTGGGGGGCGTCGCAAGAAATCAATGAACCAATAAAGTGGAGGTTAATAACTGGTTATAAATACAGATGATTGGTTATTGTGTGTGTGGGGGGCGGGGGTAATACTGTCATTTCTAAAGCCCAGAACAACATAATCGGTGTCCCTAGGGACTCGGAGTGATAGAAATTAAAGGGTAAGTCAAAATAAACAATTTCTATGGAAAAATAGACTTCATTTAAAGGGAAACTACACCTTAATGATTCTTAAGCTATAATAAAACAAAACAAAATGTAACTGTAAACAGTTTTCCATGGTTAATACTTAATACTACATAATAATACAGAGTAATAATAATACAGAGTATTATTCTCAGCGCGACTCCTAGGGCAAAGTAGCACATTAGGAAAATAGTTTTTGAATGGAGTTCCCCTTTAAAATGATACCGACCCACTGGGGAAGGGGCGGCGCTATTTATTATGCTACAGTATAGGAACGTCGGCCGCTGTAACTGATTTTGTAATGGGCTGCCCGGGTCACGACTTAATCCTCTGAATTGAACGGCGTCCTGATGTCACGTGATGATGTCAGCGGTTTGCTTGATGACATCATCACCCCCTATGTCTAGGTTTATAACATGGCAAAGGTGGTAACCCTGGTGCCGAATCAAACTGAGGTGTGCAGGAACCACTGAGGCTGCCGCCCTAGGGGCCCGACACCCCCCCCAGGGGCCACTGCCACAGCCCCCACACTTCCCCCGGGGGTCCCCCACTGACTGCCCAACCCCCATCCCCTATTTTTTTCGCCGCGCGCAGCAACTTTTAACCCTTTCCAATCAGGAAATTAGATTCGGATTCGGTTTGGGATTCGGCAGAACCCGTCAGGGTGGGAGATTGGCGGCCCAGGGGGAGTACAGCAGGGATCTGGGGTTCTTGGCCCAGTCGGACCCTGGCCAAGTATGGGCCGCAATATGCCCTATTTTTTTTCCCGTTCTGTGGCCGTGCTCGTTCAATAGATACAGTGCTGACTTAACTTTCAGATCATTCCCTTGTCACTAAGGTAATTGGACCCTAGCAACCACATAGCTGCTGAAACTCCAAGCTGGAGATCTGCTAAACAAAAACTGAAATACCTAAGAAACTACAGATAATAAAAAATGAAGACCAATTGCAAATTGTCTTGGACAGTGATCTCTCTACATCATACTAAAAGTTAACTGAAAAGTGAACAACCCATATAACCGTTCTGATATACAGATGCCGCCATATTGCCCAACAGAAGGAGCCGGCACCATATACAGGCATAGGATCCATTATTCAGAATGCTCGGAACCTTTCCATAATTTGGATCTCCATACCTTAAGTCTACTAAAAAATCAATAAAACATTCATTAAACCCCATGGGATTGTTTTGCATCCAATAAGGATTATTTATATTTTATTTGGGATCAAGTACAGGTACTGTTTTATTATTACAGAGAAAAGGGAATCATTTAACCATTAAATAAACCCAATAGGGCTGTTCTGCCCCCAATAAGGGGTAATTATATCTTAGTTGGGATCAAGTACAGGTACTGTTTTATTATTACAGAGAAAAGGGAATCATTTAACCATGAAACAAACCCAATAGGGCTGTTCTGCCCCCAATAAGGGGTAATTATATCTTAGTTGGGATCAAGTACAGGTACTGTTTTATTATTACAGAGAAAAGGGAATCATTTAACCATTAAATAAACCCAATAGGGCTGTTCTGCCCCCAATAAGGGGTAATTATATCTTAGTTGGGATCAAGTACAGGTACTGTTTTATTATTACAGAGAAAAGGGAATCATTTAACCATTAAATAAACCCAATAGGGCTGTTCTGCCCCCAATAAGGGGTAATTATATCTTAGTTGGGATCAAGTACAGGTACTGTTTTATTATTACAGAGAAAAGGGAATCATTTAACCATGAAACAAACCCAATAGGGCTGTTCTGCCCCCAATAAGGGGTAATTATATCTTAGTTGGGATCAAGTACAGGTACTGTTTTATTATTACAGAGAAAAGGGAATCATTTAACCATTAAATAAACCCAATAGGGCTGTTCTGCCCCCAATAAGGGGTAATTATATCTTAGTTGGGATCAAGTACAGGTACTGTTTTATTATTACAGAGAAAAGGGAATCATTTAACCATTAAATAAACCCAATAGGGCTGTTCTGCCCCAATAAGGGGTAATTATATCTTAGTTGGGATCAAGTACAGGTACTGTTTTATTATTACAGAGAAAAGGGAATCATTTAACCATTAAATAAACCCAATAGGGCTGTTCTGCCCCCAATAAGGGGTAATTATATCTTAGTTGGGATCAAGTACAGGTACTGTTTTATTATTACAGAGAAAAGGGAATCATTTAACCATTAAATAACCCAATAGGGCTGTTCTGCCCCCAATAAGGGGTAATTATATCTTAGTTGGGATCAAGTACAGGTACTGTTTTATTACTACGGAGAAAAAGGAAATCAGTTTTAAAATTCTATATTATTGATTAAAATGGAGTCTATGGGAGATGGCCTTTCCGTAATTCGGAGCTTTCTGGATAATGGGTTTCCAGATAAGGGATCCTATACCTGTACTGCGCATTCCTCTCCCACGATGTGTGTTTCCCAGCACCAGAACCCTCTCTAAACCCTCCTGCGTTGCTTTCAGCCCATCTGTAATCACTGGAAGCTAAAAATATTAGCTCTCTATGTTAAATAGGGCCTGAAATGTATTTCTGCTCCAGGAACCCGCGCCGGGAGAGGGCCACCTCGGAGATGAAACGCAGGAGGTAGATAAGAGTTTTATAAGGAACCCCCCCCCCCCCCCATGCCAGCTTCGCTTCGATCCATCTCCTGGCGCCGCACCGCTTGGATTGATAAACTAATTGGATGCCAAGGAATTTCTATAGTCATCACAAGCCCAATGTGGAGCTGTCAGGGCTCACTTTGCATTCAATGAATCAGCGGTACCGATACAGGAATGTAGAGAGGATGGGGGTCAGGCCCGGGCGTAATCATGCAGGATTCCAAGCTGACTGTTAACTCCGAACGTAAACTTTAAGCGATAGATAAAATGGAAAAAGTGACTGGAATGTTACTGGAAACATCGGTTGAACTCACAGCATTGCTCAGGTTCATGTTGTCCAGTTATCTAATCAGAATAGCCGAGATATGCCCAGGGGCGCCCCCCACTGCGGCCAAAAAACCGCCCCCGAAAATACCTCTGCTTTAAATAGACCTGGAATTACCGGGCACAACATGCAGAAGGAAGTATCTTTACTTGATAAGGAGATTCTACTGGCATGGATATTCTGATATCCATGCCAGGCATAGATTTATTCGAACGAAACTGCAGCAAAAAAAAAAAACGGCGCATCAGCGTGCATAAAAAAATAAAATGTTGCACGGTTGGTGTAAGAAAAAAACAATGGACTTTAATGTATCTGGGGTGAGGAAATTAAAATTGTTTGCGTAAAAGTTGCGTGGTAGCAATTCTTTTCGCAGTTTTGGCAATTTTTTGGTCAAGCAAAATGGAACAGATTGACTCATCACTATCCGATTCTATTCAACCCAGAGGTACATTCAGGTTTTGCTGCCCCGTGTGGTTGTGTGGGGATTAGTGAGAAGCGAATCGGTTCCATTTTGCTACACTGGCAAAGTCACGTAATGGCAATAATTCACAAAAACTCAATGGGTGTTTTTTGCAGCAACTTTTTTAATACTGTGCAACTTTTTTATTGCGCCCATTGGTGGTTTTTCAGGGCCGAAACCTTGCGATAAAATTTAATTCATCCCTAGTGGGGTTGGTGCCCCCCTGAGGGGATTTGGAGCAGCGGGGCTCAACCTGAAGGCCAGTTAGGTTGAGAATTGAAAAATTGGCCATTTGCTTTAATAGGTACTCCTAAAAAACCAAGTTGGAGTCCAAGAAGGGTGAGCATGGGGAGAACAGTCATCCTGGCTGAACTGAATCCTAATTAGCATCAATTAGCATATGCTAATTAGAATTTGGAAAGGGTTAAATCGGCAGCGAAAAAAAACATTTAGCCCCTTTCGATCCTAATCAGCATATGTTAAAAAGGATTCGGTTCGGGATTCGGCCGAATCCTGCTGGGTGGGTTCGGTGCATCCCTAGTACTGATGAGCGAATTTTTTTGCCCGGCATAGATTTATTCGAAGGAAATTATTTGATTTGCTCTCCTAGATACTTCTCAAAGCCCAGCTTGGATCAGTTAGGGTAAGAATTGGGGAGAATGGTCATCTGCTCTCCTAAATATGCCTAGCCTGAAGGTCACTTAGGATGAGAATTATGGATAATAGACATTTGTTCTCATAGATACCCCTGAAAGCCCAGCATGAAGGCCAGTTAGGGTGAGAATAGGGAGAACAGTCATCTGCTCTCCTAAATAAGCCCAGCCTGAAGCATTAGAATTATAATGGACCTTTGCTCTCCTAGATACTCCTGAAAGCCCAGCTTGAAGACCAGTTAGGGTGAGAATAGGGAGAACAGTCATCTGCTCTCCTAAATAAGCCCAGCCTGAAGCATTAGAATTATAATGGACCTTTGCTCTCCTAGATACTCCTGAAAGCCCAGCTTGAAGACCAGTTAGGGTGAGAATAGGGAGAACAGTCATCTGCTCTCCTAAATAAGCCCAGCCTGAAGCATTAGAATTATAATGGACCTTTGCTCTCCTAGATACTCCTGAAAGCCCAGCTTGAAGACCAGTTAGGGTGAGAATAGGGGGAACTGTCATCTGCTCTCCTAAATACGCCCAAGCCTGAAGGTCATTTAGGATGAGAATTATGGATAATAGACATTTGTTCTCATAGATACCCCTGAAAGCCCAGCATGAAGGCCAGTTAGGGTGAGAATAGGGAGAACAGTCATCTGCTCTCCTAAATAAGCCCAGCCTGAAGCATTAGAATTATAATGGACCTTTGCTCTCCTAGATACTCCTGAAAGCCCAGCTTGAAGACCAGTTAGGGTGAGAATAGGGGGAACTGTCATCTGCTCTCCTAAATACGCCCAAGCCTGAAGGTCATTTAGGATGAGAATTATGGATAATAGACATTTGTTCTCATAGATACCCCTGAAAGCCAAGCATGAAGGCCAGTTAGGGTGAGAATAGGGAGAACAGTCATCTGCTCTCCTAAATAAGCCCAGCCTGAAGCATTAGAATTATAATGGACCTTTGCTCTCCTAGATACTCCTGAAAGCCCAGCTTGAAGACCAGTTAGGGTGAGAATAGGGGGAACTGTCATCTGCTCTCCTAAATATGCCCAAGCCTGAAGGTCATTTAGGATGAGAATTATGGATAATAGACATTTGCTCTCCTAGATACTCCTGAAAGCCCAGCTTGAAGAACAGTTAGGGTAAAAATTGGGGAGAACAGCCATCAGCTCTCCTAAATAAGCCCAGCCTGAAGGTCAGTTATGTGAGGATTGTAGGATATGATTTGCTTTCCCCTTTATTATTGGAATTAAGACCAAATGAAAGATGTTTTCCTGGACCTTTAAGGGGGCCCTTGACCAAAACGTTAGACCTTCAAAGGAGGGCATGAACTGAAGTTTGACAACCACTGGCTTAAATGGTCAGACCTAGGGGAATAGATCTTTTGTACGTGCCACTGGGGCCCAGATGTTTGCCTGCTGAGTGGAAGGTTCTGAGGGGCCCCTGCTGGGTCATATTCCCCATCAACCCATGCTTTATGTTTAACTCCCACATCTCCATGATTCATTCTAAGCAAAGTTTCTGACATATAAATCTAATCCCTTGTAATCCTCTTTAAGATGTACAACCTGCTAATGGGCACATTCTTTCCTTCTGAAACTATAATTACCCTGCAGAGACTGTATATACAGTCATTCCTATAACACAGAGAAACATCACTTTTATATCCTCTGGTTTTAAGTTTTCCCTTGTTTTTCAGTTTTTTGTGGTCCCGTCAACATATAATACATAATAGCTGAGGCTTAGGGTGTAGCCACGCTCCTATGGCAACAGTACAAATTCTTTTTGGGCCCCCTGAATAAAGCGCTACAAGAGGGGCGGCACACTGGCCGAACCCATAGCAACTGATCACCAGTCTAAAAGCAAACAGTTTTTTGGTTGCTATAGGTTACTGCTCCTCGGCAAACTTAGTGCCTTTTATTACATATGGGTGTTTGTGCATTGGGCACAATATGGTGCCAGTAAACAAGCACCGTGTTTGTCTCTGGCATTAAATCCAATGAAATCCTTGTATCTTCCTAATGGGAAGTACCATCAATAATAATGTACAGGTATGGGACCCATTATCTGAAAAGTAATTATCCAGAAAGTTCTGAAGTTCTGAAGAACAGCCCTATTGGGTTTATTTCATGTTTAAATGATTCCCTTTTCTCTGTAATAATAAAACAGTACCTGTACTTGATCCCAACTAAGATATAATTACCCCTTATTGGGGGCAGAACAGCCCTATTGGGTTTATTTAATGGTTAAATGATTCCCTTTTCTCTGTAATAATAAAACAGTACCTGTACTTGATCCCAACTAAGATATAATTACCCCTTATTGGGGGCAGAACAGCCCTATTGGGTTTATTTAATGGTTAAATGATTCCCTTTTCTCTGTAATAATAAAACAGTACCTGTACTTGATCCCAACTAAGATATAATTACCCCTTATTGGGGGCAGAACAGCCCTATTGGGTTTATTTCATGGTTAAATGATTCCCTTTTCTCTGTAATAATAAAACAGTACCTGTACTTGATCCCAACTAAGATATAATTACCCCTTATTGGGGCAGAACAGCCCTATTGGGTTTATTTAATGGTTAAATGATTCCCTTTTCTCTGTAATAATAAAACAGTTCCTGTACTTGATCCCGACTGCTTGTCCATACTATAAGAGATACATAAACATGGCACCCAAGGGTTAATGCAAAGCCAAGAGGAGCAGGACCCTTCGGTTGCAAGCTAATAGCTTATTACTAGAGGACAATGTATTGTGTTCTTTTTCTGAAACCCATTTATTATCAGATCCGCGGGGGAAAAAGAGCAATGTAAAAATTTCTGCCGTTTGTCGCTCAGTAGCAGGAACCGCACTATATCTGATATATTTATATTCAATATTACTTTCCTATTTATTTATCTCCCGTATTCTGACTATAAATAGGGCAGAAATCTCTTGATGGACCCAAACAATCAGGGGCAATTCTGAAGCCGCTGGTCATGGTACCTCTAGTAGAGGTAAATCTAGAACAACTGGACTTGCTGAGAAATCATTGAAGATGCTACACTACTCATCCGAGCAGCTTCTTCAGTTCTTTAGCTTCTTCAATTCTTGAACTAAAGAACCTGCTCGGATGAGCAGTGAAAGTTGGGGAGCAATGCAAGCACAAAAATAGGTTGGTTGAGTTGACCAGTAAGGGCTGTGATTTGTTATTTGGTAGCCCAATGTGGACTGGAACGCTACAGGAGACTCTGCTTGGCAATACCCATGGTCTTTATGCCTCCAAAACTTCATAGTAACATAGTAAGTTGGGTTGAAAAAAGACATACGTCCATCACGTTCAACCATAATGCCTATATATAACCTGCCTAACTACTAAAATGAGCACTTGCTCTGAGGCCACTGGGAGCAACACCCAAGGGGTTGGGGAGCAACATGTTGCCCCCGAGTCACTGGTTGGGGATCACTGCTCTTGCCAATCAATGCACTAGAATTTGACCAGCGCTAGACCTACCCATATCAAATGAGAGAACCACCTTTATGCAGGCCTGGGCTGGGATTCAAAATAGGTCGAAACGTTCCGCACCAGCCCAATAAATAGTGACTGTCTATAGCGTCTTAAGCTGGCCATACATGGGCAGACAGGGTCGGACTGGGGGGTGAAGGGCCCACCGGGGCTCCTGTCCCAGAGGCCCCCAACCAGGCGCGTCCCCTAACCCCCCCCCGCAGGGGCCCCCCTAACCCCCCTCGCAGGGCCCCCACCCGACGCTCTCCTCCAAGCACGTAAATTTGATGCTTTCAGGGGAGGAGCGGTTGGGAGGGGGAGCACCGGCAAGGGTCGGGTCTGGCCCGCCGGGGCCCACCGGGATTTTTCCCGGTGTCCCGGCGGCCCAGTCCGACCATGTGGGCAGATTTAAGCTTCCTGACAGGCCTCCCCGATCCAGTCCGACCATGTGGGCAGATTTAAGCTTCCTGACAGGCCTCCCCGATTCAGTCCGACCATGTGGGCAGATTTAAGCTTCCTGACAGGCCTCCCCGATCCAGTCCGACCATGTGGGCAGATTTAAGCTTCCTGACAGGCCTCCCCGATCGATATCTGTTCCAAATATCGATTGGGGAGGCCCGTAAGCTGCCAAAATCAGTCTAAAGGAGTCGAATTGGCGGCCAATGTACAACCAGTTTTAGGTGGGCACATCGGGAGAAGATCCTCTCGTCTAATGGTCACCTCTAGAGCAGGAGCAGCCCCTCTGGCATTTGCCAGAATCCACAGATTGCCAGTCCGGGCCAGTCTTTGTAAACAGTGGAAATTTAGTTTCCCGTTTGCCGTTGTGTTCATAATGAGCTCCAACCAACTGGAGATGAAGTTCTTGGCTGGTTCTACCCCTATATCATTCCGTTCAACTCATTGTGTTTCCTAACTCAGAATCCCTTCCCAAGCCGCTCCTGATCTTTAACCCCCCCAGACAAAGCAGCCGAGGGACTCTCTGTGCCAATGTCAATAGGGCGACTATAAATCTGCTCTTCAATAAAGAGGAAAATGCTTTCGCTTGCGTGACATCTGAGCAGCCATGCATGGGCTTTTTATTTCCTAGCAAGTTGGCCGAGGAGCTGAAATAATGTTTTGTGAAGGTTACATAAAGCAATTAGTAACATCAAATTCTAAATTTAGTCCCGGATACTTATATAATGTGGCACAAGCCCGAACCGGTGAACTGTGATGAACCGCGATGCTTCGGGTTTGGCTGGAGGAAATCTTCCAAGGACTGGCAGGAGTCCGCCACGCTCCGTGCACTTCCAGTCCGACATTGAGGGTTTGAGATGATAATCGCTATTAGCTCCTGGCTTTTTTTAAAGGACAAGGAAAGCCTATTTCACTAGACATTGCCAAAATGTTAGACAAACCCCCTCAGTGAAATAGATCTCTAAGTTCTTCCTTGGGCCGACAAGGACCCAGGGCCGCCATCAGGGGGGACAATCGTCCCGGGCCCGGGCGTTTTTAGCTTTAAAGGGGGCCCGGCCGTGCTAGAGTTTTTTTTAGCTTTGGCCCCCTTTAATCAAGTCCGGGCCCCGCCTTTAGTTGTGTTCTCCTCTATGTGCCGTTGCACTTTTATAAGGTTGCTGACGTCACACGTATGGGGCGCAACCTTATAAAAGCGCATAAGTAGCGGGGAGCTGCGGCACATAGCGGAGGACACTACCGGAGCCGGAGAAAGCAGGAGGCTGCTGGGGGTGGGGCAGGAGGATGCTTGAGGGGGGCCTGGGGGGAGACGGAGGATGCTGGGGGTGCCCTGGGGGAAGCAGGAGGATGCTGGTGGGGGATCTGGAGAATGCTTGGGGGGGCCCTGGAGGAAGCAGCAGGATGCTGGGGGGGAGCAGGAGGGTGCTTGGGGGGTGCCTGGGGGGAGCCGGAGGATGCTTGGGGGGCCTGGGAGGAAGCAGGAGGATACTGGGGGGGAGCAGGAGGATGCTTGGGTGGCCTGGGAAGAAACAGGAGGATGCTGGGGGGGGAGCCGGAGGGGGGGAAGAGCCAAAGGATGCGGAAGGAAGCAGCAGGGAGCAGGCCATAGTATGAATAATTTGGGGGAGAACCACCAATGTTTTAGGGGGCCCTGGGCTGGCTAGCAATGATTTAGGGGGTCCCTGCCCTGGCACCAATGCAAAACGTAACCCCTGGCTACCAATGTTTTAGGGGGGCCCTGGCTACCAATGTCCTTTGTATTGATGGGAGGCGTCACTGGGGGAGGGGCCATTGGGGGTGTGGGAGGAGGGGGGGCAGAACATTTTGTTGTGAGGGGCCCCGTGATTTCTAAAGGTGGCCCTGCAAGGACCACAGGGGTAGGCAGAAGAGACACGTGACTAAGGTGCAACACTGGACGGGGGGGGGGGACAGGCCATGAACATCTTCTGCCTATTTACCTCTAGTTCCGTCACTCGCGAGAGTTGGGGAAAGCTGCCTCCGTCTGTTACCTGTGGGGCGCAGTGAATCAATGGGCTTGCCTGGGGTGCAATAGTCATCAGGCCCACCACCAGGGTCGGACTGGGCCACCGCGTCACTAGGAAAAATCCCGGTGGGCCCCGGCGGCCCAGTCCGACCCTTTCCAGCGCTCCCCCTGCCCGACTGTTCCTCCCCTGATGTATTAAATTTATGCACGCTCGGGGAGGACATTGGGTGGGGGCCCTACGGGGGGGGCCCCGGGGGGGGTTAGGGGACGCAGCCGGCGGGGGCACCTACAGGGCCCTGCACCCCCCAGTCCAACTGAAGGACTAAGAACTACAACGTAAATTCTAATAGTTGAGTTTCTTTTTCTATCATTATTTAATGCACACAAAGTAGGGTTCCATCCATGGTTATTTTGTCTCCAGGTGGGATTTGTGCCTTGGAGTTTTCACATGGAAACGGGGAAAATAAATGGGGAAAATATTGGAGAGAGTGATCTGGTTCCCTGTCACCTTGCAGAATGATTAATGGGGGAGAGAAAGGTGATGTTGACTGTGGGATTTCCATTAATTCTGCCTCGGTCGATGGTGCTTAGACACGAGTGAAGACAACATTGATGCTATGATGTATTTGTGCCTACAGGGTTCCATTACAAATGGGAGTCAACGCATGTTCGAAAACACATTACAATATCCCAACGCTCAAAAACAAACTCCTAGATTTCAGCTTCCTTGGCTAGGAAATGCTATCGGTCAGAAATTCCTATATTATTTATATATTAGTGCCCCACAAATCTGTTTGCCTCTGGGTAACTGAGTTCTGAGTATTCTATCCTCCTTATATAAACCCAGATTTACAGTAATAAGACCCACAGTCCTTAGGGCTTCTGTTATATCTACTTTTTATTGGATGGTGAATATGTCCATGAAATACACATAAGAAATATGCCTTATGGTGGGCAAGGTTCCCTAAAAAGTAATTTAATAATTATCACATCCTACCAATGATTTCAGTTGGATCAGGTTGAACGGATTCCCCCAGCCAGTTGGTAGTGATCCACCAGCAAGCTACTTATCGGCCTTGGAGACCTCAGACCATTAGAGGACATCCAAACAAGGGATTGGTTGGAAGAAAATGATTTCCATTTGACCAATCAGTGCCAGGCTGGGTCTATCATTTGCCTGCCAATAGCACTTTCCTTTGACATGCACAACAGGGGACTATATTGATTCCTGCTAACCCAGTGATCCCCAACCAGTGGCTCGGGGGCAACATGTTGCTCACCAACCCCTTGGATGTTGCTCTCAGGGGCCTCAAAGTAGGTGCCAATTTTGAATTTCTGGCTTGTTATGGTTACATAAAACCCAGTGTAAATCCAAACAGAACCTTCTATAGGCTGCCAAATAGCCAATTATAGCTCTTATTTGCTTACTTTTTCCATGCTTGTGTTGCTCCCCAACACTTTTTCTATTTGAATGTGGCTCACAGGTATAAAAGGTTGGGGATCCCTGCCCTAACCTACGAGTGCCCCTTGGGTCAAGCTTACCTACATTACCCAACATCAGGGGTCCCCAACCTTTCTTACTCGTGAGCCACAGTCAAATGTAAAAAGACTTGGAGAGCAACACAAGCACCATAAAAGTTCATGGAGGAGCCAAATAAGGGCTGTGATTGGCTATAAGGGGCCTCTATGCACCCTATCAGCTTACAGGGGCTTTATTTGGTAGGAAATCTTGTTTTTATCCAACCAAAACTTGCCCCCAAGTCAGGAATTCAAAAATAACTCCCTGGTTTGGGGGCACTGAGAGCAACATCCAAGGGGTTGGGGAGCAACATGTTGCCCCGAGTCGCTGGTTGGGGATCACGGCCCTACATAATGAACAGATTTGGGCCCCACAACAACAGTCCGGCTTAACGCCCCCTGAACAAGTGGTATATAAAAATATACCGGTACTCAGCGCTCTCTTGTGTATAATCTTCGGTGCTGTTAAGATGTCCAAATGTATGCAGCTCCCTCTTAAACAACCCCTTTTGATTAGGTCTCAAGAATGTATACAGATGCAATACTGGAAGCGTATAAAAAACACAAAAATAAAACACATATAGTGCAGATGGTAAAGGCAAACTTGACAATAGTGTGATGTATGCACGGTAAATCCACACCCACTAGTGCTAGTGATATATATATGCTAACCAGATATCAATGGCTGAGGACACAAAATAGATAAGGTGGAACTTTGATTGAAGGTAGAACCAGGATCCTCAATAGGATATAATGGCAAAAGAAACACGGGATAGTGTCACAACGTTTATTAGGAACCAAAGCTGCATAGAGCAGGCTACTCACAATTTCGGAGAAGTGTACAAGGCCAAAAAAGCTCGACGCGTTTTGCTCCCTCAGGAGCAATGATTAAATTAACCCCCCCCCCGAGTCTATTACTCAGTGCCGTCTCTCAGCTTTCTTACCTTCTCTTCATTTGTTTAAATCCGATGGCGGCACAAGGTTAATGCAAACAAATGGCCGGTCACTATGTGGCAGCGGCTAAGACCTCGGGCTGTAAATCTAAATCTTCCAAGAACAACATAAACTTGAGAAATGGAGGTTTCTAGAGATCTTAACTGTACTTTTTTTTTTTCTCTTCCCTTTGTGTCTGGAATTGACTGGGAGCATTTAGCAAAAGCCAAAGGATAAATCAGATAAAGAAATGCTCGCTGGCTCTTTCTCTGCCTATAAGGGTGGAAAATTAATGGCAGAGACATCCAGGGTTTTTCAACATTTTCTTTTCTTTTGTTGAAAGGAAGAATGAAATGAGACTCGGGGATATTGTTAGTGCAGGGACGGGTGGCGGCCCATTCACCGGCTGACAGCTGGATGAACGCTGTGAGGGTTACGCTTATCGTGGTTATTGCAATACAGAATACTAGATGCTAAATAAATCTTTTTCACAAACAGGTTTCATTATTGTTCCTATTACTATATTATTATTATTATTAACATTTATTTATAAAGCGCCAACATACCCCGCAGCGCTGTACAATAAGTGGGTTACATACATTGGACATACAGAGTAACATATAAAGCAATCAGTAACCGATACAGGAGGTGAAGAGAGCCCTGCCCAAAAGAGCTTACACTCTACAAGGAGTAACATATAAAGCAACCAATAACCGATACAAGAGGGGAAGAGAGCCCTGCCCAAAAGAGCTTACACTCTACAAGGAGTAACATATAAAGCAATCAGTAACCGATACAAGAGGGGAAGGGAGCCCTGCCCAAAAGAGCTTACACTCTACAAGGAGTAACATATAAAGCAATCAGTAACCGATACAGGAGGGGAAGGGAGCCCTGCCCAAAAGAGCTTACACTCTACAGGGAGTAACATATAAAGCAATCAGTAACCAATACAGGAGGGGAAGAGAGCCCTGCCCAAAAGAGCTTACAATCTACAAGGAGAAAGGGTTGAGACAAAAGGTGTGGTTGAGACACAAGGTGTCAAATTTAGATTTTTTTTGGGGGGGGGGCGGGAGATAACAATATATGATCAATGTTAAAGCCAGTATGGAGAGAAGTTTACCTATCTAATGCCCAGGATCTGCACCCTAAGATTCGGAGTCGCACTAGGTCTCCTAGGGCACTAGCAATGGTTATGCCCAATGGAATAGGTTTATATAGCTCAACTGTGGACACCGGGGTGGGCTGATGGCAACTTTCCTACCCAATCTTCTAGTAGGCCAGTCCAACAGTACATTTGTCAGCCATTTTAAACAAAAATGATTCAAACACCCCCAATATGGGGCCCAGCGTGTACATGGAGCTCTTTCGAGTCTGACCGGATTGTACATAGAGCAGCGTCGTTGGTTTCATGTCATTATGGGGCTCATTTATGACGATAATATTGTGTCATTGTGTGACTTGACGCTATTCATTCAAGATCCGTGTGGTCATTCTTTGTAGCTCCACGGTATCTGTCTCACCTTCTGTTCCAAATTGCACCATCCAATGCAGGGGAACCCTAGAGCTGCTACCATCTTGACGGTTGTGATAGTTCCAGGGTTCCCCAGCAGGCTGCACCCATATGTGGAGCACCCTTGCACTGGATACAACAATGCCCTGTCTAAACAGTGGATCTGAAAACGTAGTATTGGATCCTGGATCATCACTTTGACCTCATGACTCCCATTTTACTCAAATATTTAAGTCAGTGGTTCCCAACCTTCCTAATGCCGCGACCCTTTAATACAGTTCCTCATGTTGTGGTGACCCTCAACCATAAAATTATTCCCAAGACCATGGGAAATATGTGTTTTCCCATGGTCTTAGGCGACCGAACCCCAAAAGGGTCCCGACCCACAGGTTGAGAACCACGACCCTAGAGTACTCAACTTTAGGAGCTAACATGGCATCTAACTATAACCTTCACGAGGTCCCATTTTGGGGGTTACATGGACCTACTTCTGCCATCCTTCATGGACTTGGGATGGAGAATGTCCAGGGGCTACACATGTCATGGCGGTGCGTCCACATGAAGAGCAAGAATCACACTGCCACCATGGGCGCCACCATCTTTAGAGCGAATCAGAGCACTCCTAACCTAAGGGGCTGGATTTTGTTCAGTGCAATGAATAGGCCTGTTGATTTAATCACTAGGACAGTGGATATGTTTGAAGATTCCCAAACAGATGGAATTTCTGCCCCCTAGAGCAGTGGTTCTCAACCTTCCTAATGCTGCGACCCTTTAATACAGTTCCTCATGTTGTGGTGACCCCCAACCATAAAATGATTCCCAAGACCATCAGAAATATGTGTTTTCCCATGCTCTTAGGCGACCCCTGTGAAAGGGTCTTCTGACCCCCAAAGGGGTCCCGACTCGCAGGTTGAGAACCGCTGATTTAAGTGAGTCCCTTACACTCTCATTATCATTAGACCTCCATAAGAAGCTGCGTCTCTCATACGCTCAGATACCACTTTCCCTAAGGAGGAGAGTGGAATTCTCAGAATTTTCTCAGAACTTGCCCTTAAATGTGGACGTAATGTTTATTTGCCCTGAAAGGAAACCAACAGAAACTATGCAGATGTTTGGAGTCAGAATGGGACATAAATCCAATGGGTGATAAAAGAACCCATAAATTTATGGCCTTCACATTTTAGAAAAATGCTTTGATTTCATCCAGAATAGTTATTTTTGCTTGCCATACTCTATGTCATGGGATTGATGAAGCAGGGGTCCTTCTGCACACCATAAAACATACAGGCAAGTTGATTGGCTCCTGGTAAAAGTATCCCTCATGTGTGCACAAATTTGATAGAGGTCTTTCCAAAGGCTGGGTCAGATTGGGTTGATCTGATCATTTAGCCCAAGGCAAATTATCCAGTCCTGATGGAGGTCTATGAAGACCTGTCAGGAGAGGACTATTGTGGTTCTCCAAAGGGATTTTCTGCCTGATAGAAATATACTTGATATTTGGACAGCCCCGCTTGCATTAAACTCATTGTGCTGGTCAACTATTTTTTGCTGATATTTGGACAGACCATTGGTAAGGCCAACGCAGTTGGGATTGGTCCTAGCTAGAAGTTTATACTGAGTGTACGGTCATCAGTGTATGGTCATCAGAGCAAGGTCAACAGTTAATGGCTAGTGACGAGCGAATTTTTTCGCCAGGCATGGATTCGCGTCAAATTTGGCATGGGCGACAAAAATAGACGTGGAGGACCAAAAAAATTCGTGACAAATCTGTTTTGCAAATTTTCTTGCCGTTTCGCGAATTTTATGGCGTAACGGGACAGGACAGATTCACTCATCACTAGTAATGGCACCCAATGGCTGTTGTGGCGAGCAGGCAGTGGGCATGAGGGAGTGGGCGGGGGATAAAAGGTACTTACCTCTTATCCCCCGCCCACTCTCTCTTGCACGCTGCCTACTCGTTACTACAGCCATTGGGCGCCATTACCTCTTGGCCTTGCTCTGTTGACCATACACTCTTTATAAACCTCTAGCTAGAACCAACCCCAACTGCGTTGGCCTTACCAATGGTCTGTCCAAAGATCAACCATATTTCTATCAGGCAGAAAATCCCTTTGGAGAACCACAATAGTCCTCTCCTGACAGGTCTTCATTGACCCCCATTAGGACTGGATTGTTTGCCTGGGGCTAAATGATCAGATCAACCCAATCTGAACCAGGAGCCAATCAACTTGCCTGTATGTGTTTTGGAGTGCCATTACCTCTTGGCCTTGCTCTGATGACCATAAACTCAGTATAAACCTCTAGCTAGAACCGACCCCAACTGCGTTGGCCTTACCAATGGTCTGTCCCTTTGACCCTTGGCCACTCCCCATTTCTGAGCAAGCCAAGCTGTCTTAGGCCATGGACCTACATTTTCAAAGACATTTGGGGTTTACCATGGCTCCCGTTGCTCAGCCTGGTAACACCTCACACGCACATCTGGTTCTGCCAAACGAATGTTCTACGCGTGAGGTGTTACCAGGCTGAGCAACGGGAGCCATGGTAAACCCCAAATAGCTTTATAGCACAGCTAAATGGAATTAAATCTGGCCTCCTCCTATCTCCAGCCTCAGAAATGCCGCAACTCTAAAGTACAAAGCAGAAATAATCGGGACTTCCAGCCATTCCGTGTACAGATGCCAAAGCTAATATGGGATTAAGATAAAGTGCAATAACAGCGGCGCGTTTCGCTTCTTGCCAGGAAGCGCGCTACCAGCACAACAATAAAACCACAGTTTACAGTACTTTAAAGACTGTAGCAATAAACAATGATTTACTAGTTGGAATATATATTATATAAAGAGCTTCAGATACAAATCGTATTTAATATAACACGGGCAGTGGGGCTCGGCCACATTTTGGATTTCAGCTGCTATGAATAAAGCAGAATAAATGCCGGAGAGAATAAGATTGAATGACAAACCATAACGGCCTCAGGCATGTCGATGGTATCGAGGGTCACTGACCCCCCAGGAGGCAGAGAGGTTGGAAAATAAATAATAACAAGCTGAGTAACAATGATTGGATGACAAGAGCCTAAACGTTTGCTTTAAGAAAAACTTTAAGAAAAACTCTCCAGGCTATTTTTTTTTTTGTGAGAGCTGGCAGGCTATAACTTGAGTTCCAGCATGATAGATTCTGCAGTCTATGGGTCATTAAGGGTACAGGGTGCTATAAAGGAGACATATTGGATCAATGAAACCCCTAACCCTGTAGGCAATTATGAATAATATCCGGTGCTGGTTTCACTTTGGGCTAAACATTAACCCTATCTGTAACAATGGCCCCTTTATTGGAGCTCCCTATAGATCCTCTCAGGTCCCTGTCTGGGTTTCACATGAGGGGTGGGCGTGTCTTAACGGTCCCTGCCAGAAGCACAGTAGGAAGGGGAGAGCCAATCACAACCCTGCAGTCACACAAGCACAGACAGGCTTCAGTTCCCTATCAGGTCAGCCTAGCTGCTGATTGGTTCCTATCCTACAGTGCTGCCAGCCCCCCTGCACAGCCTGGGAAATGAGGCAGCAGGAAGTGGAACAGATGGGCGGGACTAGTAGGGTTTTTTGAAACATTTCCCAAAAATCAGCCAAAAACATTAGTTTTTAAAGCACATTCCTTCTGTATATAGATGAGTACAATTCATTAGCCATTTACAGATATGAGTGCACCTATCATTCCACCAATAGTTTCAAGGGTAAATTATTTTGAAGTTACTCTGGCTTGGAGTTTTGAGACACAGTTTTACTCCAATCAGAGCCTCCTGAAGGCCCACAGTCCACATGGGGCTACTTTTTACATCTGAGTGTTGCTGGTGAGTAAAAAAAGGTTGGAGATCATTGATCTAGACATTTGGCTCAGCACACAATGTCCCACTAAGTCTATTTAAACACATTTTTACTTAACCTTTTCCCATTGAATATAAGGCTGTACTATGATGTGCCTTGTACCCATGTGTCAAAGCAAACTTGGCTCCAATTGTATTTTTTGGTTTTTTTTCATTACCAAGTCATGTTCATGTATTTAAAAGCTTATGTATTTCATGCAATTAGCCCTATCTTGGCACAGTATGTTATTATTTCCTTCCTTATTAATAAATCAACATCAAATGCTAGAGCCAAGGGACTACACAAAGCATTAACTGTCTGTACATTCACTTGTACTGTATAAATATAAGCAATAGACATGGAATCCCACATCCCATAAAGAACCAGCTTAACACCCTACTAGCGAATAGGTTTATTTCAGAGTGCCTACAGGTACAGCATCCCCTACCTACCCCTAGTCCGGGCCCTTGTCCCCCCAATGCCGGCTCATTGCTAACCTCCCCCACCCTTTCATCAGCTCATGGGCACGTGCCTGGGTTGCCCGGCTGGCTTGTCCCGCCACTGGTGTGCATTAGGGTACAACATAACTGGGCACCTATTTGAAATAAGAGTTCAGGTTTTTACTGTGTCCAGGAAGAGTTGTACACACTTGTGAACCAGAAGAATTTTCTTTATTACAACATCACCATCACAGTCATTGGGGGCAGTCACTTGGTTCTGCCTTCCTGCCACTGGGTTATTATGTTTTTCCACATCTCTCTATCCATCTCACAAACAGCACTATCTATGCCCAGCACAGAATTGTGCCATCCGGTCCGCTTGATAAGGCACCAACTCTTCTTTTTATCTCCCTAACACATGCAAGCCACTGGGCACCACATAGTCGTACTGGTAGTTTACAAAGTTACCAGGTCTGCTTTAGGCTCACAGCTGATTTCCTAGTTGCCAAGGCCCCCCTCTCCTACTACTCCTAGGATGGCAGTTGTCCTTGCTCTGAAAAACCTAGCTGCTTCTCACCTCTGAGGCAAGCTATCATGGACCTTATCAATCATGGACCTCATCATTGCTAGTCTGCAAGCAATAAACATTTTAAACAGAAGGACTTTATTTTTAGGCTCCTCAGGTCTCCATCTAAGGTGTTATGTCAAGCCAGAGAGGCCTATCATTCTTTAGTCACTATCTACAGACTCCAGCCTTTGGACCTCACCTTCTCCCAGAACCTCCAAGTCAATTCTAAACATAGCCCAACCTTAGGGGTTGAGGTGTTATGTCAAGCCAGAGAGGCCTATTATTCCTCAGTCACTATCTATAGACTCCAGCCTTTGGACCTCCCCCTCTTCCAGAACCTCCATCTCGATTCCAAGCCTAGCACAACCTTAGGGGTTGAGGTGTTATGTCAAGCCAGAGACCCCTATCATTCCTCAGTCACTATCTAGAGACTCCAGCCTTTGGACCTACCCCTCTCCCAGAACCTCTAAGTTGATTCCAAACATAGCCCAACCTTAGGAGTTGAGGTGTTATGTCAAGCCAGAGAGGCCTATCATTCCTCAGTCACTATCTACAGATTCCAGCCTTTGGACCTCCCCCTCTCCCAGAACCTCCAAGTCGATTCCGAACATAGCCCAACCTTAGTGGTTGAGGTCCTCTAATGATAACTTTAGAAACTATATTTAATCATAACATTAGATGAAAAACAGTTAACCCCTCTTACATTGCTTGTTTTTATTCTTTAGTGTTAAAAGACGTCCTTTCAGATCTGGAGACTTGCACCTTGGTGTACATTCTCCTACATTCAGGCTGTCAATCCCACCTGATCAGTGGAAGATCTTTATTTTTATTCATCGGCGCCTCCTTGCTCCTTAAATAAATACCCGCATACTTTTAGTTCTAGCGATCATGATCCTTTGAAGCCTATTAATGGTACACCTCTCCTCTGCGTGCCTCTCTGACCGGAGCGATCCGGTGCTATTGTGGGCCTCGGTTATTCTAGCACAGTCATTGCTGCAGAAATATAAATTGAAGGCGGTAGGAATACAAATATATACATCACTGTCTTGACTCATAGTTTCCAGATGAAACAGGCCAGAGGTTACATTCTGTCTAGATCCAACAAAGGAAGCTGAAATGCAAACAGGTCCTATTGTGAGTGATGACCCCCAACAACAGTTAACCAACAGTTACCATGACATGAAAATATTTATGATCAAAGCAATATATTATATCTACATTGGCAGTAGGAAGCCAAACACGTATTGGACTGCAGGATGGACACAGCAAGGGTCCTAGTGGAAATAACTTTTCCTTCCTTATTGGACTATGGCAGTGATCCCCAATCAGTGGCTCGGGGGGCAACATGTTGCTCCCCAACCCCTTGGATGTTGCTCTCAGTGCCGCCAAACCAGGGAGTTATTTTTGAATTCCTGGCTTGGGGACAAGTTTTGGTTGAATAAAAACAAGATTTCCTACCAAATAAAGCCCCCTGTAAGCTGATTGGCTATTAGGAGCCTCTATGCACCCTATCACAGCCCTTATTTGGCTCCTCCATGAACTATTATGGTGCTTGTGTTGCTCTCCAAGTCTTTTTACATTTGACTGAGGCTCATAAGTAAGAAAGGTTGGGGACCCCTGGTCTAGGGAGTTGTACAGGTATGGGATCCGTTATCCGGAAACCCCTTATCCAGAAAGCTCAGAATTACAGAAAGCCTGTCTCCCATAGACTCCATTTTAATTAAATTATTCCGATTTTTACAACGGATTTCCTTTTTCTCTGTAATAACAAAACTGTACCCAGTATTTTATCCCAACTAAGATATAATTACCCCTTATTGGGGGCAGAACAGCCCTATTGGGTTTATTTAATGGTTAAATGATTCCCTTTTCTCTGTAATAATAAAACAGTACCTGTACTTGATCCCAACTAAGGTATAATTACCCCTTATTGGGGGCAGAACAGCCCTATTGGGTTTATTTAATGGTTAAATGATTCCCTTTTCTCTGTAATAATAAAACAGTACCTGTACTTGATCCCAACTAAGATATAATTACCCCTTATTGGGGGCAGAACAGCCCTATTGGGTTTATTTCATGGTTAAATGATTCCCTTTTCTCTGTAATAATAAAACAGTACCTGTACTTGATCCCAACTAAGGTATAATTACCCCTTATTGGGGGCAGAACAGCCCTATTGGGTTTATTTCATGGTTAAATGATTCCCTTTTCTCTGTAATAATAAAACAGTACCTGTACTTGATCCCAACTAAGATATAATTACCCCTTATTGGGGCAGAACAGCCCTATTGGGTTTATTTCATGGTTAAATGATTCCCTTTTCTCTGTAATAATAAAACAGTACCTGTACTTGATCCCAACTAAGATATAATTACCCCTTATTGGGGCAGAACAGCCCTATTGGGTTTATTTAATGGTTAAATGATTCCCTTTTCTCTGTAATAATAAAACAGTACCTGTACTTGATCCCAACTAAGGTATAATTACCCCTTATTGGGGCAGAACAGCCCTATTGGGTTTATTTAATGGTTAAATGATTCCCTTTTCTCTGTAATAATAAAACAGTACCTGTACTTGATCCCAACTAAGATATATTTACCCCTTATTGGGGGCAGAACAGCCCTATTGGGTTTATTTAATGGTTAAATGATTCCCTTTTCTCTGTAATAATAAAACAATACCTGTACTTGATCCCAACTAAGATATAATGAATCCTTATTGGATGCAAAACAATGCTTTATTGGTTTTTTAGTATTTTAGTATTTGGAGATCCAAATTACAGAAAGACCCCTTATCTGGAATACCCTTGGTCCCGAGCATTCTGGATAATGGGTCCTATACCTGTATCTGCAACTGGTAATACGTCCACAGCTGAATCTAATCATCTATTATGACATGGCTGCTGGAAAGACCATAGGTTGACCATCCTCCTTAGATGTTTGGGGCAACACAATCATGCCACCGAAATTCAGTAGCACCTACCTCATCTGACTGATTTGTACTCAAGTAACCAACACTACTTACAACCAAATATCTCAGGGAAAGGCCACATTTGCACCAACGGCAACACAGAAGATTCTATTACAGAGTATTTCCACCTTCAGAGAAAAGACCAAAACTCCCAGGATCATCAGATGTTGATCTCAAAGGCAGCCAACTGAATACGTTTTAGTCTGGAAATTCAACCAATTTCAGGTTGCTATATCTGACGGTTGCTAATCAAGCCAATGGCAGGCAGCCCAGGTACCTGGTCGAGCAAACATCTCAATCTTCTTATTCTGAGTTAGAGTTTTTTCATACAACCTTACAAATCTGTTTTTTATTTCCTTGACTACCAACTTTTTTTTTTTTTTTTAATTCAGATTGTAAAAACTCTATATCGTTAATAAAAGAAAAAATGTGATTGCCACAAAAAAAGTAAAGGTATAGGACCCATTATGCAGAATGTTTGAGACCTTGGTTTTTCTGGATAAGGGATCTTTCCATTATTCGGATCTCCTACCTTACGTCCACTAGAAATATTATTTAAACAGTAATTAAACCCAATAGGATTGTTTTGGCTCCAATAAGGGGTAATTATATCTTAGTTGGGATCAAGTACAGGTACTGTTTTATTATTACAGAGAAAAGGGAATCATTTAACCATGAAATAAACCCAATAGGGCTGTTCTGCCCCCAATAAGGGGTAATTATATCTTAGTTGGGATCAAGTACAGGTACTGTTTTATTATTACAGAGAAAAGGGAATCATTTAACCATGAAATAAACCCAATAGGGCTGTTCTGCCCCAATAAGGGGTAATTATATCTTAGTTGGGATCAAGTACAGGTACTGTTTTATTATTACAGAGAAAAGGGGATCATTTAACCATTAAATAAACCCAACAGGATTTTTTATCGATTGACCCTATTTTGATCGATAAAATATGACGAGTAAATTGTGGGAAAATCCAAATTCAAAAATATTAGAATTTGTTATTTTATTCCCTTCAGTATCTCAAATTGCAGCAAAAACTTGCATTTGCCATTTGATGTTCCACTTAGATTTAGAAAATAATATAAGAACCAAAGCGTTGGGTATGATTATTAAGCTAAGTGGATATTTCCCAGTGTCGGAACCTGTGCCGTTGGCTAGCCAATCCTGGGACTCCCAGGTAGGAACACAGTCTATACATATTCTGCCTTTGCATGCAAACCATTATGAACACAACATCATTTTTCTTCCTTTTAAGATCCGCAGTCAAGATTTGATTTACGACTCGTGTCAAATAACAATGGTAATAGTGTTAACCGATCCATCCCGTGGTGCGAGGCGGAGGAGCCTTCCGTCGGACAGTTTTCACTAGTCATGTATATTTGTAAATATTTAACCATCGGATATGCTGTGCCGGAGAGTAAGCAGCTGCCAAATGATACGGATTTTTAATCATATTTTCAAAAAAAGTCAGTTGTGGAAGCAAAACTATAGATTAGATTTTTTTCCCGATTGACCCGGGCAGAATAAACTCCCTCTGTTTTACAATATACAGTGAGGAACGTAAGTATTTGAACACCCTTTGCAAGTTCTCCCACTTAGATATCATGGAGGGGTCTGAAGTTCACATTGAAGGTGCATTCCCACTGTGAGAGACAGCATTTGAACACCTGAGAAAATCAGAGTTAATATTTGGTACAGAAGCCTTTGTTTGCCATTACAGAGGCCAAACGGTTCCTGTAGTTCCTGACCAGGTTGGCACACACTGCAACAGGGATTTGGGCCCACTCCTCCACACACATCTCCTCTAGATCTGTCAGGTTTTTGGGGCTGTCACTGAGCAACATGGAGTTTCAGCTCCCGCCAAAGATTTTCTATTGGGTTTAGGCTTGGAGACTGGCTAGGCCACTCTAGAACCTTGATATGCCTCTTATGGAGCCACTTGTTGGTTATCCTGGCTGTGTGCTTTGGGTCATTGTCATGTTGGAAGCCCCAGCCACGACCTATCTTCAATGCTCTGATTGAGGGTTTTTATGTGTTTTATTAAAAACTTCACAAGAAAGAATGAACAGAACACAACTAACAACCAAAAATCATCCTCCCAAGTCCACTGGCCAAATGTCCTGATGAAGATCTTGACATATGGACAAAAGCAGTCTTGGTTCTAGGAAGAGTCTATGCCTTTGCCGTGGATTTCTGGGAGAGGACGGTGGAAAATCAAAACTATTTACATCCATAGGAATTTGTTGCTACCGGGGGTCTGAAGAAGCAAAATCCAAAATAGTGAGCTTGGCAGGTCCAGAAAGCTCCAAGTCCCATGTAAGAACACAATGACAATGTAAGGAGGTTGTTGCTCAAAATCTCACATTACATGGCCCCATTCACCCTCTCCTTAATACAGTGCAGTTGTCCTGTGCCCTTCACAGAAAAGCACCCCCAAAGCATGATGTTACCCCCCCATGCTTCACAGTAGGGATGGTGTTCTTGGGATGCAACTCATCCTTATTTTTCCTCCAAACACGGCGAGTGAAGTGTAGACCAAAAAATTCTACATTGGTCTCATCTGACCATATGAATTTCTCCCATGCCTCCTCTGGATCATCCAGATAGTCATTGGCCAACTTCAGCCGGGCCTGGACATGTGATGACTTGAGCAGGGGAATCTTCCGTGCAATGCATGATTTGAAACCATGACGGCGTAGTGTTCTACCGACAGTGACCTTTGAAACTGTGGCCCCAGCTATCTTCATGTCATTGACCATCTCCTCCCTTGTAGTTCAGGGCTGATTCCTCACCTTTCTTATCATCAGTGATACCCCACGAGGTGAGATCTTGCATGGAGCCCCAGTCCTTTGTCGTCTTTAGCCTCTTCCATTTTCTAACAATTGCTCCAACAGTTGATCTACTTTCACCAAGCTGCTTGGCAATTGCCCCGTAGCCCTTTCCAGCCTTGTGGAGGTCCATAATTTTGTCTCTGGTGTCTTTTGACAGCTCTTTGGCCTTGCTTATGGTAGTAGTTGGAGTCTGACTGACTGTAGGGGGGACAGATGTCTTTAAAGAGCTCGGACAGGTGCTACTAATTTAGATTAATGAGTGGAGTAGAGGGGGACTTTTTAAAGGCAAAGTAACAGGTCTCTGAGAGCCAGAATTTTTGCTGATTGCAAGGGGTTCAAATCATACAACGTGATTTCCTGAATTTTTTTTTTCATGATTATTCCATCTGGAGATGAGCTTCGGCTAATTACTAAAGGTGGCAACGCGCATTTATATCTTCTGATTGGTACGTAGGGGAATTGACTGGTTCTACAGAGCTTTCTCTAAACTCAGCGATTTGCTGGCTCGAGACGTATCTTCAGCAGGGGATTAAATCCATATTTTTTTTAACCATATGGATTATTAGAACGTACATAATGCGCTTTTGGATGAGATGGCCTTGAATTTCAAATAATTAAAATGGCAGGGATAAAGCATTAGGAAATGGCATATTTAGCCAGTGGCTTCTGAAGCAATCACCATCCAAGTAAAAGAGACTAATCCATAGGGACTCAGTAAATCATAAACGTCCCTCTCAAACACCAGCAATCTCTGCTCCCTTCTCTACGGGATTCCTAGTGATCAGCTGTATTGATTACCAGTTTTGGCTATAAAACTTTGGCCTGAAATAAACCCAATAGGGCTGTTCTGCCCCCAATAAGGGGTAATTATATCTTAGTTGGGATCAAGTACAGGTACTGTTTTATTATTACAGAGAAAAGGGAATCATTTAACCATGAAATAAACCCAATAGGGCTGTTCTGCCCCAATAAGGGGTAATTATATCTTAGTTGGGATCAAGTACAGGTACTGTTTTATTATTACAGAGAAAAGGGAATCATTTAACCATTAAATAAACCCAATAGGGCTGTTCTGCCCCAATAAGGGGTAATTATATCTTAGTTGGGATCAAGTACAGGTACTGTTTTATTATTACAGAGAAAAGGGAATCATTTAACCATGAAATAAACCCAATAGGGCTGTTCTGCCCCCAATAAGGGGTAATTATATCTTAGTTGGGATCAAGTACAGGTACTGTTTTATTATTACAGAGAAAAGGGAATCATTTAACCATTAAATAAACCCAATAGGGCTGTTCTGCCCCCAATAAGGGGTAATTATATCTTAGTTGGGATCAAGTACAGGTACTGTTTTATTATTACAGAGAAAAGGGAATCATTTAACCATTAAATAAACCCAATAGGGCTGTTCTGCCCCCAATAAGGGGTAATTATATCTTAGTTGGGATCAAGTACAGGTACTGTTTTATTATTACAGAGAAAAGGGAATCATTTAACCATGAAATAAACCCAATAGGGCTGTTCTGCCCCCAATAAGGGGTAATTATATCTTAGTTGGGATCAAGTACAGGTACTGTTTTATTATTACAGAGAAAAGGGAATCATTTAACCATTAAATAAACCCCAATAGGGCTGTTCTGCCCCAATAAGGGGTAATTATATCTTAGTTGGGATCAAGTACAGGTACTGTTTTATTATTACAGAGAAAAGGGAATCATTTAACCATTAAATAAACCCAATAGGGCTGTTCTGCCCCAATAAGGGGTAATTATATCTTAGTTGGGATCAAGTACAGGTACTGTTTTATTATTACAGAGAAAAGGGAATCATTTAACCATTAAATAAACCCAATAGGGCTGTTCTGCCCCCAATAAGGGGTAATTATATCTTAGTTGGGATCAAGTACAGGTACTGTTTTATTATTACAGAGAAAAGGGAATCATTTAACCATTAAATAAACCCAATAGGGCTGTTCTGCCCCCAATAAGGGGTAATTATATCTTAGTTGGGATCAAGTACAGGTACTGTTTTATTATTACAGAGAAAAGGGAATCATTTAACCATGAAATAAACCCAATAGGGCTGTTCTGCCCCCAATAAGGGGTAATTATATCTTAGTTGGGATCAAGTACAGGTACTGTTTTATTATTACAGAGAAAAGGGAATCATTTAACCATTAAATAAACCCAATAGGGCTGTTCTGCCCCAATAAGGGGTAATTATATCTTAGTTGGGATCAAGTCCAGGTACTGTTTTATTATTACAGAGAAAAGGGAATCATTTAACCATTAAATAAACCCAATAGGGCTGTTCTGCCCCCAATAAGGGGTAATTATATCTTAGTTGGGATCAAGTACAGGTACTGTTTTATTATTACAGAGAAAAGGGAATCATTTAACCATGAAATAAACCCAATAGGGCTGTTCTGCCCCCAATAAGGGGTAATTATATCTTAGTTGGGATCAAGTACAGGTACTGATTTTTTTAGTAGACTTTAGGTGTGGAGATCCAAATTACGGAAAGACCCCTTATCCGAAATACCCTTGGTCCCGAGCATTCTGGATAATGGGTCCTATACCTGTATTATATATTAGGGATGCACCGAATCCTGAATTCGGTTCAGGGCCTTTTTTTGAAGGATTCATTTTTGGGCGAATCCACGGTCCAGGCCGAACCTAATCCAAATCCCAATTAGAATAAATTAGCATATGCTAATTAGCATTCCTGATCATAATTAGCATATGCTAATTAGGATTCAGGTTCGGTTCTGGATTCGGCAGAATCCGTCGGGGTGGGTTTGGGGGTTCGGTGCATTATATTGTATATATTATATTATTTCGATTAATATGCTTCCCCGAGTTCCCCCTGGAAAATGCCCCTAAATTGAAAGATCACAAACTGTTCAAAAATCTGCTAGAATTTAGGTTGAAAACACACAGAGCTACTTAGTAGCAGCTACTAAACGCCAGGAAATCCCCTGCCATAGACAATACTGAGAATTGCCTCTGCTAAACACACATAGAGACAATTATCAGTAAATGATCAGCATTGTCTGTTTTAGTAGCTGCAACAAGTAGCTGCTACTAGTAGCTCCGTGTGTCTTCCCCCTTAATGCAAACGAAGTACAGCCATTGGCCGGCACACAAATACCGCCCCGACTCCCACACTTCGCCAACTTTCCTTTCCTGGCTAATCTATCAGATAAAAATAATAATTATTAACAGTCATTTTATTTTCTTATAGAAACAACTGCATCCTTGTTTCATAAATGAATCACCAGAAGCACAGACTGGGAAAAAAAACAAACAAATACTCTGATGAGTTAAGTGCTGAGCTATTCCCGGCCCGGAGAAGCCAGATACAATTTAGAATAATAACAATTTTGGCACCGCAGCACGCTGTTAAGTGAATTACTAAATATAATGCTGCTGTACTATATATATATATATATAGATATGTCAGGCTTGTATCAGCCTTTATTCATTCTATCTCTTTTCTGCTGCTTAGGTTACACATGTTGACTTGGGCTAAACAACACAAATCCTATTTCTTTCCCTCTATTTTGTTAAGGTTCTACCAAGACCCATTTATATCTAGAACAAAGATCATAAAGCACAAAGGGGGTATGCAAGAGAGTATGGGAAATATTAGCCCCCTCCCAGCAGCCGATCAGCAGAACAATGGGAAGGGAGCAAGATAGCAGCTCCCAGTAGGTATCAGAATAGCACTCAATAGTAAGAAATCCAAGTCCGGCTTGGGACTCCTCCAGTTACATGGGAGTAGGAGAAACAATAGGTTAGCTGAAAGCAGTTCTAATGTGTAGCGCTGGCTGAAAGCTCAGGCTCAGGCACACTTTACTGCTGCGCTGCAAGTTGGAGTGATATCCCCCCCTCCCCCCCAGCAGCCGATCAGCAGAACAATGGGAAGGGAGCAAGATAGCAGTTCCCAGTAGGTATCAGAATAGCACTCAATAGTAAGTAATCCAAGTCCGGCTTGGGACTCCTCCAGTTACATGGGAGTAGGAGAAACAATTGGTTAGCTGAAAGCAATTCTAATGTGTAGCGCTGGTTCCTTCTGAAAGCTCAGACTCAGGCACACTTTACTGCTGCGCTGCAAGTTGGAGTGATATCCCTCCCCCTCCCCCCCAGCAGCCGATCAGCAGAACAATGGGAAGGGAGCAAGATAGCAGCTCCCAGTAGGTATCAGAATAGCACTCAATAGTAAGAAATCCAAGTCCAGCTTGGGACTCCTCCAGTTACATGGGAGTAGGAGAAACAATAGGTTAGCTGAAAGCGGGTCTAATGTGTAGTGCTGGCTGAAAGTTCAGACTCAGGCACACTTTACTGCTGCGCTGCAAGTTGGAGTGATATCCCCCCCCCCCCCAGCAGCCGATCAGCAGAACAATGGGAAGGGAGCAAGATAGCAGCTCCCAGTAGGTATCAGAATAGCACTCAATAGTAAGAAATCCAAGTCCGGAATCTCCATGTCTAAAGGACATTCCACCACTCCCCCAATCCATGTACAGTATATACTGGTCAATAATCAGCACAGTCAGAAGTCAGGTAGTTCTGCCCAAGTACCCCAGGTACACTTGCTTTGGATCAATATTTATTTCCCACTTGTTTGAGGTTTGTTTCTGAGAATTTGCATTCTTTATGGCACCAAAGGGGAGCAGAGCTGAGCCTATTGTTGCCCTTTATCTGGACGAAACTCTACATAATAACTCTGTTCAGTTTGGTTTAATGATAAGCGGCCAATGCCCCGTGCACACAATAAGCCTGAGTATTTCTAGGGATCCTTCCTCCTTGAATAGACGCGGTTGCCACAAACAGCAGAAAGCACAGTCATACTGAGACTGATACCAACTCACGAGCCATCTTAGGAACTGGATCAAATCTCATAGATAGCATCACGGTAATAAAAAATGAAGACCAATTGCAAATTGTCTCAGAATTTTAGCTAAGACAATTGGTACCACTAAGCGACGTGTAGGCCTTTCCACCGGTGACTCCAATTGTGGCCAGTGGAAAGGCATTTCCGAGCAGTAAAGGTCCCCATACACGGGCCTATTCTAGTTGCCGATATGGGTCCCTTAGACAGATTCGGCAGCTAATCGGCCAGTTTATGGGCACTACCGACGGGCCTGCCCGACCAATATCTGGCCTGAAATCGGCCAGATTGATCGGCAGGTTAGAAAATCTAGTTGGATCGGGGACCACATCGGCTCATTGATGCAGTCCCCGGACCGCCTTTTCCTATACCCATTGTTATAATTCGATCGTTTGGCCCCAGGGCCTGGATTCTCCCGATATCACCCACCCGTAGGTGGGGGATATCGGGAGAAGATCCACTCACTTGGCGACATCGCCAAGCGAGCAGATCTGAAGGTGTATGGGCACCTTTAGTCTGAAAAGGGATCTATCGAGGGTGACTATCTCCATTAGCCTTATCTCCATTAGCCGTAAAGAAGAAGAAGGTTTAGGCTTTCTCTTGATACTTTCAGACTTAGGGGCCAATTTATTAGTGACTGATAAAACCCGCTGCTTATAAAATATACATATTTTCTTATTATACAATTGATTTCCTTACTGGAAAGAAGTTGGAAAAATAATTATCCAACAGGCGAGGTTCCTTAGTAATGTAAAAGCTACTGTACAAAAACAGAGGGCAAGACCTGTTGGCCAACCTTTTGGCTGACTTAATTGGAGGAAAAGGCCTCAGTGACTGTCAGAGGGGAACAATTTGTAAAGAAGATGCTCATCTTATTGTTTCAGCTTATGGGATGTTGGCACGGGATAAAAAAAAGGGAAAGTCATCACTAATCAAGGTCAACTGAAGACGAAAAAAAGCACATTATCTGTGACCTTGATCTCTTTGTTCAACATTCAAGGCAAACATGTGAAAAACCCTAAATAGGCTGGCTGCCAATAGCAATTTAGGGCGATTAGTCAAAGTCATCACAGTCTGTTGAGAAGCAGCGATGCTAATTTCCAATAGCGGTGAATAAATACACAGTAGCCTCTGTCTACACATAGCAAGAGCTGATAGCAAGACCATCAAGATAATGCATAGGTAGTGAACTTTATTGGGCAGCAATTGATATTAACACCATCAATGTAACCAATGTGCCTAGAATGCTAGTGGGTGGGTCAGTTGATATGAAGATTAAGGTAATCTGTGTATAAGTGAGCAGCAACTGATTTCAAAACCTCCATTAAAATCTTTGACTCAAACCCTATTGGGTGTACCAGTAGACATAAAGATCCCACAGGTAATGTCTAGTCCAGTGATCCCCAACCAGTGGCTCGTGAGCAACATGTTACTCACCAACCCCTTGGATGTTGCTCTCATTGGCCTCAAAGCAGGTGCTCATTTTTTAATTCTTGGCTTGGAGGCAAGTTTTGGTTTCATAAAAACCCAATATAATGCCAAACAGAGCCTTCTGTAGGCTGCCAGTCCACATGGGGCCTATTAAATAGCCAATTATGGCTCTTGTTGGCACCACCAGGAACCTTTTTTATGCTTGTGTTGCTCTCCAACCCTTTTTCCATTTGAATGTGGCTCATGGGTATAAAAGGTTGGGGATCCCTGGTCTAGTCCCTTGAAGTGAGCAGCAATGGATATCAAGACAACCCTATTGGGTGTACCAGTAGACATCAAGATACCTCCCACAGGTAATGTCTAGTCCCTTGAAGTAAGCAGCAATTGATATCAAGACAACCCTATTAAGTGTACCAGTAAACATCAAGATCCCACAGGTAATGTATACTCCCTTGAAGTAAGTAGCAATGGATATCAAGACAACTAAGGTCATCTTTTATGTGGAAAGCCCAGTAGACATCAAGATCCCACAGGTAAATTCTCCTCCCTTGAAGTAAGCAGCAATGGATATCAAGACATCCAATATAATGTTTATGTGGAAAGCCCAGTGGACATCAAGCTTCCAAAGGCAACTTCTATGTGGTCCTCTTGAGTAAGCAGCAAATGACCACCCTATTTAACTATCACCCTAGTGGGAAGACCAGTTGGTATCAAAATCCCAAAGCTAATCTCTATATAGTCCTCTTGAATAAGCACAACTAATATCCAAACCACAGAGTAAACCTTTAGCTAAAAACCCTGGTTGGAGGACCAGTTGATATCAAGATCAAGATAATCTCTATGTAGTCCTATTGAGTAAGCAGCACTGAAAATCAAGACCACCAAAGTAATCTGTTACTAGAACAGAGAAAACCACTTGACACCAAGACTACAAATTTATCTACTCTTGAGTCAGCAGAAACGGACATCCAAACCTCCAAGGAAAATGTTACTAAAACCCTAGTGGGAGGACCAGAAGATATTAAGACCCCAAAGGTAATCTCTATATAGTCCTCTTCAATAAGTAGCAATGGAAATAAATATTTCCAAGGCAATCTTCAACTAGAACTCCTGAGGGAAGAAGGTCAGTAGAAGATCAATGCAATATACATAAGTACCAGTTCAGTTTAGAATTCAACTATTCCAGTACTTCTGTGTGAGTAGAAGTTTATTTCACCACCATGGTAACACTGATCTCTTCTAAGAGTAACAGTTGATATCAACCCCAAACAGGTAATCCGTGTACAGTACCCAAGTGTGAAACGCAATGGACATCAATACCACTAAGGTACTGGTCTAGATTCCTCCACCAAGGGTACTAGTCTAGATTCCTCCACCAAGGTTACTGGTCTACATACCTCCACCAAGGTCACTGGTCTAGATTCCTCCACCAAGGGTACTTGTCTACACTCCTCCACCAAGGGTACTGGTCTACATTCCTCCACCAAGGGTACTAGTCTAGATTCCTCCACCAAGGTTACTGGTCTACATACCTCCACCAAGGTCACTGGTCTAGATTCCTCCACCAAGGGTACTTGTCTACACTCCTCCACCAAGGGTACTGGTCTACATTCCTCCACCAAGGTTACTGGTCTACATTCCTCCACCAAGGTTACTGGTCTACATTCCTCCACCAAGGTTACTGGTCTACATTCCTCCACCAAGGTTACTGGCCTAGATTCCTCCACCAAGGTTACTGGTCTACATTCTTCTTGTGTGACCACCAATACCAACGTTATGTATGCAGGCCAAGTTTGGAGCACTTTCCATCCTATTAAACACAATATCTAATCTTTTATCCATCTCCAGTAGTTCAATAAAGGTATCAGCGAAACTCCATCAAAACAGCTTTGTATTCCCCAGAAGTGATTTATGTCTCTCCCACTGCCAAGACTAATAACATCCATCATTAAGTCCAGGGTTTCCGTTTTGCTTTGTTACCCTAATGACATCCATCAACGTTTCACTTATAATACTTGGCCGAGATGTTTACAGAAACCACAGATGGAGACAGAGGACAACTTATCTCATCATCACTCAGAGGCTCAACTGCTTTGGCTACAGACATCACAAACATGATTATGTAGGAAATGTCTCCTCTTACCCAACGTATGGTTTTCAGCTTCAGAGATCTGCACGCATTCGTCATGTTTCTGGGCGATCTCCGCCATGATGATACATTCTGGGGGCATGCAGAAAACCTAGGACAAGGAGAATTATTCAAGTGATTAGTGATATCTTTTTTATTAGAATTATGATAAAATGAAAAGAGACCCTTAATATCCAAAGCATTGTCACAGTGGCACAGATCTTCTCTGATCCCCATTGTAAGCAGCAGTCCTGCCCTGCTTTATGGCTGAGATTCTAGCTATCTGTATAACAGAGCATTCTGTCACAGTGGCACAGATCCTAACTGATCCCCTCATTGTAAGCAGCAGTCCTGCCCTGCTTTATGGCTGAGATTCTAGCTATCTGTATAACAGAGCATTCTGTCACAGTGGCACAGATCCTATCTGATCCCCCCATTGTAAGCAGCAGTCCTGCCCTGCTTTATGGCTGAGATTCTAGCTATCTGTATAACAGAGCATTCTGTCACAGTGGCACAGATCCTATCTGATCCCCCCCATTGTAAGCAGCAGTCCTGCCCTGCTTTATGGCTGAGATTCTAGCTATCTGTATAACAGAGCATTCTGTCACAGTGGCACAGATCCTATCTGATCCCCCCCATTGTAAGCAGCAGTCCTGCCCTGCTTTATGGTTGAGATTCTAGCTATCTGTATAACAGAGCATTCTGTCACAGTGGCACAGATCCTATCCCCCCATTGTAAGCAGCAGTCCTGCCCTGCTTTATGGCTGAGATTCTAGCTATCTGTATAACAGAGCATTCTGTCACAGTGGCACAGATCCTATCTGACCCCCCCCCCCATTGTAAGCAGCAGTCCTGCCCTGCTTTATGGCTGAGATTCTAGCTATCTGTATAACAGAGCATTCTGTCACAGTGGCACAGATCCTATCTGATCCCCCCATTGTAAGCAGCAGTCCTGCCCTGCTTTATGGCTGAGATTCTAGCTATCTGTATAACAGAGCATTCTGTCACAGTGGCACAGATCCTATCTGATCCCCCCATTGTAAGCAGCAGTCCTGCCCTGCTTTATGGCTGAGATTCTAGCTATCTGTATAACAGAGCATTCTGTCACAGTGGCACAGATCCTATCTGATCCCCCCCATTGTAAGCAGCAGTCCTGCCCTGCTTTATGGCTGAGATTCTAGCTATCTGTATAACAGAGCATTCTGTCACAGTGGCACAGATCCTATCTGATCCCCCCATTGTAAGCAGCAGTCCTGCCCTGCTTTATGGCTGAGATTCTAGCTATCTGTATAACAGAGCATTTCTAAATAATAAATGACAAGCTCCTGTGTATTATCTGCATTTTTTTTATCGTAGTGGTTCCCAGGGTGGTTTCCTGCCATAACGGCGCACTTACTTTGCCCCCACCTGATAAGAAACATATCTACATCTCAGCTCTCAGTTACCAGAATCCCAGGCCCCGATAACATTTTCTCACCCCGTGACCCAAGTTATCCGATGTGACTGCGGCGAGACAAGCGAGGTTCTGCTCTCCTAATGTAAATGATTTACAGTAAGGGCCCCGGGAAAGGACAGGAGCCTTATCAGAAGGGGGCAGGGACTTCTGACAAATGAAATCAAATATTTCATTACTGGAGTGGCACGGCAGCAACGGCCATAGAAAGTAGGTCTTAAAGGGCCGGTAACAACGTTCGACTTTTCACCCTACTGTGTAAGAGGCTTGAAGACTGAAGAAGGAAGATGATCGTTGTGTCACAGCTACCCCGGGCTGGGGCAGTTTTTAGGGACAAAGGCCCATCAAATTGCAAAAACATGACATCATAGCCCCGCCTAGATCATTGGCCTGCCCCCTGAAATCCGTTCCGCCCTCCACTTCCATCACCCCACCTCCTTTGTCTGGCCTTTGCTGCTGGCAACAGGGCCGGATTTGTAGGCCGGGCGCCCCGAGGCCACCCCCTCTCTGTCGCGCACCCCTGCGCATGCGCGAACGGCGAACACCCCCTGCGCATGCGCGAACGGCGAACCTGCCCCCGCGCGTGCGCAAACTCGCGATTGCGCATGCGCGGCCCTTTTCAATCGCATACGGAGCAGTGGGGGAGAGGTCCCTATTGCTCCGTATGCGCAATAAAATTTAATATTTTGGTGCAGCGGGGCGGCATGCCGCCCCCCAATTTTTGCCGCCCTAGGCCCGGGCCTTTGTGGCCTTTCCACAAATCCGGGCCTGGCTGGCAACCCTAAGCCGGGGAGGAGTTGGGGCATGATGGGGGCACGGGAAGCAGCAGGGGTTGGGGGGCACAGTCCAGGGCCAATGCAATTCATTTGCCCCTGATAACTACCCCTTTAAACATAAGCAGCAGTTGCAGCATTGCTTCCAATGCTCCATCATGACTGGTCAATATCTGCCCAATGTGGCTGCAAAATGGCAGCTCCCATTACTATAGAAAGCTGATAGGCTATGCCTTACCCTAAGGAAGTGCCCCTTATAAACAGGGGGTATATTCAGTTTAAAGGGGATATTCACCTTCAACTTAATTTTTAGTATGATGAAGAAAGTGATATTATGAGACAATTTGCAATTGGTCTTCATTTTTTATTATTTGAGGTTTTTTTTTTTATTATTCAGCTTTGCAGTTTGAACTTTCAGCAGCTATCTGGTTGCTAAGGTCCAAATTACCCTAGCAACCAGGCTTTGATTTGAATGAAAGACTG
The DNA here is from genome assembly GCF_000004195.4 of Xenopus tropicalis. Taxonomy (NCBI): domain Eukaryota; kingdom Metazoa; phylum Chordata; class Amphibia; order Anura; family Pipidae; genus Xenopus; species Xenopus tropicalis. Next base: position 8,958,792 of record NC_030682.2, on the reverse strand, counting down.
GAATATTGAGAGGGCCTGAATAGAAAGGTAATTAATAATAAGTAGGGAACCCTAAAAAGTGGGTTTGGTGCATCCCTAATAATAATAAGTAACAATAACAATAAAACTGGAGCCTTGCAGAGCAATAGGTTTTTGGCTGCCGGGGTCAGTGACCCCCATTTGAAATGAAAAAATTGAAAAGTTGCTTGGAATCGGCCATTCTATAACATACTAAAGAGGGGGGTCTTGAACCCAGGGGGATGTGGTTATTACTGACTGCTGGTTGGACCACTGGTACATGGGATCCGGTGCTGACGGTGCCCGATGTAGAATTCTGGGCTCGCCCAGCGCAGGATCAATGAAGCTGCCATTGCGACTCCCTAATCCCTCTCATAATCTCCCTTTCTAATTAGTTTGCACGCAAGGTGATTAGTCAGGCTAATATACACACGGGGAGAGACTGCTTGGTCAGTGGAGGTGCGGGGGCAAGCCATAACATGCTGCCTGCTATCACCATTATCCCCACTATTGATTTATATACAGAGTGTGCGTGACGGTAAGTACAGAGCTGCTTAGAATGCACTGCAGGCAGCACGCACTGACACAGCCTAGCAGCACAGCCCAGCCTCCCTGCAAGCCATCGCTTCTCTATACTCCCAACAGCATTTTTAATACGTTATAGAATACCCTATTCCTAGCAACTTTGCAATTGGTCTTCATTATTTACTTCTTGTACTTTTCAAGCTATTTGCCTTCTTTGCCACTTCTACATCTTTCCAGTTTTCAAATGACCCCGACAGCCGAGAACTATTAATCTGTAAACTAACAATTTTATAATGATGGTTGTTTTTTTATTATATGTCTTTCTATTCAGCCCCGCTCCTATTTATATTCCAGTCTCTTCTTTAAAGCGCCGCCTGGTTGCTAAGGTAAGCAAGACCCTAGCAACCAGACACCTACTGAAATTCTGAATTGGAGAGCTGCTGAACACAAAGTAACTGAAAAACCACAAAAAATTAAGACCAATTGCAAAGTGTCTCAGAATATCAACACCTATAACATAATAAAAGTTTATTTACAACTACCCCTTTAAAAGGAAACTTGTAACAGCACAGAATGCAACTCATATTATTACAAGTACAGGATCTATTACCTGGAAACCCATTATCTGTACAAGGCACTGCTCTCGTATCCTAAAGGTGGCCATACACGGGCCGATTCTAGCTGCCGATATGGGTCCCTTAGACTGATTCAGCAGCTAATCGGCCCGTGTATGGGCACTACCGACAGGCCTGCCCGACCGATATCTGGCCTGAAATCGGCCAGATATCGATCGGGCAGGTTAGAAAATCTAGTCGGATTGAAGACTGCATTGGCTCGTTGATGCGGTCCCCGGACCAACTTTGCCTATACTCGTCATTATAATTCCATCGTTTGGCCCCAGGGCCAAACGATCGAATTAGCCTGGATTCTCCCGATATCGCCCACCCGTAGGTGGGGGATATCGGGAGAAGATCTTAAGGTGTATGGGGACCTTAAGTTACATAAATCCTTGTTAGGTGCCTTAAGGTGTGGGGATCAAAATACCAGAACGACCCCTTATTCAGAGAACATTTCGGTTAATGGGTCCTATATATGTAAATAACACTGCTGATATTATTCTGTAGAAAAGCACATACTCAGAATAACATTTCAGTAAAGGGTAAGTAAAACCAATTATAACCCATCAGACATTTCCCATTGTGCTGCCCCAATACAACAGTTTCGGGTTGCCTTTATATCTAGGCTGGGGTTGAGGCACCCGGAGCCAAATGGTTCAGTAGGGGGTCATTATATTCTGCATGTGATGTCACTGCGCCTGATTTTTAGCTATGCTGTCATTGCACCTGATTTTTAGATATGATGTCATTGCACCTACATGTGATAATAGTAAGTCTGATGTCAATGATAGGGTTGCCACCTTTCCTGAGCAGCTGAGCCCCCCACCCTGTATGGATTAAGTATTCGCTGCAGATTTGCATGCCCGCGAGCATCCAGAGGGCCCCAAGGGAGTGTGCCCCCCCCCCACATCCCCTATAGTTCCGCCCCTGCTCTATACTGGTTTATAAACTATATATACAATATCTACACTAACTGCAGATTTAAGTATCACAATACTTCTATTTCACACAAGGCTATGGGCTATGTTGTTTCCACCACACATTGACAGTGCCCCATAAATCATTATGAGATCCCATGTATTGGCTTGGGGTCTCATAATGATTTATGGGGCACTGTCAATGTGTGGCGGAAAGGATGTTCTGGTCCCATACAAACCCTTTGTCTCCTTTGTAGGACCACAACCATCCTTTGTCTCATTGATGAACAGACATTGAAGCCTTCATAGCTTTCATATCTAACCCTTCTATCCCTAGGGTACCAAACATTTTTTCCCCAGAAGTAGGTTGATTATCTTTGATAGCCTCTTTCTTTGACAGTTTCCAGGGGCCACATACCATGAGAATGGTAGTAACTTACAGAAAGCCTTTGGACAGACTGGTCCTCTGTAAAAACCCCTTGGGATATTTTACTTTTTCCCTAATCTCCAGATGGACAGTCCAGTCCTATTCCATTAACTACATCTCTAGTCCTGGGATCTACTGAGAAGTGGGGACAACAGAAGTTCAACAAAACCAAGTAGATCTATAATATAAGGATTTATACCCATGTATACCCAAGAGGCCAACTAAATCAAGCATGGCCAGAGGAGCACATTAAGCTCTAAATGAGTGATCCCCAACCAGTGGAACCAACATGTTGCTCCCCAACCCCTTGGATGATGCCCTCAGTGGCCTATTTTTGAATTCCTGGCTTGGGGGCAAGTTTGGTTGCATAAAACCCATGAGTACTATCAAACAGAGCCTCTTGTAGGCTGCCAGTGCATATACGGGCTAGGAATAGCCAATCACAGCTTATAATTAGAACCCTAAGTTTCTTTTTGAATGTTCTCCAACTTTTTTGACCATTGCCCAGGCGCTGGTCCTATACATTTGCATTTATTATTGGTCTTACACTTGCCCCTGTGACAACGGTAATTAAGCCCTTAAACGTGTAAGTCAGGGTTGGCCTTTCAATCTTTGCAAGAACAAAACTCCATTATTTTTTTTCTCACCGGAGAGTGTTTGAGGTGGCAGATACGGCTAACCTGCTGTGCAAACAACAAATGAGTTGTGAGGAATGGAACAACACACAGATCTGTCAGTCTCCTCGGCTACAGCACAGGTTCATGGTCTATTGCCTTTGTGAAGTTGGGCTTCAAGTTTACCAAAACCATTGCAATGTGTGGCAACTGTATTGTTCCCAACCCGGAACTCGTGGCACGCGAGTAGGAGATAAAGCAAATAGTGATGGGGGGGGGCACTGGCTGATTAATTTAACCCACCATCTCCAAAAGGCTCTCTGTAGCCTCCAAGCCATGTTCATCCAATCATAATATCTCTTATGCCCCTTGGCGAACATATAGTACTGAAGGTAGCCTCCGATGCAGAATAGGGAATAGGAATTGGTAACATTTACATCATGGCTAACATCAGGCAACATTTTGTACGGGAAAATTTACTGTTATCCCCTATAATCTGTTGCCAGTAGCCATGTTGTGTCTGCAGGAGCTGTACATTTGCACCGAGGCACTAGGTGAACATGTCCTGCCCATGCTGTCAACTGTCAACTACCCTGTTTACCCTTGAACATGCATGAATTTTAGACAATGTATAGGTTTTCTGGAAATGGTGGGCAGGGTTAGGGTAGGGCGGCAGCACGGTTTGGGTCTGAGTTCTACAAGTGGATCAACAACGAAATCAACCTCATAGCAACTGGCAGCTTCTCTAGGCACCATTTTTGTTTAAATAGGTGGCACGAGTGCTTCCATTGGTGATAACCTACTTCTTTTCATGGGATTGTACATCTTGCCCCTAAAATGCCAGGGACTTCCACGTGGATGTAAAGAAATGTAACTGTCTGAGATCATGGAATGCTTTCAGGTCTGCACCAGCTCTTCTATGACCCACCAGTTCCACCCCTCTTACTGGCCCTTGGCTTCCTACCGGTAATCAAACTCAAACTGTGGCTGCAGCAGTGTCACAATGGGGAGCCAGGGCCACGCTCCTTCTCTTCACTTAACCTTCTCCAGTCACTATAAATGCACTCACCTATCTGTCCCTCAATATCACTCCTTCCCCACTTCTCTCATATAAGAATAAGGCATGGCAATGGTATAGGCATACAAGGCCATGTTTAAGTGAGAAGAACCACATGGTACCATGGTGGGCCAGTTGGACACTGTGTGAGGCAATCAACAATCCAGTGCCCAAACTCTAGATTGCTTATCATTAACTTGACTTGAAGCCCTCAAGGTCAAGCTGGAACCCTTTTTGTTCCCCCTACGTAGCAGCAAAGTAATCATAACCTCTATCAGTCATCCCCAACCAGTGACTCAGGGGCAACATGTTGCTCACCAACCCATTGGATGTTGCTCATTTTTACATTTCTGGCTCAAAGACAAGTTTTGGGGGTCCAAAGACCATGTATACTGCCAAACAGATGCTCCTGTAGGCTGCCAGTCCATATTGGGCTACCAAATAACGTTACTGGGCACCCCCTAGGAAGTTTTTCTTTGCCCCCCAACTCTTTTATATTTAAATGTTCCTCATGGCTAAAAAAAAAAAAAAGTTTGGGTACCCCTGACCTATACTCTAGCGCTTCTAGATAATACATGATATAAATGATTAATAACAACACAACAACCTAATAATTAAGTATTGTCAGATAATCTTAGCAGCGTGTTGTACAAACTACTGGTTACTATGTACTCACAAAAGCAATGCAGTGACAATTAAATGGCGTGATCTCTACAACTACTACTATTAGCACTAATAATAATAAAGATCCAGGCAAATATTTGCCTTTGTTATTGTACATCTGAAAAGGGGACAGTATTGACTCTGCTTTAAGTCAATATAGAAATTTCAGGGATAGTGATTGGCAAACAAAATAAGCACAGCAAAGCAATTATGGCAAATTAAATTTCTTTAAATAGCTCGTTGGAAAAAAGTAGATAAAGATGTTCACAGATTCTGCAAGATCAGATAGAATTTCCACATATGATCACATATGATTTATGGTCAGGCAGCTATCTTAATGGTAGGATATATTATATGGAGGATATGGTACAGATGTCTTTGAACTTTGTGCTGGTAGCCAACAAATAGATTCTTGAGCATATCAAGCCTGGCCTTCCTTATGAAGCACCGGGTTGAAGCAGAAACGACCAAACCCATTAAAAAGGACAAGTAGGCTTGAGGTTTAAGGGAAAGCAGAAGAGCATGACCAGCGGTGACGTGGATTACAGTCATATCAGCCATAAATATACCATTGAGTAACCCGTAGGCCCAAAGAGAAGACAAGACTTTCTGTAGAACACAACGGACTTCAATGATAGCTAACACATAGATTCTTGAACATATCAAGCTTGACCTTCCTTAGGAAGCACCGGGTTGAAGCAGAAAAGACCAAACTTATTAAAAAGGGCAAGTAGGCTTGAGGTTTAAGGGAAAAGCGGAGGAGCATGACCAGCGGTGACGTGGATTACAGTCATATCAGCCATAAATATACCATTGAGTAACCCGTAGGCCCAAAGAGAAGCAAGGCTTTCTGTAGAACACAACGGACTTCAACGATAGCTAACACATAGATTCTTGAGCATAACAAGCCTGACCTTCTTTATGAAGCACCGGGTTGAAGCAGAAAAGACCAAACTCATTTAAAAGGGCAAGTAGGCTTGAGGTTTAAGAAAAATGAGGAAGAGAATGACCAGAAGTGACATGGATTAAGGCCCCCATACACGGGCCGATGAAGCTGCCGATATCGGTCCCTTGGACCGATTCGGCAGCTAATCGGCCCGTGTTTGGGCAGAAACGAGCGGCCTGGCCGACCGATATCTGGTCTGAAATTGGCCAGATATCGATTGGCCAGGTTAGAAAATCCAGTCGGATCGGGGACCGCATCCGCTCGTTGATGCGGTCCCCGAACCGACTGCCCCATGGCCGCATTATTTTTTTTTTAAGCAACTTGCTACCCGATATCGCCCACCCGTAGGTGGGGATATCGGGTAAAGATCCGCTCGCTTGGCGACATCGCCAAGCAAGCGGATCTTATAGTGTATGGGGACCTTTACAGTTACATCAGTCATAAATATAACCCTGAGTAACCTAAAGGACCAAAGAGAAGACAAGACTTTCTGTAGAGCCCGATGGACATCAAAGATAGCCAACAAGTCCTTGAGCATAGCAAGCCTGACTTTCCTTATGAAGCACTAGACTGAAGCAGAAAAGACCAAACTCATTAAAAAGGGCAAGTAGGCTTGAGGTTTAAGGGAAAGGAGGAAGACCATGACCAGTAGTGACGTGGACAGTTACAGTCACATCCACCATAAATATATCATTGAGTAACCTGAAGGCCCAAAGAGAAGCAAGGCTTTCTGTAGAGCACGATAGACATCAAAGATAGCCAACAATTAGGTCCTTGAGCATATCAAGCCTTACTTTCCTTATGAAACACTAGACTGAAGCAGAAAAGAACAAACTCATTAAAAAGGGCAAGTAGGCTTGAGGTTTAAGAAAAATGAGGAAGAGAATGACCAGCAGTGACGTGGACAGTTACAGTCACATACACCATAAATATATAATTGAGTAACCTGAAGGCCCAAAGAGAAGCAAGACTTTCTGTAGAGCACGATGGACATCAAAGATAGCCAACAAATAGATCCTTGAGCGTATCAAGCCTGACTTGCCTTATGAAGCACTAGACTGAAGCAGAAAAGAACAAACTCATTAAAAAGGGCAAGTAGGCTTGAGGTTTAAGGGGAAAGCAGTGACGTAGACAGTTACAGCCACATGAACCATAAAAATACCATAGAGTAACCCGAAGGCCCAAAGAGAAGACAAGACTTTCTGTAGAACCCCATGGACATCAAAGATAGTCAACAAATAGATCCTTGAGAATATAAAGCCTGACCTTCCTTATGAAACACCGGGTTGAAGCAGAAAAGATCACACTTATTAAAAAGGGCAAGTAGGCTTGAGGTTTAAGGTTTAAGGAGAATGAGGAAGAGCATGACCAGCAGTGACATGGACAGTTACAATCCCATGCACCATAAATATATCATTGAGTAACCTGAAGGCCCAAAGAGAAGACAAGACTTTCTGTAGAACACCATGGACATCAAAGATAGTCAACAAATAGATACTTGAGCGTATCAAGCCTGACCTTCCTTATGAAGCACTGGGTTGAAGCAGAAAAGAACAAACTTAGTAAAAAGGGCAAGTAGACTGACCTGAAGGCCCAAAGAGAAGACAAGACTATCTGTAGAACACAACGGACTTCAATGATAGCTAACACATAGATTTTTGAGCATAACAAGCCTGACCTTTCTTATGAAGCACCGGATTAAAGCAGAAAAAAACAAACTTATTAAAAAGGGCAAGTAGACATAGACAGTTACAGGCACATCCGCCATAAATATATCACTGAGTAACCCGAACGTCCAAAGAGAAGACAAGTCTTTCTGTAGAAACACAAACCTTATGGTCTTCATAAGTCATAATGGTTTTGTGTTTTTGTATCTTTTGTTACTGATCTCTAATTCTTTGTATGAACTGCTTTACTCATATTTCTGATTGAATTGGTTTCTTTATCAGACAATAAAATGAGCTTTTTAATCTAACTGTTTAGCTACTTATATGAATCACCTCGCTCTCTTTGTGGGCAGCCATTTACATTATTGAGCTGCGTCTCCTTTATTTAACATTGGTTACACAACTACATGAATGGATTTATTTGTCTTGTAAGTCAAATATTCATAGACTGGTTGTTTTAGGTAAATGAATTTACTTTTTAATTAGTTAACAAGATCAGGCTATTATATCCCCCCAGTGCTACTATAGGCACCATCTCTCCCTACTATACCTGCTATCCCACAGCCCCAGTCCCTTCCCAGAGGCTATTATCCCCCCACTGCTACTATAGGCACCATCTCTCCCTACTATACCTGCTATCCCACAGCCCCAGTCCCTTCCCAGAGGCTATTATCCCCCCACTGCTACTATAGACACCATCTCTCCCTACTATACCTGCTATCCCACAGCCCCAGTCCCTTCCCAGAGGCTATTATCCCCCCACTGCTACTATAGGCACCATCTCTCCCTACTATACCTGCTATCCCACAGCCCCAGTCCCTTCCCAGAGGCTATTATCCCCCCACTGCTACTATAGGCACCATCTCTCCCTACTATACCTGCTATCCCACAGCCCCAGTCCCTTCCCAGAGGCTATTATCCCACTGCTACTATAGGCACCATCTCTCCCTACTATACCTGCTATCCCACAGCCCCAGTCCCTTCCCAGAGGCTATTATCCCACTGCTACTATAGGCACCATCTCTCCCTACTATACCTGCTATCCCACAGCCCCAGTCCCTTCCCAGAGGCTATTATCCCCCCACTGCTACTATAGGCACCATCTCTCCCTACTATACCTGCTATCCCACAGCCCCAGTCCCTTCCCAGAGGCTATTATCCCCCCCACTGCTACTATAGGCACCATCTCTCCCTACTATACCTGCTATCCCACAGCCCCAGTCCCTTCCCAAAGGCTATTATCCCCCACTGCTACTATAGGCACCATCTCTCCCTACTATACCTGCTATCCGACAGCCCCAGTCCCTTCCCAGAGGCTATTATCCCCCACTGCTACTATAGGCACCATCTCTCCCTACTATACCTGCTATCCCACAGCCCCAGTCCCTTCCCAAAGGCTATTATCCCCCCACTGCTACTATAGGCACCATCTCTCCCTACTATACCTGCTATCTCACAGCCCCAGTCCCTTCCCAGAGGCTATTATCCCCCACTGCTACTATAGGCACCATCTCTCCCTACTATACCTGCTATCTCACAGCCCCAGTCCCTTCCCAGAGGCTATTATACCACTGCTACTATAGGCACCATCTCTCCCTACTATACCTGCTATCTCACAGCCCCAGTCCCTTCCCAGAGGCTATTATGCCACTGCTACTATAGGCACCATCTCTCCCTACTTTACCTGCTATCTCACAGCCCCAGTCCCTTCCCAGAGGCTAGTATCCCCCCACTGCTACTATAGGCACCATCTCTCCCTACTATAAATGCTATCCCACAGCCCCAGTCCCTTCCCAGAGGCTATTATCCCCCCCACTGCTACTATAGGCACCATCTCTCCCTACTATACCTGCTATCCCACAGCCCCAGTCCCTTCCCAGAGGCTATTATCCCCCCACTGCTACTATAGGCACCATCTCTCCCTACTATACCTGCTATCCCACAGCCACAGTCCCTTCCCAGAGGCTATTATCCCACTGCTACTATAGGCACCATCTCTCCCTACTATACCTGCTATCCCACAGCCCCAGTCCCTTCCCAGAGGCTATTATCCCACTGCTACTATAGGCACCATCTCTCCCTACTATACCTGCTATCCCACAGCCACAGTCCCTTCCCAGAGGCTATTATCCCACTGCTACTATAGGCACCATCTCTCCCTACTATACCTGCTATCCCACAGCCCCAGTCCCTTCCCAGAGGCTATAATCCCCCCCCCGCTACTATAGGCCCCATAGTGCTCCCAAAGTGACAGCCCCACTACGTACCAAAGCAGCTAAGTCATACAGAGACAGCCAGCTTTTCAAGTGCCTGAAGCCACATTGATCTAAAGACAAGATCTGCTCAAAGGTCAAACAGCACTGAGCTTTGTGATTGGACCCAATCTGGACAATCAGAGAGTGGCCCTAGGGTTGCTTAGGATTCTATTAGGGGCAGAAATGGAACAAGATTTGTGTTACTATTCCCCCAATTTAAAGGCTGAAGACAAGAAGCAGCTGGTTTTGTAGCCGTCGCTTTAAGCTACCGGCCTGTTTATTCAATCAACTGTCAGTCATTCGCCATAAGGAAAAACATCTTTATTCCGACCCCCCTCCTCTCTCCATGCAGTGCATTTTAATGGCAAAATATTCACATAGCCGTTGGGAGTTTGTAGGATTCCAGACACAATTTCATGGCCCTCATACAAGTACAGAATTAATTGCATTATATGTATAGGATGTCACTATGACAGAATGCTCTGTTATACAGATAGCTAGAATCTCAGCCATAAAGCAGGGCAGGACTGCTGCTTACAATGGGGGGGATCAGATAGGATCTGTGCCACTGTGACAGAATGCTCTGTTATACAGATAGCTAGAATCTCAGCCATAAAGCAGGGCAGGACTGCTGCTTACAATGGGGGGATCAGATAGGATCTGTGCCACTGTGACAGAATGCTCTGTTATACAGATAGCTAGAATCTCAGCCATAAAGCAGGGCAGGACTGCTGCTTACAATGGGGGGGATCAGATAGGATCTGTGCCACTGTGACAGAATGCTCTGTTATACAGATAGCTAGAATCTCAGCCATAAAGCAGGGCAGGACTGCTGCTTACAATGGGGGGATCAGATAGGATCTGTGCCACTGTGACAGAATGCTCTGTTATACAGATAGCTAGAATCTCAGCCATAAAGCAGGGCAGGACTGCTGCTTACAATGGGGGGATCAGATAGGATCTGTGCCACTGTGACAGAATGCTCTGTTATACAGATAGCTAGAATCTCAGCCATAAAGCAGGGCAGGACTGCTGCTTACAATGGGGGGGGATCAGATAGGATCTGTGCCACTGTGACAGAATGCTCTGTTATACAGATAGCTAGAATCTCAGCCATAAAGCAGGGCAGGACTGCTGCTTACAATGGGGGGGGGATCAGATAGGATCTGTGCCACTGTGACAGAATGCTCTGTTATACAGATAGCTAGAATCTCAGCCATAAAGTAGGGCAGGACTGCTGCTTACAATGGGGGGGGGATCAGATAGGATCTGTGCCACTGTGACAGAATGCTCTGTTATACAGATAGCTAGAATCTCAGCCATAAAGCAGGGCAGGACTGCTGCTTACAATGGGGGGGATCAGATAGGATCTGTGCCACTGTGACAGAATGCTCTGTTATACAGATAGCTAGAATCTCAGCCATAAAGTAGGGCAGGACTGCTGCTTACAATGGGGGGGGGGATCAGATAGGATCTGTGCCACTGTGACAGAATGCTCTGTTATACAGATAGCTAGAATCTCAGCCATAAAGCAGGGCAGGACTGCTGCTTACAATGGGGGGATCAGATAGGATCTGTGCCACTGTGACAGAACGCTCTGTTATACAGATAGCTAGAATCTCAGCCATAAAGCAGGGCAGGACTGCTGCTTACAATGGGGGGGGGGGGGATCAGATAGAATCTCAGCCATAAAGCAGGGTATTTACATACAATTTTCTATGCATAAATCCATTTTTATTCCCAACAATGTTACATTACACAACACAATCAATCATTTTCAGCTGCAAATACACATTTTTTATCTAATTCTTTAAACAGACCCGTTTGAGACCTGCATATATGGGCCCCTCGCCCATAGAAAGAAGTCCCAGTGGCGCTGTAGGAAACAGATGTATAGCACATCTCTACTGGTGCCTTCGGGGGGAAAACAGCGCCGTGACAGCATTTCACCAGCAAAAAGCTAAAAGCCCCCCGGGGCACGGCCCCCTTAGAAGCACAGGAGCGGCCCACCCAAGATGAGCGCAGAGCGCACCAGGCCTTACACGCACGCTTCCCGAAATAGAAGGTTTTCTCCGAAGCCAAAGCTCCTGAGCATGGAGTCCTGCCTGGCTGCGCAGCGGCCTTGCAATTTGTCTTCAGGGGAAAGTCTGATTGAGATACATGTTGTTCTGACACCGTGTGCTGTTACTTAGCAAAAATGCACATAGATACATACTGATACCCCATACTGATACTGATACGGGACATACCCCATACTGATACTGATACGGGACATTCCCCATACTGATACTGATACAGGACATACCCCATACTGATACTGATACAGGACATACCCCATACTGATACGGGACATACCCCATACTGATACTGATACGGGACATACCCCATACTGATAGTGATACGGGACATACCCCATACTGATACTGATACGGGACATTCCCCATACTGATACTGATACAGGACATACCCCATACTGATACTGATACGGGACATACCCCATACTGATACTGATACGGGACATTCCCCATACTGATACTGATACGGGACATACCCCATACTGATACTGATACGGGACATACCCCATACTGATACTGATACTGGACATACCCCATACTGATACTGATACGGGACATACCCCATACTGATAGTGATACGGGACATACCCCATACTGATACTGATACGGGACATACCCCATACTGATACTGATACGGGACATACCCCATACTGATAGTGATACTGGACATACCCCATACTGATAGTGATACGGGACATACCCCATACTGATAGTGATACTGGACATACCCCATACTGATAGTGATACGGGACATACCCCATACTGATACTGATACTGGACATACCCCATACTGATACTGATACTGGACATACCCCATACTGATACTGATACTGGACATACCCCATACTGATACTGATACTGGACATACCCCATACTGATACTGATACTGGACATACCCCATACTGATACTGATACTGGACATACCCGATACTGATACTGATACGGGACATACCCCATACTGATAGTGATACGGGACATACCCCATACTGATAGTGATACGGGACATACCCCATACTGATAGTGATACTGGACATACCCCATACTGATAGTGATACGGGACATACCCCATACTGATAGTGATACGGGACATACCCCATACTGATAGTGATACTGGACATACCCCATACTGATACTGATACTGGACATACCCCATACTGATACGGGACATACTCCATACTGATACTGATACGGGACATACCCCATACTGATACTGATACTGGACATACCCCATACTGATACTGATACGGGACATACCCCATACTGATAGTGATACGGGACATACCCCATACTGATAGTGATACTGGACATACCCCATACTGATACTGATACTGGACATACCCCATACTGATACTGATACGGGACACACCCCATACTGATACTGATACGGGACATACCCCATACTGATAGTGATACTGGACATACCCCATACTGATACTGATACTGGACATACCCCATACTGATACTGATACGGGACATACCCCATACTGACACGGGACATAATCCATACTGATACTGATACGGGACATACCCCATACTGATACTGATACGGGACATACCCCATACTGATACTGATACGGGACATACCCCATACTGATAGTGGTGTGGGACATACCCCATACTGATACTGATACGGGACATACCCCATACTGATAGTGGTGTGGGACATACCCCATACTGAGAGTGCCCTGGGACATAATATATATAATATATATATATAAGCACAGGGGGATAATTATAGGGATACTGTCACTATTACTATCATTAGATCTTTATAATTCCCCCCCGGGGCAGGCAGTGATTGGTAGGTGATGTTGATACTCAGGGAACCATCTGGTTTTGGGATAATTTGCCCTTTATGTACTAAACACACCCTCGCACACCTGCATCTCGCACAGCCGGCACCTCTGTGGGTGGGAATCCTTTGCTCCATTTACTCTCTGACTGGGCAGACTGAGAGAGGGGAAATCCTGGCCAGCTTTATATTATAGCCAAGGCCTATTTTTAGCTACTCCATGGTTGCTATGCACAATATCCATAGCAACCAAGCATAAAAAATCTACACTATGCTCAGAATATATTTTTTAAACTTCCCCTTTAACTCCTGCATGATCATGAGAGCCCTGTGTTTCACCCTAGGGAAGGAAACCAATACAGTGAGATTGTTCTACTGGGGAAAGCTATGGGGTCAGGCTGAACCGCTCTGCAGCTGCTCCTTATTACTACATTTACTCTCATGGATTTGTAACAATACAGGAAAAGTAACCCCTGTACATATCTAGTAAGGAGATCCCAGAACCAAGCATCATTTACCCCTGAGTATGAGTTTAACCTTTACCTTTAACCTCAGCAAGGGAGAGATCTCTAATTTAATAATAAAGGGGAAACAAACTAGTAGATATGACTAAAAGGCCAGTGTTTTATGGTATCTCTCCGTACAGGCTATGAGCAAACTTAGGGGGCTGTTCCTGCTGAATTGTGCTTAGTACAGGGGAATCCCTATGCTGCCATAGTTTTATGGTATCTCTCTGTACAGGCTATGAGCAAACTTAGGGGGCTGTTCCTGCTGAATTGTGCTTAGTATAGGGGAATCCCTATGTGCCATAGTTTTATGGTATCTCTCTGTACAGGCTATGAGCAAACTTAGGGGGCTGTTCCTGCTGAATTGTGTTTAGTACAGGGGAATCCCTATGTGCCATAGTTTTATGGTATCTCTCTGTACAGGCTATGAGCAAACTTAGGGGGCTGTTCCTGCTGAATTGTGCTTAGTACAGGGGAATCCCTATGTGCCATAGTTTTATGGTATCTCTCTGTACAGGCTATGGGCAAACTTAGGGGGCTGTTCCTGCTGAACTGTGCTTAGTACAGGGGAATCCCTATGTGCCATAGTTTTATGGTATCTCTCTGTACAGGCTATGAGGCTGTTCCTGCTGAACTGTACAAAGGGGTAACTGTGCTCCATCCCCCTAACCACCCCTGGGAAATGCACTAATTAATTAACTTTGTAGAAGCAAAAGAGCCTAATTAATATATTCTCCTTATTGGCCTTATTGCCTCATCACTACACTGGATCTTTCCCTATACAAAATGAGGCCTTTAATCCCCCAGACGCACTTAAACCTATTGGTTCCCCCCGCCCCCATATGGCTGTGCCCCTATCTCTTTCCCTTACTTCGCTAATCTCTCCCAGCTCCGGTTACCATGAATATTCCCAGGGTGCCGGCCCTCGCCCCCCCCACGTGCTATTGTTATATCATTATGGAGATAAGTGACTGGGGCCCTTGGATACACATGGGGCAAACACAGAGCCCACTTGTAAATATGTTCACCCAGCGCCGCGCTTGTACAACTCCGACAATATTTACCTTTCCCTTCTATCTGCCTCTTGTACAAACACCGCGCACTAACACCGCACGTTTGCCTATTAAAGCCCCATATATATATATATATATTGCTCAGGCCAAGAGGAGCCATCACTGAAACTGCCTGACATCACTGATTCTACTTATGACATCACTAGGCACTGATTCTATCTTATGACATCAGCAAACATACCCCTTTAATCTCACTGCCCCCCTCCCATCTGAAACTTACACCCCCAGAATGAATACGTAACCAACAGACAGTTTATATCCTATTAAGGGCCCTATAAAAGAATCTCCCCAAACTGGAATATATATATCAGTAAATATTGCCCTTTTACATCCTTTCCCTTGAGCCGCCATTTAGTGATGGGCTGTGTGCCCCCTCAGAGATCAGCTGACAGGAAGTGATGCAGCTCTAACTGTAACAGGAAGTAGTGTGGGAGCAAAAGGCAGAACTCTGCCCATTCATTGGCTGATGGGGCCTAGCATGTATGTGTGCCTTGGCTTGTTTGTGTGCACTGTGACTCCTATGAACCCAGGGGGCGGCCCTTAGTACCTAAAATGGCAGTTTCCTATTTAGGATTACCCAATGGCACATACTGCTAAAGTATATTTATATAAAAATGGTTTATAGAGATGAAGCAGGGTTTTATATATGAGCTGTTTATGTGAGACTATTGCCGATGACATCAGGCTAAAAGTCAATTTTAAAGGCAAACTGCACCTTTAAAAAAAATGCCAAAGACCGAGCAATGTATCAGCTCCAGGGCAAACCCATCAACTCACATGCTCTGTAATTAGCACTAACGACCATCTGTTCATCACGAAACCCTTGTCTTGCACGAGTCTCCCGCCCCCTGGGGGCAAAACAGGGAGCAATTCTGCAAATAGAATGGGATCGTGTATGACATCACTAGTTACCGGGAAGGTGTATGGAAGGGACTTCATTTAAAGGGGAAGTATAGTATCAAAGAACAAGTATTTGGCAGTGCGTTATACACCTCTGTAGTTATATCATTGGGCAGAACATTCCTTCCCTGTATATTTCCAGTTATATGTATGGGTGGGAGTTGCCATGTTGCTGACATTCCTTCCCTGTATATTTCCAGTTATATGTATGGGTGGGAGTTGCCATGTTGCTGACATTCCTTCCCTGTATATTTCCAGTTATATGTAAGGGTGGGAGTTGCCATGTTGCTTACATTCCTTGCCTGTATATTTCCAGTTATATGTATGGGTGGGAGTTGCCATGTTGCTTACATTCATTCCCTGTATATTTCCAGTTATATGTAAGGGTGGGAGTTGCCATGTTGCTAACATTCCTTCCCTGTATATTTCCAGTTATATGTAAGGGTGGGAGTTGCCATGTTGCTTACATTCCTTCCCTGTATATTTCCAGTTATATGTAAGGGTGGGAGTTGCCATGTTGCTGACATTCCTTCCCTGTATATTTCCAGTTATATGTAAGGGTGGGAGTTGCCATGTTGCTTACATTCCTTGCCTGTATATTTCCAGTTATATGTATGGGTGGGAGTTGCCATGTTGCTTACATTCATTCCCTGTATATTTCCAGTTATATGTAAGGGTGGGAGTTGCCATGTTGCTAACATTCCTTCCCTGTATATTTCCAGTTATATGTAAGGGTGGGAGTTGCCATGTTGCTTACATTCATTCCCTGTATATTTCCAGTTATATGTAAGGGTGGGAGTTGCCATGTTGCTTACATTCCTTCCCTGTATATTTCCAGTTATATGTAAGGGTGGGAGTTGCCATGTTGCTGACATTCCTTCCCTGTATATTTCCAGTTATATGTAAGGTTGGGAGTTGCCATGTTGCTTGCATTCCTTTCCTGTATATTTCCAGTTATATGTAAGGGTGGGAGTTGCCATGTTGCTTGCATTCCTTCCCTGTATATTTCCAGTTATATGTAAGGGTGGGAGTTGCCATGTTGCTTGCATTCCTTTCCTGTATATTTCCAGTTATATGTAAGGGTGGGAGTTGCCATGTTGCTTGCATTCCTTCCCTGTATATTTCCAGTTATATGTAAGGGTGGGAGTTGCCATGTTGCTGACATTCCTTCCCTGTATATTTCCAGTTATATGTATGGGTGGGAGTTGCCATGTTGCTGACATTCCTTCCCTGTATATTTCCAGTTATATGTAAGGGTGGGAGTTGCCATGTTGCTTACATTCCTTGCCTGTATATTTCCAGTTATATGTATGGGTGGGAGTTGCCATGTTGCTTACATTCATTCCCTGTATATTTCCAGTTATATGTAAGGGTGGGAGTTGCCATGTTGCTAACATTCCTTCCCTGTATATTTCCAGTTATATGTAAGGGTGGGAGTTGCCATGTTGCTTACATTCCTTCCCTGTATATTTCCAGTTATATGTAAGGGTGGGAGTTGCCATGTTGCTGACATTCCTTCCCTGTATATTTCCAGTTATATGTAAGGGTGGGAGTTGCCATGTTGCTTGCATACCTTTCCTGTATATTTCCAGTTATATGTAAGGGTGGGAGTTGCCATGTTGCTTGCATTCCTTCCCTGTATATTTCCAGTTATATGTAAGGGTGGGAGTTGCCATGTTGCTGACATTCCTTCCCTGTATATTTCCAGTTATATGTAGGGGTGGGAGTTGCCATGTTGCTGACATTCCTTCCCTGTATATTTCCAGTTATATGTAAGGGTGGGAGTTGCCATGTTGCCGACATTCCTTCCCTGTATATTTCCAGTTATACGTAAGGGTGGGAGTTGCCATGTTGCTTATATTCCTTCCCTGTATATTTCCAGTTATATGTATGGGTGGGAGTTGCCATGTTGCTTACATTCCTTCCCTGTATATTTCCAGTTATATGTAAGGGTGGGAGTTGCCATGTTGCTTACATTCCTTCCCTGTATATTTCCAGTTATATATAAGGGTGGGAGTTGCCATGTTGCTTAGCTTGGCCTCTATATACACCCTGAAGTTCTATTGGCTGCATTATGTGGGGGTACACAGTAAAACAGGGCACAGGGGGGGGTGTGCAGGATAAATTCACACCCATAGCCAAGTTGCCGCTGGTTCTACCCCCTCGGGGGGGACCCTAACCATTGGCTTCAGTCCCAGCTCAGTGGCTGCCTGACACCTTGCACTTTATTCTCCATATAAAGCTCCAATACAAACACAGCGCGTTTCACCTTCCTGTTACACTGCAGGTCTCAGCCTGTATCAGGGCGCCGTCCTTGCCTAGTTCTTCTAGTCGAAGGGGCAGATTTTAGAAATCAGATTGATTTTTACATGGCAGCTCAGAAACCAGCGCAGCCTGCAGCAGAGTTGAATACAGCATCAGCTTCTATGGCAGATGTAACTTTCTGCTAGATAATTTCCCCTGACCCATAAGCTTTGCTTGCCAACAGCAGCCCACTGAGCACGTGCAGTGCCACTGACATAATAAAGGGCCAAACCAGATCCAAGATGGGGATCTGCTGGGGCAACTACGGAGGGCTGGATCATTACTGTTACCCTGGGCTGGTACAGTAAGTACAGTATACATAATACAGCATGTACAGATTCTATTTAGGATTTAGTTTCCCTTTAAACTTGTGAGGAATAAACTGATGCAATACCATCTTCAACCTGTAGGCACTGTGTTCATTTCCAAGTTCCTCCAGCACCCTCAAAGCCTTGTACTACATAAGTAATACTTCCCCTTTAAAGCCAACTGTCACTGGTAGCGTGCACCCACAGCCACCCTATCGCAGGCAGTTATTCTGTATTTACCTGCTAATAAGCAATTTATCTCGTACATTAATGGAGCACAATGCCGGGCAGGACCTGTATAAACAACAACTGCAAACACTGAGCAGCACCGACGAGGCGTGAACTAATGGGGTCTGTCCTGATGGGGTTTCTTTATGTTTAGCTGCAGCAGGAAAGACCCCATTAAGCTCAGACTGAATAGAGAGACAACTAAGCACTATACTAAGCAAAATTCAGCAGGAACAGCCCCCTAAATTTGCTCATAGCCTGTACAAAGAGATACCATAAAATTATGGCACATAGGGATTCCCCTGTACTAAGCACAATTCAGCAGGAACAGCCCCCTAAGTTTGCTCATAGCCTGTACAGAGAGATACCTTAAAACTATGGCACATAGGGATTCCCCTGTACTAAGCACAATTCAGCAGGAACAGCCCCCTAAGTTTGCCCATAGCCTGTACAGAGAGATACCTTAAAACTATGGCACATAGGGATTCCCCTGTACTAAGCACAATTCAGCAGGAAAAGCCCCCTAAGTTTGCCCATAGCCTGTACAGAGAGATACCTTAAAACTATGGCACATAGGGATTCCCCTGTACTAAGCACAATTCAGCAGAAACAGCCTCCTAAGTTTGCTCATAGCCTGTACAGAGAGATACCATAAAACTATGGCACATAGGGATTCCCCTGTACTAAGCACAATTCAGCAGGAACAGCCCCCTAAGTTTGCTCATAGCCTGTACAGAGAGATACCTTAAAACTATGGCACATAGGGATTCCCCTGTACTAAGCACAATTCAGCAGGAACAGCCCCCTAAGTTTGCTCATAGCCTGTACAGAGCGATACCATAAAACTATGGCACATAGGGATTCCCCTGTACTAAGCACAATTCAGCAGGAACAGCCCCCTAAGTTTGCTCATAGCCTGCACAGAGAGATACCATAAAACTATGGCACATAGGGATTCCCCTGTACTAAGCACAATTCAGCAGGAACAGCCCCCTAAGTTTGCTCATAGCCTGTACAGAGAGATACCATAAAACTATGGCACATAGGGATTCCCCTGTACTAAGCACAATTCAGCAGGAACAGCCCCCTAAGTTTGCTCATAGCCTGTACAGAGAGATACCATAAAACTATGGCACATAGGGATTCCCCTGTACTAAGCACAATTCAGCAGGAACAGCCCCCTAAGTTTGCTCATAGCCTGTACAGAGAGATACCATAAAACTATGGCACATAGGGATTCCCCTGTACTAAGCACAATTCAGCAGGAACAGCCCCCTAAGTTTGCCCATAGCCTGTACAGAGAGATACCATAAAACTATGGCACATAGGGATTCCCCTGCACTAAGCACAATTCAGCAGGAACAGCCCCCTAAGTTTGCTCATAGCCTGTACAGAGAGATACCAAATTCTATAATATAATGGAGGCAAATGGAAGCCTCACAGTCGGAGAAACAGAATATGCAACATTGTTTCCCATTTGTATTACAATGCAGGACATATAATAAGTATTTGTAGCAAACGGATCAGTCGAGTTGTGTTACTGTTGCACATCTGGGTTTCGTTATCTTACAGCACAGAAATCTCCTTGGGAAATATCCATCACACTCACAGGACATATTGTTTGCTGGATCCCTGGGCTATTGATTATATGTGACCAGCATTCCCAGAATTCCCAGCATTCCCAGCGGTCCCTGGTCCAATCATTCTTCATTTACTGCGGATTAGGACTATTATTTATTGATGTCGGTGGCGAGTGTTAAAGCTATAACATAACAGGGGTCAAAACACAATTACACCCCCATCTGTTACTATTAAGAAATTGCTTTATGGCACTGCAGTTTTATGTTTCTCTGTGTTCCAAGGGCAAAATCATGTCAGTGCAATGGCTGAAACGCCAGAAATAGAGACTGTGTATTGAAAAAGTAAGAAGGGAGTGTACTCAAATGGTTACATCTCTGTCCTTTTTGACACAAAGCAGCAGTCCTGCCCTGCTTTATGGCTGAGATTCTAGCTATCTGTATAACAGAGCATTCTGTCACAGTGGCACAGATCCTATCTGATCCCCCCATTGTAAGCAGCAGTCCTGCCCTGCTTTATGGCTGAGATTCTAGCTATCTGTATAACAGAGCATTCTGTCACAGTGGCACAGATCCTATCTGATCCCCCCATTGTAAGCAGCAGTCCTGCCCTGCTTTATGGCTGAGATTCTAGCTATCTGTATAACAGAGCATTCTGTCACAGTGGCACAGATCCTATCTGATCCCCCCATTGTAAGCAGCAGTCCTGCCCTGCTTTATGGCTGAGATTCTAGCTATGTGTATAACAGAGCATTCTGTCACAGTGGCACAGATCCTATCCCCCCCCCCCCCCCATTGTAAGCAGCAGTCCTGCCCTGCTTTATGGCTGAGATTCTAGCTATCTGTATAACAGAGGATTCTGTCACAGTGGCACAGATCCTATCTGACCCCCCCCCCCCCCATTGTAAGCAGCAGTCCTGCCCTGCTTTATGGCTGAGATTCTAGCTATCTGTATAACAGAGGATTCTGTCACAGTGGCACAGATCCTATCTGATCCCCCCATTGTAAGCAGCAGTCCTGCCCTGCTTTATGGCTGAGATTCTAGCTATCTGTATAACAGAGGATTCTGTCACAGTGGCACAGATCCTATCTGATCCCCCCATTGTAAGCAGCAGTCCTGCCCTGCTTTATGGCTGAGATTCTAGCTATCTGTATAACAGAGCATTCTGTCACAGTGGCACAGATCCTATCTGATCCCCCCCCCCCCCCTATTGTAAGCAGCAGTCCTACCCTGCTTTATGGCTGAGATTCTAGCTATCTGTATAACAGAGCATTCTGTCACAGTGGCACAGATCCTATCTGATCCCCCCATTGTAAGCAGCAGTCCTGCCCTGCTTTATGGCTGAGATTCTAGCTATCTGTATAACAGAGCATTCTGTCACAGTGGCACAGATCCTATCTGATCCCCCCCATTGTAAGCAGCAGTCCTGCCCTGCTTTATGGCTGAGATTCTAGCTATCTGTATAACAGAGCATTCTGTCACAGTGGCACAGATCCTATCTGATCCCCCCCCATTGTAAGCAGCAGTCCTGCCCTGCTTTATGGCTGAGATTCTAGCTATCTGTATAACAGAGCATTCTGTCACAGTGGCACAGATCCTATCTGATCCCCCCCATTGTAAGCAGCAGTCCTGCCCTGCTTTATGGCTGAGATTCTAGCTATCTGTATAACAGAGCATTCTGTTGTTTAGGATACAGAGACCCCCGGGAGTGTATTTGGCCGTAGGAGTAACACAGAGGGCAGGAGAGGGAATAGCACGGGGAGTGAGTGTAGCAGCTGCTTAGAGGACAGATTTAAGGGCAAATAAGGTGATGAGAGAGTCAGAAGGTTGTGGTTCCTTTTATTGTTCTGCACGGGGCAAACCGGCCAAATGTAAACAGGAGCTTAACCCTTTCCATCCCTTCCATTACCAGAATACATCCTTTTCTCAGCTTGGTTGGGAGTCCCAACCAAGCTGAGAGTTATTTTGATTCATTTTGATTTTGATTATAGGGAGCTCCAATAAAGGGGCCATTGTTACAGATAGGGTTAATGTTTAGCCCAAAGTGGAAACAGCACCGTATATTATTCATAATATATAAGATATTTTCCGAGTGGGGTGGGGGTGGGAGCACTTTTACAGATTGGGTCAGAGGACACTGGAAAAAAAACCCGGTGGGTCCCACCAACCCAGACCCCATCCCTGCCTGCTCTCTCCCATCACTCCCTGCTGCCCTCCAAGTAAATATAAGTAGTGCGCATAGGTGGGAGGGGCTGGGGGAGGGTCAGAGGGCGGGTCCCTGGGGTAGCAGCACCGGTGGGCCCCATATACCCCAGTCCGACCCTGTACATTTACACTTTCCTCTCCCACTTACACAACATGGTTTCTCCATCGATAAACCCGGTGCCCCTCGTACCTAGAACCAGAAGGCCCCATTGATCCCCCCATTCGAGATTCTTTTTCCTCCCGGAACTCAGGTATAGAGGATAATACAGATATGGGACCTGTTATCCAGACTGGGGAGGGTTTTTATTCATTTATTTATTTTTTTAAGCTTCATTGATTATATAGGGCTCCCCCCCTAAGGCTGCCATTCTAGGGACAGGCCCTCGGTGCCTATATATAAATACAGCCCTGAGTATTACAAAGAAATGGGGAATATATTTAAAAATTTTGCGTTATTAGATTACAATCTAATGGGAGATGGTCTTCCCCTAATTCAGAGCTTTCTGGATAACAGATCCCATTCCTGTATAGTAGGGATGCACCAAACCCACTTTTTTGGGTTCAGCTGAACCCCCAAACCCACCTAGCAGGATTCGGCCGAATCCCGAACCAAATCCTAATTAGCGGTTAAAAATCGCCGCAGTGCAAGCCGAAAATTTTTTTTCACTGCCCATTTAACCCTTTCGGACTGCAGATCCGGCCGAAAGCGAATCCTTAAAAAAACGCCCGGATTCGGTGCATCCCTACTGTATACAGGTACCTTTGGACGGGTGCAATTTTGCCCATTATGTTAGTAAATAAGCCCTACTGAGTCTGCTCAGTCTCCTGTACCCTCCCCGGCTCAGGCGGCACTTGCGAGACAGCTCACAATGGCAGACGTATAACCCACAAGTCAAGAAGCCTGACGTCCGCATCCTGGAAACTCTCTCTCACCGTTATTTACCGGCCAGACGCCGATCCAAATTATTGTGCCTTTTAAATGGTTTACTCAGCAGGTCGTTGGCTTGATCTCTCCCCTTATCACAGAGCTACTTGTCCTCAATTATATTCATGGGATATGTAGGAGTATATTAATTACACTAAATATTTATAATCAAACTGGCCTGAAGCCTAAACATGATATTAACCCTAGAAAATGTTCCTAATCTCTTCCTTGTGCTCCCCTGAGCACTTTTGCAGGGATGCCATCTCTTCTAAATCCAATATACTAAATAAACCCAATAGGGCTGTTCTGCCCCAATAAGGGGTAATTATATCTTAGTTGGGATCAAGTACTGGTACTGTTTTATTATTACAGAGAAAAGGGAATCATTTAACCATTAAATAAACCCAATAGGACTGTTCTGCCCCAATAAGGGGTAATTATATCTTAGTTGGGATCAAGTACAGGTACTGTTTTATTTTTACTGAGAAAAGGGAATCATTTTTAAAATTCTAAATTATTTGATTAAAATGGAGTCTATGGGGGACAGGCTTTCCGTAATTTGGAGCTTTCTGGATAATGGGTTTCCGGATAAGGGATACCTGTATTAGGATTCACAATACATGTACATACATATATACCTCCATAAAATCTGTAGCCTGTCCAAAAAGCCCCCCTCCAACCAACCCCTCCCCCATAATCTGCCAACACAACATCACCCAGCAGAGCATTCCTCAGCCTCACCACCCTCACGTCAATGAACCATTTGCGTTATTTCAGGTGAAATTCCATTCCTCCAGGCTGAATGGGTGGCCTCTTGATGCCTTTTGTTCATTTCTGTATCGGAGATCCCCCCCCAGTATCTGACTATAATGCCCTCTGACGCATCTGTAGAGAGTTATCATATGCCCTTGCATGGGACTCTTCTCCAGAGAAAACAAACCCAACTGTTAGAGGTTTCCTTTATTAGTTAATTGTTCCATTCCATTTACTAGTTTGGTTGCACGCCTCTGTACTCTTTCCAGCTCATTAATATCCATCCTATGGACCAGCGCCCAAGGTGAAGTCTTCCCTGGGATCTATATATACAGGCAAAACAATGCTTTCATCTCTAAAGTTAATGTCCACTTTACACAAGAGATGAATTTATTAGTTTTAACACACAGCGACTGACACTGCCTATAGTTGCACAAACTGTTATCCACAATAACCCCCCAAATCCTTTTTATAATTAATGATCCTCCCATTCACAATTCTATTACATTTATTACTGGAATCTGTGTTGTTTGTAAAAGTCAGAAAAGTCAACCTAGCACATTGCAAGGGGAGAAGAAGATAACAGACACCATCAGGGAAATAAATCTCCTCTACCGCGGCAATAAATCTCCTGCAAATGCTTTCCTATGGGCAATAATGTAAAGTAATGTCAAATACCTCTAGAAATTCCTAGATAAAATAATGGAGCACAAGTAGGATATAAAAAGGGGCCAAACACTTGGAGAAATGAGAAATGAGCCCCATTATGTACCCCATGATAAATAATACATAGCACCTGATTTTAAATGCAGGCAAAAAAAATCAATGGAACCATTACAGAAACCCATTAAGGCAGTGGTTATAAAATGCTTTCTGTTCAATCCCTGGATGGTCCAACCTCTGGTCAGGGACCACCTCCAGCACATGATATATCTGAGTATCAGTCATCCAGCCATAGTTTCAAGAATATCTGGGACAGAAAATACATATTCACCCCAGATCTCACTCTAACTGACCCCCAAGCTGGACTTTCAGGAGTATCTAAAAGAGCATATGACTATTCTCTCCATAATTTACCTGGCCTTTAGGCTGAGACCCCCTTTCTCAGGGGACCCAGCCCCGCAGTTTGGTAACCATTTAATGGCATAAATACTGTGTAGGAGACACCCCGGGGGCAGGGGGCAAGGGGTAGATCCCTTCTTTAGCCCCTTAAGAGGGGAGCCAGCTTGGGCATTTGCAATGGGCTACAAGTGAACCAGCGGGCAGGCCTGAAGAAGGAGGGGGTTGGGCTTGAGCGTTTGAAGGAGTATGCTACTGCAACCATTTCTCTAAGAATGTGGGTAGATCTTCACATAGGGAAACTTATACTGCAGTTCCCCATTGGGTCTGCCAATGTACTTTCTGCCCTCCTACAAGATGGGAATTGACTGGCATCAAAGTGCTGGGTGCCGGCAGCAAGGTCGGACTAGGGTGTCCGGGGCCCACCAGGAATGCAACTTCAGGAGCAAACTGAAGGGCCCCCAAGCTTGCACCGTTCCCCCCCAACACACTTGCGGGCAATGGCGATCCTTCCCTACTCCTTAATTTGGCCCTGTGATTGGATCTGACTAGTGGAGAGGGGTCCCACCCCGGGTTGGCAGGGCTCATTGGGTTTATCCCGGTGTCCCGCCATCCCAGTCCAACACATAAATAAATTAGGTACATAATCCAAAAAAATAATATATATATATGTTAAATGAAAACAGACCCACTTTAATTCTACTTTGTAGATTGTGAGGCTTCGAGAATGAGAGAGATTCTCCTAATACGTCATTTAAACCTTTTTTTTCTATTGGAAATATAAAAATGGAACAAATTGACTTAAAATGACCAGGTGTGTAACTCTAGTGATTTACGCCTTTCCCTACACTGAGAGAAAGATATAATAATGCCTTTCTGCAACATTAAAGGGGATGTAAACCTAAGAATAGAATTCAGCCAAGGAAAGTGGCAGTTTACGCCGGTATCCATTCATTACACAGTGATTGCAGTATCTGTCCCTTCCTGCCCTGCTGGTTCTGACTCTGTAGCGAATGTCAACTCTTCCCCATCACAACTGCCCCCGGCTTTGCTGTTTCAACAGTCAGACCCACCAGAGAATAACTGGGGGCAGTTGCTGCTATCAATAGCAATTTCTTTTTCTCACTGTGGGTGTGGGGGCCCCTGGGGTGGCAGCCCGATTAGACCCTGCTCACCCCACTCTGACCCTAAATATCTTACTTAGGATTATATTTTATTTAATTTTAACCCCTTAAGGCTTAATCAAAGGGAACTGTGTTAGATAAAGGGATACAATGATCAGGGGAGCAATATTAAACCTATATTAAACATATCCAGGATTATACACATTATCCTGACCAATTCCTGCATAGTCACAACTTCAGCCAAAAGGTACAGCATGGGAATACAGGTAGGGATCCCAACTAAGATATAATTACCCCTTATTGGGGGCAGAACAGCCCTATTGGGTTTATTTAATGGTTAAATGATTCATTTTTCTCTGTAATAATAAAACAGTACCTGTACTTGATCCCAACTAAGATATAATTACCCCTTATTGGGGCAGAACAGCCCTATTGGGTTTATTTCATGGTTAAATGATTCCCTTTTCTCTGTAATAATAAAACAGTACCTGTACTTGATCCCAACTAAGATATAATTACCCCTTATTGGGGGCAGAACAGCCCTATTGGGTTTATTTCATGGTTAAATGATTCCCTTTTCTCTGTAATAATAAAACAGTACCTGTACTTGATCCCAACTAAGATATAATTACCCCTTATTGGGGCAGAACAGCCCTATTGGGTTTATTTCATGGTTAAATGATTCCCTTTTCTCTGTAATAATAAAACAGTACCTGTACTTGATCCCAACTAAGATATAATTACCCCTTATTGGGGGCAGAACAGCCCTATTGGGTTTATTTAATGGTTAAATGATTCCCTTTTCTCTGTAATAATAAAACAGTACCTGTACTTGATCCCAACTAAGATATAATTACCCCTTATTGGGGGCAGAACAGCCCTATTGGGTTTATTTCATGGTTAAATGATTCCCTTTTCTCTGTAATAATAAAACAGTACCTGTACTTGATCCCAACTAAGATATAATTACCCCTTATTGGGGCAGAACAGCCCTATTGGGTTTATTTCATGGTTAAATGATTCCCTTTTCTCTGTAATAATAAAACAGTACCTGTACTTGATCCCAACTAAGATATAATTACCCCTTATTGGGGGCAGAACAGCCCTATTGGGTTTATTTCATGGTTAAATGATTCCCTTTTCTCTGTAATAATAAAACAGTACCTGTACTTGATCCCAACTAAGATATAATTACCCCTTATTGGGGCAGAACAGCCCTATTGGGTTTATTTCATGGTTAAATGATTCCCTTTTCTCTGTAATAATAAAACAGTACCTGTACTTGATCCCAACTAAGATATAATTACCCCTTATTGGGGCAGAACAGCCCTATTGGGTTTATTTAATGGTTAAATGATTCCCTTTTCTCTGTAATAATAAAACAGTACCTGTACTTGATCCCAACTAAGATATAATTACCCCTTATTGGGGGCAGAACAGCCCTATTGGGTTTATTTAATGGTTAAATGATTCCCTTTTCTCTGTAATAATAAAACAGTACCTGTACTTGATCCCAACTAAGATATAATTACCCCTTATTGGGGGCAGAACAGCCCTATTGGGTTTATTTCATGGTTAAATGATTCCCTTTTCTCTGTAATAATAAAACAGTACCTGTACTTGATCCCAACTAAGATATAATGAATCCTGATCGGAGGTAGAACAATCCTGTTGAGTTTAGTTAATGTTTCCCTTATCCGGAAAACCCCACACCCCAAGCATTCTGGATAATGGGTCCCATACCAGCAGCAAGCAAGAAGCCTTCCATCCTCGGAGCAATATGACCACTAGAGGCCACTGTTTCCTACGTATGAAGGAGGGTAAATATGCATTTGTCAGCACTCAATATATTGCCACCACCTTAGCAAACAGGGGCTTTACCGAGCAGCTTTCAATCTCTGGATTAACTGTGAAGACAGTGTGACTTTCAGAACAAGGATCCTGGGCTTGAGGAGATGTCATGTCAGATAATTTATGAAGGGAGCAGGGAGCACAAAGTTGTTGACCAGTTCTCAGATGACAAAGTTTACTTAGAGAAAGCTTCATCCCATCCAACACTGCACACCTCAGAACTTAATAACATCAAGGCGCGTGACTTTCCCTTTATAACATATGGCTCGTTGACCTTCAGTAGGTGAGGAGAACATGCTGAGATGTCAACAAGCTCCATGATTATTGGATGTTAATGATCCAGTCCTGATTTCTCTAAATCAGTCAATCATCAACTGTGGGACTAGGCCCCCTAGGGCACTGGTTGGTGGGGTGGGGCAGCCTGAAGACCAATTAGGTAGAGATTTTGAGAAAAGGACTGGTTGTTTCCTAGATGCTCCTGGAAGCCCACCTTGATGGTTATTTATATGGAGTTGGATTTAGGGTGAACCCATTTTTGTTGTCTTAATTATCCTTGAATCTATTCCCATCTGTAACCTTGGTATAAGTTACAGGGGGCCCTGACCAAAGGTTGTACCTGAAATTGGGACTAGAACCTAGAGCCTCCGCTCAGAAGGTCTCAAAAATGCCCAGAGTGGATCATCGTTGCCCTAATGTTTTTCTTTGCCTTTAGACTTTATTGGTTCAAGCCCCACCTGGTGAACCAACCATTCCTCAGGGTTCCCCTTCATTTCATAACAAGGTTACACATACAGAGAAAAATTGCCCCAAAATTTCAAGAATATCCAACAGCAAAGAAGTGATCACCCAAAATGAACTTTTAGGTGGGGTTGTAGGGGCATTAAGGAGAGCAAATAGTTACTGTCCTCCTTTACTGTAATTGACCCTGGGGCAACATAAAGTTTAGGGAACCGCTGTCCTAATGACGTTGGTTGACATCTTGGAAAGTTCTCCTCACCTTCTGAAGATCAACCAGTCATGGTTTATTAAAGGCAATCTTTATTTCATGTGTTCATGAATGTTTCATGGCTACAACACAGTGATGGCAGCTTGGGGGGGGGGGAGCAAGGCTTTGTAACTCAAGCAAGGGGTTGGATAAGAACTAACAATTGACAGCTTACATAATAAGGGACACTGTGCCTTTAACTTGGCAGTTGGCAGTTAGCTATGGCAGTTGGCCATACTAGAAAACCAGGGTCGAACTGGGCCGACGGGGCACCGTGAAAAAACCCATTGGGCCCCCCTGGCCCAGACCCAATCCCAGACGGAGATCACTGGGCAGAAGATCTCCCTAAATTTACACGCGCTCGGGGAAGGGGGTCGGGCAGGTAGTGGGGGCCTCTGCAGGGGGGTGTGGGGTCACGTCAGGGCCTTGGTGGGCCCTGCACCCCCCCAATCCAATCCTGTAGAAAACTATGAGTAGCAATTGGCCTAGGAGGGAAGTGAAGCACCTACTATACCTCCTCCCTACAATAAAGACATAAATTGCAGAGTTCAGTTGCACTTTATACTGGTTTCTTCCTATTTATAGACACAAACTGTCACTGTGACTCCAACGCACACATTTCTATAACTTCAACGTATCTTTACTGTCCGGCAAGTGATAAACTGGAAACGGTTAGAGGAGGCGTCTAAAGGGAGAACCGAACCCTTCCATGAAATTGACTCTCGTGAAAGTATATTTTCATTTATTTTGCCTTTTTTTTATCCCTATGCATCTGTAGTCCGACATTTAGGGGCAGATTTACTCAGACTCTAATATACAAAAAATACAAAAATACATTGTGCGCCAAAAAAAGTTGCGTCAAGTCGAGTCACAATAGACGCGGTCGTGTCACAATAGACGCGGTCGAGTCACAATAGACGCGGTCGAATCACAATAGACGCGGTCGAATCACAATAGACGCGGTCGTGTCACAATAGAGGCTGTCGAGTCACAATAGATGCGGTCGATTCACAATAGAGGCGGTCAAGTCACAATAGAGGCGGTCGAGTCACAAAAGAGGCGGTCGATTCACAGTAGACGCGGTCGTGTCACAATAGACGCGGTCGTGTCACAATAGAGGCTGTCGAGTCACAATAGACGCGGTCGAGTCACAATAGAGGCGGTCGAGTCACAATAGAGGCGGTCGAGTCACAATAGACGCGGTCGAGTCACAATAGACACGGTCGAGTCACAATAGACGCGGTCGAATCACAATAGACGCGGTCGAGTCACAATAGAGGCGGTCGAGTCACAATAGACGCGGTTGAGTCACAATAGACGCGGTCGAGTCACAATAGACGCGGTTGAGTCACAATAGACGCGGTTGAGTCACAATAGAGGCGGTCGAGTCACAATAGACGCGGTCGAGTCACAATAGACGCGGTTGAGTCACAATAGAGGCGGTCGTGTCACAATAGAGGCGGTTGAGTCACAATAGAGGCGGTCGAGTCACAAAAAAACGCGGGCCACAAAAAAGTTGTGCAACAAACCCGTTTCACTGATTTTTTGCTGTTTTGCAGATTTTTCGCTGTTTCACGAGTTTTCTGGTTGTTTTGCGAATTTTACGGTGAAGCAAAACGGGACAGATTCGCTCGTCACTATTCGGCAAGATTTAGCTTGCGAATTGTCGGATTTGGATCTTTAGCTGTTTTGCCGCAAAGTAAATCACGAAAAAAAAACGCACCTTTTTTTAGTCCCCCCGAATCGGGGGAAAAAATCTGACCATTAGGAAATTGCCCCTACTATATGGCTACGGAAAATGATTTAAAGGGGATATAAAACTCCCCTAAAACCAAAGTCTAACAGAATTCTAAGCAACTTTCCAATAGACATTAACCATTTCCGACGGGTTAATCAGTCGATGTAACGACTCTTGCAAACAGTCCCATCCTGCACTGCTGCTTCTGGCTCCTGAAACAATGTAGGTTTGATTGGTTCACTGCTCTGCAAATCAGCCGGGAGTAAGGGAATTGTATCCGTCGGCTGCAGCAATCCGTTGGCTGCGTTGCTCATTCTGCTACAATCCTGTTACACAGAGCTGGGGGGGGCGGGTAGAAATCAAAGAGACCTAAAGTCAATACAAATGCTTATTCCCAGTTTCCAAAAGTCATCCATCCAGGGTGGGCCACCCTTACATTCCGGGCCTTGAGGCGGAAACAGGTGGTCCTATGGAATGCCGGCCAATCTGAGCCGCGTTTACCTTCCGCCGTATGTAACGAACATAAACTCATCAACTAAATCCTACTTTGTGTCAACAGACATTGTGCAAAGCTCTCGCGCTGGGAGCGTTCGCTCTCGTGGGCAAAACTAATGGCCACACAGACATCTGCCTCTGTATAGACAGTCTGACTGCATATATACATCTTGCTTGTGCAGAACTGGCCTACTGAGTGTAGCTAGTGGAAAAGCTCAGCTGCAATACCTACAGTTTGTACTGCCCTATAACCTGTAGGATTGTTCTGCCCCAATAAGGGGTAATTATATCTTAGTTGGGATCAAGTACAGGTACTGTTTTATTATTATAGAGAAAAGGGAATCATTTAACCATTAAATAAACCCAATAGGGCTGTTCTGCCCCCAATAAGGGGTAATTATATCTTAGTTGGGATCAAGTACTGGTACTGTTTTATTATTACAGAGAAAAGGGAATCATTTAACCATTAAATAAACCCAATAGGGCTGTTCTGCCCCAATAAGGGGTAATTATATCTTAGTTGGGATCAAGTACAGGTACTGTTTTATTATTACAGAGAAAAGGGAATCATTTAACCATTAAATAAACCCAATAGGGCTGTTCTGCCTCCAATAAGGGGTAATTATATCTTAGTTGGGATCAAGTACAGGTACTGTTTTATTATTACAGAGAAAAGGGAATCATTTAACCATTAAATAAACCCAATAGGGCTGTTCTGCCCCAATAAGGGGTAATTATATCTTAGTTGGGATCAAGTACAGGTACTGTTTTATTATTACAGAGAAAAGGGAATCATTTAACCATGAAATAAACCCAATAGGGCTGTTCTGCCCCAATAAGGGGTAATTATATCTTAGTTGGGATCAAGTACAGGTACTGTTTTATTATTACAGAGAAAAGGGAATCAGTTTTAAATTCTGAATTATTTGATTAAAATGGAGTCTATGGGAGACGGGCATTCCGTAATTCGGAACTTTCTGGATAACGCGTTTCTGGATAAGGGATCCCATACCTGTACTTTGTATTCTTCTATTATTATCTTAATGACCCCCTGTTTGTATTAATGTATTCTACTGTACAGCGCTGCGTACATAAGTAGCACTTTATAAATAAAGATATTCATACATACAAGATTACATACTGGGTATCTATGACTGATATATACACAAATGGATAATATGCCTAGTTTTCCAGACCTGGTCTATTGAGTACAGCTATGGGAGCTGCTATCAACTTTGCCCTCTATTTATCCCTCTATTCAGTTTCTCACACGAAGTCTAAGCCCAGTGCTGTTTACAGATCAGACTTGCGTGCTGCCTACCCGCCGAGCGGCCTGTTAAACATGATCGATGCGGCATTAATAGGCGGCTAATAACTAGAGAGCGGCAGCCCCCGGCTATCTCCTTCCTTTGTTGGAAATGTCGGCCTGAATAGAAATAGAGAAACCAGTGCCGAGGGGTTAATATCTTCAGATAAAATAGATATCACTTATAGGCAGTGAATTAGAGCCTGTTGTCCTCCTGAGCTCTGACATAAGGATATGGTCCTAAATACATTACATGGAACCCCTCAGTGACTTCTAATATCCTTATCATTTACAGTAGGGGGTACATTATCCCTTATAATACATGAGTGATACTCAGAGTTCCCTGTATAACTCAGCCTGCAGCCTTGTGCCTTTATATGGGCACAGAACCCCTCAGTGACTGCTAATATCCTTATCATTTACAGTAGGGGGTACATTATCCCTTATAATACATGAGTGATACTCAGAGTTCCCTGTATAACTCAGCCTGCAGCCTTGTGCCTTTATATGGGCACAGAACCCCTCAGTGACTGCTAATATCCTTATCATTTACAGTAGGGGGTACATTATCCCTTATAATACATGAGTGATACTCAGAGTTCCCTGTATAACTCAGCCTGCAGCCTTGTGCCTTTATATGGGGGGCACAGAACCCCTCAGTGACTGCTAATATCCTTATCATTTACAGTAGGGGGTACATTATCCCTTATAATACACGAGTGACACTCAGAGTTCCCCGTATCCAGGGTTTGGTATAATATTAGGCTGCTGCCAGGAAACAAATCAAATGATGCGGAAAAGCAACAGTGCAGCCCAATGAAACATAGATTTAAAGTGACAGAATCCCTTTATCAGAGATAAACAAACGCTGCGCGGCGCCTTCCTGTGAGTTAAGGGGAAGTAATCCCATCGCTGAGAGACGCCTGATTTAACAGCTTTTGTTTATTATTATAAGCCCTGGGGTGACGTGTCCTTCCTAATCCCACTGATAGAACATTCTATGGACACTCAGAGACGCTGACACCAAACAAAGGAACAGTCATAATAAATACTGCATCTGTCTTTAAAGGGGAACCGTAACCCATTGCTTATTCTGCACTGAGAGGTTTATTATCATTTGCCAATTTGTGTTGGAAGTGGTAATGCCATCCAATGTAAGCAATGGCCACGCCCCGACACACCCTGCAAATACCTAGTTACACCCAGACACCCCCAATATGCCTATAACCCCTCCCACTTTCCAGCAAGCCCAGCCCCTTTTGGTGTCCACACTTTAGGACTGTCGCGGGGGCAGTAGGAGCAAATACACACTGAATCAGACCCAGCTGGAACCTCAACGGATACTGTGGTCTTCTGTACATACGTGTGCATGGGTGCAAGGGCGGAGGCAGGGGTGCAGGCTGGGAAAGATGGGTGCTAATTTTGTATAAGGGCCAATGGGTCTACAGGTACAGCGCAGGGTAAGCTGTGTCCAGGTGGAGGGGTGGCATGTAGGTGAGCAGTTATTATAGTTGCCCAAGCTTATATATCTCATAGCAACCAATCAGCCGGCAGTTATCACTTGCCTAGTGTAGCTAATATAATAATAGCAGGGATCTAAGTGGTCGGTGGAGGTAACTGGGCCAAAGCAACAGTACTGGGTGGGATTCCAACAGGGGGAGGATGAACCAGGTCCAGAATAGGGTGATATTGAGTATAAGGTAGGACCATAGGGGGAGCAGAGTATTAGGTAGGACCATAGGGGGAGCAGAGTATTAGGTAGGACTATAGGGGGAGCAGAGTAATAGGTAGGACCATAGGGGGAGCAGAGTAATAGGTAGGACCATAGGGGGAGCAGAGTATTCGGTAGGACTATAGGGGGAGCAGAGTAATAGGTAGGACTATAGGGGGAGCAGAGTATTAGGTAGGACTATAGGGGGAGCAGAGTAATAGGTAGGACCATAGGGGGAGCAGAGTATTAGGTAGGACCATAGGGGGAGCGGGGTATTAGGTAGGACTATAGGGGGAGCAGAGTATTAGGTAGGACCATAGGGGGAGCAGAGTATTAGGTAGGACCATAGGGGGAGCGGGGTATTAGGTAGGACTATAGGGGGAGTGGGGTATTAGGTAGGACTATAGGGGGGGCAGGAGTATTAGGTAGGACTATAGGGGGAGCAGAGTATTAGGTAGGACCATAGGGGGAGCAGGGTAATAGGTAGGACCATAGGGGGAGCAGAGTATTCGGTAGGACTATAGGGGGAGCGGGGTATTAGGTAGGACCATAGGGGGAGCAGAGTATTAGGTAGGACTATAGGGGGAGCCGGGTATTAGGTAGGACTATAGGGGGGGCAGGAGTATTAGGTAGGACTATAGGGGGACGGGGAGCGGAGTATTAGGTAGGATTATAGGGGGGGCAGAGTATTAGGTAGGACTATAGGGGGAGCGGAGTATTAGGTAGGACTATAGGGGGAGCAGAGTATTAGGTAGGACTATAGGGGGAGCAGAGTATTAGGTAGGACTATAGGGGGAGCGGAGTATTAGGTAGGACTATAGGGGGAGCAGAGTATTAGGTAGGACTATAGGGGGAGCGGAGTATTAGGTAGGACTATAGGGGGAGCAGAGTATTAGGTAGGACTATAGGGGGAGCGGAGTATTAGGTAGGACTATAGGGGGACTATTAGGCAGAATCCCACCAGTTACCCTAAAGTAGCACTTGGAATAATAGGCTTATCTGCCTTCACACCACTGGTTCCATATATTTATGGGCCGTATCTTTCTTGTTTATCAGCAGATCAGAACATATAATGTCCATAAAACCTGTGCGTAACCTGACGACATAATGACTGTGTAATGCACGATCTGCATTCTCCACCAAACGGGACTCATTGCTCGTAAACGTAAATGATTCACTTGCATGTCTTTAGGAACGATGGCATTGGGAGGCGCAGGAATGCCAGCACAGCCGCCTAGAGCGCAGCTTTGAAATGTCAGCAGTTGGGACTCACTAATAAACACACAGATGACGCATTTGTGTGATGCCCGGGACTCTGCCCACGCTCAATGTGTGTCGTCACAGGTGGCAGTTACATCATTTGTCCTCTCTCATCTGCCAGCTAGGGTGGCTCTAAGCTGAGCTGTATCTATGGGTGAGGGGGGGGGGGGGGGTTACGTAGGGCAGGTTCCTTAGGGTCCCAAAGGGCAGCAATTGTATTGTAGGTATGAGGGTGGGGGTAGGTATAGGGAACACTGGCAACAATAGGGCAAGATGGCAAAAGTAGGGTAACCCAGATACAGTAGGGCAGGTTAGGCACGGTGGGGCAGGTTAGGCACGGTGGGGCAGGTTAGGCACGGTGGGGCAGGTTAGGCACGGTGGGGCAGGTTAGGCACGGTGGGGCAGGTTAGGCACGGTGGGGCAGGTTAGGCACGGTGGGGCAGGTTAAGCACGGTGGGGCAGGATAGGCACGGTGGGGCAGGATAGGCACGGTGGGGCAGGATAGACAGGGTGGGGCAGGATAGACAGGGTGGGGCAGGATAGGCACGGTGGGGCAGGATAGGCAAGGTGGGGCAGGATAGGCACGGTGGGGCAAGACAGGCACGGTAGGGCAAGACAGGCACGGTAGGGCAAGACAGGCACGGTAGGGCAAGACAAAAAAAAATCAAATCAGGCAGCACGGTGGGGCAGGATAGGCACGGTGGGGCAGGATAGGCACGGTGGGGCAGGATAGACAGGGTGGGGCAGGATAGACAGGGTGGGGCAGGATAGGCACGGTGGGGCAGGATAGGCACGGTGGGGCAGGATAGGCACGGTGGGGCAGGATAGGCACGGTGGGGCAGGATAGGCACGGTGGGGCAGGATAGGCACGGTGGGGCAGGATAGGCAAGGTGGGGCAGGATAGGCACGGTGGGGCAGGATAGGCACGGTGGGGCAGGATAGGCACGGTGGGGCAGGATAGGCACGGTGGGGCAGGATAGGCACGGTGGGGCATGATAGGCAAGGTGGGGCAGGATAGGCACGGTGGGGCAGGATAGGCACGGTGGGGCAAGACAGGCACGGTGGAGCAAGACAGGCACGGTAGGGCAAGACAAAAAAAAATCAAATCAGGCAGCAGTTGGGAAAGGAGTAGGTTTGTTTATACAGGGCTCATTATTTTTACTTAATCTAAGGAAAAATAGGAAATGGAAACATAAGATGTTAAAAGTTTGGTGGCCATTTAACAAAAATAAGGACGACTGTGGCCGGCCAGCTTGATACAATGGCAGCTAAGGGCCCGATTTGTCAAGGAAGGTGGTGGGCCAATAGGACAAGGACTACATCAACTGCCCACTATGCTGCCCTCCTGAAAGGACATTCATATCTGGGGCTAAAGTCAGCTTCAAACTGTCAGTTTCGCAGCAGCGTCCACTTAACCCCTTCCTTGCCCAGGCTCTTTGGTCTTGCCGCGCTGCCTGTTTACTAGCAACACGTGGCAGGGAAACATCAAAGGGAAAGCTGAACGTGTAAGATCTACATACAGCCGGCAGCCGGGTCCTTGAAAGTCGGTTGCTGAAGATTTTACGATCTACGCTTGGCAAGCGGAATAAATACTAGTAGTGCCGTCTTAAAGGGAAAGCGTCACTCTGCTTTCAGAAAAAATAGTAACCTTATCCTACCCCGTGACTGGGGCTGCTGGGAGTTTGAGTCCTAACGCTCAAGAGTCCAACGGTATGTGCAATTTCATTCGTCATCTCCTAGTACAGGTATGGAACCTGGGAATGCTTGGGACCTGGGGTTTCCGGATAAGTAATTCGGATCTCCTACCTTAAGTCCAAAAAAAAATTATTTAAACAGTAACCCAATAGGGCTGTTGTGCCCCAATAAGGGGTAATTATATCTTAGTTGGGATCAAGTACAGGTACTGTTTTATTATTACAGAGAAAAGGGAATCATTTAACCATTAAATAAACCCAATAGGGCTGTTCTGCCCCCAATAAGGGGTAATTATATCTTAGTTGGGATCAAGTACAGGTACTGTTTTATTATTACAGAGAAAAGGGAATCATTTAACCATGAAATAAACCCAATAGGGCTGTTCTGCCCCAATAAGGGGTAATTATATCTTAGTTGGGATCAAGTACAGGTACTGTTTTATTATTACAGAGAAAAGGGAATCATTTAACCATTAAATAAACCCAATAGGGCTGTTCTGCCCCCAATAAGGGGTAATTATATCTTAGTTGGGATCAAGTACAGGTACTGTTTTATTATTACAGAGAAAAGGGAATCATTTAACCATTAAATAAACCCAATAGGGCTGTTCTGCCCCCAATAAGGGGTAATTATATCTTAGTTGGGATCAAGTACAGGTACTGTTTTACTATTACAGAGAAAAGGGAATCATTTAACCATGAAATAAACCCAATAGGGCTGTTCTGCCCCAATAAGGGGTAATTATATCTTAGTTGGGATCAAGTACAGGTACTGTTTTATTATTACAGAGAAAAGGGAATCATTTAACCATTAAATAAACCCAATAGGGCTGTTCTGCCCCCAATAAGGGGTAATTATATCTTAGTTGGGATCAAGTAAAAGGTTCTGTTTTATTATTACAGAGAAAAGGGTATCAATTTTAAAAATGTGAATTATTTGATTAAAATGGAGTCTATGGGTGATGGGCTTTCTGTAATTCGGAACTTTCTGGATAATGGGTTTCCGGATAAGGGGTCCGATACCTGTAGATAGATACAATATACTCCGGGAAAGGATATTTAAATTCTGAAACAATTTGCAATTGGTCTTCATTTTGTATTATTTATGGATGTATGTATATCTTTATTAATAATAATAATACATAAATTTATAATTTTTTAGTTCTTTTATTTTCAGTTCAGCAGCTCTCCAGTTTGAAGTTGCAGCTATTTGGTTGCTAGGGTTCAAGTTACCTTAGCAACCAAGGAGTGGTTTGGAGGAGAGACTGGTATATGAATAGGAGAGGGACTGAATAGAAAAGAAAGTTACAAAAAATAACAATAACAATAAAACTGGCGCCTCACCGAACAATAGTTTTTTTTGGTTGCCGGGGTCAGTGACCCCCATTTAAAAACTGCAAAGAGTTGGAAGAAGAAGGCAAATAATTCAAAAACAATAACAAATAAATAAAGAAGACCAATTGAAAAGCTGCTTAGAAATGGCCGTTCTATAACATACTAAACATTAACTTAAAGGTGTACCACCTCTTTAATGACTTTTTTGTTTTTTTCCTGCTTTCGCCCCCCTGTTATTGCCACGTTTAAGCGAATTCCAGTGTAACAAAGACAAATGACCCGCCGGGAGAGCCTTTAAGACAGACAGCAAAGAATAAGCCGAGGATGATGGAGGAGCCCCAGCGGCGGGCGGGCTCGGGGGGCCATTACTAAGCGAATGGTATATAAATATATATATAAAAACCATTCAACTCTGTGCTCTATAAAAAGCCGAGTGCAAACATTTCAGCCCTGCCACCGAGCCAGCAGCTTAAACACCTTGTCAGTTTTATGACCCGGGGAATGTTCCTTTGGACATTGTTCTATGGAAACTCCAGGTGTTCACGTGACTGCAGCCTCCCAGGGCATGTTTGGCTTCTGCCACATAAAATCCAGCTAAACCCACCCCCCCCCCTCCTTTTTCTTTTATGATGGTACTGGCGCACAGCACCTATTACAAAGCAGCTGGCTGAAGAGCAAGGAGGGTGCATATAGGGAGGGTAAATATACTCAAAGCATTCCAGGTCCCAGGCAAAGAGCCCAAAGGCAGGTTAACCTCTTTAGTGTCTGGGAAAATGCTAAATATGGCTTTGTGTGCCCTTCAGCCTTGGCACTGGCTATCATTATATTCTGCATTGTCACTTTCATTTTTATACAGTGACAATGAGTTAAAGGGATACAGTCATGATGTTTATGGGGTACTTTTTATTTCTAAATGACACTGTTACACAGCAAATAATTCCCTCTGCCCTTTAACCTTTTATTCTTGTACCAACAAATGTATTTGTAGCTGTAATATTGGTGTGTAGGCGCCATCTCAGTGCATTGTGCCTGAGTCTGAGCTTTCAGCCAGCGCTACCCATTAGAACTGCTTTCAGCTAACCTATTGTTTCTCCTACTCCCATGTAACTGGAGGAGTCCCAAGCCGGACTTGGATTTCTTACTATTGAGTGCTATTCTGATACCTACTGGGAGCTGCTATCTTGCTCCCTTCCCATTGTTCTGCTGATCGGCTGCTGGGGGTGAGTGGGGGGGATATCACTCCAACTTGCAGCGCAGCAGTAAAGTGTGAGTGAAGTTTCTCAGAGCACAGGTCACATGGCTGTGGCACCCTGGGAAATGAAGAATATGGCTAGCCCCATGGGAAAAACAGATTACAATGCAGGATTCTGCTGGAGAAGCTCTATTAACTGATGGGTTTGAGAAAAACATGATTTCCCATGACAGTGTTCCTTTTAGCTGCACTTTACAATAAGATCTGAGTGCTCTGCTCACAAGAACTTACACTCTAAAGGACACAAGGTTTTTATGAAATTTAGGGATGTATCTCTGTATTCCTAAAACCCCCTAAACCACCCCATCATCCCTCTGTTGGGGGGGGGGGATCACGGGGGGGTTAACCATTGGATCTTAGCGCCCCCTACAGAGGGGTGTATTCCCCAATATTTATGCTACTGACCACGCATAAGTACAGTAAGTATTTACAGTATCTGCAGCCGGGAACTCAAAAAACCTATTAACTCCTGAGCAAATGAGCAGTGAAGGGGTTAATGAAGTGCTGAGTGCCGTTGTTTTTGATGTCATATTTCATTGGCCAGATCTGCTTTTAACCCTTACAGTGCTGGTTTTATTTTCTTACGGCGGTTTCTACCCTAAGCTTTACTGATCAGTAATAGAAGAGGAACATAGTGGAGAATATTATTATTACTGACACATTAGGCAGCCAAACTGTTGCTCCCCCCCCCCCCCCCCCCCACCATCCGTATTCCTGTTATCCTTTCATATCACTGCCTGGTTGCTAGCTTAAACTGGACCCTAGCAACCAGATAGCTGCTGAAATTCCATAAGCTGTTGAACAAAAAAGCTAAATCATTCAAAAACCACAAATAATACAAAATAAAGACCAATTGCAAATTGTCTCAGAGTAGCCTTCTGTGTATCATACTACAGGTATCCGTTATCCAGAATGCTTGGAACTAAGGGTATTCTGGATAAGGGGTCTTTCCATAATCTGGATCTCCATACCTTAAGTCTACTAAAAAATCAATAAAACACTAATAATAACCCCAGTAGGATTGTTCTGCCCCCAATAAGGGGTAATTATATCTTAGTTGGGATCAAGTACAGGTACTGTTTTATTATTACAGAGAAAAGGGAATCATTTAACCATGAAATAAACCCAATAGGGCTGTTCTGCCCCCAATAAGGGGTAATTATATCTTAGTTGGGATCAAGTACAGGTACTGTTTTATTATTACAGAGAAAAAGGAAATCAGTTTTAAAATTCTGAATTATTTGATTAAAATGGAGTCTATGGGAGACGGGCTTTCCGTAATTTGGAGCTTTCTGGATAACGGGTTTCCGGATAAGGGGTCCGATATCTGTACAAGTGATTGTAAAGGTGAACAACCCCTTTATCATGCTGTGTAAAAAGTGGAGTGAAGCATTAACGGTGATGTTGCCCAGAGCAACCAATCAGCAATTAGATTTCAACAGTACATGCACAGAGTACTGCCCCCCCCCGGGGGGTATTGCAATTGTGCTGTTTCATAAGGGGGAGGACCAGTGATGTTGCAGAGGTGGGTCGTCAACACTCACAAAAAAAAAAACAATAACTTCCAAGAAAAGGCAACATCCTCCGCCCAGCAGAGGTGACTTGCTGAAATTGCCTCAATTTAGATCTTTTTTTTTTTTTGGTTTTCTCCCCCCCCCCCATGACTGATAATGTGAGAGAGAGTTGCCACCCTGGGCAGCAGGCACGGAGCTGATAAACTTGTCAGCAGCCTTCATGTAACACAGAGAGAGAGGGGAGGGGGGGGGAACAGCCGGGGGGGGGGGGGGGCGAGACCCCCGGTGCAGCTCTCACAGGGGAAATCAGTTCTAGTGCAACTCCTGCGTGGCTTTTCCACACAATAGAGTTTGCTCAGCCTTCAGCCTCATTGTTACAACCTGATGATGAATAATATGGAAAAATGCAGAGCTCGGGGCCACATAGACAAATCCGCAGCACCTTCCTAACAACAGGCACCCAGCAATATTGTGTTATTGTGCTGACAGTAACAAACAAACCCACAGCATTTCCTCTCCCACAGTCAGGGCAGATCCTTACTATACTTACACGCAGAGAGGGGGGAATGAAGGCTTTAGGCGACTTTTTAAGCACAACAGGAACATTCCCTGCAGACTTTGTTACCCGGCCATGCCCAAAGGTAGCCAGGGGTAGGTGGGCAGTGGGGCCGCCCCGTGTCTTGCCAATCACAGCTTTAGGAACAGATGTGATACAAACGGCACAGGCACAAGAGGTGCAGCAGCAGCTGAAATCATCCTGTATCCAGCTGGCTTGCCTTGTCACCCTGCAGTGCATACACCAACCAAGTCCAGCTGTTTATCAACAAGACAGGCACCCAGTATTCAGCCCGGCCTGGTATATACATAGGGTGCTGGGCAAAGTGCCACAGGTTCATGTGCCCCAGATACACCGGGACAATAGAGAGAATAGGATGGAAGTGATACAGCAGCACAAGAGAGAGGCATCGGAACAATAAGAGAGATAAAGTGTACCAATAAGAGATTTATATATTGTGCCAATAAGAGACATATATATTGTGCCAATAAGAGACATAAGGGACCTATATTGTAAATAAGTGACACACCCATATATTTATATATATATATATATATATATTGTACCAATTAGGGAGTATATATTTTACCAATAAGACACATATATATATTGTACCAATAAGAGACATATATGTTGTACCAATAAGAGACATATATATTGTACCAAAAAGGGACGTATATATTGTACCAAAAAGACATATATATTGTACCAATAAGGGACGTATATATTGTACCAATAAGACATATATATTGTTTCAATAAAATTATATATATATATATATATATATATATATATATATATTGTACCAATAAGGGACATATATATTGTACTAACAAGAGACATTATATATATATTTGTACCAATAAGGGACATATATATTGTACCAAAAAGGGACGTATATATTGTACCAAAAAGACATATATATTGTACCAATAAGGGACGTATATATTGTACCAATAAGACATATATATTGTTTCAATAAAATTATATATATATATATATATATATATATATATATATATATATTGTACCAATAAGGGACATATATATTGTACTAACAAGAGACATTATATATATATTTGTACCAATAAGGGACATATATATTGTGCCAATAAGAGACATATATATATATATATATATATATTGTACCAATAAGGGAGTATATATTGTACCAATAAGACATATATATTGTTTCAATAAAATTATATATATATATATATATATATATATATATTGTACCAATAAGGGACATATATATTGTACTAACAAGAGACATTATATATATATTTGTACCAATAAGGGACATATATATTGTGCCAATAAGAGACATATATATATATATATATATATATTGTACCAATAAGGGAGTATATATTGTACCAATAAGAGACATATATATTGTACCAATAAGAGACATATATATTGTACCAATAAGAGACATATATATTGTACCAAAAAGGGACGTATATATTGTACTAACAAGAGACATTATATATATATTTGTACCAATAAGGGACATATATATTGTGCCAATAAGAGACATATATATATATATTGTACCAATAAGACACATATACTTACAGTATATACATATAAGTGATACACAGTAACACTGACTTCACTCAGGGACCTTCTGACCCATATTATTCACTCTCTCCACAGGAAATCTAACAGGATCTCCCCTACAGATATCATAGGCACCAGGGACACCAGGCTGGGGGTCTTCCACCCAAACTATCATGGTGCCCTACAGTAAGAGCCCCCCACCCCCATAAATATCCTAAATGAGCCTTCTCCAGCCCCTCATAAGGGATGAGGCAACATTTCCAATGACGATTCATAATAATAATAATAATAACAGTGGTTTTCACTGTGCATTTAACCCTTTCCCTGAGCAGGCTCACACATGCCGGTTGCTAGGGCTCAGCTGGCCAAGGCAACGCTTACTGGCAATATAAAGGTTCATGTAACACAGCAGTAGCCGCCAGTCAGGTTTACTGGTGAATGAGAATAGTTGGCAGTTGCCAGAGAGAGAGGAATATCTCGCTGCCACCTCCCCTGCTGGCACTTGGCAAGTCCCC
This sequence comes from Xenopus tropicalis, assembly GCF_000004195.4. Classification (NCBI taxonomy): domain Eukaryota; kingdom Metazoa; phylum Chordata; class Amphibia; order Anura; family Pipidae; genus Xenopus; species Xenopus tropicalis. The sequence goes on along the minus strand of NC_030682.2, from coordinate 8,914,499 downwards.
AGCCTGACCCAATGGAAACCCTGGGCCACATTAACCCTTTAGAGTCCAGGTGAGAATGACAAGTGAAGGAGCTGGCTACTTACAGTGGACATCAGGCAAGTGAATGCCCCCAGGAGAAGATGCCTTTTCCCACAGCCCATGTCTCCGGTTGAAGTTGCACTTATTTGGGGGGGTGTGACAGTCGCAGTCCCAGTGACACGGAGCAGAGGCTAGTGTGGCCCCCACATAGGAACATCCAGATTGCGCAGACAAGTCACCTTGGGCTGACAGCAGTAAGTAGCCAGGGGGGCGAGTCAGGGATCCCGGGTAGGAGCCAGCCGCGGCAGGTTGCACACACTTGCGACACTCGCACTAACTGGCCATTGCTTTCTACTTTAATTAAGAAAGTCCGGAGGAGCCTGGGGACCAATCAGTGCTCAGGAGCTGCAGCCAATCAGCGCACGGCTGGGGAGGGGCCAGGGAGCTGCTTGCAGTGTGGGAAGCTGAGGGCAGTCAGTGCGGGGCGGGAAGGGAGAGCGGAGGGATCGGGAGTCGCGTCTCAGCGCAGCGCTGTCCTTTCTGTGGATATAAATGTCATCCGTGGGATAGTAATACACAGGCTGTGTGTGTGCCACATGTATGTAACAGGCTGTGTGTGTGCTACATGTATGTAACAGGCTGTGTGTGTGCCACATGTATGTAACAGGCTGTGTGTGTGCCACATGTATGTAACAGGCTGTGTGTGTGCTACATGTATGTAACAGGCTGTGTGTGTGCCACATGTATGTAACAGGCTGTGTGTGTGCCACATGTATGTAACAGGCTGTGTGTGTGCCACATGTATGTAACAGGCTGTGTGTGTGCCACATGTATGTAACAGGCTGTGTGTGTGCCACATGTATGTAACAGGCTGTGTGTGTGCCACATGTATGTAACAGGCTGTGTGTGTGCCACATGTATGTAACAGGCTGTGTGTGTGCTACATGTATGTAACAGGCTGTGTGTGTGCCACATGTATGTAACAGGCTGTGTGTGTGCGCTACATGTATGTAACAGGCTGTGTGTGTGTGTGCTACATGTATGTAACATGGGCTCCTGTATGTAACAGGCTGTGTGTGTGTGCCACATGTATGTAACAGGCTGTGTGTGTGTGTGTGTGTGTGTGTGCTACATGTATGTAACATGGGCTCCTGTATGTAACAGGCTGTGTGTGTGCTACATGTATGTAACAGGCTGTGTGTGTGTGTGCTACATGTATGTAACATGGGCTCCTGTATGTAACAGGCTGTGTGTGCTACATGTATGTAACAGGCTGTGTGTGTGCTACATGTATGTAACAGGCTGTGTGTGTGCTACATGTATGTAACAGGCTGTGTGTGTGCTACATGTATGTAACAGGCTGTGTGTGTGTGTGTGTGTGTGTGTGTGCTACATGTATGTAACATGGGCTCCTGTATGTAACAGGCTGTGTGTGTGCTACATGTATGTAACAGGCTGTGTGTGTGCTACATGTATGTAACAGGCTGTGTGTGTGCCACATGTATGTAACAGGCTGTGTGTGTGCCACATGTATGTAACAGGCTGTGTGTGTGTGCTACATGTATGTAACAGGCTGTGTGTGTGTGTGTGTGCTACATGTATGTAACATGGGCTCCTGTATGTAACAGGCTGTGTGTGTGTGTGCTACATGTATGTAACATGGGCTCCTGTATGTAACAGGCTGTGTGTGTGCTACATGTATGTAACAGGCTGTGTGTGTGCTACATGTATGTAACAGGCTGTGTGTGTGCCACATGTATGTAACAGGCTGTGTGTGTGTGCTACATGTATGTAACATGGGCTCCTGTATGTAACAGGCTGTGTGTGTGTGTGCTACATGTATGTAACATGGGCTCCTGTATGTAACAGGCTGTGTGTGCTACATGTATGTAACAGGCTGTGTGTGTGTGCTACATGTATGTAACAGGCTGTGTGTGTGCTACATGTATGTAACAGGCTGTGTGTGTGCTACATGTATGTAACAGGCTGTGTGTGTGTGTGCCACATGTATGTAACAGGCTGTGTGTGTGTGTGTGTGTGTGTGTGTGCTACATGTATGTAACATGGGCTCCTGTATGTAACAGGCTGTGTGTGTGCTACATGTATGTAACAGGCTGTGTGTGTGTGCTACATGTATGTAACATGGGCTCCTGTATGTAACAGGCTGTGTGTGTGCTACATGTATGTAACATGGGCTCCTGTATGTAACAGGCTGTGTGGGTGCTACATGTATGTAACATGGGCTCCTGTATGTAACAGGCTGTGTGTGTGCTACATGTATGTAACATGGGCTCCTGTATGTAACAGGCTGTGTGTGTGCTACATGTATGTAACAGGCTGTGTGTGTGCTACATGTATGTAACAGGCTGTGTGTGTGCTACATGTATGTAACATGGGCTCCTGTATGTAACAGGCTGTGTGGGTGCTACATGTATGTAACAGGCTGTGTGGGTGCTACATGTATGTAACATGGGTTCCTGTATGTAACAGACTGTGTGTGTGTGCTACATGTATGTAACAGACTGTGTGTGTGTGCTACATGTATGTAACATGGGCTCCTGTATGTAACAGGTTGTGTGTGTGTGTGTGTGCTACATGTATGTAACATGGGCTCCTGTATGTAACAGACTGTGTGTGTGTGCTACATGTATGTAACAGGCTGTGAGTGTGTGCTACATGGGCTCCTGTATGTAACAGGCTGTGTGTGTGTGTATGTGCTACATGGGCTCCTGTATGTAACAGGCTGTGTGTGTGTGTGTGGGTGCTACATGGGCTCCTGTATGTAACAGGCTGTGTGTGTGTGGGTGCTACATGGGCTCCTGTATGTAACAGGCTGTGTGTGTGTTTGTGTGTGTGTGTGCTACATGGGCTCCTGTATGTAACAGGCTGTGTGTGTGTGTGTGCTATATGGGCTCCTGTATGTAACAGGCTGTGTGTGTGTGTGTGTGTGCTATATGGGCTCCTGTATGTAACAGGCTGTGTGTGTGTGCTATATGGGCTCCTGTATGTAACAGGCTGTGTGTGTGTGTGTGTGTGTGTGTGTGTGTGTGCTATATGGGCTCCTGTATGTAACAGGCTGTGTGTGTGTGTGGGTGCTACATGGGCTCCTGTATGTAACAGGCTGTGTGTGTGTGTGTGTGCTATATGGGCTCCTGTATGTAACAGGCTGTGTGTGTGTGGGTGCTACATGGGCTCCTGTATGTAACAGGCTGTGTGTGTGCTATATGGGCTCCTGTATGTAACAGGCTGTGTGTGTGTGTGTGTGCTATATGGGCTCCTGTATGTAACAGGCTGTGTGTGTGTGTGTGTGCTACATGGGCTCCTGTATGTAACAGGCTGTGTGTGTGTGTGTGTGTGTGTGTGTGCTACATGGGCTCCTGTATGTAACAGGCTGTGTGTGTGTGTGTGCTACATGGGCTCCTGTATGTAACAGGCTGTGTGTGTGTGTGTGTGTGTGTGTGTGTGTGAGTGTGTGCTACATGGGCTCCTGTATGTAACAGGCTGTGTGTGTGTGGGTGCTACATGGGCTCCTGTATGTAACAGGCTGTGTGTGTGCTACATGGGCTCCTGTATGTAACAGGCTGTGTGTGTGTGCTACATGGGCTCCTGTATGCAACAGGCTGTGTGTGTGCTACATGTATGTAACATGGGCTCCTGTATGTAACAGGCTGTGTGTGTGTGCTACATGGGCTCCTGTATGTAACAGGCTGTGTGTGTGTGTGTGTGCTACATGGGCTCCTGTATGCAACAGGCTGTGTGTGTGCTACATGTATGTAACATGGGCTCCTGTATGTAACAGGCTGTGTGTGTGTGTGTGTGCTACATGGGCTCCTGTATGTAACAGGCTGTGTGTGTGCTACATGTATGTAACATGGGCTCCTGTATGTAACAGGCTGTGTGTGTGTGTGTGTGTGCTACATGGGCTCCTGTATGTAACAGGCTGTGTGTGTGTGTGCTACATGGGCTCCTGTATGTAACAGGCTGTGTGTGTGTGTGTGTGCTACATGGGCTCCTGTATGTAACAGGCTGTGTGTGTGTTTGTGTGCTACATGGGCTCCTGTATGTAACAGGCTGTGTGTGTGTGTGTGGGTGCTACATGGGCTCCTGTATGTAACAGACTGTGTGTGTGGGTGCTACATGGGCTCCTGTATGTAACAGGCTGTGTGTGTGTGTGTGCTACATGGGCTCCTGTATGTAACAGGCTGTGTGTGTGCTATATGGGCTCCTGTATGTAACAGGCTGTGTGTGTGCTATATGGGCTCCTGTATGTAACAGGCTGTGTGTGTGCTATATGGGCTCCTGTATGTAACAGGCTGTGTGTGTGTGCTATATGGGCTCCTGTATGTAACAGGCTGTGTGTGTGTGTGGGTGCTACATGGGCTCCTGTATGTAACAGGCTGTGTGTGTGTGCTACATGGGCTCCTGTATGTAACAGGCTGTGTGTGTGTGTGTGTGTGTGTGTGTGTGCTACATGGGCTCCTGTATGTAACAGGCTGTGTGTGTGTGTGCTACATGGGCTCCTGTATGTAACAGGCTGTGTGTGTGTGTGCTATATGGGCTCCTGTATGTAACAGGCTGTGTGTGTGTGGGTGCTACATGGGCTCTTGTATGTAACAGGCTGTGTGTGTGTGCTACATGGGCTCCTGTATGTAACAGGCTGTGTGTGTGTGTGTGCTATATGGGCTCCTGTATGTAACAGGCTGTGTGTGTGTGGGTGCTACATGGGCTCTTGTATGTAACAGGCTGTGTGTGTGTGCTACATGGGCTCCTGTATGTAACAGGCTGTGTGTGTGTGTGTGCTACATGGGCTCCTGTATGTAACAGGCTGTGTGTGTGTGTGCTACATGGGCTCCTGTATGTAACAGGCTGTGTGTGTGTGTGTGTGTGCTACATGGGCTCCTGTATGTAACAGGCTGTGTGTGTGTGCTACATGGGCTCCTGTATGTAACAGGCTGTGTGTGTGTGTGTGTGTGTGTGTGCTACATGGGCTCCTGTATGTAACAGGCTGTGTGTGTGTGTGCTACATGGGCTCCTGTATGTAACAGGCTGTGTGTGTGTGTGTGTGCTACATGGGCTCCTGTATGCAACAGGCTGTGTGTGTGTGTGTGTGTGTGTGGGTGCTACATGGGCTCCTGTATGTAACCGGCTGTGTGTGTGTGTGTGTGCTACATGGGCTCCTGTATGCAACAGGCTGTGTGTGTGCTACATGTATGTAACATGGGCTCCTGTATGTAACAGGCTGTGTGTGTGTGTGTGTGTGTGTGTGTGTGTGTGCTACATGGGCTCCTGTATGTAACAGGCTGTGTGTGTGCTACATGTATGTAACATGGGCTCCTGTATGTAACAGGCTGTGTGTGTGTGGGTGCTACATGGGCTCCTGTATGTAACAGGCTGTGTGTGTGTGTGCTACATGGGCTCCTGTATGTAACAGGCTGTGTGTGTGTGTGTGTGTGGGTGCTACATGGGCTCCTGTATGTAACAGGCTGTGTGTGTGTGTGTGCTACATGGGCTCCTGTATGTAACAGGCTGTGTGTGTGTGTGTGTGTGGGTGCTACATGGGCTCCTGTATGTAACAGGCTGTGTGTGTGTGTGTGCTACATGGGCTCCTGTATGTAACAGGCTGTGTGTGTGTGTGTGCTACATGGGCTCCTGTATGTAACAGGCTGTGTGTGTGTGTGTGTGTGTGGGTGCTACATGGGCTCCTGTATGTAACAGGCTGTGTGTGGGTGCTACATGGGCTCCTGTATGTAACAGGCTGTGTGTGGGTGCTACATGGGCTCCTGTATGTAACAGGCTGTGTGTGTGTGTGTGTGCTACATGGGCTCCTGTATGGTTTGTATGTAGCACCTACTCTGTATGTAGCGCCCTGGTCTGTATGTAGTGAATTTGTGATATATTGTGTTGATGTACAGGGTAAGTGTGACACACAGTGCATGTATAGAATGAGTGGGACAGACAGAAGGATGTGGGGTAGAGGCGGTAGGAGAGGGGTCCCTAAGGGGGAGCGGTATATTGCAGTTCATCTGTGTGTGCCTGGGGTAAGTAAATTGTATGCGGCTGAAAGTAGCTTCTGAATGGAACCCGCAGGGCTGGGAAGCTCTCGTGACTCTCTGCTGAAAGGGTTAACTGTTCTGCATTCATATTTTACCAGTTGCTTTTTATAATGGACATAAAAGTTTAACCAGTCCCAGGGATCATTTCAGCTGCGCTCTCCTCTCCCTCAGTATAAACATTCCTTCATTATATTCAGCCTTTACCTTATGAAAGAGTCAGCTGTATATGTAGGTGACATAAAGCAAAGTGAGACCCCCCCTAATCTTGTAGGTAATAATATATATATGTCGGCTTAACCAATAAGTTAACATTTAATATCTTACAGAATTCTAAGCAACTTTTCAATTGGTTTTTATATTTTTTTAATTATTTCCCTTCTGCTGACTCTTTCCGGCTTTGAAATGGGGGTCACTGACCCCGGCAGCCAAAAAACTATTGCTCTGTGAGGCTCCAGTTTTATCTATTCAGCCCTTTTCCTATTCATATTCCAGTCTCATTCAAACCATTGCCTGGTTGCTATTGCAATTTGGACCCTAGCAACCAGATAGCTGCTAAAATTCAAAACTGGAGAGCTGCTGAACAAAAAGTAAAATCATTAAAAAAACACAAATAATAAATTAAGACCAATTGCAAATCGTCTCAGAAAGTAGACCACCCTCCCCTTACTGTGCCATCCCCCTACCGTTTTGCAGGTTCCACTAGGGCTAATGCTGCTTTGTGATTGGCTGAGACAACCACACTCCTTGTAGTGAGTTAGCAGGGCTTTATGAATACTTCATAATAAAAACAAACCAGTTTGAGGTTGTCTGACTTTACGAATGTACTGACAAAGCTCCATACTTTGCCCATTCAGCCTGCCCTTACTGTAACTGGTTATTCCCTCAGGTTACCCCCTGTACTGGTTCAGTTCCTCAGCCTGCCCTTATTGTGCTGATTTATTCCCCCAGCCTGCCCTTACTGTGCCAGTTTATTCCCCCAGCCTGCCCTTACTGTGCCAGTTTATTTCCCCAGCCTGCCCTTACTGTGCCACTTTATTCCCCCAGCCTGCCCTTACTGTGCCACTTTATTCCCCCAGCCTGCCCTTACTGTGCCAGTTCATTTCCTCAGCCTGCCCTTACTCTGCCAGTTTATTCCCCCAGCCTGCCCTTACTGTGCCAGTTCATTCCCCCAGCCTGCCCTTACCGTGCCAGTTTATTCCCCCAGCCTGCCCTTACTGTGCCAGTTCATTCCCCCAGCCTGCCCTTACTGTGCCAGGTTTTCGCCCAGCCTGCCCTTAACCGTGCCAGTTTATTCCCCCAGCCTGCCCTTACTGTGCCAGTTCATTCCCCCAGCCTGCCCTTAACCGTGCCAGGTTTTCGCCCAGCCTGCCCTTAACCGTGCCAGTTTATTCCCCCAGCCTGCCCTTACTGTGCCAGTTTATTCCCCCAGCCTGCCCTTACTGTGCCAGTTTATTCCCCCAGCCTGCCCTTACTGTGCCAGTTTATTCCCCCAGCCTGCCCTTACCGTGCCAGTTTATTCCCCCAGCCTGCCCTTACTGTGCCAGGTTTTCGCCCAGCCTGCCCTTAACCGTGCCAGTTTATTCCCCCAGCCTGCCCTTACTGTGCCAGGTTTTCGCCCAGCCTGCCCTTAACCGTGCCAGTTTATTCCCCCAGCCTGCCCTTACTGTGCCAGGTTTTTGCCCAGCCTGCCCTTAACCGTGCCAGTTTATTCCCCCAGCCTGCCCTTACTGTGCCAGGTTTTTGCCCAGCCTGCCCTTAACCGTGCCAGTTTATTCCCCCAGCCTGCCCTTACTGTGCCAGGTTTTTGCCCAGCCTGCCCTTACGGTGCCAGTTTATTCCCCCAGCCTGCCCTTACTGTGCCAGTTTATTCCCCCAGCCTGTTCCCATTTATTCTTCCCTTACTCCTCTCCTTGGCTCATGGTACTTCCCTTACAATTTAAAGATTCATCATTTTTTCGCCTGACTCAGCATCTCATTCAATGTGGTGTGAGAAAATGTCAATAATTAAGTTGATGCTTCACAGAGTGAAATGATAAAAATGGAAAGTTTCACTTAATTCCTGTATCAGCCCTTCCAGCACGGGATTGTTATGCAGCAGTGCACTATGCCTGTAGCACACTCACACATACACACACACACACTCACAGACACACACACTCACATACACACACACACACACTCACAGACACACACACACACACTCACACACACACTCGCAGACACACACACTCACAGACACACACACTTGCACTCACAAACACACACTTGCACTCACAGACACACTCACAAACACACACTCACACTTACACTCACAGACACACACTCACAGACACACACTCACAGACACACACACACTTGCACTCATACACTCACAAACACACACTTACACTCACAGACACACTGTCACTCACACCAATCCCCAATTATTCCCATTCCTCACTCATTTCACTCACAATATGGCACTTTTGCTGGAATTCCACCACAATAAGGATGCTGCAATGTAGCCCTATTGTGCGGCTGCAGCTGAGATATTCAAGTACTGCGGAAAGAAATGGATTTAGGATTTCAGTTCTAAACCCTGAACAATAATTCTTTGCCAAGCGACTCTGGACCTTTGCCAGTCTGTGCCGCAGTGTCACGGTGAGAGTCCCTGGCACCCCTGGGAAACATGGCTGTGTCTTCCATGGTAGCTATGAACATGCACCCCAACTAGTGGCTGTATATTTGTAAATATAATTACTTCTTATTGTTTTAATACATACATAGATTATGAGGGCATTCCCTTGGCGTAGCCTTCTTTACCCTGGAATGCTGTTTGTCAGTTAGACTTCCAAATTATTCATCAGGCTGGGCCCCCTTAGCCCATAACAAGGATACAGATATATAGAAACATTGGGGTAACAGTCACCCCGCTATAGTTCCATGGGTACCCAGGGCACAAATAAGCACTCACCCCAAATCCCCCCCTAACTGGCCTTCAGGCTGGGTCCCCTTAGCCCATAACAAGGTTACAGATATATAGAAACATTGGGGTAACAGTCACCCTGCTATAGTTCCAGGGGTACCCAGGGCACAAATAAGCACTCACCCCAAATCCCCCCTAACTGGCCTTCAGGCTGGGCCCCCTTAGCCCATAACAAGGTTACAGATATATAGAAACATTGGGGTAACAGTCACCCCGCTATAGTTCCAGGGGTACCCAGGGCACAAATAAGCACTCACCCCAAATCCCCCCCTAACTGGCCTTCAGGCTGGGCCCCCTTAGCCCATAACAAGGTTACAGATATATAGAAACATTGGGGTAACAGTCACCCTGCTATAGTTCCAGGGGTACCCAGGGCACAAATAAGCACTCACCCCAAATCCCCCCCTAACTGGCCTTCAGGCTGGGCCCCCTTAGCCCATAACAAGGTTACAGATATATAGGAACATTGGGGTAACAGTCACCCTGCTATAGTTCCAGGGGTACCCAGGGCACAAATAAGCACTCACCCCAAATCCCCCCCTAACTGGCCTTCAGGCTGGGCCCCCTTAGCCCATAACAAGGTTACAGATATATAGAAACATTGGGGTAACAGTCACCCTGCTATAGTTCCAGGGGTACCCAGGGCACAAATAAGCACTCACCCCAAATCCCCCCCTAACTGGCCTTCAGGCTGGGCCCCCTTAGCCCATAACAAGGTTACAGATATATAGAAACATTGGGGTAACAGTCACCCTGCTATAGTTCCAGGGGTACCCAGGGCACAAATAAGCACTCACCCCAAATCCCCCCCTAACTGGCCTTCAGGCTGGGCCCCCTTAGCCCATAACAAGGTTACAGATATATAGGAACATTGGGGTAACAGTCACCCTGCTATAGTTCCAGGGGTACCCAGGGCACAAATAAGCACTCACCCCAAATCCCCCCCTAACTGGCCTTCAGGCTGGGCCCCCTTAGCTCATAACAAGGTTACAGATATATAGAAACATTGGGGTAACAGTCACCCCGCTATAGTTCCAGGGGTACCCAGGGCACAAATAAGCACTCACCCCAAATCCCCCCCTAACTGGCCTTCAGGCTGGGCCCCCTTAGCCCATAACAAGGTTACAGATATATAGAAACATTGGGGTACCAGTCACCCTGCTATAGTGCCAGGGGTACCCAGGGCACAAATAAGCACTCACCCCAAATCCCCCCCTAACTGGCCTTCAGGCTGGGCCCCCTTAGCCCATAACAAGGTTACAGATATATAGAAACATTGGGGTAACAGTCACCCTGTTGATAGGGACTTCTAATATCCTTATATTTTACAACAGGGGGTACATTATTTATTATAATATACAAGTTTTAGTAAGTCATGTGACAGAAATTACATCACTGAGCTCTGATTATAACTGATGACATCACTAAGCACTTACTAATATCATTTCACATAGGGAAATCACCAAACTGTATATTATAATAATATTGAGTTTATTCAGGGATTAAATAAACATACAAGCGAAACCTAAAGTCGCTCAGACCTGCCCGTATAAAATGGGAGTTCACCACGGAATATAAATTAACTGTTTGACACCTCAAAAGAGGAACAGAGATAAGGAGGTCGATGGGCACGGAGAGGCTGGTTACAGGGTTGCAGGGAGATATTGTGAGATGAAAGCCAAGATAACGCTCGGGAACGTTACTGGGAGTGAAAGTGGAGATGGAGAGATATGGGATGGAATGAAAGTGAATTTCCAGGAGAGTGAGTTGGACAAGTCCCAGGGGTTCTCTCCCGGGTGGAGAGAACTTCACAATACATCTTTATCTTGATGTGCGTTGGTCTGTAAAGATAACACAAAGCCTCGACATGTTATTAAAGCTGCCAGGAGAAGGTGTCCTACTTCCCATAGATGTCATGTAGCTCCAGATATCTCATTTATAGCAATTTCATGGAAGGCGCCATTTTATAAATAGGACCAACAGATGGGGTTTACCTTGATAGGGGCATTGAAGATGGAAAGATTGAGAAGAACACCAGCTCCTCCACAGGCCTCCATCCTAAACCGAGAGGTAAATAGGACCAACAGATGGGGTTTACCTTAATATGGGCATTGAAGAAGGAAAGTTTGAGAAGAATGTCAGCTCCTCCACAGGCCTCCATCCTAAACCGAGAGGTAAATAGGACCAACAGATTGGGTTTACCTTGATATGGGCATTGAAGAAGAATTGAAGTTTGAGAAGAATGTCAGCTCCTCCCCAGGCCTCCATCCTAAAATGAGAGGTAAATAGGACCAACAGATGGGGTTTACCTTGATATGGGCATTGAAGAAGAATGAAAGTTTGAGAAGAACGCCAGCTCCTCCACAGGCCTCCATCCTAAGCCAAGAGGTAAATAGGACCAACAGATTGGGTTTACCTTGATATGGGCATTGAAGAAGAATTGACGTTTGAGAAGAATGTCAGCTCCTCCACAGGCCTCCATCCTAAAATGAGAGGTAAATAGGACCAACAGTTGGGGTTTACCTTGATATGGGCATTGAAGAACAATGAAAGTTTGAGAAGAACGTCAGCTCCTCCACAGGCCTCCATTTTAAACCGAGAGGTAAATAGGACCAACAGATTGGGTTTACCTTGATATGGGCATTGAAGAAGAATTGACATTTGAGAAGAACGTCAGCTCCTCCACAGGCCTCCATCCTAAAATGAGAGGTAAATAGGACCAACAGATGGGGTTTACCTTGATATAGGCATTGAAGAACAATGAAAGTTTGAGAAGAACGTCAGCTCCTCCACAGGCCTCCATCCTAAACCGAGAGGTAAATAGGACCAACAGATGGGGTTTATCTTGATATGGGCCTTGAAGAAGAAGGGAAGTTTGAGAAGAACGCCAGCTCCTCCACAGGCCTCCATCCTAAACCGACCCACCAGTAGCTAGAACTTTTCCTTGCTGGAAGATGTAGCAGAGCAGGGTTGGTGGGCACCATCTTGGTGTCCTCGTCATTGTGATCTCCCCAGAGGAACATGAACAGTTGTATGCACTGTTCAGATCTGGACCTTGCGTCACGTCGGCCATCATTGCGTAGAGGACACAAAGCAACATGAGATGCCACCATCTACCCTACTCTCTATTTGTCTTCCAGGAACGTTGTAGCTTCTCTTTGGTGAGTCCTGGTTTGAGAGGGATGAGGAAGGTCTATGGAGAGGCCTGGGGGTTCTTCTCAGGCTTCCATTCTCCATTGGTCCATTTTATCCAGATGTTCCTGCTGGGCTCTAGTGCTCTTGGACCTTCTAGTGGGGCATCCATACAGTAATTTAAATATTACACCTGAATTATTTAATTAAATCATCCATACCTGTGATAAATGTATTTAAAAATCCGAGCTGTCAATCATATATTGCCTGCCCCGCCTCTATGCCTCCGGCATAGAGGCGGGGCAGGCAATATATGATTGACAGCTCAGATTTTTAATAACAATTACTTTATCTTTCCATTTAGCACTTCCAAGATATCACCTAGATGGCAAATGCATAAGATTTTGGGCGGATACAAAGCTTTGCCTTAATAACAGTGTAGACAAAATGGTGCCGGCCTGCTGGCTGTGACTGTAAACTTCATGACAGAAGGAAAAAGAAAATCAATAATTTATACAGTGTAAGTAAAGTTCATTTTCCTCTACTAACATGATACAAAAGGATTTGACATTATTTCTTAGGGTGACAGGTCCCCCTTTTAAGCCCCATGTCTTCTTATTGGCTGAACATTTGCAGTAAGTGCTACAGAATCCTGCCAGGACTGGGGAGCCTTGGATTTGGCCCCGGTGTAGGAGCAAAGGGCACTACTATGTTCTTCAGTCTTTATATTTCTACTCATCGCTCAGATCAGAGGCTGCACCAACCCCCCCCCCCCTCCCGATGTGAGAAAATAAAACAGAAACAGGAAACCAAGAATTTATCAGAATCAAAGGGTTTGGGTGGAAATGAGACAAGTGAGAAGCAGCAGCAGTGTTAAACCGGCAGCCAGTACTGACAGTCACAGAGCCCAGCTTTATTGGCCTGTGTCTGGCTCTGCCTTTGTAACGTATTGGCCACTGGGTCCCTTCTGACCAAGGTGACTATACTGGCAACTTAGTTCAGGAAGGGATTGTGCCTCTTGTAAGGGCTTAATGGGTATGTGATAGAAAGGCCAATTCTAGGCAACTTTTCAATTGGTCTTCATTATTTATTTTTTATAGTTTTTAGGGATGCACCAAACCAACTTTTTTGGGTTCCGCCGAACCCACCCTGAAGGATTCGGCTGAATCCCAAACCAAATCTGAAAAAAAGCCTGGATTCGGGCCAAATCCTGAACCGAATCCGGGATTCCTAATAGATTTTAAATTATTTTCCTTCTTCTGCCTCTTTCCAGCTTTCAAACGGTCGCGTCAAATCGGGCGCAGTAGTGTCAACAAAAAGGCGCAGTTGCGTCAAAAAAAGCACAGGCGACAAAAAAAAAAATAGACACAGGCAACAAAAATAGACACGGGCGACAAAAAAAGACTCGGGCGACAAAATAGACACGGGCGACAAAAAAGACGCGGGTGACAAAAATAGACACGGGCGACAAAAATAGACACAGGCAACAAAAATAGACACGGGCGACAAAAAAAGACTCGGGCGACAAAATAGACACGGGCGACAAAAAAGACGCGGGTGACAAAAATAGACACGGGCGACAAAAATAGACGCGGGCGACAAAAATAGACACGGGCGACAAAAAAGACGCGGGTGACAAAAATAGACGCGGGCGACAAAAATAGACGCGGGCGACAAAAATAGATGCGGGCGACAAAAAAAATCACGCGACAAATGCGTTTCCAAAATTTTTCGCCACTTTGTGAATTTTCTTGCTGTTTCCCGAAACGGGACAGATTCGCTCATCACTACTCCTCTCCTATAAATACACCAGTCTCTCATTCAAACGGATTGCCTGGTTGCTAAGGTTATTTGGCCCTTAGCAACCAGATAGCTGCTGAACAAGAAGTGAAATAATTACAAAACCACAAATAATAAAAAATGAAGACCAATTGCAAATTATCACATCTACATTGACGCGTGCCATTTTTTGCATTTCGCCGTTTTATCCACAGTGAGGCGAGTTTTACGGCGAAGTGAAACGGGACAGATTCGCTCATTACTGATAGTGACCTACAGCAGCTCGAAGGAACAGGGTGCAACTATAAAAAAGTGCAAGGGAACCTGACGTTGTATATCCGGCCCGGGCAGCAAGTCCAGGGCACTCTTTGTGTTCCTGGGGCCGAGCCGGGGATTGCGGGGCCACGGATGTGGCAGAAGTACAGGTGGCGCGGGAGTGGATAGCGGGGCTATTTATTGCCTCAGTGCACTCAGATATAAATTGTTGCTCAGTCTGGAGAAGTCTATGGAGAGGTGCTGCATCCCATTAGCCCTGGGCACAAATAGCTTTGCTTGTGTGTTTATGTGCAACACTTTTATATTCCCCGGCTCACGAGCCCATGCGCTTGGCTTTCTATTCGCGATTTAATAGCCACTGAAAACAGTGACACACGGTGGGGCACTGACCGCCATTACTGAATAGAGAATGAGCCCCCAGGGTTGCCAGTTCCCACCCTGCACTGGTTATAAATCTATAGTAATTGCAGTGTGTGAGATGAAATGGCTTCTCCAAACCCGGCATTGCTGCTGTTACCTTGCCAACCACACAAGAGTCAGACTAGGGTACCTGGGGCCCCCCAAGGGCCCCCTCCTGCACCGACACAAACCCCCATTCCACTGGCAGCAAGTGTACCCCCAATGTGAGGTGCATTATTGGCGGCCATTGCTGGCAACGGCCCAAGGAAAATGGGATTCTTGGGGTCCCCCATAATGAGCCCTGCATAGCGTGACCCCTGAAAACTTTACCATTCCGTCTTTATGACATTCCCTTTACCCATAATGACCCAGTGAGGTTGCTGCAGAAAATGGATGAGCATGCCGTTAACCCCAAATATGCTGGAGAGATTGCAGTAGAAAAAGAATGAGCATGCCATTAACCCCAGATATGCTGGAGAGATTGCAGTAGAAAAAGGATGAGCATGCCATTAACCCCAGATATGCTGGAGTGATTGCAGCAGAAAATAGATGAGCGTGCCATTAACCCCAAATATGCTGGAGAGATTGCAGTAGAAAAAGGATGAGCATGCCATTCACCCCAAATAGGCTGGAGAGATTGCAGTAGAAATAGGATGAGGGTGCCATTAACCCCAAATATGCTGGAGAGATTGCAGTAGAAAATGGATGAGCATGCCGTTAACTTCAAATATCCTGGTGAGATTGCAGCAGAAAATGGATGAGCATGCCATTAACTCCAGATATGCCAGTGGGATTGCTGCGGAAAAGGGATTGGCATACCATTAACCCCAGATATGCTGGTGAAATTGCAGCAGAAAATAGATGAGCATGCCATTAACCATAAATATGCTGGAGAGATTGCTGTAGAAAATGAATGAGCATGCCATTAACCCCAAATATGACATTGCGATTGCTTCAGAAAAGGGATTGAAATACCATTAACCCCAGATATGCCAGTGGGATTGCAGCAGAAAATAGATGAGCATGCCATTAACCCCAGATATGCCGGTGAAATTGCAGCAGAAAATAGATGAGCATGCCATTAACCCCAAATATGCTGGAGAGATTGCAGTAGAAAATGGATGAGCATGCAGTTAAACCCAGATATGCCGGAAAGATTGCAGTAGAAAATGAATGAGCATGCCATTAACTCAAGATATGCTGGAAAGATTGCAGCAGAAATTCGATGAGCATGCCATTAACCTCAGATATGCTGGTAAGATCGCAGCAGAAAATGGATGAGCATGCCATTAACCCCAAATATGCCAGTGATATTGCAGCAGAAAATAGATGAGCATGCCATTAACCCCAGATATGCCAGTGATATTGCAGCAGAAAATGGATGAGCATACCATTAACCCCAAATATGCCAGTGAAATTGCAGCAGAAAATGAATGAGCATGCCATTATCTCCAGATATGCCGGAAAGATTGCAGCAGAAAATGGATGAGCATACCATTAACCATAGATATGCTGGAGAGATTGCAGCAGAAAATGGATGAGCATGCCATTAACCCCAAATATGCCAGTGAAATTGCAGCAGAAAATGAATGAGCATGCCATTAACTCCAGATATGCCGGAAAGATTGCAGCAGAAAATGGATGAGCATGCCATTAACCCCAGATATGCCGGTGAGATTGCAGCAGAAAATGGATGAGCATGCCATTAACCCCAGATATGCCGGTGAGATTGCAGCAGAATATGGATGAGCATGCCATTAACCCCAGATATGCCGGTGAGATTGCAGCAGAATATGGATGAGCATGCCATTAACCCCAGATATGCCGGTGAGATTGCAGCAGAATATGGATGAGCGTGCCATTAACCAGGATATGTTAGGGCCGAATTGTTGCACACAGGAGCAGGTGCAAAGTTCAAAAATAAAGTGCAAACCACCCACAGATTGCCAGTCCGGCCTGGTGAGAGCTCAGCATGAAGCACAAGGACCTGCAGCTCTGCCTGTATTCATGAGGGGTCTGCTGGGAAAGGCATGAATGTACCCCCCCTTCCACCTCCTATCTGCCCCCCCTGATTTGTGCACAAGGGTCAAAGGAGCCCTGTACTTACTGCCTGCCCTCTGGCTGATGGAAAGGCTGCCCCGCGACCCACCTACTCACTACACAGCAGGCAAAAGGTGTGAATTGCAGGGTGAATTGTGGGTAAAAAGACATGCTGATTTGCACTTTTCACCTTATACAAATGATAAATAATAATGATATATTCCGCTGATATCTCACAGGCACATTGGGAGCAGGTGTTAGTGGCGCAGACAAAACAACGTATTTAGCGAAATTCTGTGTCAGCGGATCCCTCCATGAATTACTCAGGGACATTTGGGATGATAACAATTCTAGCATCTGCTCCACAATCCTCTGTTAATTCCCCCAATGTTTGGCATGTCAATGATTAGGGGCTTTGGGGTATTATATCTAAGGTAATAATTATTAACCCTTTATTTGTTAAGCTCTAATATACACTGCAGTCACTACAGAGATTAGTCATCATTCCCATCAGTCCCTGCCCCAGTGAGCTTACAATCTAAGGTCCCTATCACATTCCCATCAGTCCCTGCCCCAGTGAGCTTACAATCTAAGGTCCCTATCACATTCCCATCAGTCCCTGCCCCAGTGAGCTTACAATCTAAGGTCCCTATCACATTCCCATCAGCCCCTGCCCCAGTGAGCTTACAATCTAAGGCCCCTATCACATTCCCATCAGTCCCTGCCCCAGTGAGCTTACAATCTAAGGTCCCTATCCCATTCCCATCAGTCCCTGCCCCAGTGAGCTTACACTCTAAGATCCCTATCACATTCCCCTCAGTCCCTGCCCCAGAGAGCTTACAATCTAAGTTTCCTTTTACATTCCCATCAGTCAGAGAGATACCATGGCAGCACAGGGATTCCCCTGTACTAAGCACAATTCAGCAGGACCAGCCCCCTAAGTTTGCCCATAGCCTGTACAGGGAGATACCATAAAACTATGGCACATAGGGATTCCCCTGTACTAAGCACAATTCAGCAGGAACAGCCCCCTAAGTTTGCCCATAGCCTGTACAGAGAGATACCATAAAACTATGGAACATAGGGATTCCCCTGTACTAAGCACAATTCAGCAGGAACAGCCCCCTAAGTTTGCTCATAGCCTGTACAGAGAGATACCATAAAACTATGGCACATAGGGATTCCCCTGTACTAAGCACAATTCAGCAGGAACAGCCCCCTAAGTTTGCTCAGAGCCTGTACAGAGAGATACCATAAAACTATGGCACATAGGGATTCCCCTGTACTAAGCACAATTCAGCAGGAACAGCCCCCTAAGTTTGCTCATAGCCTGTACAGAGAGATACCATAAAACTATGGCACATAGGGATTCCCCTGTACTAAGCACAATTCAGCAGGAACAGCCCCCTAAGTTTGCTCATAGCCTGTACCTTTAGTCTGATCTACAACTCACAGTATCTTGCTGAATAAATCACTGTATATGACTGTTATGAAGCCAAACAAACCCCTCTGTGCCCTTTACTTTGGGATTTGAGTGGAACAGAACAAATAAATAACTGTACGTCCCATCTCGGTGCTGGAGGATTAAGTTGCTACAAACCAGTCCGACTGGAAAAATCAATCAGGGATGGGAAACCTGCCGATGCCGCTTCTGCTGAGATAATGGGCAGAGAGACCTGTGTGAGTTTGTACATATGCAGTCATTTCACTAATTAACCCTGTGTCTCATGTTGCAGGCTCTTTATATAAAATGAAATAACAGCTGATATTTAAGGGTTAACTATTAGTTTGTTATAGAATGGCCTATTCTTAACAACTTTTCAATTGGTCTTCATTATTTATTTATAGTTTTTTACTTATTTGACTCTTTGCAGCTTCCAAATGGGGGTCACTGACCCCGGCAGCCAAACCCTATTGCTCTGTGAGGCTCCAGTTTTATTGTTATTGTGACTTTTTATTACTTATCTTTCTATTTAGCCCCTCCCCTATTCATATTCCCGTCTCTCTTTCCAACCACTGCCTAGTTGCTATGTTAAGTTCGACCCTAGGAACCAGAAAGCTGCTGAAATTCCAAACCGAAGAGCTGCTGAAAATTAAGCTGAATAATTAAAAAAACGGCAAATAATAAAAAAGACCAACTGCAAATTGTAGTTTTTACACTACTTGTGTAATGTCCCATATGTCCCCCCTCAAGTCACTGATTGGTTACTGACTGCTAACAGATTAGAAAGCTGGAAAGCAGGAAGTAGTGTTCTGGCTATTATGTTAGACATCTGTCCACTCCAGCCTTTATAGATGACATGTTTGCCCAACTAACTATATAATAAATATTTTTTTATTTTAGACACTTTTTCTATTTTACCCAGTTTCATTTTTACCCTAAACTGTTCCTTTAAGACAGTTTGTGTACCAGTCCAATGGGAAACACTTGGCTAAAGTTATATATCTAGAGGACTAATCCAGTTGTTAGTAAATTTGCTTACTCCGTGTTTAGATAATCCCTTGTGTATTATGGAAACACAACTCCAAGGACGAAAGTAGACAAAGTATTAACTAACTATAGAAATAATAGAGCGTAAAGATAATTCCCAATTTTAACAGAAGAAGGTTAGTTACACATTATAGATCTTTATAGGTTCTTTAAAAACTGATAATTACCAAGCTCAGGGTGCCTTACTCACACTCATATATCTCAGTAACTGCCCATTGTTGTATCAAAGCAAATCTTAGCAGACAGTTTGTCCAGAGTTCCATCAACATGCAGCCAGTGTGTCCAGACAGAATATCCATCCTGTCAATTCCTTTAGACAACACATCATAAGGCCACAGTCCACCCTTCCCCCCAATAATATCTGAATTGGCACTGTATTTATCCCACTGTGGGTTCTGGGGTATTATACATGGAATTGGCACTGTATTTATCTGCTGTGGGTTCTGGGGTATTATACATGGAATTGGCACTGTATTTATCTGCTGTGGGTTCTGGGGTATTATACATGGAATTGGCACTGTATTTATCCTGCTGTGGGTTCTGGGGTATTATACATGGAATTGGCACTGTATATATCCTGCTGTGGGTTCTGGGGTATTATACATGGAATTGGCACTGTATTTATCCTGCTGTGGGTTCTGGGGTATTATACATGGAATTGGCACTGTATTTATCCTGCTGTGGGTTCTGGGGTATTATACATGGAATTGGCACTGTATTTATCCTGCTGTGGGTTCTGGGGTATTATACATGGAATTGGCACTGTATTTATCCTGCTGTGGGTTCTGGGGTATTATACATGGAATTGGCACTGTATTTATCCTGCTGTGGGTTCTGGGGTATTATACATGGAATTGGCACTGTATTTATCCTGCTGTGGGTTCTGGGGTATTATACATGGAATTGGCACTGTATTTATCCTGCTGTGGGTTCTGGGGTATTATACATGGAATTGGCACTGTATTTATCCCGCTGTGGGTTCTGGGGTATTATACATGGAATTGGCACTGTATTTATCCTGCTGTGGGTTCTGGGGTATTATACATGGAATTGGCACTGTATTTATCTGCTGTGGGTTCTGGGGTATTATACATGGAATTGGCACTGTATTTATCCTGCTGTGGGTTCTGGGGTATTATACATGGAATTGGCACTGTATTTATCCTGCTGTGGGTTCTGGGGTATTATACATGGAATTGGCACTGTATTTATCCCGCTGTGGGTTCTGGGGTATTATACATGGAATTGGCACTGTATTTATCCTGCTGTGGGTTCTGGGTATTATACATGGAATGGACTCTGTATTTATCCTGCTGTGGGTTCTGGGTATTATACATG
Organism: Xenopus tropicalis; assembly: GCF_000004195.4. Taxonomy (NCBI): domain Eukaryota; kingdom Metazoa; phylum Chordata; class Amphibia; order Anura; family Pipidae; genus Xenopus; species Xenopus tropicalis. The sequence continues at coordinate 8,894,008 of NC_030682.2, read as the reverse complement.
GAATGGACTCTGTATTTATCCTGCTGTGGGTTCTGGGGTATTATACATGGAATTGGCACTGTATTTATCCCGCTGTGGGTTCTGGGGTATTATACATGGAATTGGCACTGTATTTATCCTGCTGTGGGTTCTGGGGTATTATACATGGAATTGGCACTGTATTTATCCTGCTGTGGGTTCTGGGGTATTATACATGGAATTGGCACTGTATTTATCCCGCTGTGGGTTCTGGGGTATTATACATGGAATTGGCACTGTATTTATCCTGCTGTGGGTTCTGGGGTATTATACATGGAATGGACTCTGTATTTATCCTGCTGTGGGTTCTGGGGTATTATACATGGAATGGACTCTGTATTTATCCTGCTGTGGGTTCTGGGGTATTATACATGGAATTGGCACTGTATTTATCCCGCTGTGGGTTCTGGGGTATTATACATGGAATTGGCACTGTATTTATCCTGCTGTGGGTTCTGGGGTATTATACATGGAATTGGCACTGTATTTATCCTGCTGTGGGTTCTGGGGTATTATACATGGAATGGACTCTGTATTTATCCTGCTGTGGGTTCTGGGGTATTATAGATGGAATTGGCGCTGTATTTATCCTGCTGTGGGTTCTGGGGTATTATACATGGAATTGGCACTGTATTTATCCTGCTGTGTGTTCTGGGGTATTATACATGGAATTGGCACTGTATTTATCCTGCTGTGGGTTCTGGGGTATTATACATGGAATTGGCACTGTATTTATCCTGCTGTGGGTTCTGGGGTATTATACATGGAATTGGCACTGTATTTATCTGCTGTGGGTTCTGGGGTATTATACATGGAATTGGCACTGTATTTATCCTGCTGTGGGTTCTGGGGTATTATACATGGAATTGGCACTGTTTTTATCTGCTGTGGGTTCTGGGGTATTATACATGGAATTGGCACTGTATTTATCCCGCTGTGGGTTCTGGGGTATTATACATGGAATTGGCACTGTATTTATCCTGCTGTGGGTTCTGGGGTATTATACATGGAATTGGCACTGTATTTATCCCGCTGTGGGTTCTGGGGTATTATACATGGAATTGGCACTGTATTTATCCTGCTGTGGGTTCTGGGGTATTATACATGGAATTGGCACTGTATTTATCCTGCTGTGGGTTCTGGGGTATTATACATGGAATTGGCACTGTATTTATCCTGCTTTGGGTTCTGGGGTATTATACATGGAATTGGCACTGTATTTATCCTGCTGTGGGTTCTGGGGTATTATACATGGAATTGGCACTGTATTTATCCTGCTGTGGGTTCTGGGGTATTATACATGGAATTGGCACTGTATTTATCCTGCTGTGGGTTCTGGGGTATTATACATGGAATTGGCTCTGTATTTATCTGCTGTGGGTTCTGGGGTATTATACATGGAATTGGCACTGTATTTATCCTGCTGTGGGTTCTGGGGTATTATACATGGAATTGGCACTGTATTTATCCTGCTGTGGGTTCTGGGGTATTATACATGGAATTGGCACTGTATTTATCCTGCTGTGGGTTCTGGGGTATTATACATGGAATTGGCACTGTATTTATCCCGCTGTGGGTTCTGGGGTATTATACATGGATTGGCACTGTATTTATCCTGCTGTGGGTTCTGGGGTATTATATATGGAATTGGCACTGTATTTATCCCGCTGTGGGTTCTGGGGTATTATACATGGAATTGGCACTGTATTTATCCTGCTGTGGGTTCTGGGGTATTATACATGGAATTGGCACTGTATTTATCCTGCTGTGGGTTCTGGGGTATTATACATGGAATTGGCACTGTATTTATCCTGCTGTGGGTTCTGGGGTATTATACATGGAATTGGCACTGTATTTATCCTGCTGTGGGTTCTGGGGTATTATACATGGAATTGGCACTGTATTTATCCTGCTGTGGGTTCTGGGGTATTATACATGGAATTGGCACTGTATTTATCCTGCTGTGTGTTCTGGGGTATTATACATGGAATTGGCACTGTATTTATCCTGCTGTGGGTTCTGGGGTATTATACATGGAATTGGCACTGTATTTATCCCTGCTGTGGGTTCTGGGGTATTATACATGGAATTGGCACTGTATTTATCCTGCTGTGGGTTCTGGGGTATTATACATGGAATTGGCACTGTATTTATCCTGCTGTGGGTTCTGGGGTATTATACATGGAATTGGCACTGTATTTATCTGCTGTGGGTTCTGGGGTATTATACATGGAATTGGCACTGTATTTATCTGCTGTGGGTTCTGGGGTATTATACATGGAATTGGCACTGTATTTATCTGCTGTGGGTTCTGGGGTATTATACATGAAATTGGCACTGTATTTATCCTGCTGTGGGTTCTGGGGTATTATACATGGAATTGGCACTGTATTTATCCTGCTGTGGGTTCTGGGGTATTATACATGGAATTGGCACTGTATTTATCCTGCTGTGGGTTCTGGGGTATTATACATGGAATTGGCACTGTATTTATCCTGCTGTGGGTTCTGGGGTATTATACATGGATTGGCTCTGGTTTACTCGAATGGAAAAGCTAAAGCTCAATAGGGTGCAGTTTCCCTTAACACAAATAATATTTTATTTCAGTTGACATTATTTTTAAGAGCCGAGTAAAAGACACATTTTTATTCCGCTGACACATTGTTGTGTTTATTTTTTCAATGACTCCGTATACCTGTGCAAGCAAGTAACAGATGTTCTTACTTTATAGACACCATTTAAGTCAGGGATAATTACAAGAGAATAAATAACAGTAGGACTTGTTGGAAGACTCATGGCTATCTGGGATATTAACTCTTTTATTGAAACATATTCTGTGAAATCCCTCCATAAAACCACCCACAGCGCCCCCTAGTTTTCTAAAGTTTACTGATATCTGAAATATGGAGATTACTGGAGAATTGCCTTCATGATATCACATATATTCTGGGATTTGTAGCACCCAAATGAACTGGTCTTTGCCCCATGGTGGCCCAACGATCCTGACCAATACCCATGCTAGGGTTGCCACCCCTTGGGGGCAGGTCCATGACATTAGGGGTGGAGAAGTGACGTTAATGGGGGTGGGGCATGAAGTCAGTGGGAGGGGTAATAGTTGACAGGTGGGCTAGAAAGGAACCTGGGGGAGGGAATAGGAGGCGGGCTGGTGCATTCCTCCCAACAGTCCCTCTTTTTACAATTCAGGCCGCAGTCCCGAATTCTTCCTGGAAAGTCCTTCATTGCCCTTTGATCTCCTGCATTGAACGCCAAAAAGGTACAAAGTTCCTCAAACTAAATTAGATAAGGAGGCTTTTGGCAGAGCCCAGAATACTCACCCCCTGCACTGAGATACAACTGTAAATAACAAGATAAACAGGTCTCTTGGGGGAACTGAGACTGAGGGCTGGGGGCGGGTCAGAGGGGGGCTGGGGGCGGATCAGAGGAGGGCTGGGGCGGATCAGAGGAGGGCTGGGGGCTGGTCGGAGATGGACTGGGGGTAGATCAGAGGAGGGCTGGAGGCGGATCAGAAGAGGGCTGGAGGCGGATCAGAGGTGGGCTGGAGGCGGATCAGAGGTGGTCTGGGGGCGGATCAGAGGAGGTTTGGGGACGGATCAGAGGAGGGCTGGGGCAGATCAGAGCAGGGCTGGGGGCTGGTTGGAGGTGGACTGGGGGTAGATCAGAGGAGAGCTGGGGGCGGATCAGAGGTGGGCTGAAGGTGGATCAGAGGTCGGCTATAGGGTGCTGGCTATAGGGTGCTGACTATAGGGTGCAGGCTATAGGGTGCTGACTATATATACGCTGTTTCAAGGGCTTGTAGAAGGGAGGTCCTACTAATATAATCTGGTAAGTAAGTTATGGCTGCACTAAGGTTATGGCAAGAAGGTTAGTTGCCCTTAACTAGAGACTTGCACTACTAGGCGTCATTTCTCCATCTGGCTGAATACATTACATTGGGTTGATGATTACAGGCCCTGGCCAATAACACTCCCTATTTCACATGATTCTCTTCCTTCTGGTGAGTCTGAAAATAAATATATAATAATTTCCCAATCAATAACGACGGCAGCAAGTCAATATTTGCCAGTTCTCGTAACCCCGGCGTCACGCCTTGTTTCACATAAAAAATAAGGTCATTTTTTTCTGCACAAGGAAATATTTTAACAGGCGGCGAATTCAGCAAATAAACCCCCAGCGCTCCCGAATTCCGTGCCGGGGACGGCCTTGCAGGGAGGAGAGGGTTAATTCCCACATTGGCCCTGTTCCCCAGTACCCCATGTTTATGGTTGGGGTTTTGCTTGGGGGTTAGACATAAGCAACATTTTTTTGCCAGGCATGGATTAGCTGCGAAATTCTGAATTTCGCCATTGCCGAATTTTTTTGCCAAATGGAAAAAGTCGCGGCATAAAAAATGATGCATCAAATAAATTGCGTTGGCATAAAAAAAGCTGCGGTGGCATCAGCGCTGCGGAAAATGTTGGTGCTTTATAAATATATAATAATAATAATCAGGGTCAGACTGGGGTGTGGAGGGCCCACCGGGGTCCGCGCCCATAGCCTCCCTTGGGGCCCCCCACCCGACGTCCTTCCCCGAGCGTGTAAATTTACAGCGTCGGGCAGGGGGAGCGCCGCCAGGGTCGGGTCTTTGCCACCAGGGCCTACTAGAGCCGGGGCCCACCGGGATTTTTCCCCGTAGCCCGGCGGCCCAGTCCGACCCTGATAATAATCAACTAAATTCCTGGTTGCGTCAAAAAAGCATTAAGAAAAGTTGCGCCCGTCAAAAGTCGCGGTTGCGTCAAAGAAAGTTGCACACGTCCAAAAAGTTGTTCTGTATCCTCATTTAGCTAACTTTTTCAGCAGTTTTGCACACGTTTTTGGACAAATTCGCTCATCGCTACTCGGGGCCCCTTTCCAGCCGCCGGGAACAGAGACAGACTGTGGATAAACAATGGTATTTAGGAAGGTTATGACCTATGTACTATTGAATTTAACTGGTGGAATCTCAAGTGGGGCAATAAATGGCACAATGGGCTTTGGTGCCTCTGATAGACGCTCTCTAAGATAGAGTGCTGGAGTTTGCTGAACTTAAGGTCCCCATACACGAGTCGATTCTAGCTGCCGATATGGGTCCCTTCGACCAATTCGGCAGCTTATCGGCCCGTGTAGGGGCAAGAACGAGGGGCCTGCCTGACCGATATCTGGCCTGAAATCATCCAGATCTTGATTGGGCAGGTTTAAAAATCTAGCCGGATCAGGGACTGTATTGGCTCGTTGACCGGCCCATTGCCGCCAATATAATTCCATCGTTTGGCCCCAGGGCCAAATGATCGAATTAGCCTACACACTGCCCAATATTGCCCACCCGTAGGTGGGGATATTGGGTGAAGATCCGCTCGCTTGGTGACCTTTAGTGGCTTTGGGTGAGATCCCTGATCGGATAATGACAATATGGCATAGGTTAGAGTGTTTAACTTTCCCTTTAATAAACTTTTGCCAGAAGGAAGTGCCCTTTAGTTTCTGTTCCTCACAAACGCCGGGACTGCTGGGCCTTAATCTGCTGTTCCCACACGATGGAGGAAATAACTTTCTGTTTTATAAATAAATAAAGTCATAACCCGACACAGTCCCCCCCCCCCCATCCCGTTTGCCCTGACACCGCCACTGCCTCTGGGTAATATTAGTGTTTGCTCACGTGCCCTATCAGCTCATTGTTCCCTGCTGCTCTCCCTTTATCTATAGCAGATGCCCAATTAGCTGATTAATGCGCTAATAACGTGCTTCATCTTTTATTCAGGTGCATTCAGAAGTCACATTGTTGGATACAGATAAGAACCCGATACACATTCCCCCAGCTTCCTGTAGAACTGGTTTGGGCTGGGATTCCAGGGGTCCGGACCTCCACTCTGTCCTCTCTCTCTGCCTCTATTATCATCAAACCATCAGTGTATATTAAACCATATATACTGCTCTGAGTATCACTCATGTATTATAAGGGATAATGTACCCCCTACTGTAAATGATAAGGATATTAGCAGTCACTGAGGGGTTCTGTGCCCATATAAAGGCACAAGGCTGCAGGCTGAGTTATACAGGGAACTCTGAGTATCACTCATGTATTATAAGGGATAATGTACCCCCTACTGTAAATGATAAGGATATTAGCAGTCACTGAGGGGTTCTGTGCCCATATAAAGGCACAAGGCTGCAGGCTGAGTTATACAGGGAACTCTGAGTATCACTCATGTATTATAAGGGATAATGTACCCCCTACTGTAAATGATAAGGATATTAGCAGTCACTGAGGGGTTCTGTGCCCATATAAAGGCACAAGTCTGCAGGCTGAGTTATACAGGGAACTCTGAGTATCACTCATGTATTATAAGGGATAATGTACCCCCTACTGTAAAGGATAAGGATATTAGCAGTCACTGAGGGGTTCTGTGCCCCCCATATAAAGGCACAAGGCTGCAGGCTGAGTTATACAGGGAACTCTGAGTATCACTCATGTATTATAAGGGATAATGTACCCCCTACTGTAAATGATAAGGATATTAGCAGTCACTGAGGGGTTCTGTGCCCATATAAAGGCACAAGGCTGCAGGCTGAGTTATACAGGGAACTCTGAGTATCACTCATGTATTATAAGGGATAATGTACCCCCTACTGTAAATGATAAGGATATTAGCAGTCACTGAGGGGTTCTGTTATATATATGTATATCCTCCTAATTTACAATTTTATTATGGCTTCTATGTACTATATTTTTTCCCAGTGGATGAGGATTCACACACAGATGGCCGCGCGGCGCGCAGGGTAAGGGCACTTACAGCCGTGTGATTCGTTGGAGTGGATCTAATTGATGGGGCACTGAAGTGTTTTTCTTTGTCTTCTGCCTTTTCGAGAATAATCCCATTTCCCAATATAACCACCTTAGAGCGTCACCTCCTTGTGTTTGTGAAGAATCACTTAACCCGAGGTGCCCTCCGCCGCCGGCAGCACCAAGCCCGGAACCTTCTGCTGATAGTAAAGCAGCGGATACTGGAGGGAATGGACATTATGGATTTATTGCCAAACCAATCAAATTAAAGAATCTCAGTTCTTTCAACCTTTAATGTGTTACAGAATGGCCAGTTCGAAGCAACTTTTCCATTGGTCTTCGTTTTTTTTCTTTTATAGATTTTTAATTATTTGCCTTGGTCTTCTGTCTCTTTTCCAGCTTTCAAATGGGGGTCACTGACCCCGGCAGCCAAAAAACGATTGCTCCGTGAGGCTACAGGTTAATTGTTATTGTTACTTGTTATTACCATCTTTCTATTCAGCCCCTCTCCTATTCATATATCAATCAATTTCTCAAACCAGCCCCTGGTTGCTAAGGTAAACTGGACCCTAGCAACTAGATACCTGCGGAACAAAAGGTAAATGAATTAAAAAAAACTACCAATAATAAAAAATTAAGGCCAATTGCAAATTGTCTCAGGATATTACTCTCTGCAAGTTAACTCAAAGGTGACCAACCCCTTCAATATGATGATAGTCCAGGTTCCTTTCCAGATTGTGGCCCTTAGATTTGGGTGGGTATCACCTGGGGGGTTCCAATACAACACAACTCCTTGGTGTAGCCCAACACTGTGACAGAAACTGGTATTCACTGCCTTTATCTTGTCCATGGTGTCCATGGTTACACGCCGAGCACCCAGCATATCCACCACTGGAATTATAGGTGGAGACAGGGTCGGACTGGGGGGTGCAGTCCACCCCAAGGGTCCCGCACCTCTCAAGGTGCCCCCACCAGGCGTGTCCCCCGACATGCCCCCCTAAATCACCGCAGGGGCCCTTTTCCCACATCCTCCCCTGAGAGCGCATAAGTGAAACGCGTCAGAGTAGGACACCAGTGGCCGTGGGAGTATCAGGTCTGGGCTGCCCAGTCCGACCTTGGGTGGAGACCAATCAGGAATGTGCTCCCTCCCATTATAGAAACTATGAACAGAAACTGGGCACAAATCTCCTGGGACAACTGGGGAAACCAGAGTCGGACTGGGACCCCAGGGGCCACCAGAAAACCTTAGACCCTAGGCCCACTCTCCAAACTATTTTCCCTCCTTTGCTCACCCAAACTCTTTATTCTCCCAGTCTCTTATTTACATGCTAGCATCTATTCTTCCATCTATTTCTCCTCTTTCTTCCCATTCAGAAAAAGGGAATGATAATGAAACAGGCCAAATGGTCAGGAGCAGGAGGGCCCACTGACACCTGTACCCACCGGGAGTTTTCCTGGTATCCTGATGGGTCAGTCCGACACTGGGGGAAACCTCCCTCCCAGTGGCTAGGTTACAGATCCAGGATTTCCTGGGAAGGTGAAATAACCCCCCTTTTGGGTTTTCCAAGATGGCAGAACCCATGACGTCAGTGTGGTGGAACATCAACGTGCTTCAGTTTGGTGCCAAATTGGAAATAAATGAGGTTCGGGACCTTGGTTCGGTGTCTGATTATTGGCTCTAAACTGTTGGTTTCTCTAGTTCCTTTCTCCTTGCCTGTTCCTCACCATTCTGCCTGATGCCTCAACTGTTGCTACTGTTGTCTACTAACTATGAGCCTGTTTTTCCCTTCAGACACCATGAATGGGACTTTGCCTTCTCCATTGTGCATTGCTTCCTCCTTGGTCAGGACTCATTCTGAGGTCCAGAAGGTCCTTCCCCATGTAGTGGTCTGACTGTATGATAGAGCTCATGTTTATATGTCCAGTAGGGTGGAGGCCTAGTAACTGGGAAGGGAAAGACATTCAAGTTGGCATTTCTTGCCCTTTCTTGGACTTCAAATACTCCTGGTGGAGCTTTAGTGCACATTAAAGGGGTTGTTCACCTCAACTTTTAGTATGATGTAGGGCAGGGATCCCCAACCAGTGACTCGGGGCAACATGTTGCTCCCCAACCCCTTGGATGTTGCTCCCAGTGCCCCCAAACCAGGGAGTTATTTTTGAATTCCTGACTTGGGGGCAAGTTTTGGTTGAATAAAAACAAGATTTCCTACCAAATAAAGCCCCCTGTAAGCTGATAGGGTGCATAGAGGCCCCTAATAGCCAATCACAGCCCTTATTTGGCTCCTCCATGAACTTTTATGGTGCTTGTGTTGCTCCCCAAGTCTTTTTACAGTTGACTGAGGCTCCCGAGTAAGAAAGTATGGGGATCCCTGATGTAGAGAGTGCTATTCTGAGACAATTTGCAATTGGTCTTCATTAGTTATTATCTGCAGTTTTGAATTATTTAGCTTAATTTTCAGCAGCTCTCCAGTTTGCAATGTTGGCAGCTATCTGGTTGCTAGGGTCCAATTTAACCTAGCAACTAGGCAGTAGTTTGAAGGAGAGACAGAAATATGAATAGAGGAGGGCCTAAATAGACAAATACGCAATAAAAAGTAACAATAACAATAAAATTGTAGCCTCTAAGAGCAATAGTTTATTTAGCTTCCACGGTGACTCTTGATATACATTATCTTGATACAGGTATAGGACCTGTTATCCAGAATGCTCGGGACCAAGGGTATTCCGGATAAGAGGTCTTTCCGTAATTTGGATCTTCATACCAATAAAACATTAATTAAACCCAATAGGCTTATTTTACATCAAGTAAGGATTAATTATATCTTAGTTGGGATCAAGTACAGGTACTGTTTTATTATTACAGAGAAAAGGGAATCATTTAACCATTAAATAAACCCAATAGGGCTGTTCTGCCCCAATAAGGGGTAATTATATCTTAGTTGGGATCAAGTACAGGTACTGTTTTATTATTACAGAGAAAAGGGAATCATTTAACCATTAAATAAACCCAATAGGGCTGTTCTGCCCCCAATAAGGGGTAATTATATCTTAGTTGGGATCAAGTACAGGTACTGTTTTATTATTACAGAGAAAAGGGAATCATTTAACCATTAAATAAACCCAATAGGGCTGTTCTGCCCCAATAAGGGGTAATTATATCTTAGTTGGGATCAAGTACAGGTACTGTTTTATTATTACAGAGAAAAGGGAATCATTTAACCATTAAATAAACCCAATAGGGCTGTTCTGCCCCAATAAGGGGTAATTATATCTTAGTTGGGATCAAGTACAGGTACTGTTTTATTATTACAGAGAAAAGGGAATCATTTTACCATGAAATAAACCCAATAGGGCTGTTCTGCCCCAATAAGGGGTAATTATATCTTAGTTGGGATCAAGTACAGGTACTGTTTTATTATTACAGAGAAAAGGGAATCATTTAACCATGAAATAAACCCAATAGGGCTGTTCTGCCCATACCTGTACACATGTTAGGGCCACATTAGGTTTGCTTGCCCTTGCTTTGAATAAAAACTTGATTAATAAACGCGTTCAACCTTTATTAATGAGTCCCAATAAAATCAACAGGTTTTGTATCTGTCCTCAAATCCCTGTGACCAAGACGGACCTGAAAGACTGATGGGCAAGGACACAGGACCGGCCACGAGCAGAACCGGGCTGGTTAATATCTCCATATTGCTAAGCGCTGCAGGGTACGGGTGTTCTGCTCCAATAACTCAGTGTGGTTAGACATGTTATACCCGCATACAGCACTTGATTTAATTGGGAAAGATCTATAGGGCTGCTGGTAGCCTAAAGGATTCTCTAGCAGCAAGTAATTGTGCATTCTGGCTGTGCCTTTCGCCCCATTTTAATTATCTGACATGAAAAATGTATTAGAGTTATTTTGACTGATAAACAGCTAACGGCACTGACTCTATTACCACGTGACGGGCTGTGCCTTCCGAATGATATGAACACGCAAAGCTTCGGCTCTATGGCTGAGATTCTAGCTATCTGTATAACAGAGCATTCTGTCACACTGGCACAGATCCTATCTGATCCCCCCATTGTAAGCAGCAGTCCTGCCCTGCTTTATGGCTGAGATTCTAGCTATCTGTATAACAGAGCATTCTGTCACAGTGGCACAGATCCTATCTGATCCCCCCCCATTGTAAGCAGCAGTCCTGCCCTGCTTTATGGCTGAGATTCTAGCTATCTGTATAACAGAGCATTCTGTCACACTGGCACAGATCCTATCTGATCCCCCCATTGTAAGCAGCAGTCCTGCCCTGCTTTATGGCTGAGATTCTAGCTATCTGTATAACAGAGCATTCTGTCACAGTGGCACAGATCCTATCTGATCCCCCCCCATTGTAAGCAGCAGTCCTGCCCTGCTTTATGGCTGAGATTCTAGCTATCTGTATAACAGAGCATTCTGTCACAGTGGCACAGATCCTATCTGATCCCCCCATTGTAAGCAGCAGTCCTGCCCTGCTTTATGGCTGAGATTCTAGCTATCTGTATAACAGAGCATTCTGTCACAGTGGCACAGATCCTATCTGATCCCCCCCATTGTAAGCAGCAGTCCTGCCCTGCTTTATGGCTGAGATTCTAGCTATCTGTATAACAGAGCATTCTGTCACAGTGGCACAGATCCTATCTGATCCCCCCATTGTAAGCAGCAGTCCTGCCCTGCTTTATGGCTGAGATTCTAGCTATCTGTATAACAGAGCATTCTGTCACAGTGGCACAGATCCTATCTGATCCCCCCCATTGTAAGCAGCAGTCCTGCCCTGCTTTATGGCTGAGATTCTAGCTATCTGTATAACAGAGCATTCTGTCACAGTGGCACAGATCCTATCTGATCCCCCATTGCAAGCAGACGTGTTTGTCAGTGCTCTGCAGGGAACCAGAGGACCAGGGGAATGGAGAGCGTCAGCCCAGGCCAGGTGAGGCCTGGGCGGGCAATTTCTTCCCGTGAGACCCAGGCCTTGGGGCCCACTTTGGAAGGCCAGAGGATTACAAGATCTGGAGGGAAAGGCCAGGAGGAGAAGGCGGCAGCAGGAGTCCCAGGGAAGGCAGTGAAGGGGCCCAAAACTGCTTCTGAGAGAGGAATCCCAGCAGCCATGTTGGAAGAGAGGAAAGAAGCTGGAAATGGAGGAGGCAAAGCCAAGCAAAGGGAGGTACCTGTGTGTGTGCAGCCTGAGTGTGGGAAGGGGGAAGGGAGGAAAGTGACAGAAATTTGTGAAAAGTTACTGAAAGTAAAACAACATGCAAGTAAAGCTGAAAGTAAAAAGCCAGATAGTAAATGTGATACTAATGCTGAGCAGTTGGGTGAGTTGGGTGAGAGCTCAGGGAACAGTGATACTGGGAAACACCAACCCCCTAAAGCCAAATCCCACAAATCACACAGTAAAACTGCACCTACTGTTCCACAAACAATGTTTATTTCACATGCTGAGCCCAGTAAAGATGGAGGCCTGTCTGATACCTGTATGTGTGTAACTGGCAGCACTGACACCCCCGGGGCTACTGACATGCAGCCTGAGGCACGTGGGCAATCAGAGTGCTGGCTTCCTGGAGTCAGTGAGGCTGCAGCAACTGGCGGCCATCTTACTTCTCCCAAACTTACAGGCATCCATGTTGGTACACCCAGCAGGAATGGTGCTAGCAATGAGTCATCTGCACAAGCAGCAAAACCTGTTGGTGGCCATCTTGCTTCACCCAGTTTAGGGATCGGCCATGCAAGGGACCGTGGTGCAATGTCTGTAAGTGACAAGAATGGTTTAAAGGGGAAGTGCACTGATGTAAATAAAAATGTTCCGCTTGATGAATCTGGCAATATTGACACTAATCAGCTGGTTAAGCTAATAAAATTAGCTCAAGAACAAGAAGAGAAAAAGAAAAAGCTTAAACTTGATTTAAAGCAGGCCTTTAGTGCTTATTCACTCGCAAAAGTGGAACACCAGGATTTCTATCTCTGTAAAGTGGATGAAATTAATGCAGATCTCAGAGAACTGGAAAACCAGATTTCCATTGTGCAAGGAAAAATTGGCCCAATGTCTGAGGTCTTTTCAAACAGAAAAAGATTTGAAAAACAGCAGCGGCGCCCCAGGCACACGTACAGATCTGCCCACCCAATATCCACCTCTTCTTCCACCTCCGGCAATGAGAGTGATGCAGGGAGGGGTGGGAGATTAACAGCAAGGAAAACCATTGTGGCGCAGATACACCCCCCGAACTTTGTGTTTAGCGCCCATGAGATCAGCACGGTGGAAGATAAAATGCAGAAAAAAGTGAGAGCGGCTTTCAGACAAGAGGAGGAGTTTGTTTATTCGCATAAGGACTTTCCCTCCCTTCCCACAACTTCCCAACATCCTTCTCCATTAGAAGAAACAACTGTGGACCAAGATGGGACTCCTGCCTCTGGGCAGCATGCTCCTAAGGTTCCAAACCAGGGGCACGGGCAGTCGAGTGATATGGAATTGACGGAACCTGTGGCCCAGTGCCATAAGGGAGGGCGAGAGAGCGCCAATGGTGCTGTGACTGATGTTGCGCATGAAATAGAGTGCGATGTGAGTGAGGAGGAGAATGTGTGTGCGGCTGAGACTGTGGCGCGTGAGAGTGAGGAAGGGAATGAAGTGGCTGTGAGGTGCATTGAGTCGGTGTTAGAGGATTCAAGCACTGATGTACCTGATACCTCTCTTGTTCCTCTCTCTAATGTCTCCTCTGTGCTGTCATCTAACCCTGATCCTCCCGTTAATGTCTCCTCTGTGTTGTCACCTAACCCTGATCCTCCCGTTAATGTCTCCTCTGTATCGCTATCTAACCCTGATCCTCCCGTTAATGTCTCCTCGTCATCTAACTCTGCTTTTCCCTGTAATTCTGGTTCGGCTACTGTTAGTAAAGCAGTTTTAGGGCAGAAATCTGGTGTTAGAACCACAAACTCCAAAGTGGCACCTCCCCCACCAGTAAATGCATGGACTAGACCAGTGAATAGGGTGAGAGTCCCGGGTGTAGAGAACAATATCATAGGATCGGTATTTAAGCAAAAAAACCTAGTCAGGCTAAGATGGACGGGTGAGAAGGAGTTGATGCCGACTAGAGATGAGATAGCAAAAGAGATGCTCCTGAAACAAACAACTCTCACTCCATCTGGCGTTAGAGCCTATATCAAGTTCTCTGAGTTAGAGTATGACCTGGTGTTTAAAACCTCACAAGGGCTGGAACACTTTTGGCAGGACTATGATAATTTTAAGAACGTTGGCCTTTGGAAGAATTTTCGGGTTATTCCTATTACTAAACCTGAGACACGAAAAGTCACAGTTCTGTTTAAAAATGACCGTGTCCCGCCAGAAGACATCCTACTGTGGTTAAAGAGGCACTGCAAAGTGCTTACGCCCCTTAGAATGGATATAGACAACAATGGCTACTGGTCCGGCGGTTGGTGTGCCAATGTTGAGTTAATCGTAAGACACAATGTCCCTCACCATCTGCCAAACTCGCTATACATCGGAAGTGAGCGAGGCATAGTCTTTTATCCTGGCCAGCCGAGGGCATGCTTTAAGTGCGGGTCCTATAGACACCGGGCAAGAGATTGTGCAGTAGTAAGGTGCTCACTGTGTGGTGGGGAAGGGCATACAAGCAAACAGTGTGAGGATGTAAAGTGCAATTTGTGTGGGCACTTTGGTCACCCACACAGGGCATGTCCAGAGGCTCTCCATAACATCATGAGAGACTGCCCCCAGCTGGAGGAGGAAATGGCAGAGGATTTATTAGAGGAACTACAAGAAGAGCTTCATAGTGACCTGCCCCTAGCCCAGCCATCCTCTGTAAGCCTGTTAGGGTCTCTAGAACAAGACCCAGAGATTGCTGCCCCCCTGAAATCCTCTTCTTTCTCCCAGGCAGTGAGCAATGAGTCCAATCCCATTACTGATGTTCCTGTTAGTCAGCCTTTGTTTAAACAGCCTCTCCCGCAGCGTCAAAAACCTCAGCCCTCTGTACCTAGAAGGTCTAACCCATCTGTACCTATTGCTCAGAATAGGGTTAAAGCATCTCCTTCACCTGAGGAATGGATAAATGTAAAGGGAAAGAAGGAGAAGGAGAAAGTGATAACGCAACCCCATCCATCTAAATGTGTCCCATCTATGACAATACGTTTGGAAAATAAATTTGATGTTTTGTCAGAAAGTAAAACATGGGGGGAGGCAATGGAGGAGGCAGAGGAGTTGGAAAGAATAGGAAGGGAAGAGGAGAAAGAAAAACTGGAGGCGAAAGGAAGGGGCAAAACAAGAGGTGAGGGCTCTACCAAGTCCGATCTAGAGATGGTCACAGATAATAGTGTGGCAGAAGGTTTAGACAGCAATAGTGACAGTGGTCAGGTATCAGAGATGGAAACTGAAAGGCAACAAGTCAGTAGCCCTCCAATCTTGGAAAAAAAGGGGGAGGGGGGTACATGTTGGGGTAAACAGGATGACTCTGATGAGTTGATATCTCTGGGTGATGATGATCCTATCCCCTCAGGGACACAGGTCAAAAGATTTGGTGACCTAGAGGGGGACACTAGTCAAGAGGATAAAAAAAGGAGGTACAAAAATTAATATCTAATTATGGCTTTCTTACCTCTCAGGATAATTTCATCCAATGTGAACAGTATGAAAACACCTCAAGCAATGTTTCAAGTCTACCAATCCCTTGGGCTACTCCAAGCAGACATCTTCTTCATCCAAGAGACAAGGCTTACCACCACTGCTGATATTAAAAGAGCATCTAGAGAGTGGCACTGGGGTCCAGCATTCTTTTCTATCGCTGCAGAGCCAGGTGCTGGTGTGGGCCTCTTGTTCCGGGGGTTCTCTGAGATAAAGGTGCACCGTCTCCTGGAGGTTGAGGTAGGCAGATGCCTTATGTTGGATGTTACAGTAACGGGGCGTAGACTGAGGCTTATAAACATCTATGGGCCTCAGTCAGTGTCGGGGAGGAAAAACCTGTTGAAAGAAGTTCAGCAATATCTCCACACCTCTATCCCAGTCATTGTGGCTGGAGACTTTAACCAGGTCCTAACTGCTCAAGATAGGTCTGGTCGGTTTGATAAATATGAAAGTAATTTCTTGAAAAATATAATGCAGCAGGCAGATTTGATTGATGTCTTTACCCACAATGGCCGGAATGCTAAACATACCTATCACTGTGCAGGCAGGAGCAGTAGGATTGATATGGCCTTTCTACGTATGGGGGAAGTTTTTACAGAGGTTGAAGAGATCTTGGTTGACCACTCTGATCATTTTGCTTTGTCCTTTTTGTTGGGGGCTTCCTCTGTTCCAGCAAAAGGCAAGGGGTTGTGGAGACTAAGCACTGATTTCCTGGAGGGAGAGTCTGTGCGGCATTCCTTTGAAGCACTCCTTCAGTGTGAATTGACGAAGATTGTATTTTTTGACTCTATGTCACAATGGTGGGAAGAGGCTAAGAAGTCATTCCGCTCCTTCTTCCGTAAACTATCTGTTATACGGGAGGGAAATAAATACAAGAAGTACCTGTCCCTACGTAGGAAGCTGGAGTCCTTGATTTCGGATGGGGTGGTGGGGGAGAAAGTTTCCCAGCTGAAACGCTTGATCAGGCAGCATCAGTACAGTCGCTACAGGTCTCTGGTTCTGGAGAGGGATTATGGAGGCTTTCATTCCCCAGATCCCTTTCGGAATTGTAGGGAAGCTGTAGCAAAGAAATTAATTGTTGGTTTGAGGGACTCCCAGGGTGTTGTTCAGAAATCAAAGGGTGGGATCCTGGAAGTTGTTCGAACCTACTATGCTGACCTGTTTAAGAGTAAAGCTTTGGACAGGGAAAGGATGAAAGCTTTCCTGGAGGGAACCCCGGGCCCTGATCTGCATGATTTGGACTTTTCATCTTTGGTAGCTGACATTTTGGAGGACGAGGTCAGGAAGGCAATAGATCAACTGAAGTTAAAAAAAGCCCCAGGCCCAGACGGCCTCACAGCCGAATTTTATAAGACCTTTAAAGATCTCTTGGCCCCAATTCTCGTGGAGGTCTTTAGAGACTGTCTGGGTGGAGGTATCTTACCTCCCTCCATGAGATTGTCCTCCTTGGTGTTGCTATCAAAGGGCAAGGATCCTTCAGAAGTCAAGAATTGGAGGCCTATTGCCCTCTTGAACACCGATAGAAAGCTTCTTGCAAAGGTGCTTTTTTCTAGATTAATTTTGTTTTCAGGCACTTTATTGTCCCGTGAACAATTCTGCACGGTGAAAGGGCGGAGCATCTTTGGGGCACTCTTGTCTGTACGCGAAGTGTTTGAAACATGCAAAGCCCATAATAGGGGAAAATATGTTTTAGGTCTTGATCAGGCAAAAGCCTTTGATAGAGTAGATCATGAGTACCTATGGGCTACTTTGCGTAAGTACGGCATCCCGGAACAATTTACCAATTGGCTTGCTGCTTTGTACAGGGAGGGAGAGAGCTTTCCGCTTGTTAATGGTTGGCGTGGTCAAAGCTTTGGGGTTGAGGCGGGAGTGCGTCAGGGTTGTCCTCTGAGTCCATTGCTGTATGTGTTTGCGATTGATCCGTTCCTACGTAGCGTGCAAGCTTTGGACTTGGAGGGCTTTCGGGCCCCTCACTGCCTGCCCCTAAAGTTAGTGGCCTATGCGGACGATGTCTCGGTCGTCATCTCACAGCCTGAGGAGGTTGGGATGTTGATGGGGGCCATCGGAAGTTACTCAGAGGCCTCTGGGTCTCTGGTCAACACTGACAAGTCGGAAGCTTTCTGGACTCTGGACGGGGAGCCAGATTTCCCAATTCATGAATTCCAGGTAGCCTCCACCGAAATAAAAATCTTAGGGGTCAAATTCGGGAGGGATGATAATGCCAGGCTAAATTGGAAGTCAAAACTGGATGCTGCAGACGTAAAGGTACAGCAGTGGAAGAAATGGAAGCTGTCCTATAGAGAAAGGGTGAAGCTCATCAAGGCCTACCTGGTCCCTCTCCTCCTGTATGTGTCTTATGTTTACCCTTTGCCAAAAGCTTTCTATGTGAGGATTCACAGTCTGTTCTTCCAGATGCTCTGGGGGAGCAGGCTGAACCCTGTAAAAAGAGGGATAACTTACCTGCGGACAAAAGAGGGTGGGTTGGACATGTTGTGTCCTGTGGCTTTCTTTGGCACCATTTTCCTAAAGTTTAACTTTGGGCACCTGGGTCAAAGAACAAGTGTCCCGTGGGAAAGCAGTGTCAGGGCCTGGGCATTCCCTTTTGTAGGAGACTGGTTACAGGGCGATAGGGTGAAGCAGGTGCGGGTGCGACATGGTCGTTTCCCTCCATACCTCGTCCTGGCACTGAAGCTTTTGAGAGTTTGGGACATCCGAATAGATGAACTTGGCACATCCTCCAGGCGGGATCTTTATATGAGGGTGCGGGGGGTCTATTTTGTTGTTCCAATGGTTTTGAAGGACTGCATTGGGGGGACTTTGAAGGAAAGTCTCCGTTTCTTAAACAGCCACAGGTTACCTCCCAAGTTCTTTGATCTGGCATGGCTCTCACTTCAGGGAAGGCTCTTTGTCAGGGGGAATGTAAAATATCTTTCTGTTGTCGATAGGAACTGCCCTTGGGGTTGTGGAGTAGAGGAGTCGCAGGAGCATTTCCTTCACCAGTGCCCCCTGGCAAACAGTGTGCTCTCACAGGTATCCCGGGCACTATGCGCCCCGTTCCTGGGCACCCTTTCTTATGCTGAATTGGCATACGGTGTCTCAGACAGGAGGCACAATCACCACCGCGAGACAGTGTACCTTGTAATAACAGCAGTAAAGTACCACCTATGGCTGGGGAGATGTCGCTACACAATGGGGGTAGATGTGACTCCTGAGGGGATAAGGAAAATTATTGTAGAAGAGTTGCGCTTCATTAGAGCGTCAGAACAAACGCGCCCCCACTTCTCTGCATCACAATGGAGGGGTTTCACCTTTTAGAGTCCAACCTGAGTTATGTGTTACTCTGTTTTGCTTTTTGCTTTTGTTTTTTCCAAGAGCGTGATACTGCTCTGTTTCTTTTCCTTAGGTTCATGTTTGGTGGAATTTTCTCAGCACCTCGGCAGATGCCTACAATTTTATTTGTTTCCTTGGGGTCTATCTCATCTATTTTTGGGTGGGGGACGGGGTTAGGGTGGGCTGTGGTTCTCAAAGACAATATAAGCAAACTGTCCTGGATTTGGTCTTTTCTGTGGGGGTGGGGAGGGAACCAACAAGGACAGAGGATGGACTGTGACAATCGGTTGTCTTATGAAGGGTGGGTTTATAGGGTGGGGGCGGAGGTGGTGTGGTTATATTGTAAATATATACATATGGACTGACCCAAGGACTTTGCTCATTTAGTAGCAATTTGATGTTTGTTTTTGTTTGATTGAGGTGTGTACTTCTTTATGAACAGTGTTTATTTTATAATAATAAAGAAAAATTCCTATCTGATCCCCCCATTGTAAGCAGCAGTCCTGCCCTGCTTTATGGCTGAGATTCTAGCTATCTGTATAACAGAGCATTCTGTCACAGTGGCACAGATCCTATCTGATCCCCCCCCCATTGTAAGCAGCAGTCCTGCCCTGCTTTATGGCTGAGGTTCTAGCTAACTGTATAACAGAGCATTCTGTCAAAATACAGTGCATTTTTGGGCTAAAATCTGCCCCATGTGTGCAAGTACTGACAGTTACTATTACACTCAGACCCAATGGCTGTCTGCATTGGAGTTTTAGAGAGTTATGGGTAATTTCTCTACTACTGGAATAAAGAAAGCTGAGTGTGACACTGGCCTAAGGAGTGAATGGAAGATTTCCCCTGGATTTTTAACCCCAATTCCTGTTAAAAAAAAGGGGAAGAACAGATATAAATAATTACTTACAGAAGAACTAAAGTCCAACTGAAGAAGTAGGGGGGAAATGTTGCACACTGTGCTGTGGGCTTCTAGCCAATGGCAACCACAGCCCTTTAGCAGGATAGATGCCCCAGTACCCCCCCCCTCTTCTTTCTGCTGACTCCCCCCACATTCTCTGTGCAGCTGGCACTTACATAAGTTTAGGGGCCCACTCACAATATACTGTATATATAGAATATAAATGGCACACTATACTGTATATATAGAGTATAAATGGCACACTATACTGTATATATAGAGTATAAATATCACACTATACTGTATATATAGAATATAAATGGCACACTATACTGTATATATAGAGTATAAATGGCACACTATACTGTATATATAGAGTATAAATATCACACTATACTGTATATATAGAATATAAATGGCACACTATCCTGTATATATAGAATATAAATGGCACACTATCCTGTATATATAGAATATAAATGGCACACTATCCTGTATATATAGAATATAAATGGCACACTATCCTGTATATATAGAATATAAATGGCACACTATCCTGTATATATAGAATATAAATGGCACACTATCCTGTATATATAGAATATAAATGGCACACTATCCTGTATATATAGAATATAAATGTCACACTATACTGTATATATAGAATATAAATGGCACACTATCCTGTATATATAGAATATAAATGGCACACTATCCTGTATATATAGAATATAAATGGCACACTATCCTGTATATATAGAATATAAATGGCACACTATCCTGTATATATAGAATATAAATGTCACACTATACTGTATATATAGAATATAACAGCCACACTATACTGTATATATAGAGTATAAATATCACACTATACTGTATATATAGAATATAAATGGCACACTATACTGTATATATAGAGTATAAATGTCACACTATACTGTATATATAGAATATAAATGTCACACTATACTGTATATATAGAATATAAATGTCACACTATACTGTATATATAGAATATAAATGTCACACTATACTGTATATATAGAATATAAATGGCACACTATACTGTATATATAGAATATAAATGTCATACTATACTGTATATATAGAATATAAATGGCACACTATCCTGTATATATAGAATATAAATGGCACACTATACTGTATATATAGAATATAAATGGCACACTATACTGTATATATAGAATATAAATGGCACACTATACTGTATATATAGAATATAAATGGCACACTATACTGTATATATAGAATATAAATGGCACACTATCCTGTATATATAGAATATAAATGGCACACTATCCTGTATATATAGAATATAAATGGCACACTATACAGGTATCGGACCCCTTATCCGGAAACCCGTTATCCAGAAAGCTCCAAATTACGGAATGCCCGTCTCCCATAGACTCCATTTTAATCAAATAATTCAGAATTTTCAAACTGATTTCCTTTTTTTTTGTAGAAATAAAACAGAACCTTGTAATTGATTCCAACTAAGATATAATTACCCCTTATTGGATGCAAAACAATCCTATTGGGTTTAATTTATGTTTTATTGATTTTTTAGTAGACTTAAGGTATGGAGATCCAAATTACGGAAAGACCCCTTATCCGGAATACCCTTGGTCCTGAGCATTCTGGATAATGGGTCCTATACCTGTACTGTATATATAGAATATAACAGCCACACTATACTGTATATATAGAGTATAAATGGCACACTATACTGTATATATATAATATAAATGTCACACTATACTGTATATATAGAATATAAATGACACACTATACTGTATATATAGAATATAAATGACACACTATACTGTATATATAGAATATAAATGGCACAATATACTGTATATATAGAATATAAATGGCACACTATCCTGTATATATAGAATATAAATGACACACTATCCTGTATATATAGAATATAAATGGCACACTATCCTGTATATATAGAATATAAATGGCACACTATCCTGTATATATAGAATATAACAGCCACACTATACTGTATATATAGAATATAAATGGCACACTATCCTGTATATATAGAATATAACAGCCACACTATACTGTATATATAGAATATAAATGGCACACTATACTGTATATATAGAAAATAAATGGCACACTATACTGTATATATAGAATATAAATGGCACACTATACTGTATATATAGAATATAAATGACACACTATCCTGTATATATAGAATATAAATGACACACTATCCTGTATATATAGAATATAACAGCCACACTATCCTGTATATATAGAATATAAATGGCACACTATACTGTATATATAGAAAATAAATGGCACACTATACTGTATATATAGAATATAAATGGCACACTATACTGTATATATAGAATATAAATGTCCCAATATACTGTGTATATAGAATATAAATGGCACACTATACTGTATATATAGAATATAAATGGCACAATATACTGTATATATAGAATATAAATGGCACACTATCCTGTATATATAGAATATAAATGGCACACTATCCTGTATATATAGAATATAAATGGCACACTATCCTGTATATATAGAATATAAATGGCACACTATCCTGTATATATAGAATTTAAATGGCACACTATCCTGTATATATAGAATATAAATGGCACACTATACTGTATATATAGAATATAAATGGCACACTATACTGTATATACAGAATATAAATGTCACACTATCCTGTATATATAGAATATAAATGGCACACTATCCTGTATATATAGAATATAAATGGCACACTATCCTGTATATACAGAATATAAATGTCACACTATCCTGTATATATAGAATATAAATGGCACACTATCCTGTATATACAGAATATAAATGTCACACTATCCTGTATATATAGAATATAAATGGCACACTATCCTGTATATACAGAATATAAATGTCACACTATCCTGTATATATAGAATATAAATGGCACACTATCCTGTATATATAGAATATAAATGGCACACTATCCTGTATATATAGAATATAACAGCCACACTATACTGTATATATAGAGTATAAATATCACACTATACTGTATATATAGAATATAAATGGCACACTATCCTGTATATATAGAATATAAATGGCACACTATACTGTATATATAGAATATAAATGTCACACTATACTGTATATATAGAATATAAATGGCACACTATCCTGTATATATAGAATATAAATGGCACACTATACTATATATATAGAATATAACAGCCACACTATACTGTATATATAGAATATAAATGGCACACTATACTGTATATATAGAATATAAATGGCACACTATACTGTATATATAGAATATAAATGGCAGACTATCCTGTATATATAGAATATAAATGGCACACTATCCTGTATATACAGAATATAAATGTCACACTATCCTGTATATATAGAATATAAATGGCACACTATCCTGTATATATAGAATATAACAGCCACACTATACTGTATATATAGAGTATAAATATCACACTATACTGTATATATAGAATATAAATGGCACACTATACTGTATATATAGAATATAACAGCCACACTATACTGTATATATAGAGTATAAATATCACACTATACTGTATATATAGAATATAAATGTCACACTATACTGTATATATAGAATATAAATGGCACACTATCCTATATATATAGAATATAAATGGCACACTATACTGTATATATAGAATATAAATGTCACACTATACTGTATATATAGAATATAAATGGCACACTATCCTGTATATATAGAATATAAATGGCACACTATCCTGTATATATAGAATATAAATGGCACACTATACTGTATATATAGAATATAAATGTCACACTATACTGTATATATAGAATATAAATGTCACACTATACTGTATATATAGAATATAAATGGCACACTATCCTGTATATATAGAATATAAATGGCACACTATACTGTATATATAGAATATAACAGCCACACTATACTGTATATATAGAATATAAATGGCACACTATACTGTATATATAGAATATAAATGGCACACTATACTGTATATATAGAATATAAATGGCACACTATACTGTATATATAGAATATAAATGGCACACTATACTGTATATATAGAATATAAATGGCACACTATACTGTATATATAGAATATAAATGGCACACTATACTGTATATATAGAATATAAATGGCACACTATACTGTATATATAGAATATAAATGGCACACTATCCTGTATATATAGAATATAAATGGCACACTATACAGGTATCGGACCCCTTATCCGGAAACCCGTTATCCAGAAAGCTCCGAATTACGGAATGCCCGTCTCCCATAGACTCCATTTTAATCAAATAATTCAGAATTTTCAAACTGATTTCCTTTTTTTTTGTAGAAATAAAACAGAACCTTGTAATTGATTCCAACTAAGATATAATTACCCCTTATTGGATGCAAAACAATCCTATTGGGTTTAATTTATGTTTTATTGATTTTTTAGTAGACTTAAGGTATGGAGATCCAAATTACGGAAAGACCCCTTATCCGGAATACCCTTGGTCCTGAGCATTCTGGATAATGGGTCCTATACCTGTACTGTATATATAGAATATAACAGCCACACTATACTGTATATATAGAGTATAAATGGCACACTATACTGTATATATAGAATATAAATGACACACTATACTGTATATATAGAATATAAATGGCACAATATACTGTATATATAGAATATAAATGACACACTATACTGTATATATAGAATATAAATGGCACAATATACTGTATATATAGAATATAAATGACACACTATACTGTATATATAGAATATAAATGGCACAATATACTGTATATATAGAATATAAATGGCACACTATCCTTTATATATAGAATATAAATGACACACTATACTGTATATATAGAATATAACAGCCACACTATACTGTATATATAGAATATAAATGTCACACTATCCTGTATATATAGAATATAAATGGCACACTATACTGTATATATAGAATATAAATGGCACACTATACTGTATATATAGAATATAAATGGCACACTATACTGTATATATAGAATATAAATGGCACACTATACTGTATATATAGAGTATAAATGGCACACTATACTGTATATATAGAATATAAATGGCACACTATACTGTATATATAGAATATAAATGGCACACTATACTGTATATATAGAATATAAATGTCCCAATATACTGTGTATATAGAATATAAATGGCACAATATACTGTATATATAGAATATAAATGGCACACTATACTGTATATATAGAATATAAATGGCACAATATACTGTATATATAGAATATAAATGGCACAATATACTGTATATATAGAATATAAATGGCACAATATACTGTATATATAGAATATAAATGGCACACTATACTGTATATATAGAATATAAATGGCACAATATACTGTATATATAGAATATAAATGGCACAATATAAGGCTGATTAGTAATTAACACAGATAATTACTACATGGCAACTTTAAAACCAGTGCAATTAGCTTAAAAATAGTCAGCCCTGTAGCATCAGCTCATATTACAGGCCAACCTCATTTCCTGCTGGATAATTTGCGACGACCCCTAAGCTTTGGTTCTCAACAGCCGCTCAGAGCCCACTGAGCATGTGTAGTGCCACTGACACTTTACAAGATTCTGATCATTGCTGCTATTAAAGGACATGTAAACCCTACATGTTTCTGTCATGTATATCCATTGGGCACATCTCCCCCACCTAAATCACACCATTTGTATTACATATCTCAACACCATCACATTTTCCTACAGCAAATGCAGCCTTCACCCGGCGTCCATTTTCCCTCTTACACATTTTCACTGACATTTACTTCTGCAAACAGCACACGTGTGCTGCAAAGTTCATGCAATGAAGAATGCAGGCTTACACAGGCAGAACTTACTTTGATAAAAAGTCCTGCTTGGGTTGAGCCAGGTAACGGTTAAACTGAGCTCAGGAGAGGAGGTTAGGAGAAAAAACATGTTTCTCCAGCAGAGTGCACAGTTTCTATGGAAGCTTCTGTAACCCCTTCTTGGCTGTAACCAAGCCAACAGCACGGCTAGATACTGTAGGTCTAGAGCATGGGGTACACACGACTCAATCCTTTAGGAGGGGCATTCGCTATGGGGAAGGGACCAAACGGAGCTATGGTGTAGTGCAACTACAACTCACTGTAGCTGTGTGCAGTGCAGAATAACAAATGGGCGCTAGAAGGTTCTTGCAGTTGAACAGTAGAACTGGTTTATTGTCAGAGACAATCACTAGGCAAGATTGATGCAAATACTCACATACAGCAATTTGGATAGCAATACTCTGGGGACAGCACAGAGAGGGGGCACACCCGTTCCTCCCAACTCCTCTTGAGTCTGGGCAGGATCAGTGCCACCTTGTCAGTTCTCCACCCCTTGGAACAGTCAGATTGGATACCACACCCCTCAGGTTGACTACCTCTAGCCCTCAGGGTCCCACAGCAACTCAGGGTTCAAATACTGCCTGCCTCCTATGTCTAAACCAGGGGTGGGCAAACTTTTTGGCTCAGAGGCCACATTGACTTTTAAAATTTGACAGACGGGCCGGGTCGGGGCTTGCGGAGTCGGCGGACCAGATTAAAAAGACCAACGGGCCGGACGTGGCTACTTTCCTTGGTGGAGCCAAAACTGCTCTTGCTTCCTTCCTTCTCTATCTAACTCTCCTAGGGGCTGATTTACTAATCCACGAATCCGAATCCCGAATGGGAAAAAATCGGATTGGAAACGAACATTTTGCGACTTTTTCGTATTTTTTGCGATGTTTTCGTCGTCGTCACGACTTTTTCGTGAATTGTCGACTTTTTCGTAGCCGTTACGACTTGCGCGAATTGTCGCGACTTTTTCGTATTGAGCGCTAGTAAACGGCAGGCAAACTTTTCCGATTTTTTTCACGATGGCTACGAAAAAGTTGCGACAATTCGCTCAAGTCGTAACGGCTACGGAAAAAGTCGCGGCGGTGACGAAAAAATCGCAAAATACCAATCATTACAAAAAACGCATTTGCACACTTTCGATCCGTTCGTGGATTAGTAAATCGGCCCCCTAGAAAGGGCTCGACGCAACTTACTATCTAACTGGTCCTCGTTCATGGGGTCCCTGTCCCCGACTTCTCTAGAGTATATGCAGACTCTAGGGTGAAAGGCTTTACTGGGGCCCTGTTGATCCCAGGCTCAGTGGAACTTCCACCTGGGTCAGCAGATGCAGCCAAAGATGCAGACCAACCCCCCTGCTAAGCACTATATCAGAGTGCCATGGGAGTGGCCTACCTATTAACCAATAAGGCACAAATGCAAAACTCTAAACTGGATACATGGGTCTTTGCCCAGTAACAGCACAAACCAAGAAAGCTGTAGAGTTGAAAGCCATAGGGGCATATTAACCCTATGGGTCCCTACACTTCTATGGAAACCAGTAGTACTATCTCCTAAATTGGCTGCTAGACTGGAGGGTGTGTTTGGTAACCTGAACTAAGAAGAACTGAGCATGCCCGGTAGCCAAGATCCAAAGTCAGTTCCTAAGGGAGGGGGCTGAGCAGGATAGAGGAGGAGAAAGTATCCCAAGTGATTAAGGGGAGGCTGCAGCCTTAATATTAGGCTTTAATAGGTATTTAAAGATTCCAAGAGATAGCGAAGAAGTTTGCTGATTTAATTCTTTTGGTGGGGGTTTATGTGTCCTTTAAGATGCTGAAATGTTAGGCTGGTGCAGTAAGTACAGTATATAAAATATGGCATTTTTAAGCCATATTCATTTTTAGGGTTTTGTTCTCCTAAAGGCCAGTTACCAAGTTCCTTATTTCACTTCTTCATATTCTTTTGCGGTTATTTTCCGCTCTACATGCGCTATGCCCCGGGCTTTTATAGGTTCTCGTACAATAACATTTGTTTGTCGGCTCTGTTCCAGCTTTTCCTCAGAACCTTGGGTTCCTCATTTAGAAAACCCTCAGGAAAGCAAAGTCCATCATATAAACTCCAGTGTGAGAGCAAAAAGAACATAAATGTTCTGGTCTATATACACGTCCAAATGCACTGAGGGTGAGTGTGCCTTCAAGTACACATTCAGAACGCACTACTTGGTCCGGCTGCGCCTCGTACTTTATGTATAAATCTGGCGCAAGGTGAAGACCACGTCAGACGTGGCGAGTTTCAAGGGGGCAGTTTTGAAGGAAGGCAGAGTGAGAAGTAGGGGATCATATCGGGAATAGGAGAGTACAGAGGAGAAGAGTACAATCCAATACTTCTATAACCACCGGCGATTCATGTAGCACAAATGAAGATGTTGCCACCATCAATGCTTGGTCTCTATGGCGCTGAACCAACTCAATACTCTATCATATGAAGAGGAAAGTACAACTAGAAGAGGAGAGTACAAATAGAGAAGGAGAGTACAAATAGAGGAGAAGAGTACAATCGAATACTCGCTTCTATAACCACCAGCGATTCATGTAGCACAAATGAAGATGTTGCCACCATCAATGCTTGGTCTCTATGGCGTTGAACCAACTCAATATTCTATCTTTTGAAGAGGCGAGTACAAACAGAGGAGGAGAGTACAAATAGAGAAGGAGAGTACAAATAGAGGAGAAGAGTACAATCCAATACTCACTTCTATAACCACTGGTGATTCATGTAGCACAAATGAAGATGTTGCCACCATCAATGCTTGTTCTCTATGGCGCTGAACCAACTCAATACTCTATCATATGAAGAGGAAAGCACAACTAGAAGAGGAGAGTACAAACAGAGGAGGAGAGTACAAATAGAGGAGAAGAGTACAATCCAATACTTACTTCTATAACCACCAGCGATTCATGTAGCACAAATGAAGATGTTGCCACCATCAATGCTTGGTCTCTATGACGTTGAACCAACTCAATACTCTATCATATGAAGAGGAGAGTACAATAGAAGAGGAGAGTACAAATAGAGAAGGAGAATACAAAAAGAGAAGGAGAGAACAAATAGAGAAGAGTACAATCCAATACTCGCTTCTATAACCACCAGCGATTCATGTAGCACAAATGAATAACATACAACTGTAATTGGTTCCATCCCAGCTCTTAAAAGGTGATAATGAGACATTATTTGATTGGTTGGGTGCATAAGAGGTTTTGGAACGTGTGGTTGACTGTGGCAACATCTTGATGATCTAGAGATACAAAGCCTTAGGGCCGTGGCAGACGGGCGATTACAATCGGCCCGTGTATGGGGACTTTTAGAGAAGCAAGCCCTGCTGGTATGTTACTAGATCATCTGTACTTTCATCTTGTAGATGAGATATCTACTAGCTAGTATACCTGATGCACTTACCTTGTGAAGACTTTTGGTACCAACTGTACATATACTACACTTTTCATACTATTCCATTTTTGGTCTTCCTTATAACCTTGGGTACTGGAAATTCTATGTTGCTGAAGATCTATTTACTAAATCAGGAATCCCAATCTGTGGCCTTTGGGCTGTAAACTACAACCTACGTACCCACCTGTGTTTGGTTGCCGACAGTCCCACAGTTGTGTATGCAGCACACAGGGCCTTTTTTTTCTTTTCTGCGTGGCCTAATGGGTTTGGAACTTTGTTCCCTGTGATCTTGGAATCTGAAATCCTAGCTTTACGTCAGGATGGGGTCATGTTATAAAAGTTTTCACCGAGTCTTCATAGATTTGTGAATGGAAGGATAAGAGCCAGATACATAAAACAAATATATATTTGTACATATATTTCTGGTTTGTAGTTCAATGAAATTTAAGTGGCAGATTTATAATATTTCCCCCTTAGGGATGTACCCTAAGGATCCAGCTTCATCCGAGTCCTTGGATGCTTCAAGGCTTTGGTGGGCCCTGGGCAAAGATCAGATCCTACACAGACAGTGATGTGGTGCTGGGGGGGCATTGAGGGGGCTGCAAGTATAACCCCTCCAAATTAACCCCATACACATATTTCTACACTCACATATATAAATGTATATACCAATGCCTTTATTGACTAACTCTAGATCTTAAAATCCCTATAGCCTTGGGTACTATGTTTCCCATGCAAGCCCATCTTTGGCATTAATAGAATTTGTCATCACTCAGCAGGGCATTCCCCGACCTCACTGCCCTCATCGTGAAGAACCCCCTGTTAGGCTTAGCCACTGAGGTGCTTAGTCACTTAGGAGCCAATATGCCCAATAACCTGGAACATAACCATAAATGAGACTGGAAGACAGAGGTCAAACATGGGAGATCCATAGGAATAGGGCAAGGGAGGGTACAGGAGCACAGGAACCAGACAGGAGAAGGAGCTTGGAGTCCTTGTAGATCAGTGCTGTCCAACTGGCGGCCCGCGGGCCGCATGTGTGGCCCCCCACCTGTCTGGCTGCTTTGATGGCTTACTCTTGTGTAAGCTTTAAATGGTATCAGTACTGAGATTAACTGCCCCCCTGCATGGTTCTCACCTCAGATTCAGGCTGTAATCAGGCTGTATTGTTTAAATATGTAATCCCCTGTGTTGTTCACACCTTTTAATCTCTGCATTGTTCCCCCCCTGCAGTGTTCACACCTCAGGCTCAGGCTGTAATCACCCCCATTATTCCCCTGTTCCCACCTCAGGAGCAGTAGAAACCCACAAATAATCCCTGCACACTACAAAAAGAACATATACTGAGGTGCTACTGCAATTAAAAAGTTTTTTAATATATAGTTATTGTGCAGACTGTAGGAGCAGTGCCAGCATTGTGTCACTGTAGGCTGCCTGTGTGTGCCATACACACAGGCATCATAGGGCAAGCAGAGTATGGCACACACAGGCAGGGTAGGGAAGGCAGAGTATGGCACACACAGGCAGAGTATGGCACACACAGGCCAAGTATGGCACAAACCAGCCAAGAATGGCAAACACAGTGAAAGTATGGCACATGCAGGCAGGGTAGGGAAGGTAGAGTATGGCACACACAGGCAGGGTAGGGCAGGCAGAGTATGGCACACACAGGCCAAGTATGGCACAAACCAGCCAAGTATGGCACACAGGCAGGGTAGGGAAGGCAGAGTATGGCACACACAGGCAGGGTAGGGAAGGCAGAGTATGGCACACAGAGGCAGGGTAGGGAAGGCAGAGTATGGCACACACAGGCTGGGTAGGGAAGGCAGAGTATGGCACACAGGCAGGGTAGGGCAGGCAGAGTATGGCAGGTTTTTGCTGTACTACAACCATTAATATGGGTATGGTCATGTGATAACATGGGTGTGGTTTCAAGTGGGTGCGGTTTCAAAAAGGGGAGTGGTCAAAACTGGCTTCCATTATCGGCCCTCCACCACGTAGGTCGGAAAAATTCCGGCCCTCGGTACAACAGAAGTTGGACAGCACTGTTGTAGATAATAAACTTGGCTGTAGCAAGCAATGCCAGGCAGCAGCTGCAAGGGCAAACAAGGTTCTGAGCTGTATTAAATGGGGTATAGATTCACGGGAGGAGGGGGTTATTCTTCCCCTTTACAGAGCGCTGGTAAGGCCCCATCTAGAATATGCTGCTCAGTTCTGGTCTCCAGTGCTCAAACGGGACATGATTGAGTTAGAGAGGGTCCAGAGAAGGGCAACTAAGCTGGTAAAGGGTATGGAAAGTCTCAGTTATGGGGAAAGACTGGCCAAGTTGGGTCTGTTTATACTGGGGAAGGGGCGCTTAAGAGGTGACATGATAACTATGTATAAATATATAAGGGGATCATATAATAACCTTTCTAATGCTTTATTTACCAGTAGGTCCTTCCAACGGGCACGAGGGCACCCACTCCGTTTAGAAGAAGGGAGGTTCTGTTTAAAGGTGTTTTTACTGTGAGAGCTGTGAGGTTGTGGGATTCCCACCCACAATCAGTTGTACTGGCTGATACATTATATAGGTACAAGAAGGGGCTGGATGGGGTTTTTCGCCTTCCTCTGGATCAACTAGCAGTTAGGCAGGTTATATATAGGCATTATGGTTGAACATGATGCATGTATGTCTTATTTCAACCTAACTTACTATGTTACCATGTAAGGAACCAGGTAGGGACTCAGACAAGGAACCAATGAATGCAGAATATAAGATCTTAGCTATAAAGCTCAGTGGCCAAGCAACTATCAGTTGCCAGAGGCAGGCTTACTCGGAGATGAGCAACAAGGGAGGAAATGCACCATATCTCTAGTTCTGTGATCTTTATGAAATGTGATCCCCCCACTGTCTGTCTATAATGTAGCCAAATGTACTTCTAAAGGGTAACCCTGTCCCCTCACAAGCCTGACAGTCTAACCTCATAGTTTAACCCTTCCATCCCCTTTACCAGTTTAGTTGCAGTCTCTTCACTCTCTCCGGCACATTAATATCCTTCTTAAGGACTGGAGCCCAAAACTGCCCCCTATACTCAAGGTGAGGCCTTACCAGAGACTAGTGATGAGCGAATCTGTTCCGTTCCGCTTCGCCGAAAAATTCGCGAATCTTTCAAAAGATCCGCGAAACGGCGAAAAATTCGCGAAAAGGCGAAAAATGTTGTGCGGCAAAAAAAATTGTTGCCCGTGGCTATTTTTTTGTCGCGCGGCTATTATTTTGTCTCCCGCGGCTATTATTTTTTTGCGCAGCTATTATTTTGTCACCCAAGGCTATTATTTTGTCTCCCGCACCTATTATTTTGTCGCCTGTGGCTATTATTTTGTCGCGTGGCTATTATTTTGTCTCCCGCAGCTATTATTTTGTCGCGTGGCTATAATTTTGTCGCCCGCGGCTATTATTTTGTCGTGTGGCTATTGTTTTGTCTCCCGCGGCTATTATTTTGTCTCCCGCGGCTATTATTTTGTCTCCCGCACCTATTTTTTTGTTGCCCGCGGCTATTATTCTTTTGATGCCCGCGACTATTCTTTTTTGATACCCGTGACTATTCTTTTTTGATGCCAACGGCAACTTTTGGACGTGCGGCAAATTTTTTCATCCGTTTTGCGAAACAATCCGCCAATGGTGAAACGCGGATTCGTTGCAAATCCATGCCTGGCGAAACATTTCGCCCATCACTACCAGAGACCTATAAAGAGGAAAAATTATGTTTCATCCCTTGAGTCAATGCCCTTTTTATACAAGACAGCACTTTATTTGCTGTAGTAGCCACAGAATGACACTGCCTGGAATTAGACAACGTGTTATCCACAAAAACCCCCAGATCCTTCTCAGATAAGGATCCCCCCAACTCACTACCATTTACTCTATAACTTTATATTATTTCTACCAAAGTGCATAACAATTGAACACTCATTTCAATTGTCCAGTTTGCTGCCCAGTTCTGCAATTTAGTGGCCGCATCCTGCATGGAACTTCTGCACAATTTAGTATCATCAGCAAAGATAGGGAGAGAGAGTGCTTATATCTGCAAATATCTCTAAAACCACTGAAAATATAAATTCATTCATGTTGCTTAGCAATACAGGGTGGAGTTCCCCTTTAACTGACAGTTGGATGAAATGTCGGGCAGTACGTGCATAACTATGGGATGGGGAAAGCTGTATAGCTGAGAGGCACAATTAATAGCAGAAAATTACAAAGCTATATATAAATAGCTCTTTTTCTAATTAAATGATGTATTATAACTTGTATTATGAGATTTAGTTATTGGAGGGGAACGTCAATACCCTGAGGCGCAGCCATTCCCTTGGGAGCCCAGGTGTTTAGCCAATAACAACGCTATATTTGCCTGTTGCTATGGGGAACGATGTTGGTGGGATTTGCTTTCATTCGGGCATAACAGCAGGAGTGCGGTTGGGCACTGATATTGGGGAGCAGGCCTGGCTCACAGTCGGGGTTCCAATATATGTTATATATCCATGTTATAGAATGACCTATTCTTTGCAACTTTTCAGTTGGTCTTCATTTTTCTGACTCTTTGCAGCTTTCAAATGGGGGTCACTGACCCCGGCAGCCAAAGAAACTATCGTTCTGTGAGGCTCCAGTTTTATTATTGTTACTTTTTATTGCTTACCTTTTATTGAGGCCCTCCTTTATATAATAGTGATGAGCGAATCTGTCCCGTTTCGCCATAAAATTCATGAAACGGCAAAAAATTCGCGAAACGCATTTGTCACGCGATTTTTTTTGTCACCCATGTCTATTTTTTTGTCACCCATATCTATTTTTTTGTCGCCCATGTCTATTTTTTTGTCACCCATGTCTATTTTTTTGTCGCCCATGTCTATTTTTTTTACGCAACCACACCCACTTTTGACATGACCACACCCTTTTTACGTGACCACGCCCTATTTTTAACGACCGTGTCCAATTGGATTTTTCCACAGCAAATTTTCAAGGAAGTTTCACAAAACAATTCGCCAATTGCGAAATGCGGAAATTTGCTGCGAATCCATGCCTGGTAAAAAAAAATTCGCTCATCACTATATATAAAAATTTTCCTGTCTCTCTTTTAAAACCACTGCCTGGTTGCTAGGTTAAATTGGACCCTAGCAACCAGATAGCTGCTGAAATTCCAAACTGGAGAGTGGCTGAACATTCTATGATGTAGTGGGATCCCAATTAGCAATAATGGGCGTGGCTTAAATATACAATTGCAATAAATAGAAGGAGTGTCTGCATATGTTTGGCCATATAATATATGCGTGGGAGGCAGCCAATTAGGATTATGAACTAAATAATCAGATTCCCCTATGGCTGCTAGTGTACGGGCTGCTCTATTCCCTATGCTTACAGACAGTACTCTTCTTCTACCCCTTCTAGGTTATTAAAGGGAAAAACTTAGAATTGGCCATTCTATAACGTACAAAAAGTTATCTTAGAGGTGAACCGCCCATTTAACCAATTAATGATTGGACCACAGGCTTTTTTTTCAATCATTTCAGCACAAATATTATAAAGGTTTGGGGCTTAGGAGAGTCTCGGACATTATTACCCAGTGGAGAACTGAGGCAAAGATATAAGGCCCAATATAAGGCCGTTCCTGCCCTTGCTGCTAATTTACTAAAATGCTAAGGGGTATATTTATCAAGAAATATAGTCGGCACTGAACGTTCACTTTGACTCATGAATAAATAAATGATATTAATAAATATTATACTGGTAAGCCCCATAGAAATAAATAAAGAGTGGCAAAATTTTACTCTAGTGGAACGTGGTGAGCTCTAACTTCACTTTTTGATAAATAAACCCTTATGGGTGAAGACACACGGAGCTACTAGTAGCAGCTATGGCTGCAAAAACAGACAATGCTGGTCATTTACTGATAATTATCCCTACGTGTGTTTTAGCAGAGGCAATTCTCAGTATTGTCTATTGCAGGGGATTTTCTGGCATTTAGTAGCTGCTACTAAGTAGCTCCGTGTGTCTTCACCTTTAGTAGCTGTGAAAAAGTAGCTGCTACAGGTATAGGACCCGTTATCCAGAATGCTCGGGACTAAGGGTTTTCTGGATAAGGGGTCTTTCTGTAATTTGGATCTTCATACCTTAAGTCTACTAAAGAATCAATAAAACATGAAATAAACCCAATAGGGCTGTTCTGTCCCCAATAAGGGGTAATTATATCTTAGTTGGGATCAAGTACAGGTACTGTTTTATTATTACAGAGAAAAGGGAATCATTTAACCATGAAATAAACCCAATAGGGCTGTTCTGCCCCAATAAGGGGTAATTATATCTTAGTTGGGATCAAGTACAGGTACTGTTTTATTATTACAGAGAAAAGGGAATCATTTAACCATTAAATAAACCCAATAGGGCTGTTCTGCCCCAATAAGGGGTAATTATATCTTAGTTGGGATCAAGTACAGGTACTGTTTTATTATTACAGAGAAAAGGGAATCATTTAACCATTAAATAAACCCAATAGGGCTGTTCTGCCCCAATAAGGGGTAATTATAACTTAGTTGGGATCAAGTACAGGTACTGTTTTATTATTACAGAGAAAAGGGAATCATTTAACCATTAAATAAACCCAATAGGGCTGTTCTGCCCCAATAAGGGGTAATTATATCTTAGTTGGGATCAAGTACAGGTACTGTTTTATTATTACAGAGAAAAGGGAATCATTTAACCATTAAATAAACCCAATAGGGCTGTTCTGCCCCCAATAAGGGGTAATTATAACTTAGTTGGGATCAAGTACAGGTACTGTTTTATTATTACAGAGAAAAGGGAATCATTTAACCATTAAATAAACCCAATAGGGCTGTTCTGCCCCAATAAGGGGTAATTATATCTTAGTTGGGATCAAGTACAGGTACTGTTTTATTATTACAGAGAAAAGGGAATCATTTAACCATTAAATAAACCCAATAGGACTGTTCTGCCCCCAATAAGGGGTAATTATATCTTAGTTGGGATCAAGTACAGGTACTGTTTTATTATTACAGAGAAAAGGGAATCATTTAACCATTAAATAAACCCAATAGGACTGTTCTGCCCCAATAAGGGGTAATTATATCTTAGTTGGGATCAAGTACAAGTACTGTTTTATTATTACAGAGAAAAGGGAATCATTTAACCATTAAATAAACCCAATAGGGCTGTTCTGCCCCAATAAGGGGTAATTATATCTTAGTTGGGATCAAGTACAGGTACTGTTTTATTATTACAGAGAAAAGGGAATCATTTAACCATTAAATAAACCCAATAGGGCTGTTCTGCCCCAATAAGGGGTAATTATATCTTAGTTGGGATCAAGTACAGGTACTGTTTTATTATAACAGAGAAAAAGGAAATCAGTTTTAAAATTCTGAATTATTTGATTAAAATGGAGTCTCTGGGAGACGGGCATTCTGTAATTCAGAGTTTTCTAGATAACGGGTTTCCGGATAAGGGGTCCCATACCTGTACTAGTAACTCTGTGTGTCTTCACCCTAAGCTGGTCTGCCCTAAAAATAATCAGCTCAACGTATAACCACACCCACAGTAGGTAAGCCCCTCCCATTTGTCATGAAGAAGCCAATGCATAGCTGTCTCCCATAAGCACACAAAGGATAAAAATAACAGAAGGGGAATAAGAATAATATTTAGAGCCGGGTCTCGCTCACCCTTGCAGGCTTTGATGTACTGAGCCCCCGGACCCTACAATAAATATTCCACTCATTTCTGTATCCAAACTCCCCCGGTTCCAGCCGCCGGCGGTGCTGTGCAAAGGATCCATTAGCCAGAGATAACACACAGGCCCTTGTTTCCTACTAATTAGCTGTGAATAAAAACCATAACAAATAGGAAATCCCTGAGCGCTCAGTATCCCCCCCCCGGCCCATAGAAACATTCCCCAGGGACACAATGACTAAATATCATTAAATACACAGTGTTGGTAATCCTTTTCTCTCTTTCTATCAATATTTGTACCCAAAGCTTCATTTCACACTGTTTGGTTTATGTTTCCTGTACAAAATCATTTATCACTGTATGACAGCACCCAGTTCATTTCTGTAGAAAAACGTCCTACTGTTGGGCGCGTGGAACTTTCTGGATAATGGGTTTCTGGATATTGGATGTCATAGCTGTTGAACTGTGCTGCCATAGTTTTATGGTATCTCTCTGTACAGGCTATGAGCAAACTTAGGGGGCTGTTCCTGCTGAATTGTGCTTAGTACAGGGGAATCCCTATGTGCCATAGTTTTATGGTATCTCTCTGTACAGGCTATGAGCAAACTTAGGGGGCTGTTCCTGCTGAATTGTGCTTAGTACAGGGGAATCCCTATGTGCCATAGTTTTATGGTATCTCTCTGTACAGGCTATGAGCAAACTTAGGGGGCTGTTCCTGCTGAATTGTGCTTAGTACAGGGGAATCCCTATGTGCCATAGTTTTATGGTATCTCTCTGTACAGGCTATGAGCAAACTTAGGGGGCTGTTCCTGCTGAATTGTGCTTAGTACAGGGGAATCCCTATGTGCCATAGTTTTATGGTATCTCTCTGTACAGGCTATGGGCAAACTTAGGGGGCTGTTCCTGCTGAATTGTGCTTAGTACAGGGGAATCCCTATGTGCCATAGTTTTATGGTATCTCTCTGTACAGGCTATGAGCAAACTTAGGGGGCTGTTCCTGCTGAATTATGCTTAGTACAGGGGAATCCCTATGTGCCATAGTTTTATGGTATCTCTCTGTACAGGCTATGAGCAAACTTAGGGGGCTGTTCCTGCTGAATTGTGCTAAGTACAGGGGAATCCCTATGTGCCATAGTTTTATGGTATCTCACTGTACAGGATATGAGCAAACTTAGGGGGCTGTTCCTGCTGAATTGTGCTTAGTACAGGGGAATCCCTATGTGCCATAGTTTTATGGTATCTCTCTGTACAGGCTATGAGCAAACTTAGGGGGCTGTTCCTGCTGAATTGTGCTTAGTACAGGGGAATCCCTATGTGCCATAGTTTTATGGTATCTCTCTGTACAGGCTATGAGCAAACTTAGGGGGCTGTTCCTGCTGAATTGTGCTTAGTACAGGGGAATCCCTATGTGCCATAGTTTTATGGTATCTCTCTGTACAGGCTATGAGCAAACTTAGGGGGCTGTTCCTGCTGAATTGTGCTTAGTACAGGGGAATCCCTATGTGCCATAGTTTTATGGTATCTCTCTGTACAGGCTATGAGCAAACTTAGGGGGCTGTTCCTGCTGAATTGTGCTTAGTACAGGGGAATCCCTATGTGCCATAGTTTTATGGTATCTCTCTGTACAGGCTATGAGCAAACTTAGGGGGCTGTTCCTGCTGAATTGTGCTTAGTACAGGGGAATCCCTATGTGCCATAGTTTTATGGTATCTTTCTGTACAGGCTATGAGCAAACTTAGGGGGCTGTTCCTGCTGAATTGTGCTTAGTACAGGGGAATCCCTATGTGCCATAGTTTTATGGTATCTCTCTGTACAGGCTATGAGCAAACTTAGGGGGCTGTTCCTGCTGAATTGTGCTAAGTACAGGGGAATCCCTATGTGCCATAGTTTTATGGTATCTCTCTGTACAGGCTATGAGCAAACTTAGGGGGCTGTTCCTGCTGAATTGTGCTTAGTACAGGGGAATCCCTATGTGCCATAGTTTTATGGTATCTCTCTGTACAGGCTATGAGCAAACTTAGGGGGCTGTTCCTGCTGAATTGTGCTTAGTACAGGGGAATCCCTATGTGCCATAGTTTTATGGTATCTCTCTGTACAGGCTATGAGCAAACTTAGGGGGCTGTTCCTGCTGAATTGTGCTTAGTACAGGGGAATCCCTATGTGCCATAGTTTTATGGTATCTCTCTGTACAGGCTATGAGCAAACTTAGGGGGCTGTTCCTGCTGAATTGTGCTTAGTACAGGGGAATCCCTATGTGCCATAGTTTTATGGTATCTCTCTGTACAGGCTATGAGCAAACTTAGGGGGCTGTTCCTGCTGAATTGTGCTTAGTACAGGGGAATCCCTATGTGCCATAGTTTTATGGTATCTCTCTGTACAGGCTATGAGCAAACTTAGGGGGCTGTTCCTGCTGAATTGTGCTTAGTACAGGGGAATCCCTATGTGCCATAGTTTTATGGTATCTCTCTGTACAGGCTATGAGCAAACTTAGGGGGCTGTTCCTGCTGAATTGTGCTTAGTACAGGGGAATCCCTATGTGCCATAGTTTTATGGTATCTCTCTGTACAGGCTATGAGCAAACTTAGGGGGCTGTTCCTGCTGAATTGTGCTAAGTACAGGGGAATCCCTATGTGCCATAGTTTTATGGTATCTCACTGTACAGGATATGAGCAAACTTAGGGGGCTGTTCCTGCTGAATTGTGCTTAGTACAGGGGAATCCCTATGTGCCATAGTTTTATGGTATCTCTCTGTACAGGCTATGAGCAAACTTAGGGGGCTGTTCCTGCTGAATTGTGCTTAGTACAGGGGAATCCCTATGTGCCATAGTTTTATGGTATCTCTCTGTACAGGCTATGAGCAAACTTAGGGGGCTGTTCCTGCTGAATTGTGCTAAGTACAGGGGAATCCCTATGTGCCATAGTTTTATGGTATCTCACTGTACAGGATATGAGCAAACTTAGGGGGCTGTTCCTGCTGAATTGTGCTTAGTACAGGGGAATCCCTATGTGCCATAGTTTTATGGTATCTCTCTGTACAGGCTATGAGCAAACTTAGGGGGCTGTTCCTGCTGAATTGTGCTTAGTATAAGATGTTGGAAAGCCAGTGCCCCTGTACATGTGACATTATAGTGTATTTGCAATGTGACAGTCTCACAGGTAGAGCTCATTACAGAGGAACAGTCTCGCCATTGGGAGGGAAATGAAGGAGGCAGATGCTGTTGGGACAAACTAATATAATATTCATTTTAATAACGAGAAGCCCAAACTGCTCCCAGATAAGTACCAGCGATGCTGTAATACAGAAGGCCCCGGCGTGTATAATTAGGCCCCGGCTTTCTGTCTTGCTCAAAGGCAAATATCCAACGTTACCGTGCCTGAAAAATCCTCCATAGTGATGAGCGAAATTGCTCCACAGATAATTGGCGTGGCAAAAATTTGACAAGTGAGGAAAAAGTTGCTGTGGCGTCAATTAAGTCACAGTTGTGTCAAATAAGTTGTGGCTGCAACCTAAAAAGTTGTGTGCATCAAATAAGTCATGGTCGCATAAAAAAAATGCAGTGGCAGCAAAAAAGTTGCAGCTGCGGAAAAAAGTTGTGGTTGCATCAGTGGCAAACAAGTCACAGTTGCGTCAAATTAGTTGCAGTTGTGTCAAAAAAGTTGTGGTCGTGTCAAAAAAAAAGTTGCAGTGGGTCAAATAAGTCACAGTTGTGCCAAAAAAAGTCACGCGGTAGCCGCATTTGGCAGATTTTTTACCGGTTCTCAAATTTTACAGCAGTTTCAATAATCTTTCGGCAAAGTGAAAAGGGACAAAGTCACTCATCACTAATCGCCCTGATTATGATACATTGAAACTACTGCACTCACAGAACACAGGGTTAACGTAATCATTAATAGAAGCGGCTTAAACGTAACAAATAACGAAAAAACGAGATAAAAAAATACACATGAAATGAAAACAAAAATAAACACACAAAACAAAAATGCTAAATTATATAAATAATAAAACACAGCTACAAGTACAAACCGAATTTTGCAGGAAAATGGGCACGACAATACAAGGAAATGGCTTCTCTTCCTTCTTAATAGTCAGAAAGGGGTTAAAGGGGAACTAAAGAGCAAAAACCCCTAATATCCCTATCCCTGTAATCTGTTCCTTCAACCAGTAGGAATAAATCCCATGTTTATAGGCTGAAATCCAACTGCAAAACTGTTCTACTCTTTCTGCATCATTGGAAATCCTGGCAGGGGAGGAGGGACTAAAACACTGATGTTATAAACTGTAATACATGTATTCATGTAAAGGTGGAGACACCATCCCTAAACAGAGGCGGGGGCCTGTGACACCACCTGTCTGGTCCATACCATGATGGGCTCAAGAGGGAGGTGAAAAAGTGTCCCCAATTGTGGTGTCTATCCAATATGCTGAGTAAAGTCTTCTCTGCACCTTATGTGTTGCTCAGGCATTCAGTACAGGGCCCTGTGTAATAATAATAATAATATAATAATAATAATAATAACAATAATAACAATAATGTTTATATTATTATTATTATTATTATTTGTATTATTATTATATTATTATTATTTGTATTATTATTATCACCAATCTCTGCACCAACACATAAAGCTGTTTACAAAGGTAGTTGCCCATTCACTCGAGTACCTGCCCCGAGGGAGCTCCCAGTTTCATTGGACGGAGCCGACACGAGGATCAATTTTTATTAGAAGCCAATTAACCTGCTTGTATGTTTCTGAGCTGTGAGATTGACCCTTTACGTGCCAGATGCCATTGAATTTACAAGCTGGTTAAGAAGTGCTAATGCCATATTTTTATGGTTTCTGTCAGTTTTTAATTAAAGGAGAACTAAAGCCTAAAAATGAACACTGCTACAAATGCTGTATTTTATATGAACTTACTGTACCAGCCCAGGGGTTCAGCAGCACCATAACAGTAATGATCCAGGTTTTTAAAGTTGCCCCCAGAATCTCCCCATCTTGGATCTAGTTAGGCCATTTATTGTGTGTCAGTGGCACTGCACATGCTCAGTGGGCTCTGGGCTGCTAAGCTAAGCTTAGGGGTAGTCTTGTCTAGAATCATCAAGCTAAATGTCATAGATGGGATCATAGGTGGGATCTCTAGGGCGTTGCAAAAGATGGTGGAGATAAAAATCACACCAAGCTGCCAAGGACCATTGTGGCCTATGGAGGCTCTGTATAGTAGAGAAATAGAATAGTCAGTGACAGCCTGTCCTTAATACATTTTTAAGGGGAAGTTAATCCCCTCATTGTTTTCTATTTCACCCAGTTTCAAGGGGAAGTTAATCCCATCATTGTTTTCTATTTCACCCAGTTTCAAGGGGAAGTTAATCCCATCATTGTTTTCTATTTCACCCAGTTTCAAAGGGAAGTTAATCCCATCATTGTTTTCTATTTCACACAGTTTAAAGGGGAAGTTAATCCCATCATTGTTTTCTATTTCACACACTTTCAAGGGGAAGTTAATCCCATCATTGTTTTCTATTTCACACAGTTTCAAGGGGAAGTTAATCCCATCATTGTTTTCTATTTCACCCACTTTCAAGGGGAAGTTAATCCCATCATTGCTTTCTATTTCACACAGTTTCAAGGGGAAGTTAATCCCATCATTGTTTTCTATTTCACCCACTTTCAAGGGGAAGTTAATCCCCTCATTGTTTTCTATTTCACCCAGTTTCAAGGGGAAGTTAATCCCCTCATTGTTTTCTATTTCACCCAGTTTCAAGGGGAAATAAATCCCATCATTGTTTTCTATTTCACCCAGTTTCAAAGGTAAGTTAATCCCATCATTGTTTTCTATTTCACCCAGTTTCAAGGGGAAGTTAATCCCATCATTGTTTTCTATTTCACCCAGTTTCAAGGGGAAGTTAATCCCATCATTGTTTTCTATTTCACCCAGTTTCAAGGGGAAGTTAATCCCATCATTGTTTTCTATTTCACCCAGTTTCAAAGGGAAGTTAATCCCCTCATTGTTTTCTATTTCACCCAGTTTCAAAGGGAAGTTAATCCCCTCATTGTTTTCTATTTCACCCAGTTTCAAAGGGAAGTTAATCCCCTCATTGTTTTCAATTTCACCCAGTTTCAAGGGGAAGTTAATCCCATCATT
This sequence comes from Xenopus tropicalis, assembly GCF_000004195.4. Lineage (NCBI taxonomy): Eukaryota > Metazoa > Chordata > Amphibia > Anura > Pipidae > Xenopus > Xenopus tropicalis. The sequence goes on along the minus strand of NC_030682.2, from coordinate 8,851,003 downwards.
GTTTTCTATTTCACCCAGTTTCAAGGGGAAGTTAATCCCATCATTGTTTTCTATTTCACCCAGTTTCAAAGGGAAGTTAATCCCATCATTGTTTTCTATTTCACACAGTTTCAAAGGGAAGTTAATCCCATCATTGTTTTCTATTTCACACAGTTTAAAGGGGAAGTTAATCCCATCATTGTTTTCTATTTCACACACTTTCAAGGGGAAGTTAATCCCATCATTGTTTTCTATTTCACACAGTTTCAAGGGGAAGTTAATACCATCATTGTTTTCTATTTCACCCACTTTCAAGGGGAAGTTAATCCCATCATTGCTTTCTATTTCACACAGTTTCAAGGGGAAGTTAATCCCATCATTGTTTTCTATTTCACCCACTTTCAAGGGGAAGTTAATCCCCTCATTGTTTTCTATTTCACCCAGTTTCAAGGGGAAGTTAATCCCATCATTGTTTTCTATTTCACCCAGTTTCAAGGGGAAATAAATCCCATCATTGTTTTCTATTTCACCCAGTTTCAAAGGGAAGTTAATCCCATCATTGTTTTCTATTTCACACAGTTTAAAGGGGAAGTTAATCCCATCATTGTTTTCTATTTCACACACTTTCAAGTGAAACTTAAACACATTATTGTTTTCCAAGAATGAGCGCCAATGCTCCCAAAATGGCCGATGGAGCACTTCCTGTTTGGGAAAAATAAAAAGGATTCATGGAAATGAATGGCCGGTAAAATTTCACGATTTTTTGTCAAGAAATGGCAATATATTCTCAAAAATTTCGTAAAAACTGTCATCAAAATTCTTGAATATTTTGAGAAACTTTCATACGATCAACAAACTATCGTGACTATTAATAAATACATCACTGATCGAATTTTTTTTTATCAAAAAACCACCCAGGAGTTTATGTGAGTTTCTAAAAACCAAACAAAATCTGATTTTTAGTAGATCTTCCCCTAAATCTAGGGTGAAGGGTAGGCGTGTGGAGGCCTATGTAAGGACTCCTATGAATACAGTGCTGCCAAATGCATGCAGTGCTGTATTCACTGGAATGGACACAAGTTTCTGTGCTCTAAAATGGGGCATAGAGACCTGCCAACAGGGTCGGACTGGGCCGCCGGGACACCGGGAACAGTCCTGGTGGGCCCCAACTCTAGTGGGCCCCGTTGGCCCAGACCCGACCCTTGCTGGCTCTCCCCCTGCCCGACCGTTCCTCCCCTGACGTGTTACTGTACACGCTCGAGGGAGGAGGTCGGGTGGGGGACCCTGTGGGGGGTTAGGGGGGACCCTGCAGGGCCCCTGGGGTGGGAGCACCGGTGGGCCCTTCACTCCCCAGTCCGACCCTGCCTGCCAATGTCATCTGGGCAGGAAGGTTGGGTGCAAAGTTCAAAAATACACGGTGAATTAAACCTGCCGTGTCGCAAATGAACCTTCAAAGGTTGTTTTTCTGGCAGATTGTTAGTTCTTTGAACGAGTCTGCAGTGTACATATCTGTAGGGATTGACTGCAGTTGAAAGGGCTCTCCGGTTTCTTTCTTTTCCCAGGTTTGCTTGGACTCAGTGGGTTACCTTCAGGTATTTCTCTGCTTGCCTGGCTCCGCAAAAAAATGTACAGTCCAGTTTTTCCAGTTTCTGGATTTACATGTGTTTGAATAGTTATCCGAGCAAACTGCCTTTGCACGGCGTGTTGACATTTTCCGGCCACCGTTCACTCTCTGTAACCGCAGATGGGAAAGTGACTTATTTAGGGTGAAGACACACAGAGCTACTTAGTAGCAGCTACTTTTTTGCCCCAAAAAATCCCCTGCCATAGACAATACTGAGAATTGCCTCTGCTAAAACACACATAGAGGCATTGTCTATTTTAAAAACACACGTAGAGATACGTGTGTAGCCAAGATAAGTAGCTGCTACTAGTAGCTCCGTGTGTCTTCACCCTTGGGGCTACTAGTAGCAGCTACTTTTTCACGGCTACTAAACGCCAAAAAATACCTTACCATAGACAATACTGAGAATTGCCTCTGCTAAAACACACGTAGAGACAATTATCAGTAAATGATCAGCATTGTCTGTTTTAGAAGCAAAAAGAGGTAGCTACTACTAGTAGCTCTGTGTGTCTCAGCCCTTAAGGTGAAGACACACAGAGCTACTAGTAGCAGCTACTTGTCACAGCTACTAAAACAGACAATGCTGATTATTTATGGATAATTGTCCCTACGTGTGTTTTAGCAGAGGCAATTCTCAGTATTGTCTATGGCAGGGGATTTTCTGGGGTTTAGTAGCCGTGACAAGTTGCTGCTACTAAGTAGCTCCTTGTGTCTTCACCCTAAGGGCGAAGACACACGGAGCTACTAGAAGCAGCTACTTGTCGTGGCTACTAAAACAGACAATGCTGATCATTTACTGATAATTGTCTCTACTTGTGTTTTAGCAGAACCAATTCTCAGTATTGTCTATGGCAGGGAATTTTCTGGGGTTTAGTAGCCGTGACAAGTTGCTGCTACTAAGTAGTTCCGCTTGAGTAGCCACAGTATCTAGTTGTAACCGTTATAATGGTACAAGGTGACTGCGAAGTTACTAATTGTGTAGCCAGGGATCTGGGCGTCAGGTCCTCCATTCAATTAAATAAACAAGAGTTTGGCATGATGCAACTAACAGGGTCAACAAAATGGCGGCTGCCTGCTGGCTGGGATTGAGCAATTCCAAGACTGAAGGAAACATGTTTATATTACTGATATAGTGTAAGTGACGTTTATTTTGCTCAATGGACATGATAGAAATAAATTTGGGATTATTTCTTAGGGTGATAGGTCCCCTTTAAATTAAGGGCTGCAGAGCACCATGAGTGGTGGGATATGGTATTACACTTTAAAGAAGCCTTACCCCCTTGATAAAGATGATTATTTTGCTTTCCTTGGTGGAGAAAAGCTGTCAAAGAAAGTCCCAACAATGTCCCCAAAGTGGTAGAGCTTTGATGGCTGACAGGGTTCCTTTTTGAACCTTTGTGTTCCCATAAATACATGTAAATACCTCAGGGCATTTAATGAATCAGCATCTCTAGGTGCTCCTTCTGTCTGGGAGTTTGTTTTGAGGGGTTGAGCTTGTTGGACTTTGGTCTTTTTTCAGCCCAACGTAACTATATAACTCTATGTTACATACTGTGCAAAGTGGGAAAATCCTACATTCCAGCTTCGGACCTCTTTATCCTCCAAATATTAACTCAGAAATGAGTAAACGAGTCAGCGTCTCCATGGCAGGACGGGGTGGAAACAACGTGTTCTCGTTAATGTGTTTTGGTTGAAGTTGACATAAAGGAACCTGCTCTCGCTCCAAGTGATATATTGTTTAACGCCATAGGTGATGGCATTTATTAAGACGGGGACAGAGTGCAAAGAGTTCTTCCTTTCTGCTGTCAGAGTTACCAGTCCAGATACAGTAGGTAACGATTAACCTGCAAACTGTCGTAAACGATTTATGTATATGAACTTGGCGTCCCATTTCTCACATACAGTATGCTCTTCCTGTTTCTATGGATGTTGACTCTTACCCCCGTATGTAATAAAAGGCACTATGGTTGCCCGTAGCAGTAGCCAACTGCAACCAATACGATTTTTGCTTTTAAACAGGTGACCAGTGAAGTGATTGGTGATTGGTTGTTATGGGTTACTCTTATGGGTTATGGGTTACTGCATCTGGTCAGTGATAGTATCAAAGTTGATAGATGATCAGCCCTGCATCAAAATATTATTATCAAGATAAGGCAAAACATGTTGGTTAGGGAGAGAACCACTTTGGTTAGGGAGAGAGGGGCTAAAAAGAGCCTAAGTGCCCTTCTCAAATGCAAGAAAAGCACAGAGAGGTTTTCTTATGGGTTATGGGTTACTGCCTCTGGTCAAACATACCCCTGAAAGTGATAGTATTGAAGTTGACGGATGATCAGCCCTGCATCTAAATATTATTATTCAAATAAGGTAAAATATTTTGGTTAGGGAGAGAACCATTTGGTTGGGGAGAGAACCATTTTGGTTAGGGAGAGAGGGAGAGAACCATTTTGGTTAGGGAGAGAACCATTTTGGTTAGGGAGAGAGGGGCTAAAAAGAGCCCAAGTGCCCTTCTCAAATGCAAGAGAAGGACCGAGAGCTTTCTCCTATGGCTTATGGGTTACTGCATCTGGTCAAACGTACCCCCCTAAAGTGATAGTATTGACGTTGACAGATGATCAGCCCTGCATCAAAATATTATTATCAAAATAAGGCAAAACATTTTGGTTAGGGAGAGAACCATTTGGTTGGGGAGAGAACCATTTTGGTTAGGGAGAGAGGGAGAGAACCATTTTGGTTAGGGAGAGTGGGAGAGAACCATTTTGGTTAGGGAGAGAACCATTTAGGATAGGGAGAGAGGGGCTAAAAAGAACCCAAGTGCCCTTCTCAAATGCAAGAGAAGCACAGGGAGCTTTCTCTTATGGGTTATGGGTTACTGCATCTGGTCAAACGCATCCCCCCTGAAAGTGATAGAATTGAAGTTGACAGATGATCAGCCCTGCATCTAAATATTATTATCAAAATAAAGCAAAACAATTTGGTTAGGGAGAGAACCATTTTGGTTAGGGAGAGTGGGACTAAAAAGATTCCAAGTGCCCTTCTCAAATGCAAGAGAAGCACAGAGAACTTTCTCTTATGGGTTATGGGTTACTGCATCTGGTCAAACGTACCCCCCTTAAAGTGATAGTATTGAAGTTGACAAATAATCAGCCCTGCATCAAAATATATTTATCAAAATAAGGCAAAACATTTTGGTTAGGGAGAGAGCCATTTTGGTTAGGGAGAGACCCATTTTGGTTGGGGAGAGACCCATTTTGGTTAGGGAGAGAACCATTTTGATTAGGGAGAGAACCATTTTGGTTAGGGAGAGAGGGGCTAAAAAGAGCCCAAGTGCCCTTCTCAAATGCAAGAGAAGCACCGAGAGCTTTCTCCTATGGGTTATGGGTCACTGTATCTGGTCAAATGTACCCCCCTGAAAGTGATAGTATTGAAGTTGAGAGATGATCAGCCCTGCATCTAAATATTATTATCAAGATAAGGCAAAACGTTGTGTGATGAGGGCATAAAGAATGTGAAGTTGACTGTTTGGCTTCCATCGTGTAAATTTTCCACAAGACTCAATGACACGGGTCTGTTTGTTTTGCCCGGATCTTTCCTGCCACTCATCAGTGATTCTCTAAAGACGGACACGGTGAGCAAACAGCTTCATGCATTGGGGGGAAGTTTGTTTCCAACACATTCCCAGCATCCATGGATGGGCAAGTATGACCCACTTATGACCTTAAGTTCGAATGGAAAAAAAAAAAAAATCACAAAAATATAGTATTTTTTCTACAACAGGAAGTGCCATAACGTGCACCTAATTCTGAAAATTATTCAACATATGTGTGGTAGGAAGTTCAGTAGAACATGTGTTCCCCTGGAGAGATAATGTGCTAGAGGCCTGGCATCATGTACCCTGGGAAACTACTGATCCCACTAGGTTCTTCTTCTTTAGATATGACCCACCTTAAAGGGAAACTATCCCCCCAAAAAATGTAGGTCTCTATAAAAATATATTGCATAAACAGCTCATATGTGAAACCCTGCTTCATCTCTATAAACCATTTTCATATAAATATACTTTAGCAGTATGTGCCATTGGGTAATCCTAAATAGGAAACTGCCATTTTAGGTACTAAGGGCCGCCCCCTGGGATCATAGAATTCACAGTGCACACAAACAAGCCAAGGCACACATACATGCTAGGCCCCATCAGCCAATGAATGGGCAGAGTTCTGCCTTTTGCTCCCACACTTCTTCCTGTTACAGTTAGAGCTGCATCACTTCCTATCAGCTGATCTCTGAGGGAGCACACAGCCCATCACAAAATGGCGGCTCAAGGGAAAGGATGTAAAAGGGCAATATTTACTGATATATATATTCCAGTTTGGGGAGATTCTACTCACTGTATTGTCCCAAACATGTTTAATAAATTGTTAAGCAACAGAACCATTTTGGTTAGGGAGAGAGGGGCTAAAAGGAGCCCAAGTGCCCTTCACAAATGCAAGAACTTTTTCAAAACAGATGGTATTCACATACCTCATGCTGCACACATAGCACAGCCTTCAAACCAAACATGAAAAGCTTTGACCTTCACTTATGACATTATAGGCGGAGATATGCAAATTAATACTTAATGCCTATGTGGCTGTCTAAGCAACCAGAATCACTGGTTTAATAGCACAGATACAACCAATTAGTTCAGAGCCACATATATAAACTTGCAGACAGCTTGTTTCGATCTTAGATCTCATCAGTGCAAGATATTGGAACAGGACTTCTAAGGGGGTGGGACTTGGAAAGAACCATATTGGTTAGGGAGATAAACAGCCATGTTGGTTAGGGAGAGGGGGGCTAAAAGGAGTCCCAGAGCCCTTGTCAAAAGTAAGACAAGGTTATCATTATTCATTAAAGAACCATTTGCCCCATTCTGAATTGCCAACTAGGGGCCCCAGCGTGTCTATGACTCTAAGCATAGTGCTTACTATTCTCAGTCAGGGTGTAGATGGGATGTAGGTATGGGATCGCCTTTTTTATGTTCCGCCCCAAGCTTTATTGTAGTTCCGCCCCATGCTTTATTGTAGTTCCGCCCCAAGCTTTATTGTAGTTCCGCCCCATGCTTTATTGTAGTTCCGCCCCATGCTTTATTGTAGTTCCGCCCCATGCTTTATTGTAGTTCCGCCCCTAGCTTTATTGTAGTTCCGCCCCAAGCTTTATTGTAGTTCCGCCCCATGCTTTATTGTAGTTCCGCCCCAAGCTTTATTGTAGTTCCGCCCCATGCTTTATTGAAGTTACTCCCCAAGCTTTATTGTAGTTCCGCCATTGCTACCTGCCATACCAGCTGATAGAACCTCTTGATGAGATACAGAACAGAACAAAGAACAATCAGCCGCCTCTATTTCCTCTTCCTCTCTTTTTGCATTTTATCAGATTTCATCGCCTTTTTTATGAAAAGTACTTTACACTGTGCCCTTTATATTCTGATACATATCACATCTTCTATGCAAAACATGCTAAGTATAATGTGTCTAGTCTATTTATACTACGGCTAGCCATACACGGCTAACTGAATCTTCATGTCAGCAGATGCTAATGGGCAGCCCAACAATAAAAAATGTCTTCATACAAGGACCACATTGACATGTTGAGGCCTCGCTAGGCCCCCAATACAATCCAATGCTTGGTCCAGGGGCCAACGAATTGGTTCATTCCCATTTGGCCCAGTGTGTTGGTGGCCATATTGGATAACAATCTCTTCAGTCTATATGGGAACAGAGATTAGATGTTTCCTTTCTCTACAGGCTTTGCGTTCGTTGCTCCATTGCCCTAGACTTTCCTGCCAAAGAGCAAATAATAAAAAAGATAGAAATACGGACAGAAACCTTGGGATTTGCTCTTGCATGCAAGCCTGGGATTAATCAGCAGGACATTTACGCTAGAATAGGACCACGTTTTATGGCACTTATAAAGTCAGTTTATCCACCATGTTGCTTTAAGCTCCAATAGAGTAAATATTAGTTCAGCAAGTAATAAGTGACAGAAATGTTATTCTAACAGAAACTCTGTGTTTATATGCGGACGTTAGAATGGAATTATCTATTGTTCTATAAATAGACGGCAATTTGCATGTTTGAATCAGCAGCCCCTATTGGGGGTTAATCCCAGAAAAATGTATGGATTGCGGCTGTTTATATAAAGTGCTGCCCATACACTCGGGGGAACCATATTTCTCAATGACTTGCCTTGTGGCCGGAGTTCCGCAGATAATTCATGTGCAAACTTATACCATAAAGGGGACATAAAAAGCTGTATAATAAAAGTCCTGTTCAAATTAACCATAAAATCCCAACTTCTTTTTTTATGAACACATCCATTCCCATTATAAAAGCATTTAAAATCACAGCTGTCAATCATATATTGCCTGCCCCGCCTCTAGGCAAAGAGGCGGGGCAGACAATTGCTTTCACTGTCCATTTAGCACTTTGCAGGTGTCACTGCACTCTTTACTTTTCTCCTCCCACTGTCTTATTGTGTTGCCAGGGCATTGGGCCCCCCTTTTGGCACGTAAATAAGATTTTCCCATGATGCAAAGCTTTCCTTACTCACAAAATGGCGCGGGCCTGCTTACTGTATTTGTGTAATTCCAAGACTGAAGGAAACAAAATTGAAACCCAATAGAAAAGGGAATTATTGGAATTATTTCTTAGGGTGACCTTTAAGGTTTATTTCAGACAAGGTGGTTCTTTGCCTTTAGAATATGCTTTTGGCCAGGTTATATATAGTTTGTGTATAATTTGCTAATTGCCCATCCATGGACCAGAAAGGTCACCTCATTACATTTTCAGCTTGGAAAGACTGACCATGGAAATTCCACATCTGAGGGAGGGGTGCTATTACCATGGTTAGTCTTTCCAAGCTGAAAAAGTGTAATGAGGTGACCATTACATGTCCAGGTGGTGGGCTTTTATGGTCAGAACCTTGGAAGCATGGAAGATGGTGGAGTGCATGCCAGGTTTGAACCTGAGTAGACTAAGCTTGGCTGCCAGTGCTGGAATGTACGTTACAGCTGGGTTAGAGGCTAGAGGTAACGGTTGGGAGAAGGTTGGGCAAGGAGAGCTGTTGACCATGCCCCAAACACAGTAGAGAGGGGGCGTTTGCCAGGCACAGCTGGACTGCAGGGAAGGAAACAAGGGACATTTTGTCACCATGGTCATCACAGGTGGTGGGCTTTTATGGTCAGAGTCTTTGAAGCATGGAAGATGGTGGAGTGCATGCCAGGTTTGAACCTGAGTAGACTAAGCTTGGCTGCCAGTGCTGGAATGTACGTTACCGCTGGGTTAGAGGCTAGAGGGAACGGTTGGGAGAAGGTTGGGCAAGGAGAGCTGTTGACCATGTCCCTAACACAGTAGAGAGGGGGAGTTTACCAGGCACAGCTGGGAAGGAAACAAGGGACACAAATTATTATTATTATTATCCCGTGTGTCATTACCCTTAGTTGCTAAGGCCAGCCCTCCCTACTAACCCACACGCCATGACACGATCATCCTATATGACCTAGAAACAGAGAGATAAGATACATCTAAATATATCCCAACTCTTCCATAGAACAGGCAAGAAAAGAGAAGTCACGATAACTCACCCAGGTGAGCAGACAGCTCCAGTAAGCCCCAACCCCTCATATATTCCTGATACTTTGTTGAAATAATCTCAGGTTTACAAGGTTCTATGAAAATGGTCCATATCGGGCCCCTTAGGGCACTGACTCATGAGGATATTAGTCGCCCATGATAAATCTCCTCTACCATGGGCAAATAATCTCTTTTAAATGCTTTTCTGCCAGCTAAAATGCAATACAACATACATGGTGTGGCTACTTCATGAACAAGGGCAAGGGCAAGAATAAGAGCAAGAGAAGAGCAGAAACAAGAGCAAGAACAAGGGAAAGAACAAGGGCAAGAACAAGGGCAAGAACAAGAACAAGAGCAAGAACAAAGTTGCCTCTCAAGGAAGCTTTGGGCCACATCAGAAAGTAGCCACACCACATATTTGTGATTTGCATTTCAGGCGGTGAGAAGGAAACCAGGGATGTTTTCCGGTAGCCACAATTCATCACAGGTGGCAAAACGTCCTGTGTGTCATTGCCCTTAGTTACCAGCCCTGCCTACTAACCCACACGCCATGACAGGATCATCCTATATGACCTAGCAACAGAGAGATAAGATTTATCTAAATATATCCCAACTCTTCTACAGATATGGGTCAAGAACAGAGAAGTCATGATAACGATGTCACTATACCTGTAATATATGGACTATACAGTAAAAATAAAAATTGGATTTGTTTCAACGGATATCAACCAATATATCAATCATTCTGCATTTCCACAATCCTGAGGTCATTATCAATATATATCCAAACTAAGAGCCAATGAGTATGGTATATTGCTTCTGGCGTTAGGTCCCATATGCAGTAAGTTATTGCTCCCAGCATGTCAGTCCCACAAGCAGTCAGGTTATTGCCTCCAGCAAAGGAACTGCATGAAATCCCCCAGCAGTCCCACAGGCAGTGTGCTATTGCTACCAGCAAGTATATCACTCCCACAAATGTCTATAAGAAATTACTATGTTATTTCTTTCAGAGGTCTATCAGGGCCAGGACCAGGAGAAGACAGAAGAGGCACATGCTTACGGCTCAACAGTGCGTGACTGTGCCTAATTCCCTCTCATGATGTCGTAGATGGGTGGGCCAGTCAACGAAAATGGAGAGGTCAGCACCATTACATCACCAAAGGGGAGGAGTGTAAGGCTCTGCTGGGTCTTAAACCTGGGACCTTCTGGTTGCTCTCCTTAATCACTGGGCCAGGAGGGCAGCTGAGAAACACTTCTCTCTTTCACAATATCACTCTCTGTTTCACCTGGCTTTCTGATTCTGTCCAAGCATTATTATTGGTGGGGTTAGCCCTGATCACTGGCATTTTCATGAGCATTGCGACACATCCCTAGCTTTCTATTCCTTGTTCTTGCCCTTGTTCTTTCCCTTGCTCTTGCCCTTGTTCTTTCCCTTGCTCTTGCCCTTGTTCTTTCCCGTGCTCTTGCCCTTGTTCTTTCCCTTGTTCTTGCTCTTGTTCCTGCTCTTGCCCTCCTTCTTGCTCATGTTCTTTCCCTTGTTCTTGCCCTTGTTCTTCCTCTTGTTCTTGCTCTTGTTCTTGTTCTTCTCTTGCTCTTGCCCTTGTTCTTGCCCCTAGTCCTGCCCTTGTTCTCACTCCTGTTCCTGCTCCAGTGTCTTCGCTCCCTCTGCCCCGCCTTGGCCAGATTCATCATCCTCTCCATCCCTGCGTGTCTCTAATCCTGCACCTGCTCCATAACACTCCTTTCTGTTCCTGGATTCTTGCCCATTTCACCCTAATCCTGTTCTGTTGGCACAATTCAGTCCTCATCTGAAGGACTCACCCACGGAAAACCCTTACATGTAGCCCTACTTGAGATCTGATCCACCTCCTGGCAAAACCTCCACTGGGGACTCTTTCTCAGGCTGAACTTGCCCCTGTGGTTATCAACCCTTTCATTTATAAGCTGTAAAGCATCATTAATAAACCATGGGCTCCTATTAAACATTAGCACCTAGAAATCCCACAGGTAGAGCTTTGTGTATAGAAAATGATCCGTGCATTAATCCAGCATTTAGCAGATATAAAGTGGGACAAATCTGTGATCTGCACACAATGGAATTTAATGTAATTAACAGCCTTACTACTTGCAGCCATTCCCCCCCGACCCCATACATCAAATCTCTCAGTCTGTCCAAGGAGATATATCATGGCTAGTGGCAGCTCCATTAGGATTAAGACAGTGATCAACTCTGACCTTTCTGAGACCTCGATGCATCACAGAAATGCTGTGCTAGTCATCCTCCTACGGTTTGGCTGTTAAAAGCCATGATGGACTATTGAAATGTAAGGGGCTCAGACATCTTTTAAAATGTTCAAGATCATTTTAGAATGTTATCAATTTGAGGCTCATCAACTTAAGTGCACTCTATGTAAAAGCGTTGGGGCTTGGAAGCTGCTGCCCTCTGCAGATAATATCTAAAAGGACAATGAACATGTAACATTATATTATATAAGTATATTTTTATTTATATAATGCTACTTGGGTATTCAGTCTAGAACGTGTAAGATAATGTCATGGGGTAAGTACTGAAAACGCTGCAAGTAAATCAAGTAGATAAACAGTTATTGTATGACAAGACAGGCAAGAGGAAGGTGGTTCTGGAGCATAAGAAGTAGATGGGTAGATGACAAACATAGTGAAAGAATAAAAATGTGAATAGCAAAATGACTGAAGCAGATACTATGTTACCATTCCAAGAGATGGAAGATGACTTTATGACTGTAGAGAGATTGGCTTTTAAATAGGAGGATTCTATTTGTATAGGTGGTATGGGAAGAGTCGATGTCCAGGAATTGGGGGAGAGTGAAGGACTGGACTGGAGAGGAGATAAGTTGGAAGTAGCAAGTTGGAAGTCCATGTAGAAGTTTAAGGTAGGTAAGGGGAATAGGGAGAGTGAGAGCTCCAGCAATAAGGTTTTAGATTGGAAAAGGCAATTTTGTCAGGTGGAATGGGAAGATGTTTCTCTGGGAGGGACTATGGGAAGTCCAGGGATAATCGGTGGCTGAAAGACTGAACTGCAGAGAAAATAGATGGTAGGTTGGAAGTACATTTTAAAAAATGTTGTGTTAGTTTAGGGTGGATAGGGTGATTGGTAGCTCCACATCCAGTCTTTGGACTAACTGTTTTGGATAGGAGAAGGCAATTAGTGTAGGTGATATGGAAAAATGTTCCCCTGGGAGAAGCTGGAGGGATGTGCAGAAATAAGCAACAAGTGGACTGAAGAGGAGATAGGTGGCAAGTTGGAAGTCCATGTAGAAGTTTAAGGTAGGTAAGGGGAATAGGGAGAGTGAGAGCTCCAGTGATAAGGTTTTAGATTAGAAAAGGCAATTAGTTCAGGTGGAATGGGAAGATGTTTCTCTGGGAGGGACTATGGGAAGTCCAGGGATAATCGGTGGCTGAAAGACTGAACTGCAGAGAAAATAGATGGTAGGTTGGAAGTACATTTTAAAAAATGTTGTGTTAGTTTAGGGTGGATAGGGTGATTGGTAGCTCCACATCCAGTCTTTGGACTAACTGTTTTGGATAGGAGAAGGCAATTAGTGTATGTTATATGGGAAAATGTTCCCCTGGGAGAAGCTGGAGGCATGTGCAGAAATAAGCAACAAGTGGACTGAAGAGGAGATAGATGACAGACTGGAAGTCCATTTAGAAGATGCAGTAGTCTTAGATGAGGGGGAGTGAGAGCTTCAGAGATAAAGTTATCCACAGGAAAGGGCAATTTGTGTAGGTGCTACAGCAGGGATCCCCAACCCGTGAGCAACATTTCAGTGGAAATAAAAGCTGGGGAGCAACACAACTCAAAAACTTTCCTAGTAGGTGACCAATAAGGATAAGGATTGGTAAATTAGTAGCCCAATGTTGACTGGCAGACTACTAGAGGCTCTGTTTAGCAGTATCAGTGGTCGCAGTGGTCTTTATGCTTTCAAAACTTGCCTTCAAGTCAGAAATTCAAAATGGGCACCAAGAACCATTGGTTGGGGATCACTGTGCTACGGGAAGATGTCCAGGAACAAGTCCATGTAACAGATGTTTGCAGTAGGTTAGTGGGATACGGGTGAGTGCAGGTATTGTTATTTGTACAAGTTTAACTTCCTAATTTAATGCTCCCTGCTTATGTGAAGAAGAAGCAGACTTGCCCTTATGAGCCCATTAAATTCTACTTTCCTTGAGTTTGTTGAGCTAAGAACAACTGTTACAGTAGCTGCCATTGGCCCACCAGAATACCTTGAGAAGATCTGTGCATATGCAGCATGGGGTGCCGGAATTTAGAGTAAATAACCTCCAAATGATTATTTTGGCCTCCCGTCCAACATATTGACACGTTTTGTTCATGTTACCTCTCCTTTACATAGAACTTCTCGCTGGAGTTTCTGAAAACCCTTTTGTGCCGAACGTAACATGATGCCGTCCCTATTGATACAAGCAGTGACTGATTCTCTAATTAAATGTATATAAACTCGTTATGTGCTGCTAATTAAGATATATGACAGTTGGACGGTGGGCCATAGATCCTACTCGGTGTTTTGGGCTGGCTCACTTACACTGCATTTATTGTACTGGGCCCAAGTGCTGACATGTAACGTTGCAACCCTTCCAAGAAAAACAGCCCAAAGCCAAGAATTCTATATGCTGTAAACAAGGGTTTGAGCAGGATATGTCAGGCTCTCCGGGGCGGAATGTTTGGAAGGAACTCAAGCTGATTCTACGTTGCAAATTTATTCTGGGATTTTTTACCCCCCCAGATTGTGAAACAACCATGAAACTGCAATACAATAAAATCCAATGGAAACGGTAGCCATGATGGCTGAACCAACCCAACATCCCCGAGAAGCATCAAATACAGTGATCACTAGAGAAGACCAAATTTTCTGCAAAATTCCGTATTCTGGCACTGGCGATTGTTTTTGGCATGTAAAAAAATTTGACGAGCGAGCCCGTGGTCAGGGCAAAAAAGTTGCAGCAACGTCAAATATATCGCGGTTGAGTAAAAGTTGCGTGTCGAAAAAGTTGGGTGGTAGCTAGGTTTAGTGAATTTTTCGGTGGTTCACAAATTTGTCCGAATTTTTTGGCAAAGCGAAACAGGACAGATTCGCTCATCACCTGATGATCACCTGACTCCATTTTGATGGAAAAATCCACTGGCATAATAGAAACAATAGATAATTAGTGATGACCGAATCTGTCCCGTTTCGCCATAAAATTTGCGGCAAGAAAATTTGCGAAGCACATTTGTCGCCCGCATCTCTTTTGTGTGTCGCCCACGTCTTTGTTTTACTCAACCGCACCCAATTTTGACACGGCCACGCCTTTTTTAACGTGACTGCGCCCTTTTTTGACACAACCGCGCCCAATATGACACGCAACAATAAATGTCAGCGCGGCAAACTTTTCCCTGGTGAATTTTAGAGATTCCACTGGGTTTTGTCCAAAAATCACAACTTTTTCTAGTTGTCGCAGCGACAATTCGATAATTATTAACATTTATTTATGTCCAAAAATTGTCGCGGGCATCAAAAAAGAATAGTCGCAGGCGTCAAAAGAATATCCGCACGACAAAATAATAGCCGCACGTGACAAAATAATAGCCGCGGGCGACAATTTTTTTTGCCACACGTCATTTTCGCCATTTTGTCTCCTTGTAGATTGTAAGCTCTTTTGGGCAGGGCTCCCTTCCCCTCCTGTATCGGTTACTGATTGCTTTATATGTTACTCCTTGTAGAGTGTAAGCTCTTTTGGGCAGGGCTCCCTTCCCCTCCTGTATCGGTTACTGATTGCTTTATATGTTACTCCTTGTAGAGTGTAAGCTCTTTTGGGCAAGGCTCCCTTCCCCTCCTGTATTGGTTACTGATTGCTTTATATGTTACTCCTTGTAGAGTGTAAGCTCTTTTGGGCAGGGCTCCCTTCCCCTCCTGTATCGGTTACTGATTGCTTTATATGTTACTCCTTGTAGAGTGTAAGCTCTTTTGGGCAGGGCTCCCTTCCCCTCTTGTATCGGTTACTGATTGCTGTATATGTTACTCTGTATGTCCAATGTATGAAACCCACTTATTGTACAGCGCTGCGGAATATGTTGGCGCTTTATAAATAAATGTTAATGTAATGTAATGTAATTTTGCTAATTTTTTGCCGCTTTGCGGATCTTTTGAAATATTCGGAAATATTTGGGCGAAGCAAAACAGAACAGATTTGCTCATCACTAATTGTAAGCTCTTTTGGGCAGGGCTCTCTTCCCCTCTTGTATCGGCTACTGATTGCTTTATATGTTACTCTGTATGTCCAATGTATGTAACCCACTTATTGTACAGCGCTGCGGGATATGTTGGCGCTTTATAAATAAATGTTAATAATAATAATCTGCCCCTAAATCTATATCTCATGATATATTACGGAATATTCCTCTCTGGACCTTGCATAATAATCTGTATATAATAGAATATTCCGCCTCTGGGCTGGAACGACAGTCAGTTCCTTTTCCAAGTGGAGCAGCAATCTATTTCTAATGCAGATTTACAGTTTCTTTATGTTCCGCTCTCACAATAGCAGCGAGGAACTGGCAGAGGATCAGGCTCTCCCATAGGAAGTCAAAGGGCAACATCAAGTTCCGAGCTAATAAATTCCTCCTGACAGGATTATACAGAGCTCGCTGGGGCTGGGAGGCCGCGCTCCGTTAAACAGATAAAACTGCTGTATACAATGTGGCTACTGTTCCGTGGGGAGTCAGATATTTACAGTATTGTGACTTTACAGGCAGACGGAGAATTGTCAGGTGGCCGATTGGCCAAAGCGGATTATTTATCTGTAGCGCAGCTGCGCATCTTCTTTAGCCAGAACATTCCGGGTCAGTTGTCCGGTTCCTGATCGGCGCTGCGGCTACATTAGGAACTGACATAGTAAGTCCGAATATTTAAATGGAACCTCCCTTCTTCTAATCGGAGTGGGTGCCCTCGTGTCCGTTGGAAGGACCTACTGGTAAATAAAACATTAGAGAGGTTATTATATGATCCCCTTATATATTTATACATAGTTATCATATCCCCCCTTAAGCGCCTCTTCCCCAGTGTAAACAGACCCAACTTGGCCAGCCTTTCCCCATAACTGAGACTTCCCATACCCTTTACCAGCTTAGTTGCCCTTCTCTGGACCCTCTCTAACTCAATCATGTCCCGTTTGAGCACTGGAGACCAAAACTGAACGGCATATTCTAGATGGGGCCTTACCAGGGGAAGCCACTAGGTCCAGGCTGATGAGGGGTCTTCAGGGTCTCTTTGGGTCAATCCATGCAGTATTGAAGGGGTGGATTGGATGTATCATTTCCAGAATCCATATTGAGTTGGTATTTTTTATTTTTTCAAGAGCCAGACATTAAATACAGAGCACCCAGGCAGGTTACTAAAGGTCCCCATACACGTGCCGATTGTAGCTGCCGATATGGGTCCCTTGGACCGATTCGGAAGCTTATCGGCCCGTGTAGGGGCAGAAACAAGGGGCCTGCCCGACCGATATCTGGCTTGAAATTGGCCAGATATTGATCCTGCAGGTTAAAAGATTTAGTCCGCATTGGCTTGTTGATACGGTCCCCGAACCAACTGCACCCATTGCCGCCGTTATAATTCGATCGTTTGGCCCCAGGGGATTATATGGGGAGAAGATCCGCTTGCTTGGCGACCTCGCCAAGCGAGCGGATCTTAACGTGTATGGCCACCTTAACTGCTCCAAAATGCTTCAGCTTTCCAAAGTCGTGCAAAGTTTCCTCCTGCAGGCAACGTCGCATTGCCGAAGTGATGCATAGGCCTTTCCACCAGCGACTCCTACTGTTGCTGGTAGAAAAGCATTTTGGAGAGATTAGTTAGCAAAGATCAATCAGCGGCGACTAAAGTTGCCCAAACACGGGCCGATTTTAACTGCTGATATTGGTCCTAGTACCGATTCGGCAGCTTATCTGCCCATGTATGTGCACCACCGATGGGCCTCCCTGACCAAGATCTGGCTTGAAATCGGTCAGATCTCAAACAGGCAGGTTTGATTTTTCCGCATCGGCTCATTGGGGCAGTCCCCGAACCAACGTGCCTATGCCCCCCATTTTAATTACTCCAATATCGCCCACCCATTGGTGGGCACATTGGGAGAAGATCCACTTGCTTGTGGACCTCACCAAACACCAAATTCACCCAAAGTTTCCTCTCAAGGCAACTTTGGCAAATCGTAGCAAAGCGTATCCCATCCCACTGGCCATTCAGACTGTTGCTGGTGGGATGACATTGCGGGAAGATTAGTTGCCCCCGGCAGAGAAGATTTGACATGGGGTGACTAATCTCCCCATCTGCCACGGCCCTAAGAGCTAAGACACACGGAGCTACTAGTAGCAGCTACTTGTCGTGGCTACTAAAACAGACAATATTGATCATTTACTGATAATTTTCTCTACTTGTGTTTTAGCAGAGTCAATTCTCAGTATTGTCTATGGCAGGGTATTTTCTGGTATTTTGTAGCCATGAACAAGTAGCTGCTACTAAGTAGCACTGTGTGCCTTCGCGCTAATAGAACGCTTAAATAATGCAAATACTATAGATTTGGTTGGGCTATTTTTTATCTTCAAAAAAAAGGCTTTCATTCAGCAACCCCATCAAGCATTCCAGATTAACTAGGCCAAGGAGAAGGGGGCGGCGGTAGAACGTCGAAGCAGATCATTAAGCTCATTAATGAATCAAGCCACTCTCCACATATCACTTATACAGGCAAAGTTCAAACACTTAGTGCGACTAGTCATTAGCTTTTATCTATTGATTCTATACTTTATCATAATAAGATGCACAGCCTCTTGAAACGTAAGTCAAATGGATTAATGGAAGTGGGCTTTGATCACCAGCTGAAGTGGACGTCTCTGCTTAGCCTTGGGATAATGATCTACCTACTTAGAACAATGGCAATCCAGAATCTGTACTAGCCTCAAGGGGAAACATTCAGAGGTGGAACCATGTGTATTGTAAGGGAACAGGACTTTTTGGGGCCTCCTTGAGTTTAGGGCTGGTCACTGTTCAAAATGAACTCTGGTTGAAAGGAGACCCAATCTGTTGGCTCAAGGTGACCATACATGGGCTAATCCTGTACAACATGGATGAAGATCTATAAGTTCTCTTCACTTTCTCATCATTGGATGTGCCATTCTCTGGCTGCCATGTCTGATCAACAACAATGGCAATCCAGAATCTGTACTAGCTTCAAGGGGAAACATTCAGAGGTGGAACCATATGTAGTGTGGGGCACAGGACTTTTTGGGGCCTCCTTGAGTTTAGGGCTGGTCACTGTTCTCTGATGGACTCAGGTGGAATGGGAACCCAATCTGTTGGCTCAAGGTGACCATCCATGGGATAATCCTGTACAACATGGATGAAGATCTATAAGTTCTCTTCACTTTCTCAACATTGGATGTGCCATTTTCTGGCCGCCATGTCTGATCAACAACAATGGCAATCCGGAATCTGTACTAGCCTCAAGGGGAAACATTCAGGTGGAACCATATGTAGTGTGGGGAACAGGACTTTTTGGGGGCCTCCTTGAGTTTAGGGCTGGTCATTGTTCTCTGATGGACTCAGGTGGAAGGGAGACCCAATCTGTTGGGTCAAGGTGGTCATACATGGGCCAATCCTGTACAATATGGGTGAAGATCTATAAGTTCTCTTCACTTTCTCATCATTGGATGTGCCATTCTCTGGCCGCCATGTCTGATTAACAACAATGGCAATCCAGAATCTGTAGAAGCCTCAAGGGGAAACATTCAGAGGTGGATGTAGTGTGGGGCACAGGACTTTTTGGGGCCTCCTTGAGTTTAGGGCTGGTCACTATTCTCTAATGGACTCAGGTGGAAGGGGAACCCAATCTGTAGGCTCAAGGTGGCCATCCATGGGCTAATCCTGTATAATATGGATGAAGATCTAAAAGTTCTCTTCAGTTTCTCATCATTGGACGTGCCATTCTCTGGCCGCCATGTCTGATCAACAACAATGGCAATCCAGAATCTGTAATAGCTTCCAGGGGAAACATTCAGAAGTGGAACCATATGTAGTGTGGGGCACAGGACTTTTTGGGGCCTCCTTGAATTTAGGGCTTGTCACTGTTCTCTGATGGACTCAGGTGGAAGGGGAACCCAATCTGTTGGCTCAAGGTGGCCATACATGGGCTAATCCTGTACAATATGGATGAAGATCTATAAGTTCTCTTCACTTTCTCATCATTGTATGTCCCATTTTCTGGCCGCCATGTCTGATCAACAACAATGGCAATCCGGAATCTGTACTAGCCTCAAGGGGAAACATTCAGAGGTGGATATAGTGTGGGGCACAGGACTTTTTGGGGCCTCCTTGAGTTTAGGGCTGGTCACTATTCTCTAATGGACTCAGGTGGAAGGGGAACCCAATCTGTAGGCTCAAGGTGACCATACATGGGCTAATCCTGTACAATATGGATGAAGATCTATAAGTTCTCTTCACTTCGTCATCATTGGACGTGCCATTCCCTGGCCGCCATATCATGAATATCAACAACTGATATTCATGGTACCTTGGTCCGACGGTGCCTATGCCCGAAATGCTTTTATATGTTCAGCTTTACATCCTAGTTGGTTCTTGGAAAAATATACATACAAAGGGTTTATGGATGGCGTATCTTTCATCTTACCCCATGTTAAAGATTGTTACGTCAGAAAAATATACCTTTTCCAAATGGAACTATCCAATGTAATGGGGTAAGGGTGGTCTCCAAATGAGCAGATCTTTCCACCAATATGTCCACCTAAGGTGGGTATTACAGTGATGGGAATAGGACCCGTCGGAGCGAGGACCACATTAACAATCTGATACGGTTCCTGAACCGACAATGAACTTAAACCTGCCTGATCGACATCTGGTCAATTTTAGGCCAGATATCGGTGGGGTAGGCCCATTGGAGATCCCCATACATGGGCAGATAAGCTCCTGAATGGGTCTGAAGGACCTGAAGGACAGTGTTAATGTTAGGAGCTTGACTGCAAGTGAGTGTAGGGTTTATTGACCCATGGTTCTGTGCGTATCACAGCTGTGGGGGCTAGTGTTGAAAATATTTATATACAGTATAATACTGTTACTAATGAAGTTCTGCACATTAAAATAAATCCTCTTATGTTCAAGCCTTGACATTTGCATTATTTGACTATATAAACAATATAAAAAGAAAAGATATCAAATATCCCTCATTTCCATCTGGTTTTTATATCTCAGCGACCCCGCGCCATATTTGATGAAAGGGATTTGCAAAATATCGGCCTTACCCGTGGCTAATCATTACATTTCTATGCACTGTAGCGCTCAATAGGGCCTTGTGTAAAGGGAATTAAACAAGAGAATATTAAATAAACACATGGTGGGAAAGATAAGGCAGTAAGGAGGAGGAAAGCCTGAAGTGAGGAAACATTTATTTGGGGGTGATTAATTACAGTGTTGGGAAATGGTTCTCATTTAATTACAGGGGATCGGACAAGGTATTTATTTATTATTTAAAGCTAATTCATTTTGGTATCCAGTAGGGCTGATTTTAAGTACTGGTATAGGATCCCTTATCCCATTATCCAGAAAGTTCCGAATTACGGATAGGCCATCTCCCATAGACTCCATTATAAGCAAATAATTCTCATTTTTAAAAATGATTCCCTTTTCTCTGTAATAATAAAACAGTACCTGTACTTGATCCCAACTAAGATATAATTACCCCTTATTGGGGCAGAACAGCCCTATTGGGTTTATTTAATGGTTAAATGATTCCCTTTTCTCTGTAATAATAAAACAGTACCTGTACTTGATCCCAACTAAGATATAATTACCCCTTATTGGGGGCAGAACAGCCCTATTGGGTTTATTTCATGGTTAAATGATTCCCTTTTCTCTGTAATAATAAAACAGTACCTGTACTTGATCCCAACTAAGATATAATTACCCCTTATTGGGGCAGAACAGCCCTATTGGGTTTATTTAATGGTTAAATGATTCCCTTTTCTCTGTAATAATAAAACAGTACCTGTACTTGATCCCAACTAAGATATAATTACCCCTTATTGGGGGCAGAACAGCCCTATTGGGTTTATTTAATGGTTAAATGATTCCCTTTTCTCTGTAATTCGATATTTAAATGATTGTTAGTAGACTTAAGTTATGGAGATCCAAATTACGGAAAGATCCCTTATCCAGAAAACCCCATGTCCCGAGCATTCTGGATAACAGGACCTATACCCGTATACTGCATGGCCCTTACTGGCAGGTGAATGGTGGGCACCAGAATATAGGTAAAGGAGGCCATACACGGCCAGATTTAAGTTTCCAATTCAAGTCCTTTTCACCGTTACGGCAGCTTATCTGTATCAGACCCCCCCCCAAAGGGCCACCTCAATCGATATCTGGCAGAAGATCAGTCATGTTGATCAGACAGGTTTGATTTTCCCATTGGATCAGGAACCAGAACGGTTTGTTGATGGTTGTACTTGGTCCGATGGTGCCAATGCCTGTCATTGTAATTCAATCATTTGCTGCAAGGGCCAAACAATTGAAATAGGCCGATATTGGCCACCTTAGGTGAGCATATCGGGAGAAGATCTACTTCTTTGGAGTAACGTGTATGGCCACCTTAAGTAATAGTAGCCTCAACTCTTCCTCACTTCTGATCAGATAGACTTTTTTGCGTCACTGATGTAGATTGCCTTGTTTTACTTACTCATCTCTTCTGATGAGTTGCCTGTTGGGGAAGAAACTCTGATTCATTTTAGGACTTATGGGTGATGGGGGAGTCAATTTCATAGCACTGGGTTGGAAGTCTGTGTAATCTTCCTAAAGGACAATGATGGATGAAGATGTGTGATCTGTTATAGCAGGTTCTAAAAGTAAAGATGTGTGATGTTCTACAGTGGTGTTGGGGAACAGCTATTGGTTGGTGGGGCAGAGATTAGATGTTCCCAAGGGGAAATAATGGCAGTAGTTTAGTGGTCCTTCATAGAAAGAATTAAGGATGAAGATTTGTGATCTGCTGCACGTGGCCCTGAGGGATAGATGTGTTTTCCACCACACTGGTCTAATGGGGGCGTAGATGAAGAACACATTATGAGGAGTGTTGTGGGACAGAAGCAGTGTGATGTACTGCAAGGATGTTCTGAAAGCTAAGGAGAAGTTTGTTGTCCACACCATGGGGTTTCTCAAGGGGAAGCTGACTTAAGGTGGCCATACACATAACGATCCGCTCGCCTGGCGAGGTTGCCAAGCGAGCGGATCTTCTCCTGATATCCCCACCTACAGGTGGGCGATATCGGGGAAATGTAGGCTAATTCGATTGTTTGGCCCTGGGTGCAATCGGCCTGTGTATGGCCACCTTTAACTTATCCAGATCTTCTTGATGGATTATAATGCTAATTGGCTTAAACCCTCTATGCTGGTAGACTTGGGTTTGGTGTATGTCATGAACTTTAGTGGCTGGCCTAAGGGTGTGAAAGTTCCACATTCATGATGGGAAGACACTAGAAGTTATCTTTCTAATGTTCTGTGGTTGAGAAATTTCTAGGCGTGCTACTAAATAGTTGAGCTCAGCAATCTGCATGCATGATCTCCAGTGTTTAATATATATACATACAGTATATAACAAATATAGTTTCAGCACTCAGTGCCAATTTAAAGCAGCTGGAATCATTGATTCAACAAAACATTAGTGAGCCTTTGAGTTGGGCAGAAATGTCATCTCAGAAATGTCAGAGCCTCGGTGATTGACCATCCACATGTGGCCAAATGGTACCAGTTCCCGATCAGCTGTCCAGTGGGTGGTTTCTAGCTACCCATCACATTTTAGACTATTATTCACTGGACACCTCCCTGTTACTATTAGAGAGTGTCTCACAAGTTGAGTTCTGCAAGGATTTTTTACAAATGAATTGCTTGCCCGACTGGCTATAGAAGACATAAGAGAAGACCATGGTAGAACAATGGTAGAGCCCAGATCAGACATGATATTATTACACCTGCCCCCGTTAACCATACACCAGAGAATCATGGAAGTAGCAGCAAAAGAACTAATATCCTTGGGGTAAATACCATGAGGTCCTGGACCTTTGTTTGCCTTCAGGGGTCAATTACAACCACAAGTGCAATTGCAGACCTATAATGTTCCTCGCAGTCAGTAAAGCTACTTGCAACTTCTGTTTAGTTGCACTCACCTGCCCCCATCTGCCTCCTGTTCCATATTGACCGCTCGTATCAAGGGGAACCCTGGAGCTATTGCGACCTCTGAACCAGGCAGAAGTTGCGGAATTCCCACAGCGGCCTGGGTCAATAGGCGCAGATACATTAAAAGCAATGGAAGCATTTGTCACTCTCACACCAAACACCGAACGTGTCACCAACTGAACTTAGATAACGTCAATGTCTCACATTTGATGTATTGATGTATTTGATTACCCATATCGAGGGGAACCCTGGAGCTATTGTGACCTCTGAACCAGGCAGAAATTCTGGGGTTCCCACACCTGGTCAATAGGCGCTGATACATTAAAAGCAATGTAAGCATTTGTCACTCTCACACCAGAAGTGTCACCAACTGGACTTAGATAACGTCAATGTCTCAGATTTGATGTATTGATGTATTTGATTACCCAAATCAAGGGGAACCCTGGAGCTATTGCGACCTCTGAACCAGGCAGAAATTCTGGGGTTCCCACACTGGGTCAATAGGCGCAGATACATTAAAAGCAATGGAAGCATTTGTCACTCTCACACCAGAAGTGTCACCAACTGGACTTAGATAACGTCAATGTCTCACATTTGATGTATTGGCCTCAGGAAAATGCTGCATTTTGGGTAAAAAAAACCACGGCACCTTTGGTTCGCCATTCTCTAGCTGGGAGCCCTGTGTGTCCATATAGGCTTGATGCATTTAATTACACGAGCATCTCAAATTCTCTCGCACAAACTGTTTTCTACGTATTCAGCCCAGATCCATTCTAAATCAAATCTGACATTTTAATAAATATTCCCTTTCTGCCCGGAGATGTTTTATTTATGAAGTCGTAGTGTTGAGTCCATTAATGCCACCGGACTTGTTTTTGTGCTAAATAAATATATTTTCATTGCAAGTCTAGTCTATTTCTCTGTTTTTTTATTCTCCTTCCCCTGCTGCCGTTGACTATCCGGTAATGGCTGCTTTTTATTAATGGAGATTGAGAACCTAGAGTTGAAATGGAAATCCGGAACAGCCTAGAATGAGGCTTTGTTTGCTTTCTATCTTCTTGGCCCTATTACTTAGACATTTTATTTGACTCCCTCGGCAAAATCAATAAACCCATCAGTTATTACTTTGAAGGGAAAAAAACAGACGTTTTTATTTTATTCTTTTTTTAGGCGTCGTTAGAGTGCGGAACTTTTTTTATTTGCTGCATCTGCTCCTGGTGAGTTTGAGTAGAATTAATGTTTATGGGTAGAGTTCTATGCGATTAGATCCAGCTCGGCGGAATGCTATAAGTATTCAGCAGTTCTACATTTCTTTTGATGTGTTTTTTCCCGAGTGGAACGACATTTACGCAGTTTCCGATGCCAGTAGTGTTTCCAGGTCCCATACGTTATCTGAGACGCAACGCTACGGTTTTATAGCGCATTAAATATTACAAATAGAGCGTCTGAAATGTCTGGAATGACTGTAAGCTGCATGCAAATAAGGTGGCCGTACATTGATAGAGCCGCTCGTTTGGGGAGGTCACTTAACGAGAGAATCTTTCCCCAATATGGTTTGTCCCATGGTCATCGGGTCAAGGACTGCATCAACGAGCAGATCTAGTCCTCTATATGGTGAGAAAATCAAACCTGCCTGATCAATATCTGCCCAATTTATGGACAGTTAATGGTCAGATAGGTCCATTGAAGGGCCCCATACGGAAGCCAATAAGCTGCCATCTCAGTTTGTAACCAGCTTTCATTAGCCCGTGTATGGCCACCTTACTCCAATGAAGTCTTTACGTCACTATTTCAGTACAATAAACACAAATGATCGTAATTGGGGCTATGCAGTTCGTGGGGTTGAGGACCGACTCGACGAGCAATATGACGAGAAAATCAAACCTGCCTGATCAATATCTGCCCAATTTATGGACAGATATTGGTCAGAGAGGTCCATTGAAGGGCCCCATACGTTTGCCAATTAGCTGCCATCTCAGTCTGTAACCAGCTTTTATTAGCCCGTGTATGGCCACCTTACTCCAATGAAGTCTTTACGGCACTATTTCAGTACAATAAGCACAAATGGATCGTAATTGTGGCTATGCAGTTCGTTGGGTTGAGGACCGACTCGACGAGCAATATGACGAGAAAATCAAACCCGCCTGATAAATATCTGGCCAATTTTTGGACAGATATTGGTCGGAGAGGTCCACTGAAGGGCCCCATACGGAAGCCAATAAGCTGCCATCTGAGTCTGTAACCAGCTTTTATTAGTCCGTGTATGGCCACCTTACGCCAATGAAGTCTTTACGGCACTATTTCAGTACAATAAGCACAAATGGATCATAATTGTGGCTATGCGGGTTGTTGGGTTGAGGACTGACTCAACGAGCAATATGATGTGAAAATCAAACCTGCCTGATCAATATCTGCCCAATTTTTGGACAGTTATTGGTCGGATAGGTCCATTGAAGGGTCCCATACGCAAGCCAATAAGCTGCCATCTGAGTCTGTAACCAGCTTTTATTAGCCCGTGTATGGCCACCTTACTCCAATGAAGTCTTTACGACACTATTTCAGTACAATAAGCACAAATGGATGGTAATTGTGGCTATGCAGGTTGTTGGGTTGAGGACTGACTCAATGAGCAAGATGATGAGAAAATCAAACCTGCCTGATCAATATCTGCCCAATTTTTGGACAGTTATTGGTCGGATAGGTCCATTGAAGGGCCCCATACGCAAGCCAATAACCAGCTTTTATTAGCCCGTGTATGGCCACCTTACTCCAATGAAGTCTTTACGGCACTATTTCAGTACAATAAGCCAAATGGATCATAATTGTGGCTATGCGGGTTGTTGGGTTGAGGACTGACTCAATGAACAATATGATGTGAAAATCAAACCTGCCTGATCAATATCTGCCCAATTTTTGGACAGTTATTGGTCGGATAGGTCCATTGAAGGGTCCCATACGGAAGCCAATAAGCTGCCATCTCAGTCTGTAACCAGCTTTTATTAGCCCGTGTATGGCCACCTTACTCCAATGAAGTCTTTACGGCACTATTTCAGTACAATAAACACAAATGGATCATAATTGTGGCTATGCAGTTCGTTGGGTTGAGGACCGACTCGACGAGCAATATGACGAGAAAATCAAACCCGCCTGATAAATATCTGGCCAATTTTTGGACAGATATTGGTCAGAGAGGTCCATTGAAGGACCCCATACGTTTGCCAATTAGCTGCCATCTCAGTCTGTAACCAGCTTTTATTAGCCCGTGTATGGCCACCTTACTCCAATGAAGTCTTTACGGCACTATTTCAGTACAATAAACACAAATGGATCATAATTGTGGCTATGCAGTTCGTTGGGTTGAGGACCGACTCGACGAGCAATATGACGAGAAAATCAAACCCGCCTGATAAATATCTGGCCAATTTTTGGACAGATATTGGTCAGAGAGGTCCATTGAAGGACCCCATACGTTTGCCAATTAGCTGCCATCTCAGTCTGTAACCAGCTTTTATTAGCCCGTGTATGGCCACCTTACTCCAATGAAGTCTTTACGGCACTATTTCAGTACAATAAGCACAAATGGATCATAATTGTGGCTATGCGGGTTGTTGGGTTGAGGACTGACTCAATGAGCAATATGATGTGAAAATCAAACCTGCCTGATCAATATCTGCCCAATTTTTGGACAGTTATTGGTCGGATAGGTCCATTGAAGGGTCCCATACGGAAGCCAATAATCTGCCATCTGAGTCTGTAACCAGCTTTTATTAGCCCGTGTATGGCCACCTTACTCCAATGAAGTCTTTACGACACTATTTCAGTACAATAAACACAAATGGATGGTAATTGTGGCAATGTGGGTCGTTGGATCGAGGACCAACTCAACGAGCAATATGACGAGAAAATCAAACTTGCCTGATCTATATCTGCCCAATTTTTGGACAGTTATTGGTCGGATAGGTCCATTGAAGGGCCCCATACGCAAGCCAATAACCAGCTTTTATTAGCCCGTGTATGGCCACCTTACTCCAATGAAGTCTTTATGGCACTATTTCAGTACAATAAGCACAAATGGATCGTAATTGTGGCTATGCAGGTCATTGGGTCAAGGACCGACACGATGAGCAATATGATGAGAAAATCAAACGTGCCTGATCAATATCTGGCCAATTTTACTTTTTTTTAAAAAAAAAATGATGTACTGCCCCTTTAAGAATGAACTCTCTATATATGCCCCCCTTTCCGCAATATATACAGATATGTGTGGGTGGAATTTCGGTACTTCGGCTCGCGTGTCAGCGGGAAGTGTCTGGGAGTCGCGGATCTACATTCATTTAATGAGGTCTCTTTTCTCAGCCGCGCCAGAGAAATATTCCGGTGACTCCAATTAATCCTTCCCCTTCGTACAAAGGAAACGAGAAACCTCTTTTGGGAAACCCGAGGGAATGGAAATCACAGAGCCAATGTTATTTATCTGCAGGGGAGAGAGGGAAATAGAATGTCGAAGCCGCGACCAGGGAAGGATTCAGATCCCATCGAGGGTTAATTCAGATTTAAAGGGATATTACCAGCTTAGGGTGTTTGTCATAACATTTCTACTTCATTTATATCCACTTCCAGTTATTTATTACATCCTACTATGGAGTTATCTCAATTAATCTGCTAATTACACTCCAATTCACAGACTGATTCCAATATGTTAGACAACCCCACCCCCCCAGTGTATTATATAGTGAATAAAAAACCATGGAACTCCGAAATGACTTCTAACATCCTTATATTTTACAACAGGGGGTACTTTATTTATTATAAAGATATAAATATAATATAATAGAAATGACATCACTAAGCTCCGATTATAACTGATGACTTCACTAAGCACCGTTTACAAGGATTTAATTTACAGTTTGGTCCCATAAGGAAATGACCCAGCTGTATGTTATATTGCTATATCTTCTTTATCTTATCCAGACATCCCTTCACAGACTTAAGGGCTCATTTATGAGCAGAAAAAAAAATATTCTCCATAGAGTCTGGAAAAATTTACACAAAATGTAAGATTACATAGATATAGAAATGAAGACAGTTAATCCCCAAGTAAATATAATAAGGATACATTTTATTCTTGAACCAACAAATGTATTTGTAGCTGTAATATTGGTGTGTAGGCGCCATCTCAGTGCCTTGTGCCTGAGTCTGAGCTTTCAGCCAGCGCTACCCATTAGACCTGCTTTCAGCTAACCTATTGTTTCTCCTACTCCCATGTAACTGGAGGAGTCCCAAGCCGGACTAGGATTTCTTACTATTGAGTGCTATTCTCATACCTACTGGGAGCTGCTATCTTGCTCCCTTCCCATTGTTCTGCGGATTGGCTGCTGGGGGTGAGGGGGGGAGGGATATCACTCCAACTTGCAGCGCAGCAGTAAAGTGTGCCTGAGTCTGAGCTTTCAGAAGGAGCCAGCGCTACACATTAGAACTGCTTTCAGCTAACCTATTGTTTCTCCTACTCCCATGTAACTGGAGGAGTCCCAAGCCGGACTTGGATTTCATACTATTGAGTGCTATTCTGATACCTACTGGGAGCTGCTATCTTGCTCCCTTCCCATTGTTCTGCTGATTGGCTGCTGGGGGGGGGGGGGGGGATATCACTCCAACTTGCAGCGCAGCAGTAAAGTGTGACTGAAGTTTATCAGAGCACAGGTCACATGACTGTGGCACCCTGGGAAATGAAGAATATAGCTAGCCCCATGGGAAAAACAGATTACAATGCAGGATTCTGCTGGAGAAGCTCTATTAACTGATGGGTTTGTAACAAACATGTTTTCCCATGACTCTGTTGCTTTAATGTCCTATTAGATCCTTATTACCCTTGCGCCCTACTGTTGCCTGCAACTGTTGCAGTTCATGTAACCTGTGCATGGCAGCTTCTCATTGTGACTCTTTCAAGGAGACCGTTCCCACCATTTGATGGGATATGAGACAAGGATTCTGAGATAATATGTCACATAAATCAATAGAACGGAAAACGGAAACCTATTTCAGTAATCTGTGTATCTATATAATATATCTCTGTATGTAAAGATATAGATAAGAAAGATAAGTAGATAAGAAACGGGCAGGGGGTTAAGGTCGTAACTGTGTAATGTTAAAAAAATACTTATATTTAATATGGCTCCTTACTAATTTGATTAAATGTCTTTTCATATTTTGAAGAGGAACCCAGGGCACCAGCATTAGTGGGACAAATTAATTAAATTCAGTTACATTCAGTTATATGGGCACAGAACCCCTCAGTGACTGCTAATATCCTTATCATTTACAGTAGGGGGTACATTACCCCTTATAATACATGAGTGATACTCAGAGTTCCCTGTATAACTCAGCCTGCAGCCTTGTGCCTTTATATGGGCACAGAACCCCTCAGTGACTGCTAATATCCTTATCATTTACAGTAGGGGGTACATTATCCCTTATAATACATGAGTGATACTCAGAGTTCCCTGTATAACTCCCTGCAGCCTTGTGCCTTTATATGGGCACAGAACCCCTCAGTGACTGCTAATATCCTTATCATTTACAGTAGGGGGTACATTATCCCTTATAATACATGAGTGATACTCAGAGTTCCCTGTATAACTCAGCCTGCAGCCTTGTGCCTTTATATGGGGGGCACAGAACCCCTCAGTGACTGCTAATATCCTTATCATTTACAGTAGGGGGTACATTATCCCTTATAATACATGAGTGATAGTCAGAGTTCCCTGTATAACTCAGCCTGCAGCCTTGTGCCTTTATATGGGCACAGAACCCCTCAGTGACTGCTAATATCCTTATCATTTACAGTAGGGGGTACATTATCCCTTATAATACATGAGTGATACTCAGAGTTCCCTGTATAACTCAGCCTGCAGCCTTGTGCCTTTATATGGGCACAGAACCCCTCAGTGACTGCTAATATCCTTATCATTTACAGTAGGGGGTACATTATCCCTTATAATACATGAGTGATACTCAGAGTTCCCTGTATAACTCAGCCTGCAGCCTTGTGCCTTTATATGGGCACAGAACCCCTCAGTGACTGCTAATATCCTTATCATTTACAGTAGGGGGTACATTATCCCTTATAATACATGATACTCAGAGTTCCCTGTATAACTCAGCCTGCAGCCTTGTGCCTTTATATGGTCAGAGAACCCCTCAGTGACTTCTAATATCCTTATCATTTACAGTAGGGGGCACATTATCCCTTATAATACATGAGTGATACTCAGAGTTCCCTGTATAACTCAGCCTGCAGCCTTGTGCCTTTATATGGGCACAGAACCCCTCAGTGACTGCTAATATCCTTATCATTTACAGTAGGGGGTACATTATCCCTTATAATACATGATACTCAGAGTTCCCTGTATAACTCAGCCTGCAGCCTTGTGCCTTTATATGGTCAGAGAACCCCTCAGTGACTTCTAATATCCTTATCATTTACAGTAGGGGGCACATTATCCCTTATAATACATGAGTGATACTCAGAGTTCCCTGTATAACTCAGCCTGCAGCCTTGTGCCTTTATATGGGCACAGAACCCCTCAGTGACTGCTAATATCCTTATCATTTACAGTAGGGGGTACATTATCCCTTATAATACATGAGTGATACTCAGAGTTCCCTGTATAACTCAGCCTGCAGCCTTGTGCCTTTATATGGGCACAGATTTAGAAAAAGAAACTTAATAAAAAAAAAATAATAAACAAAATTAAAAAACAAGACCATTGATGTTCCTATAATATCTATTTAACGCCCCATTGATTGAAACCATTGCACAGTTGTTGATCCAAGAATCCTTATGAATGTTCTACTGGATCCTCGTCAGCTTTGCCCCCTACTGCTGCGTGCGTAGTAAGGTTTTTCCTTTCCATTTCCGCTTCTTTAAGGACGTCATTCTCACAATTTGATGGCAATTCCGGGACAATATTTATTGTAAATCAATACAATGTAAAGCTATTTCTGTCACCCATTTATCTAGATAACACATCTCTGCATGTAAAGATGGGGAAGTAGATAAGATCCAGGCCGGGGGTGTCGATCTTCATTTTCTTCATTTCCCAGGGTGCCACAGCCATGTGACCTGTGTCCTGATAAACTTCACTCACACTTTACTGCTGCGCTGCAAGTTGGAGTGATATCCCCCCCCCTCACCCCCAGCAGCCGGTCAGCAGAACAATGGGAAGGGAGCAAGATAGCATAATGTGTAGCGCTGGCTGAAAGCTCAGACTCAGGCACACTTTACTGCTGCGCTGCAAGTTGGAGTGATATCCCCCCCCCCCAGCAGCCGATCAGCAGAACAATGGGAAGGGAGCAAGATAGCAGCTCCCAGTAGGTATCAGAATAGCACTCAATAGTAAGAAATCCAAGTCCGGCTTGGGACTCCTCCAGTTACATGGGAGTAGGAGAAACAATAGGTTAGCTGAAAGCAGTTCTAATGTGTAGCGCTGGCTCCTTCTGAAAGCTCAGACTCTGGCACACTTTACTGCTGCGCTGCAAGTTGGAGTGATATCCCCCCCTCCCCCCCCAGCAGCCGATCAGCAGAACAATGGGAAGGGAGCAAGATAGCAGCTCCCAGTAGGTATCAGAATAGCACTCAATAGTAAGAAATCCAAGTCCGGCTTGGGACTCCTCCAGTTACATGGGAGTAGGAGAAACAATAGGTTAGCTGAAAGCAGTTCTAATGTGTAGCGCTGGCTGAAAGCTCAGACTCAGGCACAATGCACTGAGATGGCGCCTACACACCAATATTACAGCTACAAATACATTTGTTGGTACAAGAATAAAAGGTTAAATGGCAGAGGGAATTATTTGCTGTGTAACAGTGTCATTTAACCCCATAAACATCATGACAGTGTCGCTTTAAGGTTTTTGACTCATGAGGCCAACAGGAATTATTCTGGATTCCCCTGCCTGCTGTTGGAGCAAAACTGTTCTGCTCATGGGGAGCTGATCCAAATATGATTTGAGCTGGCAAATTCCTTACAAGAATTGCTTTATTGGCATGACTGGCACTGAAACGTGTGCCGCATTTTTTAAACTAATCTGGATAAACTTTTGGCAGGTTTATTATGTTACAGTGTAATAATAGGAACAAGAAATTCATAAGTTCTTACCCCCCCAGGGTCAGGGCTCCCACATACAGAGCAGCTACTGCAGGAACACTGGATTTAAACACATACTGTTGGGATCAAGTACAGGTACCGTTTTATTATTACAGAGAAAAGGGGATCATTTAACCATTAAATAAACCCAATAGGGCTGTTCTGCCCCCAATAAGGGGTAATTATATCTTAGTTGGGATCAAGTACAGGTACTGTTTTATTATTACAGAGAAAAGGGAATCATTTAACCATTAAATAAACCCAATAGGGCTGTTCTGCCCCAATAAGGGGTAATTATATCTTAGTTGGGATCAAGTACAGGTACTGTTTTATTATTACAGAGAAAAGGGAATCATTTAACCATTAAATAAACCCAATAGGGCTGTTCTGCCCCCAATAAGGGGTAATTATATCTTAGTTGGGATCAAGTACAGGTACTGTTTTATTATTACAGAGAAAAGGGAATCATTTAACCATGAAATAAACCCAATAGGGCTGTTCTGCCCCAATAAGGGGTAATTATATCTTAGTTGGGATCAAGTACAGGTACTGTTTTATTATTACAGAGAAAAGGGAATCATTTAACCATGAAATAAACCCAATAGGGCTGTTCTGCCCCAATAAGGGGTAATTATATCTTAGTTGGGATCAAGTACAGGTACCGTTTTATTATTACAGAGAAAAGGGGATCATTTAACCATGAAATAAACCCAATAGGGCTGTTCTGCCCCCAATAAGGGGTAATTATATCTTAGTTGGGATCAAGTACAGGTACTGTTTTATTATTACAGAGAAAAGGGAATCATTTAACCATTAAATAAACCCAATAGGGCTGTTCTGCCCCAATAAGGGGTAATTATATCTTAGTTGGGATCAAGTACAGGTACTGTTTTATTATTACAGAGAAAAGGGAATCATTTAACCATGAAATAAACCCAATAGGGCTGTTCTGCCCCAATAAGGGGTAATTATATCTTAGTTGGGATCAAGTACAGGTACTGTTTTATTATTACAGAGAAAAGGGAATCATTTAACCATGAAATAAACCCAATAGGGCTGTTCTGCCCCCAATAAGGGGTAATTATATCTTAGTTGGGATCAAGTACAGGTACTGTTTTATTATTACAGAGAAAAGGAAATAATTTTTAAAAAATATGAATTATTTGATTAAAATTGAGTCTATGGGGTAATTTGGAACTTTCTGGATAATGGGTTTCCGGATAAGGGGAGAGTCATTAGTACCAAATGCTCTACCTGGAGTCTATTCATTTCCCCTTCTTCCGCCAAATATTGTTCTTTGATTGTTTTCTCTGTAAGTCGCTGAATTAGTAGAGAAGAAGATAAATACTGTCAGTGTATCTGAAGGCAGTGAGTATTATGGGGCAGTCAGGGCATCGGGAATCTCTCAATGTGGCCTCTACATGTCGTTTATCTACTTTCTTATCTACTTGTTCTTCAGTCACGGACTTATCTAAACTGGCAAAGGGCTGTTGGCTGGAAGTTGTGCAATGTACATATAGATTTTTTCCCCCTGGGTGTTCTTAGATTTTGGGCTAAAAGGCTAACTAAACTACTCTTTACAATATCTATTAAAGGAGACATATAGGATAAATAAAAATATCAATTATGAATAATATATGGTGCTGGTTTCACTTTGGGCTAAACATTAACCCTATCTGTAACAATGGCCTCTTTATTGGAGCTCCCTATAGATCCTCTCAGGTCCCTGTCTGGGTTTCAAATGAGGGGTGGGCGTGTCCTAACGGTCCCTGCCAGAAGCACAGTAGGAGGGGGAGAGCCAATCACAGCCCTGCACTCACACAAGCACAGACAGGCTTCAGTTCCCTATCAGGTCAGCCTAGCTGCTGATTGGTTCCTATCCTACAGTGCCGCCGCCCCCCCCTGGGAAAGGAGGCAGCAGGAAGCGGGACAGATGGGCGGGGCCAGTTGGGTTTTTGCAGAGCGTTTCAATAAATCAGCCGGAAATACTACTGTTTACAGCACATTCCTTCTATATTTGGATGAATTTACAATTTGCCCATTGACAAAAAAGTCACCAAGAAAAATGCCCATTGACCTTAATGCATTTGAAACGAGAACAAAACGTCGCCTATTGACCTCAATGCATTTTGTTAATTTTTTTGCAAATTTTTCAGCAGATTTTTTGGGCAGATTCGCTCATTACAGATCAATAGCTGTTTCTCTGATTAAAGCCAAACGTATCAGTAATTTAGCCCCCAGCTATTCTTCCCCCCCCCCCGCAGAGAATAAATGATTTTCCTAACGACAGAGAGACCCCGACGTATCTGTAGAATTACTCGCTGACATTTCATTCGTTGCATGGAGCCAGCGCTAGGGATAAACGGTCCCCCCCCCATACGTTTTGCGCTGGTCCCGCTGCTACGGGAGGTCATTCTCAATAAAAGAAGCATTAGATGAAATTCACCCTAAACCCAGCGGAACCTACGTGCCATTTACATTAATCTTTTCATAATGAGATATGGTTATTAGGGCCCAGGAGGTGCAGTGCATCGCAGTCGCATATTCCTGTCTCTCATCCATACCACGGCCTGGTTGCTAAGGTAAGTAAGACCCTAGCAACCAGATAACCACTGAAATTCCAAACTGGAGAGCTGCTGAACAAAAAGCTAAATAACTGAAAAACGACAAAAAAAAATATAAAAAATGAAGACCAGTTACAAATTGTCTCAGAATATCAACGTTTATATCATATTAACATAAAGTTAATTTCAAGGTGAAAAACCCCTTTAAACAGCTGACTGCAACAAATAAACTGTTAGCATAATGTAGAGAGTGTTATTCTGAGTGAATTTGCAATTGGTCTTTATTGTTTTTTATTTGCGTTTTTTTTTTTTTTTTTTAATTATTTAGCTTTTTGTTCAGCAGCTTTCCAGTTTGGAATTTCAGCGGCTATCTGGTTGCTAGGGTCCAATTTAACCTAGCAACCAGGCAGCGATTTGAAAGAGAAACTGGAATATCAACAGAGGAGGCAAACCGAAATGGGACAGATTCGCTCATCACTAATAGCAGCCAATCAGCATTTACTGGTCAACTTTTTAAAAGCAGGTGGGGCTAGGGGAGCCCCTCGGTGGGGGCTATGGGTGCGGGCACCTGCAGGGCCCCTGGGGCGGGGATTCGGCTTGGTATTCAGCCGAATGCATCGGGGTGCATTCGGGGGTTCGGCCGAACCCAATAAAATGGGTTTGGTGCATCTCTAAATAGGCCCATTGGGGGTGCCCATACACGGACACATAAGCTACCGAATTGGTCTTAAGGACCCATTTATTTCCACCTTTACTTGTAGGTGACTGTTCAAATTTAATTGCTGATTGGTTGCTATGGGAAACCTCACCGGTGATGTTTGTTTGTCTCTAATGTTAATAAATATCCCCCCTAGGTGTGCAATTTCTGCCAACGGCAATGAAAACAATCATATTGATGGGTTGGAATATGCGCTGCTGGATTCTAATCACCGCTAGCGTAGCTTATTATTGCGTTGCTTATTACTTGCCCTTTAAACCTCCCTGCTGGATGAAAAGCTTTGAAGCAGAAAACATCCTGTAAGTGAATACGGCAACTGAAAACACAATTGTTTCCTGAATGGGCCGCTGGAGTGACAGTCAAGTGGCCCCTTATTGTCACCGTGACCCGCGGATATCGGCGCTCATTCAATATGCTGGGGAGGAACGGCGCTGGGAGCCTGGAGAGGGGCTTCGTTCCGCTCAGTATTTGTATAAACATCAGGGATTCTGGGTATTCGGAAAAAAAATGATCGAGGAGAAATAAAACAACATGGCAACTCCTATATCTGGGATTGGGCAGAACCCCAATCGGCCGAATATTCACCCTACTTAAGGGGTGGTTCACCGTTACAATAACGTTAGTATGTTATAGAATGTACCTAGCAACTTTTCAATTGGTCTTCATTGTTTATTCTTTATAGTTTTTCAATTATTTGCCTTCTGTGTCTACATCTTTGCAGCTTTCAAATGGGGGTCACTGACCCCGGCAGCCAAACCCTATTGCTCTGTGAGGCTCCAGTTTTATTGTTATTGTTACTTTTTATTCCTTATCTTTCTATTTAGTCCCTCCCCTTTTCATATTCCTATCTCTCATCCATTCCACTGCCTGGTTGCTAAGGTAAGCAAGACCCTAGCAACCAGCTAGCTGCTGAAATTCCAAACGGGAGAGCCGCTGAACAAAAAGCTAAATAACTGAAAAACTACAAAAAAAATATAAAAATAAAGACCAATTACAAATTGTCTCAGAATATCAATGTTTATATCATAGTAAAAGTTAATTTCAAGGTGAAAACCCCCTTTAAATAGCCGACTGCAAGAAATAAACTGTTAGTATAAGATAGAGAGTGCTATTTTGAGTCAGTTTGCAATTGGTCTTCATTGTTTTTTATTTGTGTTTTTTTTAATTATTTAGCTTTTTGTTCAGCAGCTTTCCAGTTTGGAAGATCAGCAGCTCTCTGGTTGCTAGGGTCCAATTTAACCTAGCAACCAGGCAGTGATTTGAAAGAGAAACTGGAATATCAACAGAGGAGGCCATACATAGAGAGATAAGGAATAAAAAGTAACAATATTAATTAAATTGGAGCCTCACAGAGCAATAGTTTTTTGGCTGCCGGGGTCAGTGACCCCCATTTGAGATTTGGGAAAATTCAGAAGAAGGCAAATAATTCAAAAAGTATATATAAAAAAAAAATGAAATGAAGACCAATTGCAAAGTTGCTATGAATAGGCAATAGGCAAGTGATTGGCTGTTTGGTGGCCCAATTGGGACTACAGGAGGCTCTGCTTGGGGTAAAACTGTGTCTCTGGGCCAGAAATGTAAAAATGGCACCTACTTTGGGGCAACTGGGAGCAACATTAAAGGGGAAGGTAAGCAACATGTTGCCCCCGAGCCACTGGTTGGGGGTCACTGCTCTACTGTAACAGATGCCCACATCCTACTGTACAAGCAGCTCCTACACCACCTGGCGCCCCCTACTGGTGAAACTGCCAATACTCCTTCAGGTACAGGCTGGAGATTGATGAGGACTTTACCAGTCTCTACGGATAGTTATGGATTAACCAGAGCTGTATAGCAGGAATTCACACAGGGGGGAGTCTAGTAAGCCTTACTGTATGTATGTTTCTCTTACTGATAATATACCAGTTAAGCAAGTTGTGCCGGCTTTTAATATGTTATGTGTATGTCGCTTATCTTATATTAATAGTGTCAGATCAACAAACATACCTATTGGGCAAGGGATATTCTATAGAAATCTCCTGATACAGATATCGCTCATAGAAAGGTATTTCACCAATACACTACTATAAATGCTCGTGCTTTGCAAGGTGCCTGGTATAGGGAACGTGGGTGCAAGGGGGCCCTGGAATGAGCCCCCCAGGGAGCAATATAGTGTAGGATAAGGTAGATACAGTATAAGGTAGAAATAAACTCCCCACTGACAGTGGTGTTATCTGGTTATCTAGTAATCCCTTCGGATTGGGCATCAAAATGACCAAATGGATCACTGCTATCGGGGCCATTTTGCTTTTTAATCTACCCGTTAGAAAGTTGTCTTGTGTATGGCCACCAAAGTCTAAATACATTTTTATCTCAATTTTACTACAAAATCATGTATCCACCACCAGTTAAGTGTTCTATAGCGGCCTGTGTATTGGTCCCTCCCAATGGCCTATCTGGTAGGGCAGCTGAGAAAAGGACCACACTGGTACATTAATGCATTGGATTCAGTTCAGTATTTGGCCAAATCTTTCACAAAGGATTTGGGATTCGGCCAAATCCGAAATATATACAGCTATGGGACCTGTTATCCAGAATGCTCGGAACCTGGGGTTTTCCGAAATTCTGCAATTTGGATCTCCATAACTTAAGTAATAATTAAAATATTGAATAAACCCAATAGGGCTGTTCTGCCCCAATAAGGGGTAATTATATCTTAGTTGGGATCAAGTACAGGTACTGTTTTATTATTACAGAGAAAAGGGAATCATTTAACCATGAAATAAACCCAATAGGGCTGTTCTGCCCCAATAAGGGGTAATTATATCTTAGTTGGGATCAAGTACAGGTACTGTTTTATTATTACAGAGAAAAGGGAATCATTTAACCATGAAATAAACCCAATAGGGCTGTTCTGCCCCAATAAGGGGTAATTATATCTTAGTTGGGATCAAGTACAGGTACTGTTTTATTATTACAGAGAAAAGGGAATCATTTAACCATTAAATAAACCCAATAGGGCTGTTCTGCCCCAATAAGGGGTAATTATATCTTAGTTGGGATCAAGTACAGGTACTGTTTTATTATTACAGAGAAAAGGGAATCATTTAACCATGAAATAAACCCAATAGGGCTGTTCTGCCCCCAATAAGGGGTAATTATATCTTAGTTGGGATCAAGTACAGGTACTGTTTTATTATTACAGAGAAAAGGGAATCATTTAACCTTGAAATAAACCCAATAGGGCTGTTCTGCCCCCAATAAGGGGTAATTATATCTTAGTTGGGAGATGGACTGTAATTTGGAACTTTCTGGATAACGGGTCCTATACCTGTACTTACATTTTTATATAAAAGTTCCCAATGGAAAGCATCCTTCTAGTGACCTCCCCATCAGAAAATGGACCCTTCTCCTTTGGAACCCTACTGTAGGTTAACTTGTCCTTTATTGAGTTACCGGAAACAGTAAATTAGTTTCTGCCTTGTTTAAACTACCGGAGACCATACATTTCCATTATGTAATGAGCCCCGTATGAGAATGATTCAGCGGCTCTTGCCCGCGCGTCTCTACACCCCGCAATATTTAACAGATTATTCCGTGAGCTGGGAAAGTAGAAATCATGGGCAGAACTAACATAAATAAATGGCCGGATTGAATAGGGACACATGAACAGCAGCTTAACAGCACGATTCATAGGGTTGTAGGAAAATCTCTGTTTGGCTCAGGTGGTCGAGTTACAAAACCTATTTAATAAGGGCGCATCACTTCACAGCTTGATAAATAGGCCCCGCTTGTTTTTGACGCCATTCAAACCGATTAGAAAAAGTTCCAAAGTCACATAAATGCCCATTCTGCGTGGCACTGGCACAATGGCTTCTCTAAGGGTCTGACTCACCGCGAAAAGCTAATTAAACGCACTCATTCATAGAGACGAGGGGAGCGTTGGGCGCTCGCCAGCCTCACACTAACGGCATTCCCATCGGGAGGCGTCCTACTCGGGATTAGGGAACGTGACGAGGGTTTGGCAGGAACTTCACTTCAATAACAATTATTAAATAGAATTTATTATAACAAGTCCAAGTATATTGGTAGCACTAGGTAGGTACCTAATATATAGGGACAGAGACAGGGGAAAGTGTTGGAAGGGTTACTGCCTGCCCTGCTCTCATTTCCCTACAGAAATAGGGGTTGGTAGCACTAGGTAGGTACCTAATATATAGGGGCAGAGACAGGGGAAAGTGTTGGAAGGGTTACTGCCTGCCCTGCTCTCATTTCCCTACAGAAATAGGGGTTGGTAGCACTAGGTAGGTACCTAATATATAGGGACAGAGACAGGGGAAAGTGTTGGAAGGGTTACTGCCTGCCCTGCTCTCATTTCCCTACAGAAATAGGGGTTGGTAGCACTAGGTAGGTACCTAATATATAGGGACAGAGACAGGGGAAAGTGTTGGAAGGGTTACTGCCTGCCCTGCTCTCATTTCCCTACAGAAATAGGGGTTGGTAGCACTAGGTAGGTACCTAATATATAGGGACAGAGACAG
The DNA here is from genome assembly GCF_000004195.4 of Xenopus tropicalis. Taxonomy (NCBI): domain Eukaryota; kingdom Metazoa; phylum Chordata; class Amphibia; order Anura; family Pipidae; genus Xenopus; species Xenopus tropicalis. The sequence continues at coordinate 8,810,581 of NC_030682.2, read as the reverse complement.
GGGAAAGTGTTGGAAGGGTTACTGCCTGCCCTGCTCTCATTTCCCTACAGAAATAGGGGTTGGTAGCACTAGGTAGGTACCTAATATATAGGGACAGAGACAGGGGAAAGTGTTGGAAGGGTTACTGCCTGCCCTGCTCTCATTTCCCTACAGAAATAGGGGTTGGTAGCACTAGGTAGGTACCTAATATATAGGGGCAGAGACAGGGGAAAGTGTTGGAAGGGTTACTGCCTGCCCTGCTCTCATTTCCCTACAGAAATAGGGGTTGGTAGCACTAGGTAGGTACCTAATATATAGGGACAGAGACAGGGGAAAGTGTTGGAAGGGTTGCTGCCTGCTCTGCTCTCATTTCCCTACAGAAATAGGGGTTGGTAGCACTAGGTAGGTACCTAATATATAGGGGCAGAGACAGGGGAAAGTGTTGGAAGGGTTACTGCCTGCCCTGCTCTCATTTCCCTACAGAAATAGGGGTTGGTAGCACTAGGTAGGTACCTAATATATAGGGGCAGAGACAGGGGAAAGTGTTGGAAGGGTTACTGCCTGCCCTGCTCTCATTTCCCTACAGAAATAGGGGTTGGTAGCACTAGGTAGGTACCTAATATATAGGGACAGAGACAGGGGAAAGTGTTGGAAGGGTTACTGCCTGCTCTGCTCTCATTTCCCTACAGAAATAGGGGTTGGTAGCACTAGGTAGGTACCTAATATATAGGGGCAGAGACAGGGGAAAGTGTTGGAAGGGTTACTGCCTGCCCTGCTCTCATTTCCCTACAGAAATAGGGGAAAAAGTTAAATATATTCATTTTTAGATTAATTTTGCCCCATATATCTTACTTTACCAGCAGTTCTAGCAGATATTTTGCAATGTCGTTACTGAGGTCAAAAAGCAACTTCAAGTTCAACCAATTACACAACCAATTACACAACATAAGAGAACAACAAGAGAAACGCCACACACCCTAGGAGGCCTGTATAATCTATGGGAGCCATTATACCAATCACACCCAGTGTGGGAAGGGAGCGTTCTTATCAATGCTGAACACTCTGGATCATTCCGTCACATGTACCGTAATTCTGTGAATTCTTTCGACATACAGTGTGGGGCTTGGTGTGTTTTTTTCTTATACGTAAATGATTTTTCTAAAGAAGTGATTCGGCCCCTGGAAGTGTAGGAACCTGTCAACAATATGTAAGCGCCATCTTTTTTTCTTTGTGAGCTCAATACTGTACAGACATTGTGTTATACTATTATTATTTGTGCAACCTGTGCTCTTCTGTTCAGTTAATAGAGCTTCTCCAGCAGAATCCTGCATTGTAATCTGTTTTTCCCATGGGGCTAGCCATATTCTTCATTTCCCAGGGTGCCACAGCCATGTGACCTGTGCTCTGATAAACTTCACTCACACGTTACTGCTGCGCTGCAAGTTGGAGTGATATCCCTCCCCCTCCCCCCCAGCAGCCGATCAGCAGAACAATGGGAAGGGAGCAAGATAGCAGCTCCCAGTAGGTATCAGAATAGCACTCAATAGTAAGAAATCCAAGTCCGACTTGGGACTCCTCCAGTTACATGGGAGTAGGAGAAACAATAGGTTAGCTGAAAGCAGTTCTAATGGGTAGCGCTGGCTGAAAGCTCAGACTCAGGCACACTTTACTGCTGCGCTGCAAGTTGGAGTGATATCCCCCCCCCCCAGCAGCCGATCAGCAGAGCAATGGGAAGGGAGCAAGATAGCAGCTCCCAGTAGGTATCAGAATAGCACTCAATAGTAAGAAATCCAAGTCCGGCTTGGGACTCCTCCAGTTACATGGGAGTAGGAGAAACAATAGGTTAGCTGAAAGCAGGTCTAATGTGTAGCGCTGGCTGAAAGCTCAGACTCAGGCACAATGCACTGAGATGGCGCCTACACACCAATATTACAGCTACAAATACATTTGTTGGTTGAAGAATAAAAGGTTAAATGGCAGAGGGAATTATTTGCTGTGTAGCAGTGTCATTTAGAAATAAGACAGTATTCCTTTAAATACGGGGGGGGGGGGAAGCTGATGTTTTTCTATGGCTGAGGACACATTGGGGTGCTACAGTGAAAGGACATTGGGGCACTATGACCCGGATTACTATATAAATTATGTCACTGCAATATTTGCCCACCATTTAAAATAACACACGACCTGGAGATGATCCCACTATTCCCCCCCCGGCCATTGGGGACAAAGGGTAAATACAACACGGGACATGTATTTTTAATGTTCCCGTCAGGTTCTGTATGTTTGTAGCACAAGGCAGAAAGATAACAACTTCTAAGCATAAATAATGAATGTGCCTTCTACCAAGAGCAAGATTTAAAAAGGTTAAATAAGGTTTTGCTACGAGATTCCTGATACATTACTAAGGATTCAGTAAATACTCCGCAATATGGGGCCAGGAAAGGGTTATTAAAAGCAGAGCTGCATGCTCACTGCTCCAATTAAAATCAATCAGGCAGCACAGTAGTCTGAGCTTTCAGAAGGAGCCGGCGCTACACATTAGAACTGCTTTCAGCTAACCTATTGTTTCTCCTACTCCCATGTAACTGGAGGAGTCCCAAGCCGGACTTGGATTTCTTACTATTGAGTGCTATTCTGATACCTACTGGGAGCTGCTATCTTGCCCCCTTCCCATTGTTCTGCTGATCGGCTGCTGGGGGGGGGGGATATCACTCCAACTTGCAGCGCAGCAGTAAAGTGTGCCTGAGTCTGAGCTTTCAGCCAGCGCTACACATTAGAACTGCTTTCAGCTAACCTATTGTTTCTCCTACTCCCATGTAACTGGAGGAGTCCCAAGCCGGACTTGGATTTCTTACTATTGAGTGCTATTCTGATACCTACTGGGAGCTGCTATCTTGCTCCCTTCCCATTGTTCTGCTGATCGGCTGCTGGGGGGGAGGGGGGGGGATGTCACTCCAACTTGCAGCGCAGCAGTAAAGTGTGCCTGAGTCTGAGCTTTCAGAAGGAGCCAGCCCTACACATTAGATATCGCCCACCCGTAGGTGGGGGATATCGGGAGATGATCCGCTCGCTTGGCGACCTCCACACGTATGGCCAGCTTAAGGCACATTCCCTGTATCAGCTGACTGATATCGACCAATAGACTGGCGCGTCTGTTTTCGTGCTTTGTGTTCCCAAATAGTAAAAATACAAGATTGGTTCTCGGACCCCCCCCAATGATGCCATTGCCGGTTACACGTTGGAATGTGTGTTGCCCTTTTAACTCCCACTCGGCAGTCTCCCCGCGCTCTCGCTCTGCCACTTACTGTCATCTCCAAGTGCAGCAATAAGCCCCGCGCACGTCACACTCTGTTTTACACCAGTCGCTGTCGTGTTATCTTGGTTATTTTTACCGTACAAGGCCCATGAAGATGAATTAGAGGCAATCATAATACCGGCGGGCAGGGGGTTCCGTTGCTAGGGAAAACTCAGCGAGGCATTTATGCCTTTTATAAACTCGTACAGACGCGCATTCTTGGTAAATGGAGTGCAAATATAAAGAATGTTGTTTACAAAGCGGATTATTATTATTATGGATCGGATTGTTGCCCTCCGAGAGCTCCAACGTTAAAGGGGAACTGTCACCGTAAGAAACAATTCCATATTCTTTTATAATGTGTTTGTCAAGGAACATAAACTTTATTTACACAGAATAAATCATTTCAATCATGTTCCCTTCAGCCTTGGAATTCACAGTCACAGCAGGCAGGGAGGCGCCATTTTGTTTTATTAAAGTTTTATATCACGGCAAAATGGGGGGCCCGATGCTCCGGCCCACAGGATACACAATTAGATGGTGAGGAGGGAGGGGGAATAAGAGGAGGGCAGTGATACCGAGGAAGTGCCGAATGGAACCGCCTCTATGACTAAGGCAGAGGGGCGGGGCAGGCAATATGTGATTGACAGCTGGGATTTTTAAATGCCTTTATAATGGGTATGAATGTGTTAATAAAAAAAAGCAATTTGGGGTTCATGGATTTTTATTATTCAACTTTTTGTGTCTGGGTGACAGTTCCCCTTTAAACACTAGCGGTGACTGAATCTTTCCCGTTTTGCCGTAAAATTGGCGAAACTACTGAAAATTCACGAAGTGCGGCTACTGCACGAGGTTTTGATTACTCAAATTTTTTGGCGCCCGTGATTTTTTATTAGTGCAACTTTTTTTGGGGGGGGGGGGTCTGCAGCCAGGGGCAGTACTGTATCTATGAGGGGAAGGTGGGGGCAAGACAGAGGCGCCATTCTAATACATACGTTAGGGAGAGCACACGTTACGCCTCAGTCAGGCAGCCAATGGTATAACTACTCTGCGCTGGGCCCCCCTGCAAAACAATCTTCAGAGGGGCGTGGCACAGAGCAGCAAAGTCACCCAACCCCTTTACCCTGACACAGAATCCTCACGCCCACTGGCCTGTAAATCCCCGCCCACTCTCCTACCTTGGAGCCAGCATGGAACGTATCATCATGGGGCCTATTCGGACAATTCAGCAGCTTATCTGCCCATCTATAGGGTGCTCCGACGGGCCTCCCCGGCCGATACTTGGCCAAAAACCGTCCAGAAGTTTATTAAGCAGGTTTGATTTTCCAGTTAGATCAAAGCTTGTTGATGTGGTCCCCACCCAATGGCCTGTATCCAGGGCTGCCATCAGGGGGGCACACGGGGGAGAGTCGCTGAAGGACTCGCACTGGCCACCAATGCTCCCCCCTGGCCACCAATGCTACCCCCTGGCCACCAATGCTTCCCCCTGGCCACCAATGCTCCCCCCTGGCCACCAATGCTACCCCCTGGCCACCAATGCTACCCCCTGGCCACCAATGCTCCCCCCTGGCCACCAATGCTACCCCCTGGCCACCAATACTACCCCCTGGCCACCAATGCTCCCCCCTGGCCACCAATGCCACCCCTGGCCATCAATGCTACCCCTGGCCACCAGTACTTTTAGGGGGCCCTGACCACCAATTCTTTTAGGGGGCCCTGGCCACCAGTACTTTTAAGGGGCCCTGGCCACCAATTATTTTAGAGGGCCCTGGCCACCAGTACTTTTAAGGGGCCCTGACCACCAATTATTTTAGAGGGCCCTGGCCACCAATGTTTTTAAGGGGCCCTGGCCACCAGTACTTTTAAGGGGCCCTGGCCACCAATTATTTTAGAGGACCCTGGCCACCAGTACTTTTAAGGGGCCCTGACCACCAATACTTTTAGGGAGCCCTGGCCACCGGTACTTTTAGAGGGCCCTGGCCATGTCTGTGTGCCCTTTGTTCTAATGGAGGGGGGAGGGGCCAGGGGTGAGGGGGGGGCCCAGAAAATTTTGTTGTGAGGGGCCCCGTGATTTCTGATGGCGCCCTGCCTGTATCCCCACTGCTGTGACCGTTAGGTGTGCGTACTGGGGAAAGATCCGGATTTATAATGTATGGGCGGCTTTAGGCGGTGGGTGGTTGGAAGGTTGGGGCACATCTACATGCCTATTTTCCACCTGCCCCCCTTAAATACAGAATGAACTCAGGCAACATTGTGTTCATGGGGGCAGTTACTGCTCTGTATCTGGAAGGCAATGTATAAAGTGCAAAGAATTAGTAACTGCGCCCATTTTGCCCCCTTTTGCACCTCCCTTCCTGACAGTAAATGACCCCCTTACCCCCTATGCTTATTATATCTAATGGAAACTAAACTAGAGATAAACATTATCTGCCCCGGCAGCCGCCATTTCTCTTCATGTTGAACCATTATCCCATCACACATTTAGGAAGAACAAACACATCTCCCCGAGCGATTGGCTAACGTTTCCTCGAAGCCTCCGCTGCGGTTTTTGTTATCTCCGCTGGCGAATGGCGGAATAAGATTTATCAGGGCGCGGCACATGTATGAGAGGGGTGGGCTTGGGGAGAGGGGAAAGTATTTCTCTCTCCACCCTACAGACGCGTTTCAATTGGTCTTCATTTCTTTATTATTTTTGTTTTTTTTAAATATTTATCTTTTTGTTCAGCAGAATTTCCACAGCTATCTGGTTGCTAAGGTCTTACCCTGGCAACCAGGCTGTGATTTGAAAGAGAGACAGGAATAGGAATAGAGGAGGGCCCAAATACTGTAGAAAGGTATACAAATAAAATGTAACAATAACTAGTGATGAGCATGGATTCGCAGCGAATTTCCGCATTTCGCCATTGATTTGCAAAACTTCAGTGAAAATTCGCCGCAGAAAGATTAGTCGCGCGGAAGTGTTTTTGTTGTGCGTCAAATTGGGCACAGTTGCGGCAATTCGGGTGCCGTTGTGTCAAAAAAGGGTGCAACCACGTTAAAAAAGCGCGGGCGACAAAATATAGACACGGGCAACAAAATAGACGCGGCCGCCAAAAAAAAAAATTACGCGACAAATGCATTTTGTAAATTTTTTCGTTGTTTCGCAAATTGTCTTGCAATTTTGCAAATTTTATGGCAAAGCAAAACGGGACAGATTCAGCGGAATTTTCAGCGTTTCGCAATTTTTTTTAACCGTTTCACAAATTTTCTGAGATAGTTTTCAATTGGTCTTTATTTTTTATTTTTAAATATTTATCTTTTTGTTCAGCAGCTCTCCGGTTTAGAATTTCCACAGCTATCTGGTTGCTAAGGTCTTACCCTGGCAACCAGGCTGTGATTTGAAAGAGAGACAGGAATAGGAATAGAGGAGGGCCCAAATACTGTAGAAAGGTATACAAATAAAACGTAACAATAACTAGTGATGAGCGAATTTTTTCGCCAGGCATGGATTCGCAGCGAATTTCCGCATTTCGCCGTTGGTGAAAAATGAAAATTCGCCGCAGAAAGATTCGTCGCTCGGAAGTGTTTTTGTTGCACGTCAAATTGGGTGCAGTTGCAGCAATTCAGGTGCCGTTGTGTCAAAAAAGGGCGCGGCCACGTAAAAAAAGCGCGGGCGACAAAATATAGACATGGGCAACAAAATAGACGCGGTCGCCAAAAAACAAAATTACGCGACAAATGCATTTCGTAAATTTTTCGCTGTTTCGCTAATTTTCTTGCCGTTTCACAAATTTTATGGCAAAGCGAAACGGGACAGATTCGCTCATCCCAAGTCACAATCAAAATCACATGCGCGGAATTTTCAGCGTTTCGCAATTTTTTTTAACCGTTTCACAAATTTTCTGAGATCGTTTTCAATTGGTCTTTATTTTTCAATATTTAGCTTTTTGTTCAGCAGCTCTCTGGTTTAGAATTTTCACAGCTATCTGGTTGCTAGGGTCTTATTTACCCTGGCAACCAGGCAGTGATTTGAAAGAGAGACAGGAATAGGAATAGAGGAGGTATAGAAAATAGAAAGGTATACAGATAAAACGTAACAATAACAATAAAACTGGAGCCTTGCAGAACAAGAGGTTTTTTTTGGCTGCCGGGGTCAGTGACCCCCATTTGAAAGTTTGAAAGAGTCAGAAATCATTGAAAAACTATAAATATAAAGATGCTAAGAATAGACCATTCTATAACATACTAGAAACTAACCTTAAGGTGAACTTCCCCTTTAAATATACATTAGCCGTTATTGTAGGGAGCATCAATCAGTTGATGTAGCGGATCCGCTGTGTGTAACAATGAGCTGATGATCCATCCCGGCGCTGAAGATTGATGGGTAAATGGAATGTCTATGAGTAGCCGCTGATGGGTAATGTATTGTGTCGCTATTGTAAACACGATGATTGGTGCCATTAACCCGTATAAGAGCCCGTTCCTAGTGTGGGGAAACGCCATTGTTCTACATGGAGGTGTAATGATAACACAGAGCTGTATTTTACTGCCAAAGTGTTGTACATCTCCCCTTACATGGTGAGTTCCCATTGGGTGGAGTCTACATCATAGTTACATAGTTACATAGGGTTGAAAAAAGACCAGAGTCCATCAAGTTCAACCCATCCAAGTAAACCCAGCACCCACACCTACCAATCTATACACTCACATACATAAACTATATATACAACCACTAATACTAATGTCATACAGTAACAATAAGGGTGAAGACACACTGGGCTACTTAGTAGCAGCTACTTTTTCATGGTTACTAAACTCCAGAAAATACCCTGCCATAGGCAATACTGAGAATTGCCTCTGCTAAAACACACAACTTAAGTGACCAAGGCAGTTATTTGCCCTTTTAGACATAACCAACACCATAAAAAGACCCCCATCCTTAAGGGGGGGGGGGGGGTGAGCTTAAAAAAAGCTAGAAAGTATGGGTATAGAATATGGGTTTAGACCTTCTTGAAGAACATAAAATGGAAGGTGACGTGTTGCAACACAAAACTTTTAGTTGTGCTCAGAAAACCAATGGAATGCTTGCTAACAAACCCTATGGCAGTGAATGGGCCAATAGCCATGTTGGCTACTCAGTACCACCCTATTCTGATGGGCAAGCAAAAACACATAAACATCATTCTGAACTTCTACATGTTGGGACCGGTAGCCATGTAGGTAACAAGAGAACAATACCAACTGCTTCCTACTCCAACCATGACTTGCCCTTTGTATGACAAAAAAACATGCTCCTTTATCCCAACTAAGATATAATTACCCCTTATTGGGGGCAGAACAGCCCTATTGGGTTTATTTAATGGTTAAATAATTCCCTTTTCTCTGTAATAATAAAACAGTACCTGTACTTGATCCCAACTAAGATATAATTACCCCTTATTGGGGCAGAACAGCCCTATTGGGTTTATTTAATGGTTAAATGATTCCCTTTTCTCTGTAATAATAAAACAGTACCTGTACTTGATCCCAACTAAGATATAATTACCCTTATTGGGGGCAGAACAGCCCTATTGGGTTTATTTAATGGTTAAATGATTCCCTTTTCTCTGTAATAATAAAACAGTACCTGTACTTGATCCCAACTAAGATATAATTACCCCTTATTGGGGCAGAACAGCCCTATTGGGTTTATTTCATGGTTAAATGATTCCCTTTTCTCTGTAATAATAAAACAGTACCTGTACTTGATCCCAACTAAGATATAATTACCCCTTATTGGGGGCAGAACAGCCCTATTGGGTTTATTTCATGGTTAAATGATTCCCTTTTCTCTGTAATAATAAAACAGTACCTGTACTTGATCCCAACTAAGATATAATTACCCCTTATTGGGGCAGAACAGTCCTATTGGGTTTATTTAATGGTTAAATGATTCCCTTTTCTCTGTAATAATAAAACAGTACCTGTACTTGATCCCAACTAAGATATAATTACCCCTTATTGGGGCAGAACAGCCCTATTGGGTTTATTTAATGGTTAAATGATTCCCTTTTCTCTGTAATAATAAAACAGTACCTGTACTTGATCCCAACTAAGATATAATTACCCCTTATTGGGGCAGAACAGCCCTATTGGGTTTATTTCATGGTTAAATGATTCCCTTTTCTCTGTAATAATAAAACAGTACCTGTACTTGATCCCAACTAAGATATAATTACCCCTTATTGGGGCAGAACAGCCCTATTGGGTTTATTTAATGGTTAAATGATTCCCTTTTCTCTGTAATAATAAAACAGTACCTGTACTTGATCCCAACTAAGATATAATTACCCCTTATTGGGGGCAGAACAGCCCTATTGGGTTTATTTAATGGTTAAATGATTCCCTTTTCTCTGTAATAATAAAACAGTACCTGTACTTGATCCCAACTAAGATATAATTACCCCTTATTGGAGCCAAAATAGGGGGTATAAAGAAGAAGAGAGAACATGCACAATGGCCCCTAATAGGAGAAGAAGGTTAGAAGGCCCCTCTGACTAAGAACAGAAGTTATAAAAGAGCACAAGGAGCAAAAGTTCACTGTAGCGCACTGACACTGGATAAGAATGGTTCAGACCTGCTTTATTATAATTTTTTATTATTTAGAATTTTCGTAATTTATATAGGATTGGACTTTATATGATAAAGGGCCCAGTGAGGCCAAAACGTTGCCTTGTTTGTGTTTACACTTGGAGCCAACAAAGCCCTTTTGAAGCACTTTGGCTCTTTGGATATCCTACATGGCCCATGGCGGGTTGGGTGTATCCACTGGTCATGATAACATGGTGAGTTCCCATTGGGTGGAGTCTACGTCATACAATAACAATAAGGGTGAAGACACACTTGGCTACTTAGTAGCAGCTACTTGCAAATCAGCCTACGAGGGGTTAAACCGTCCCTTTTTTTTGGGGACAGGGCTTTAAACCGTGACTGTCAATCATGTTTTAGTCCCTCGTGTGGGGAATGGACCTCGGGATTTCTGTGTCGGCCAATCGTGTCTAATCTCTTCTCAGATCGGGGAATTGGCCGTGATGGTGACATTTACGGTAACGAAGCGTTTAATAAAGTGTTAAAGGAGACACTTAGACAGCGAATCATTTGGAGAAAGCGGTTTCCCTTGATATTCAACAATATGAACAGAAACTGCATTAATGGGATTTTCAGTGCAATTATTTCCCTCGTTTCCTTTTTTATTTAATTTAACAGCCGGTTCTTGGCTCTGTCTCAGCATCAAAGTGGCCCCTCTAGTTATAGTGCCGGCTCCCTCCCAACCCCACGGGCCCTTTCTCTTTCTCTCTGGTTCAGAAGCCGAAAGCCATAAGTTGGATGGCTGTTATTGTGCCTTTGATTGATTAAAGGGTAAGTAGACAAAGTAGGGTTTTTGCGCGCACAGTTGGCGGTTACAGCAGGGCATCATTGGATAGGGCCTGAGACGCTGAATGGGAAGAGACGCTTTGTATAGTTCAATTACAAGGGAACTAAAGCTCGAGACAGAAATGCTGCACGTTAAAGCGATACTGACGGCAAAAAAAACTACTTTTCAAAATCTGAAAGTACGTAAAAAGTTCCCTATAGGTCATGGCGATCATTTTTCGCTGATAGGGCTACTTTAGTAAGTAATTGTTACTAAATCTGACTGTTTCTCTGACCTGACTGTCCCTTCCCAACCCGACTGTCCCTTCCCAACCCGACTGTCCCTTCCCAACCCGACTGTCCCTTCCCAACCCGACTGTCCCTTCCCAACCCGATTGTCCCTTCCCAACCCGACTATCCCTTCCCAACCCGACTGTCCCTTCCCAACCTGACTGTCCCTTCCCAACCCGATTGTCCCTTCCCAACCCGACTGTCCCTTCCCAACCCGATTGTCCCTTCCCAACCCGACTATCCCTTCCCAACCCGACTGTCCCTTCCCAACCTGACTGTCCCTTCCCAACCCGATTGTCCCTTCCCAACCCGACTATCCCTTCCCAACCCGACTGTCCCTTCCCAACCCGATTGTCCCTTCCCAACCCGACTATCCCTTCCCAACCCGACTGTCCCTTCCCAACCCTACTGTCCCTTCCCAACCTGACTGTCCCTTCCCAATCCGACTGTCCCTTCCCAACTCAACTGTCCCTTCCCAACCCAACTGTCCCTTCCCAACCCGACTGTCCCTTCCCAACCCTACTGTCCCTTCCCAACCCGACTGTCCCTTCCCAACCCGACTGTCCCTTCCCAACCCGACTGTCCCTTCCCAACCCGATTGTCCCTTTCCAACGCAACTGTCCCTTCCCAACCTGACTGTCCCTTTCCAACCTGACTGTCCCTTCCCAACCCAACTGTCCCTTCCCAACCTGACTGTCCCTTTCCAACCCGACTGTCCCTTCCCAACCCGACTGTCCCTTCTCAACCTTTCAGAGCTGCACAAATATGGCCGCCCCCTCATGGAAAAACATGGGGAATGCAAGGACAAAGTTATATATATTTAAAAAACAGTTTCATTTCAGGTGTCAGTATCTCTTTGAGTTTTGGGTTTCTTTACCAACCCCCACAGCCCTTTAGCGGGGAAGATTTGTGCCCCTGAAATTGCCCTACTGGCCTTAAGACTGCCTCCCCAATGTTCTGAAGCCCCTAAGCAGCCTAGTTGGAAACCCTAAGCAGCCCAGACTCAGCCCAGACTCACCCCAATAACCCTGATTTTCTACCCTACCCAAAGCATCGGTTGCACAAATACTTAATCCAGGCTCAGACTGGGCTGCCAGGGCACCAGAGGATCATTAGATGCTCCAGCCGATGTCAATTCCCATCAACCCTTTTTATTTCCACCATAAACATGTATAACACCTATTATGTCTCCATCTTATTTTGCGACTCATTCTGCATTGGTTGCACTTATACATACAAAAGCCTTACACATCTGCTCTTGGAACCATTCCGGCTAAGGGCAATCAGTTCTTGCACATCCGTGTTTGGATAATTAACACAGTGACTTCTCATTTAGGTCCATAAAACGGCATTTTCCCGTTGAACAGACCCTGGATCAGAATCAGAACCCATTCTACCTATTCAATCGCCCGCACTTCCCTGGCAACTTGACTTCATCTACTTTCAAGGGCAAATTGACATCTTGTGCTACAGAGTGACTGCCTATATAACAAGTGACTGGAATGACTAAAACATTCCTGGCTGATCTGTACCAATCACAAGCCATAAAGCATTTCAGTTATAAAAGTGAATGTCTGATAATCCCCTCGCTAGGCATCTTATTAACATAATCTTTTTAATATTTCCGACCTTCCATAAAAGTCATTCATCCTATTACGTTCTCATTGCTTTGTGTGTCAGAAACAGCCGGAACATATATTAAACCTGGAGGCTATGCAGCAAATTGGACAACTGTCTTCTTGCCCAGGGGTGAGACTATGACAAGTCGCAGTAATAAGAGTTTAGAAGTTGATAGCTGCGTGTTTATTGGGCTCTCAGGTGATTCCTGTTCTATATTTTTCATCCGTTGCATATTTATTATTTTAACTTTTGTAACTGTTCTTTTGAATATCCTTTCCATCTAGAGTGAGTAGGAACGTGGCCCGAGGGTACAGTATTACTAAGCGTTAAATACTATTCCAGGCTCAGCATATTCTCATTTACACTACAATATCACCAAAAGTATGGAGGCCTCCACCATTGCCATCAGAGGTTCCACTACCTATAGGGATATTCTTGCCGGTTCTGTGCTTTCTTCTATGTGGCAACAGTTAGCAAAGACTCTTTTGGCACAATAATGTCCCTATGCACAAAACTAGGCCCATACAGAATAGGTTTCCTGAGATAGGACCCCTGACCTCAACCCAACTGAACCAATGTGGGATGAATTGGAACCCTGACTGTGAGCTAAAGCTTATTCCCAACATCCATGTCCAACTCCATAACTATGAATGGAAGCAAATGTGCAGAAAAAGTTGGTCTCTACAGCCACTCAGGGTTGGGCTGGGCCAGTGGGACACCAAGAAAAAACCTGGTGGGCCCTGCTGGCCCAGAAGCATTCCTTGGGTTCCATTGCCTGCATCTATAGAAACATATGGGTACATATAGAGCACATAAAGAGTAAAGGGACCTAGGGCAATGTAGGGAGACCCGAGATACCCAAGAGATGCCTAAAGTACCCCGAGCTAGTCTGTTCTTTGAAGAAGACAAAAACAACTTGGTAACCTCAACTCAAGGTTTAAAAAGAACCTGATAACTTGGTCTCCATTCTTGTTTCCTGTGCAGAAAAAGTTGGTTTCTGCAGCCACTCAGGGTTGGACTGAGCCAGTGGGACACCAAGAAAAAACCTGGTGGGCCCTGTTGGCCCAGAAGCGACCCCTGGGTTCCATTGCCTGCATCTATAAAAACATATGGGTACATATAGAGCACATCAAGAGTAAAGGGACCTAGGGCAATGTAGGGAGGCCCGAGATACCCAAGAGATGCCTAAAGTACCCCGAGCTTGTCTGTTTTTTGAAGAAGACAAAAACAATTTGGCAACCTCAAGGTTTAAAAAAAACCTGATAAATTGGTCTCCATTCTTGGTTTCTGTGCAATAAAAGTTGGTCTCTACAGCCACTCAGGGTTGGACTGGGCCAGTGGGACACCAAGAAAAAACCTGGTGGGCCCTGTTGGCCCAGAAGTGGTCCCTGGGCTCCATTGCCTGCATCTATAGAAACATATGGGTATATATGCAGCACAGAAAGAGGAAAGGCACCTAGGGCAATGTAGGGAGGCCTCAGACACCCATGAGATGCCTAAAGTACCCCGAGCTAGTCTGTTCTTTGAAGAAGACAAAAACAACTTGGCAACCTCGACTCAAAAAAAACCTGATAAATTGGTCTCGATTCTTGTTTTCTGTGCAGAAAAGGTTGGTCTCTACAGCCACTCAGGGTTGGACTGGGCCGGTGGGACACCAAGAAAAAACCTGATGGGCCCTGTTGGCCCAGAAGTGGTCCCTGCTGGGTGCTCTGGGGCCCACACGTTCCCCTCTCCCGACGTGCATACTTAGTTATATTGGTAGAGGGGGTTGGGTCTGGGGGGTGTGTATGGGGACCACAGCGAGGGTCCCTTGGGGGGGTGGGGCCCCTGCAGTGGCAGCCCCAGTGGGCCCTGCACCCCCCAGTCCCACCCACACTAACCTGCAAAACCCATAATTCCTACAATGGAGATTAACAAGGGAAGTTGTTGGCACTGGGTCCCATTGTGACATTGACCTTGAGTGAGCGAGCAGAATATATAGAGCTTTTAACAAAATTATTTTGTGTTTTTGGTCCATCACATTTATTGTCCGTTCTCTCTCAAAATATTCCTTATAACCAATTTCCAGATAAATAAAATAGGATCCATGTAAACAACTTTAATGAAAATTCCTATTCCGATATTAAACTAATCATTCATTGTTCGTCATATAACTGGGATTATTAATGAATAGTTCGTCTATAAAAGGCGCCCTGTGGGATGATTGGGATATAAACATTAAATGCCCCAGCGCACAGACGTAAGGATTTTATTAGCTTTTCCGCTTTGACTTTCATCATCGCCGTTACTTCTAGCAGCAGGGTCGCTATGGGAAAGTTATATGAAATTATTCAAATCAATTTCCTAATAATGTTCAATACAAGATACAAATAATTTACCAATAGTGATAATCTGTCCCGTTTTGCCTCGCCGAAAAATGTGCGAATCTTTTTAAAGATTCGGGAAATGGCGTAAAATTCGGGAAATTTTCTTTGGTGCCGTTTAGCGAAACAATCCACCAGTAGCGTAACTCGGAAATTCGCCATAAATCCATGCCCATTCGCTGTAAATCTGCCCATCACTATTCATCAATTAATCATTTAATTTTATAATTATTATAACTAATTAGTTAATAATAAAAATCAATAATTATTAATAGTGATTGGCGAAATGTTTCGCCAGGCATGGATTTGCTGCGAATTTCCGCATTTCGCCATTGGCAGATTGTTTGGCAAAATGGATGAAAAAAATTGCCGCGGAAAAATTCGCCGCACGTCCAAAAATTGTTGCCGGTGTCAAAAAAGAATAGTCGCAGGCGTCAAAAGAATAGCCGCGCGACGAAATAATAGCCACAGGCGACGAAACAATAGCCGCACCACGAAATAATAGCCACGGGTGACGAAACAATAGCTGCACGACGAAATAATAGCCACGGGCGGCGAAACAATAGCCGCGCCACGAAATAATAGCCAGGGGCGACGAAACAATAGACGCGCAACAAAATAATAGCCACGGGCGACAAAACAATAGCCGTGCGACAAAATAATAGCCAGGGGCGACGAAACAATAGCCGCGCGACGAAATAATAGCCACGGGCGACAAAACAATAGCCGCGCGACGAAATAATAGCCACGGGCGACAAAACAATAGCCGCGCAACGAAATAATAGCCAGGGGCGACGAAACAATAGACGCGCAATGAAATAATAACCACGGGCGACAAAACAATAGCCGCGCGATGAAATAATAGCCACGGGCGACAAAACAATAGCCGTGCGACAAAATAATAGCCAGGGGCGACGAAACAATAGCCGCGCGACGAAATAATAGCCACGGGCGACAAAACAATAGCCGCGCGACGAAATAATAGCCACGGGCGACAAAACAATAGCCGCGCAACGAAATAATAGCCAGGGGCGACGAAACAATAGACGCGCAATGAAATAATAACCACGGGCGACAAAACAATAGCCGCGCGATGAAATAATAGCCACGGGCGACAAAATAATAGCCGTGGGCGTCGAAACAATAGCCGCGCGACAAAATAATAGCCGCGGGCGTCAAAACAATAGCCACGCGACGAAATAATAGCCACGGGTGACGAAACAATAGCCGCGCGACAAAATAATAGCCACGGGCGACGAAACAATAGCCGCGCGATTAAATAATAGCCACGGGCAACAAAACAATAGCCGCGGGCGACGAAACAATAGCCACGGGTGTCGAAACAATAGCCGCGCGACGAAATAATAGCCAGGGGCAACGAAACAATAGCCGCGCGACAAAATAATAGCCAGGGGCGACAAAACAATAGCCGCGCAATGAAATTATAGCCGCGGGCGTCGAAACAATAGCCGCGCGACGAAATAATAGCCGTGGGCGTCGAAACAATAGCCGCGGGCGACGAAACAATAGACGCGGACGACGAAATAATAGCCGCGGGCGGCGAAACAATAGCCGCACAACAAAATAATAGCCGCGGGCAACAATTTTTTTTGTCGCACAACATTTTCGCTGTTTCGCGAATTTTTCGCCGTTTTGCGGATCTTTTGAAAGATTAGTGAATTTTTTGGCGAAGCGAAACGGAACAGATTCGCTCATCACTAATTATTAATACATATTAATTTAATACATTTAATCAATAATATTGTGACATATTTAATAACATAATTGTATTGATTTATTCACTAATAATGTTCAAGATATAATTGATTTACCAATAATTAATTTAATAATAATAATAATAATAATAATATTTATTATTATTATTATTATTATTATTATTATTATTATTATTATTATTATTATTATTATTATTATTGTTGTTGTTGTTGTTGTTGTTGTTGTTGTTGTTGTTGTTGTTGTTGTTGTTATTATTACTACAACAATAATAATAATAATAATAATAATAATAATAATAATAATAATAATAATACCTATTTAATACGTGAACAATAAATATTAATGTCGTTAACAGTATATTTATTTAAATAACTTTTTAATCATTGAATTCACTAATTAATATGTCAGTAATTAATTAATTAATAATGTAATAATATCTTATAATTAATTATAATCATTATTATATGACAATAATACATATATATTAATTTGAGTTAAGAATACAGTATATTGTTATTTTAAGAACATTTAATTCTCTAAAAATGTCAAGTAATTCACTAACAATCTGCTAATTAATTTATTAACTATTAAATTACTTTGAATACATATTTATAAGTTGCATTTATTTGATAACATATTCATTTATTTTAATTAAAAAGATTCAATGTTAATTGAGACGTTAATAATATAATTCACTAATATTGAATGAATTGTATTTTGTAATGAACAATGAACTAATTAATTGATATAATTAACCGTTAATAACCAATTAATGTTAACAATTAATTTATAATCCATATTATTTTAAAAAATTTAAGAAAAACAATTTTTTTGATTGAATTTTTTTAACTAATAGTAATTAACTAACTCAATAATATTCAATACAAGATACAATAAATTCACTAATCGTTTTCTAATTCATAATTGAATTTGATAATGGCAAATTACACAACTAATACCTCATTTAACTGATAATAATAATATATATATATTTAATAATTGAATAAATATGTTGCAGTTAATTGCCTGGAGTTTGTGTGTTTTCCCCACATTCCCAATCCCCCGGGGAAGGTAAGTGGCGCCTATGGAAGCCGAGCTCACAAACCTACGTTATCAGTGAATTATAAACAAGCTCCGCCGTGGAACATGTTGGCGCTGTGTAAATACAATTTAACCGTAGCTCTATGTGAGGAAATTGCTTTATATATAGCGGGACGCTAGGCACCAGTACATGCCGCTTTACTCCTTCCTTTAATAAGCAATGATGCGCCAATCAGCCCTACACTCGGCGGTTGGTTGGAAACAGGGCATCAGTATGCGCCAACATGTGGCCCCATTGCTCATTCCGCTGTCATTATTCTGAGAGACACTTGTTTCCTGGAGATATTTTCCTTCAGGGGACATTTATTGGCGCTACACTTATTGGATACAGTGACGTCTTTTTGTTTTTTTCATTATTTCCCCATTATCCTAGTGGCAGTGCCCTCAATACCTCATCCGCCTGTTTGTCACTGTGTGAAACGCGTTTCCTGTACTGTAGGATATTTCAGAATACAACATAGAATGATATGATTAGTGAAAGGGGATTTTTTTCAGCAGGCACAGATCCACAGCGAAATTGCGTATTTCACCATTCCGCATTCAGTGAATAGTCGCAGTCGTGTCAAAAATAGGTGCAGTTGCATAAAAAAAGGCACAGTTGGGTCAAAATAGGGGCATCCATGTCAAAAAAGGTGCAGCCACTAGTGATGAGCGAATTTGTCCCGTTTCACTTAAATAAAATTTGCGAAACGGCAAAGAATTCGCTAAATGTATTTGTAGCGTGATATTTTTTGTCGCCCACATCTTTTTTGTCGCCTGCGTCTTTTTGTCGCCCGCATCTATTTTGTCGCCTGAGCAACAAAAAAAAATCAGCACAACAAATTTCTGCGGCGAATTTTCACGAAGGTTTTGCGACACAATTCGCACCTGGCAAAATATGGAAATTCACTGCGAATCCATGCCTGATGAAAAAATTCGCTCATCACTAGCAGCCACACCAAAATAGGCGTGGGCAGGGCCAGACTTGGGGGTGCATGGCCTACACACCTGGTGGACATGGCCGGAAGGGGCCCACACCCCCCAAGGTGCCCCATCTGGCCATGTTCCCCGCACCCCCCTGCTGAGCCCCCATAACCCCCTGCAGGGGCCCCTGCCACCTGCCCAACATCCTCCCCAGCGTAAGTGAAACGCGTCAGGGGAGGACATCAGCGGCTGGGGAAGCGGGAACAAGGACCAGGTCTGGGCCACCAGGGCCCACCAGGGCTGGGGCCCACTGGGTTTTTTCCCGGTGTCCCATCGGCCCAGTCCGACCTGGGTCACGGGTGCGTCAAAAAAAGTTGTGCGCAAAAAAGGCATGACTATGCCAAAGTAGCTGCGGGCACGTCAAAAGATACGGTGTGCTTCACAGAAGACATTCGGCACCCGCCCTTCGCAAACTAAAAGGTTCTCCAAGCTTGGAGGCCGCCATACAGATTGTCACATCACTCAGGACAAATATGATTGGCTGCACACAATATAAGTTCTATCACATCACCACATTATGCCACAGAGTTGAAGGAGGGTCTTGTATTTGATCTGCAACCTTAATGTTGTATTAGACAGAATAAAGGGGACCAGTGGTTCTTATACAGAAATGAGGTGCTTCCTTGGAACAATAATGGATGAGGCAATGGATATTTCACCTTGTGATAACTAACCCATTTAATCCTCCTTGGTAGAGCTCAGTACCCAGGAAATCTAGTGCTAAGTAACAGAGACCAAGAATGTTCAGGGTTCGGTTTTTTTTTTTTTTTGGTTAATACCAATTCGAGATGTGCCTCATTCCAACAAATATATCTGGACCAATAAAGGCAGATGGGATTTGTGATGGAAACATTAGAAGTGATTTATCAACAGGGAATGATTCGATTGGAGCGCTGGAGCAATCTCTAAGTGAACAAATAAAGACAAATAATAGTAGGAACCATCGCCACAGTTCTTAATATGATTTAGGAGGTACAGCCAGCTAAACACTACCAGATGTTTTATCCCTTACTCAGGCTCTGGAATTCCACTGAGGACTATGGTCATAAATTACTCACAATTCACTTGTACAAGAGATATTATTCATTGTATCTGATCCAACGCTGGCTTCTTTCAGCCCTCACTTAAGCACTGAGATCATTCCAGACCAATCCAAATGGGTAAATTGCTCGATTTCATTACTTCAATGCTCTTAATGGGAACCAATAATGGCCCCAAACAACTCAACTACAAAAATAAGTTGTATTCTTCTAATTGTTTCCTATTGAAGGACAAGCAAAGTCATATTTATTAGGGGATCCCCAACCTTTCTTACACGTGAGCCGCAGTCAAATGTAAAAAGACTTGGAGAGGAACACAAGCACCATAAACATTCATGGAGGTGCCAAATAAGGGCTGTGATTGGCTATTAGGCAGCCTCTATGCACCCTATCAGCTTACAGGGGGCTTTATTTGGTAGGAAATCTTGTTTTTACTCAACTAAAACTTGCCCCCAAGTCAGGAATTCAAAAATAACTCCCTGGTTTGGGGGCACTGGGAGCAACATCCAAGGGGTTGGGGAGCAACATGTTGCTCACGAAATGTTGGTTGGGGATTATTGGATTAGGGGGTCCCAATCAGTGATGAGTGGATTGACCCAAAATTGTCAGGACCTGAAGGTTGGGCAGCTTTGGGCCAAGAAGGTGAACCCTAAGTATGGGTTTGGTGGAGATGGCTGATGGAATAGTGGTGAACCCAACCCTATGTTGGTTGATGCCATCCGTTTATCAAAGGGCAGTCAAGGTGCGGGTCACAGTAGGAGAGCACTTTGGGTTGGGCTTGGTGTAGGTTGGGAAGAAGATTGGGTCTGGTTTGTGTTGAAACATGTGTTAATGTCTAAACACAAACCAGACCCACTCTTCTTCCCAACCTACACCAAGCCCAACCCAAAGTGCTCTCCTACTGTGACCCGCACCTTGACTCCCTTTGACCTGCTCCTTATTAGTGACAATCCTCCCCCCCCCCCCAGTGAATATAATTGTTAACCTTGGACTCTAGGCCAGTCTTCAGTGGCTTAGAAAACACATTGGCCCAAAGTATCTTCCGTAGGAGCTCCCAAGCCACCATTTTGCAGCAATTTCCCAGTAGTTCCTTGTGACTGGCTCAGACACAGTAGAGTGAATTTGGACATATTACTATTCAGCACAAGTACTGGTTCCAGTTCAAGATCCCTGAATAGATAAATGGATCCAAGCGTATTGCATGTGTATAGTGCAAGGACTACTGGGAAATGGGTAAGGAGAGTTCTATAGAAGATATGTGTTACAGCAACGATGGGAACTGGCCCACCATGGGGTTTTCATTTTTTATTTTTTGTGCTTTTTCAGTTATTTCGATTTTTGTTGAGCAGCTCTCCTGTTTGGAATTTGATTTGGTTGCTAGGGTCTGCTTTACCTTAGCAACCAGGCCGTTAATTGAATGAGAGACAGGAACAAGAAGAGGAGAGGGACTGAGTAGAAAGATACGTAATATAAAGTAACAATAACAATAAAATTGTAAGATCACAGAGCAATAGTTTTTTTGGCTGCCGGGGTCAGTGACCCCCATTTGAAAGCTGCAAAGTTGAAGGCAAATAATTTAAAAGCAATAGCAAATAAACAATGAAGACCAATTGCAAAGTTGCTAGAAATAGGACATTCTGTGACATAAGTTAATTTAAAGGTAATAACGGTCAAACTTTTCTAAAATCCAATACCCCATAATGACCAATCGTTTGCTTTTATTTTTCTTGCCAAGGTTATCAATAGTTTCTCTTGAGGAGAGCAAATGGTTGATTTTCTAATATTTGACCCCTTTGCAGCAATGCCATTTTCTAAGGATTTTGGCAGAGATTTTTTCCTCTCAATTGTTTCTGCTGAATGCTCCCCCTAGTGGCAGCATGCATTAATACACATAATAAAGTTATGGAATGGATCCAAACATCCCGCTGATCGAGCCCCAACCACATTCGCACAAATCCACATATAAAATGGGGTCATTGCAAGTTGTGGAATGAAATCCCCTTCACCTGAGGTTGTCTCTGCTTTAGAAATGAAGTCTCCATTAACTTGCCCTCTGTACCCCGTACATGTGGGATAGATTTGGCTGATCCTGTCTCTGTAGTTTGTCTTATTCTGCATTCTTTTCCGTGTTTTTCTGCCGCACTTTCCACGCGCCTCCCTGCCAGCTGGTTCCTATTATACAGATATTTACATCACTGTCGGACCCATAATGGTTATTTTTAAAGCATTTTGCTCAGTATTAGCGAGTTTCCCCCGGCCGGCTCCTCCGCTCATAAATGTATCTGAATTGGATTAAGTTCCCCTCCATAAAGGGAATTTTCTAATACGGCAGATATATCAGATTTATATGCTGTGCTGCTAAAATATAAATGTTTATGATGTGTTTCAGCTACTTTCTCCCATACTTTGATCGCAATTTAAAGGCTGCAGTATTCTCAGCATATCGCGCAGGTTGTTTTTTTATAAAGTAGTTTTAAATTACGTGAGAGTAGAGGAGTGCAGGACTGGCATTCGCGGCAAATCCATCCCTGCCGAAAACACTTGATAATCGCCAAACAGTGATGGCGCCATCTTGCTTTACTGTAGTCTTTCCCTACTGTGACAATATTTCGCTTGGTGAGGTCGCCAAGTGAGCAGATCTTCCCCGATATCCCCACCTACGGGTGGGCGATATCGGGAAAATTTAGGCTAATTCGATCGTTTGGCCCCAGGGCCAAATTATACCGATGGTAATGGGGCAGTCGGTCCGGGGACTGTATCAACGCGCCGATGCGGTCTCCAATCTGACTAAATCTTTTAACCTGCCCGATCGATATCTGCCCGATTTCTGGCCAGATATTGGTCAGCAAGGCCCGTCGGTAGTGCCCATACACGGGCTGATAAGCTGCCGAATTGGTCTAAGGGACCCGTATTGGCAGCTACAATCGGCTCGTGTATGGGGACCTTAAGAAGAGCGCAAGTGACTATTATTTTGAATGTCCAACACAATAGAAGGGAGTTTGATATAAGGGTTTAATTCACCCATTGTACCGCCCGGCACTCTTCCCTGTGATGGTAAATAAGCCCAAAAATGCCGTGGCAAAATGCCCATGGCCACTTCATTGTTGTTGTGATGTGAATCGTAGATATCACTAATGCTCAATGCATGGGGTCATAACTCAAGCCAAGATCACTCAATTGCTTCCCCCACGTCCACCACATGAATATGCCAGTCTATGGGGATTTTCATGTACTTCTCACATAAAAACAATAATAAATACATTTTCCGGTCACCAATGACCTTCGCCCAATTCACGGATGTCAATATGGAAGGGAATAGAACTCGTACCTTGCACTTAACTGTGAAAAAACCCAACAGTCAACAGTTTTCAAGGATAAATGTTCCCTTAGTCTTATCATCTTATCTTGGGCAGGGAAAGCTCCTTTGAAGTGTGGGTCTTCAGGGGTCAGAGACCGAGCGTTGCCCCATTGGGATATGAGTAATCAGCCGGTCCTGTACTTCTCACCTTGTTTCCATCATGTTGGGGTTAGAGAGTGTTTCTAGTTGCAATTACACTGTCTCCAAGGACTACACCATGACTTGGGCACTGTATATGTGACGGGTCAGTGAAGGGCCAACTAACCTCGTGTGAAAAATAACCATTACTTTGTAGGAAATAGGTGATATTTTTTATTGCTTTTGGTTTACTAGGTTAATATTTATATAACAATGACTACAATTTTTTTGGCAAAAATTTTGACCACAAGAAAAAATACAGTGCAAAACAAACGCCCATTGCCTTCTATGGATTTTTTGGGGGGGATAAAAAAACAGCAAAAAAAAACCCCTCACCCATTGACTTCAATGCATTTTGCTGAAAAAATTAGACAGTTTTGCAGTTTTGGATACAAGTCTTGGCGACTTTATTGTCGCAGCAACATTTTTTTTCATAGCAAATTTTTGCAAAAACTCGCTCGTCACTAAATGGTACTTGGGTCTAACCCTGCACTTTGGTATCATAGTAACATAGTAACATAGTAAGTTG
The DNA here is from genome assembly GCF_000004195.4 of Xenopus tropicalis. Taxonomy (NCBI): domain Eukaryota; kingdom Metazoa; phylum Chordata; class Amphibia; order Anura; family Pipidae; genus Xenopus; species Xenopus tropicalis. Next base: position 8,786,796 of record NC_030682.2, on the reverse strand, counting down.
GGTTGAAAAAAGACATACGTCCATCAAGTTCAACCATAATGCCTATACCTAACCTGCCTAACTACAAGTTGATCCAGAGGAAGGCAAAAAACCCCATCTGAAGCCTCTCTAATTTGCCTCAGAGGGGAAAAAATTCCTTCCTGACTCCAAGATGGCAATCGGACCAGTCCCTGTATCAACTTGTACTAAGAGCTATCTCCCATAACCGTGTATTCCCTCACTTGCTAAGAATCCATCCAGCCCCTTCTTAAAGCTATATAATGTATCAGCCAGTACGACTGATTCGGGGAGGGAATTCCACAACCTCACAGCTCTCACTGTAAAAAATCCTTTCCGAATATTTAAATGGAACCTCCCTTCTTCTAAACGGAGTGGGTGCCCTCGTGTCCGTTGGAAGGACCTACTGGTAAATAAAACATTAGAGAGGTTATTATATGATCCCCTTATATATTTATACATAGTTATCATGTCACCTCTTAAGAGGTTATTATATGATCCCCTTATATATTTATACATAGTTATCATGTCACCTCTTAAGCGCCTCTTCCCCAGTGTAAACAAACCCAACTTGGCCAGTCTTTCTTCATAACCGAGACTTTCCATACCCTTTACCAGCTTAGTTGCCCTTCTCTGGACCCTCTCTAGCTCAATAATGTCCCGTTTGAGCACTGGAGACCAAAACTGAACAGCATATTCTAGATGGGGCCTTACCAGCGCTCTGTAAAGGGGAAGAATAACCCCCTCCTCCCGTGAATCTATACCCCTTTTAATACAGCTCAGAACCTTGTTTGCCCTTGCAGCTGCTGCCTGGCATTGCTTGCTACAGCCAAGTTTATTATCTACAAGGACTCCAAGATCCTTCTATGGATTTGCCTAGTGCAGTCCCATTAAGGGTATACGGGGCTTGCATATTTTTACATCCCAGGTGCATGACCTTACATTTATCCACATTAAATCTCATCTGCCACTTAGCTGCCCAGATTGCCAGTTGGTCAAGATCCTGCTGCAGGGATGTCACATCCTGGATAGAATTGACTGGTCTGCAGAGTTTTGTGTCATCTGCAAACACTGATACATTACTCATAATACCCTCCCCTAAGTCATTTATGAACAAATTAAACAAAAGTGGACCCAGTACAGAACCCTGAGGGACCCCACTGAGAACCTTACTCCAAGTAGAGAATGTGCCATTAACAACCACCCTCTGTACCCGATCCTGTAGCCAGTTTTCTATCCATGTGCAAACGACTTCACTAAGACCAATAGACCTTAGCTTAGAAAGCAGTCGTTTGTGGGGAACGGTATCAAATGCTTTGGCAAAATCCAAATAGATTATATCTACTGCATCCCCACTGTCCAGCTTCTTACTTACCTCATCATAAAAAGCAATTAAATTGGTCTGACATGACCTGTCCTTCATAAAGCCATGCTGATTACTGCTCATAATGCCATTCTCCACTACATAATTTTGAATGTGATCCCTTAACAAGCCTTCAAATAACTTGCCCACCACGGATGTCAAACTTACAGGCCTATAATTGCCAGGCTGAGATCTTATTCCCTTTTTAAATATGGGAGTGACATTCGCCTTCTTCCAATCACTAGGTACCATACCTGATGAAAGAGAGTCTGAGAATATCAGAAACAAGGGCCACTGCAATTCTGCCCCTAGCTCTCTCAGTACCCGAGGGTGTATTCCATCTGGCCCAGGTGCCTTGTTTACATTTATCGTGTGTAACCCTTTAAGCACCATATCCTGTGCCAACCACTGTGTAGTTGGAGCTGAGGCAACAGTGAAGCTATTGGGTGAGACTTGGCCCACTGGCTCCTCTACTGTATACACAGAAGAAAAGAACTGGTTAAGCACATCTGCCTTTTCTGTATCCGCTGTAACCATATTGTTATTATAACTCAATGGGGCCACACCCTCAACCTGCATCTTTTTACTATTAATATACTTAAAAAACTTTTTGGGGTTAGTCTTGGCCTCGGCCGCGATGCGCTCCTCATTTTCTATCTTTGCCTTCCGGATTGCTGTTTTACAACACTTGTTATAGTGTTTATATTCATTAAACGCAGCTACTGTCCCCTCTGACTTATATTTCTTAAAAGCTTTCCTTTTTTTCCCTATTAACTTCTTTACCTCAGAGTTAAGCCACATAGGGTGATTCTTAACACTTCTACTTTTTCTTATTAATGGAATGAATTGAGAACAGTAATGATTTAATATCATTTTAAATGACAACCATTTCTGCTCTGTATTTTTATCAGAAAACATAATGCCCCAATCTATGCCCTGAAGCGCTGCCCTTAAGGAGCTAAAATTTGCCTTCCTAAAATTCAGTGTCTTTGTTGCCCCCGTATCGTTGCACTAATTACCATTATGTCCGTCCTGCCTCTTCAGCTTCATCATCCACAAAGAACCCATTGACACTGGAGCCACTGGAACACTGGAGCCACTGGAACACTGGAGCTACTGGAACACTGGAGCCACTGGAACACTGGAGCTACTGGAACATTGGAGCTACTGGAAAACTGGAGCTACTGGAACACTGGAGCCACTGGAACACTGGAGCTACTGGAACACTGGAGCTACTGGAAAACTGGAGCTACTGGAACACTGGAGCTACTGGAAAACTGGAGCTACTGGGACACTGGAGCCACTGGAACACTGGAGCTACTGGAACACTGGAGCCACTGGAACACTGGAGCCACTGGGACACTGGAGCTACTGGAAAACTGGAGCTACTGGGACACTGGAGCCACTGGAACACTGGAGCTACTGGAACACTGGAGCTACTGGAACACTGGAGCCACTGGGACACTGGAGCTACTGGGACACTGGAGCTACTGGAACACTAGAGCTACTGGGACACTGGAGCTACTGGAACACTGGAGCTACTGGAACACTGGAGCCACTGGAACACTGTAGCTACTGGAACACTGGAGCTACTGGGACACTGGAGCTACTGGAACACTGGAGCTACTGGAACACTGGAGCTACTGGAACACTGGAGCTACTGGAACATTGGAGCTACTGGAACACTGGAGCTACTGGAACACTGGAGCTACTGGAACACTGGAGCTACTAGAACATTGGAGCTACTGGAACATTGGAGTTACTGGAACACTGGAGCTACTGAAACACTGCAGCTACTGGAACACTGGAGCTACTTGAACATTGGAGCTACTGGAACACTGGAGCTACTGGGACACTCGAGCCACTGGAACACTGGAGCCACTGACACACTGGAGCCACTGGAACACTGGGGCTACTGGAACACTGGAGCCACTGGAATAAAGGAGCCACTGGAACACTGGAGCTATTGGAGCTACAGGAACACTGGAGCTACCTGAACACTGGAGCTACTGGAACATTGGAGCTGCTGGAACACTAGAGCTACTGGAACACTGGAGATACAGGAACACTGGAGCCACTGGAACACTGGAGATACAGGAACGCTGGAGCTACTGCCACCTAAACATGGTGGTAATTCCAGGGTTGTTGCATATAGAAAATTTACCCACAATCCTCCTTAACTGCTCCTCTGCGGTGCTTTGGTTATCACAAGTTGCATCTGGTTTTTACAGACACGTGCTGCAATTGCGTTTGTTTTGATGCCTCAAGCAGCACACCTCCCTTAGTGTTTGGGAAAAACACTGAATTGTGGCAATTGAATCAAGGCAATTTGAATCCAAAAACTGTACTTTGCACACGGCACTGCCTTTGTAGCCCTATCTGCCCATTACTGGTACAATGCATCCCTTGTCCAGTGGCCTCTGGGAACCTCAAAGGCCGAGTCAGGACACTGGGAAGCCCAGGGCACATACAGCACGGGGGGCTCATCCTCCTCCTTCTGGTTTAGCTTCTCCCTGAAACGTATTCTCTGCCAAAAATCAAATTCAGTGAAACAAGGCGATAAAAAAAATGGACAGAACTACGTGAGAAAAAACGATAGCATTATGGGCCAATTATTCATTAAGCGACGAGTTGATGAGAATGTAAAATGATTTATGCCTCTTAGCAGCTTCTCGCATGATTTCACAGCTTGGTAGGAACTCGGCACCAAAAGCCATCGCCCTCTGATATTAGCACTCAATTGTCTGAAAATATCACCTTTTGTTATTCTTTTTCCTCTGGACTCTTGTAGCACCTATTTCGCTTTCTCTCCTCAAATTGAACCAGAGGCTCTTTGTATTATTTCGGCTGAAAGAGTCCAATAAACAAGGCAATCGTGAAATTTGGCACGTTCCGTGGCAGCGGTGCCTCGTGGGATCCTGTAGAACTGGAATGCATTCACTTCTCAATTTCTACTCAGCAAACGTCATTTGTGTTGACAGCGGTTTTTGCCAACGGTGAAAGAATTACGGGAAAAGTCGATTCATCATATGATCTCAGATTAGAATGCAGACTCCTGTAAAGAGGCACGGGAGAGACGAGAACATCGGGGGTCCCTTGGGGGTCTAACTTTTGGTCAGGGTTAGAAATATTGAAAAATATTGATGTAACAGCCATTGTTCCATCTAGGCCAACAAAAAATGTTATCTCAACTCTTATCCTATTCTGACCCTCGTGTTATCGGTTTCACCCAAATAAGTGTCTAAAGGTGGCAATACACGAGGTCACCAAGCGAGCGAATCTTCTCCCGATATCCCCACCTACAGGTGGGTGATATCAGGAAAACGCAGGCTAATTAGATCGTTTTGGCCCTGGGGCCAAACGGTCGAATTATAATGGCGGTAATGGGCGCAGTTGGTTTGGGGACCGCATCAACAAGCCGATGCGGTCCCCGATTTGACTAAATCTTTTAACCTGCCCGATCGATATCTGGCCAATCTCAGGCCAGATATCAGTCGTACAGGCCCCTCGTTCCTGCCCCTACATGGGCCGATAAGCTGCTGAATCAGTCCAAGGGACCCATATCGGCAGCTACAATCGGCCCGTGTATGGCCACCTTTAGAATGATGCCCAGAAGCACTGGTTCTGGGCATCAACCCCATAGTTTGGGACCCTTGCCATATTCTTCTGAGAGAGAAAAAGGCTGGCACAAAACTGGTTTCTCTCTAAGAAGATACTGTGGTTCATCCCTTAAGCTGAAGGTCTAGGGGCTTGTGTACCTGGACCCACCGTTCCACGTGGTGAGTTTTATTTACAAATGGGATGGAACTTGTCTTGGTATATGCACCCTTGCCCTGTTGACTATCTACTGCATGTTCCTAGCCACCAGCTGCCCCTGGGAGACACTTGGCTGAGAGTTCAATGCTGAGTCTCCGGCTGATGAGGAGAGACTCAAATACATAGGGGATCAGAATGAGTCCAATAAATGTATGAGGCAATCGTGAAATATGGCACGTTCCGTGGCAGCGGTGCCTCATGGGATCCTGTAGAACTGGAATGCATTCATTTCTCAATTTCTACTCAGCAAACGTCATTTGTGTGGACAGCGGTTTTTGCCAACGTTGAAAGAATCACGGGAAAAGTCATCATACGGTCTCAGATTAGAATGCAGACTCCTGTAAAGAGGCACCGGAGAGATGAGAACATCGGGGGCCAAACTAATACTGACTCTTTGGTTCAAGCTCCCTTGGGGGTCTAACGTTTGGTCAGGGTTAGAGATATAGAAAAACATTGAATGTTCCAAGAATATCTAGGCCAACAAAAAATGTTATCTCAACTCTTATCCTATTCTGACCCTCGTGTTATCGGTTTCACCCAAATAAGTGTCTAAAGGCGGATCTTTTCCCGATATCCCCACCTACGGAAAAACGTAGACTAATTAGATTGTTTGGCCCTGGGGCCAAGCAATCGAATTATAACGGGAGCAACGGGCGCAGTCGGTTCAGGGACCGCATCAACGAGCCGATGCGGTCCCTGATCCGACTAAATCTTTTAACCTGCCCGATCAATATTTGTCCAATTTCAGGCCAGATATTGGTTGGGCAGGCCCCTCGTTCCTGCCCCTACACGGGCCGATAAGCTGCCGAATCCGTCCAAGGGACCCATATCGACAGCTACAATCGGCACGTGTATGGGGACCTTTAGAATGATGCCCAGAAGCACTGGTTCTGGGCATCAACCCCATAGTTTGGGACCCTTGCCCTATTCTTCTGAGAGAGAAACAGGCTGGCACAAAACTGGTTTCTCTCTAAGTAGATACCGTGGTTCATCCCTTAAGCTGAAGGTCCGGGGGCTTGTGTACCTGGACCCACTGTTCCACGTGGTGAGTTTTATTTACATATTTATCTTGGTATATGTACCCTTGCCCTATTGGCTATCTACTGCAGCGGTGCTCAAACTACGGAATTTACACAGCCCCCACTGCGTCCTCACCCCTGGCAGTGGAGAGAGAGGACTCAGCGGGAAGCGGCACAGGGGAGCTGAGATGGAGGATGGACGGCAGACCGGGGGGGACTGGTACAGGTAGGACTCAGCGTTAATGAACGTAGCGTGGCGACGGCTGCGGGGGGGGGGGGGTGGCGATATGAAAGAGGATGTGGGCTAATTCCTTTCTAAAGTCAGAAAAGAAAAGCCAGAGGAAGAGAAAAAAAATCAGCGTTGATCATGGCAGGTAAAGAGAAGGACCAATACTCTTTCGCATTAGATTTATGTGGAATGCCACAGTCTGCCGATGAGGGGTGCGGGGGGGATGATGGTGCTGGTGATGGCGGCCCGACCCCCCAACAGTCTGAGGGGCCCTTGATATGGCCCCTTGGGTCAGAAGTTTGAGGACCCCTGATCTACTGCATGTTCCTAGCACCCAGCTGCCCGTAGGAGACACGGAGACAAGGAGAGTTCCATGCTGAGTGTCCGGCTGATGAGAGAGAGACTCATATATGTAGGGGATCAGAATGACTAAATGGGACACCCAAGCTGAAGGTGATGTTCCTGAAGCCCCAGCAGATTTTAGCCAATTGTCCTTCTGTGCCAAGAGATGTCTCTTTCCCTGACACATAAGGAAATTAGTTGCCCGGCGATCAATCTCCTTTAGCACTGGTGTCTAATCCAATAATGTAAATCACTGGTGGGAAAACACATTGGAGACTTTGGCTTTCCAAAGTCTCCCGAAGTTGCACGTGCTAGAGCAGATTAATCACTTGGCGACTCATTTCCGTATGTGTCAGGGCCCTAATTACTTTAAAGTATTTACAAAACAGATTTAAAAACTCTGGAGGGAAAAACTCCACCTACCAAACAGGAATGGATTTCCCTTCTTGAAGAAACAAGACAAATGGAAGAAATAACAGCGATAATACATGGGAAAAGTACAAAATATTGGGAGACATGGTCCCCATGGATAAATTTCCTTAGACAAAAAACACTAAATACTAGGGGTCACGCCTAATGATGAGCGAATCTGTTCCGCTTCGCTTCGCTGAAAAATTCGCGTATCTTTCAAAAGATCTGCGAAACGGCGAAAATGTTGTGCGGCAAAAAATTTGTCGCCCGTGGCTATTATTTTGTCGAGCGGCTATTTTGTCACCCGCGGCTATTATTTTGTCGCACGGCTATTCTTTGGTCGCTCGTGGCTATTACTTCATCACATGGCTATTCTTTGGTCGCTCGTGGCTATTACTTCATCACACGGCTATTCTTTTGTCGCCCGTGGCTATTATTTAGTCGCACGGCTATTCTTTTGTCGCCCGAGGCTATTATTTAGTCACACGGCTATTCTTTTGTCACCCGCGGCTATTATTTTGTCGCACGGCTATTCTTTGGTCGCTCGCGGCTATTACTTCATCACACGGCTATTCTTTTGTTGCCCGCGGCTATTATTTTGTCACACTGCTATTCTTTTGTCGCCCACGGCTATTATTTTGTCGCGCTGCTATTCTTTTGTCGCCCGCGGCTATTATTTTGTCGCGCGGCTATTCTTTTGTCGCCCACAGCTATTATTTTGTCGCACGGCTATTCTTTGGTCGCTCGCGGCTATTACTCCATCACGCGGCTATTCTTTTGTCGCTCGCGGCTATTCTTTTGTCGCCCTCGGCTATTATTTTGTCGCCCGCTGCTATTATTTTGTCGCGCAGCTATTCTTTTGTCGCCCGCGACTATTCTTTTTTGACGCGGGTGGACCTTTATACAAAATTAATATTTCTCGATACGGAAACCATACAACTCTCCCCAAAAAAGTAAGTATTATAGTATCGATCATGATGTGATTTACTGTGAAATGCTATTTCTATGATACTAATAACTGAACACCCCCCCTCCTTTTTCCTTCTGTATCCCCCCTCCCCATATCAAAAAGTTATAAATAAACACTAACTCTTTCTATGATATTTAAAATGTTCTAGTGTCAAGAAGAAGCCAAGACACAGAAATCAGTCATTAGTAAGTGTATAATAACCGCCTGACTAAGCTCTCTAAGTGATTCTGTGCCGCCGCATTATATTCAGGGATTCAGTTTCTGTTTGTTCTATTTTTACAGTATATACTAAGGAGAATAAATCCCTCACACATCTCTGACTTCTAATTGTCTACTCTAAGTCTCTAACCAGAAATATTTCCAGTTTTGTTAGACCAGTGATGTACGTTATCCTTTCAGTACTACTGGTCTATCCAGGTTTACTTTGCCAGTTAAATCATCATTTCTCTTATGCCGATTTGATTAAAGGTTTGGCATTGCATTCTTTCATATATCTTGAACAAACAAATGTATTTGTAGCTGTAATATTGGTGTGTAGGCGCCATCTCAGTGCATTGTGCCTGAGTCTGAGCTTTCAGCCAGCGCTACCCATTAGAACTGCTTTCAGCTAACCTATTGTTTCTCCTACTCCCATGTAACTGGAGGAGTCCCAAGCCGGACTTGGATTTCTTACTATTGAGTGCTATTCTGATACCTACTGGGAGCTGCTATCTTGCTCCCTTCCCATTGTTCTGCTGATCGGCTGCTGGGGGGGAGGGGGGATATCACTCCAACTTGCAGCGCAGCAGTAAAGTGTGACTGAGTCTGAGCTTTCAGAAGGAGTCAGCACTACACATTAGAACTGCTTTCAGCTAACCTATTGTTTCTCCTACTCCCATGTAACTGGAGGAGTCCCAAGCCGGACTTGGATTTCTTACTATTGAGTGCTATTCTGATACCTACTGGGAGCTGCTATCTTGCTCCCTTCCCATTGTTCTGCTGATCGGCTGCTGGGGGTGAGGGGGGGGGGGGATATCACTCCAACTTGCAGCGCAGCAGTAAAGTGTGCCTGAGTCTGAGCTTTCAGCCAGCGCTACACATTAGAACTGCTTTCAGCTAACCTATTGTTTCTCCTACTCCCATGTAACTGGAGGAGTCCCAAGCCGGACTTGGATTTCTTACTATTGAGTGCTATTCTGATACCTACTGGGAGCTTCTATCTTGCTCCCTTCCCATTGTTCTGCTGATCGGCTGCTGGGGGTGAGGGGGGGGGGATATCACTCCAACTTGCAGCGCAGCAGTAAAGTGTGCCTGAGTCTGAGCTTTCAGAAGGAGTCAGCGCTACATATTAGAACTGCTTTCAGCTAACCTATTGTTTCTCCTACTCCCATGTAACTGGAGGAGTCCCAAGCCGGACTTGGATTTCTTACTATTGAGTGCTATTCTGATACCTACTGGGAGCTGCTATCTTGCTCCCTTCCCATTGTTCTGCTGATCGGCTGCTGGGGGTGAGGGGGGGTGTTTCACTCCAACTTGCAGCGCAGCAGTAAAGTGTGACTGAAGTTTATCAGAGCACAGGTCACATGGCTGAGGGCAGCTGGGAAACTATGAACATCTGTTGACCCATGTCAGATTTAAAAATTAAGTGGCCGCCGCGTCCCCTAACCCCCCCCCACAGGGGCCCCCGCCGGCCGCGTCCCCTAACACCCCCGCAGCGCCCCCCCCCCCCCCCCCAATCACCCGCAGGGGCCCCCACCCGGCGTCCTCCCCTGAGCTCGCGTAAATTTAACGCATCAGGGGAGGAATGGTCGGGCAGGGGGAGCGCCAAAAGGGTCGGATCCCAGTCCGACCCTGATAAAGTCAAAGACAATCGCTTCTGGGTAAATGCAGTGGTTAATGAGCCCAATGATGCGTATTTATTAACCCTTTGCCTACCAAGCACTTTGTGCATATGGAGTTACCTTCATTTCTGATTCCTATTCTGCCCATTGTTGGGAAGGCACATTATCCAGCGGTGTGGGGAAAGGGTTAAAGCTCTTTTTTTAGGCCGATTATAAACATTTGCTTTAGAAAACAAACACGTTTGGCTCGCCGTATCATTACGCCCCTGACTAATCGCGCTTGTGCGATGCATTAGCCGCCAACCTGGCTTTGCACAACAATGATTTATTACGGAGCTTCCACAAAATCACAAAATCTATTATATCTCTCTCACTGTCAGCTTTTTAAACGAAACAGGCAGCAAAGGAGAGAAATAAAATTACAGATGTCTCCTGTTACGTTCCCAGCCGGTGGCTGTTTAACGATGTTTCTTCATTTCTCGGTCAATACTTGTTCTTCTCTAAATATCGTGGCCTTAAATCTAGTTGGAGCTATAACTTGGTTCAAAAAACAGATGTGTAACCCCTATTTGGCTGTAAAATGGTTCAAATGAAGCTAGGTGTAGTGTAACTACAACTCACTGCAGCTGTGTAAAATAGCAAATAATGGACGCCAGAAGGTTCTTGATGAACAAACTGGGTTTATTATCCACAGGGTTGGACTGGGGGGTGAAGGGCCCACCGGGGCTCCCGCCCCAGGTGCCCGCACCCATAGCCCCCACTGAGGGGCTCCCATAGCCCCCCGCGCAGGGCCCCCCACCCGACATCCTCCCCCCGAGGGAGTAAAATTAACACTTCAGGGCAGGAGTGCGGCAAGGGCCGGGTCTGGGCCGCCGGGGCCCACTAAAGCCGGGGCCTACCGGGATTTTTCCCGGTGTCCCGGCGGCCCTGTCCGACCCTGATTATCCAAGATAATTCAGTGCACAGGGTTAGCTCATATACTCACAAATGCAGATGTTATAGCAGTAGAACCCTCTGAGGACAACAAGAGAGGATGCCACCGGTTTATCCCACCTGCTTTTAAACAGGTGACTAGTGATGGGCAAAATGTTTTGCCAGGCATGGATCTGTGGCGAATTTCCGCATTTCGCCATTGGAGGATTGTTTCGCGAAACGGATGAAAACATTCGCTGCAGAAAAATTCACTGAGCGTACAAAAATTGTCGACAAAGAATAGCCTTGCGACAAAAGAATAGCCGCGGGCGACAAAAGAATAGCTGTGCGACAAAAGAATAGCCGCGGGCGACAAAAGAATAGCCGCGGGCGACAAAAGAATAGCTGTGCGACAAAAGAATAGCCGCGGGCGACAAAAGAATAGCCGCGGGCGACAAAAGAATAGCCGCGGGCGACAAAAGAATAGCTGTGCGACAAAAGAATAGCCGTGCGACAAAAGAATAGCTGTGCGACAAAAGAATAGCCGCGGGCGACAATAGAATAGCTGTGCGACAAAAGAATAGCCACGGGTGACAAAAGAATAGCCGCGGGCGACAATAGAATAGCTGTGCGACAAAAGAATAGCCGCGGGTGACAAAAGAATAGCCGCGGGCGACAAAAGAATAACTGTGCGACAAAAGAATAGCCGCGGGTGACAATAGAATAGCCGTGCGACAAAAGAATAGCCACGGGTGACAATCTTTTTTTTACGTGTGACATTTTCGCCGTTTCGTGAATTTTTTCGGCGATGTGAAATGGGACCGATTCGTTCACTATAGGTGACCAGTAAATGCTGATTGGTCGATATTAGTGATGAGCGAATCTGTCCCGTTTTGCTTCGCCATAAAATTTGCAAAACGGCAAGAAAATTCGCAAAACGGTGAAAAATGTTGTGAAACGCATTCGTCGCATGATTTTTTTTTTTGTCGCCCCCACGTTTTTATTGCCGCCCGTGTCTTTTTTGCCACCGCCACGGCCATTTTTTTTACCCGCGCCTTTTTTAATGCAACCACTGTGTCCATTTTTGCCACGGCCACGCCCAATTTTGACGCAACCACAACAGTTTTTGACACGACCGCAGCGATTTCTGCCGCAACTTTTTTCGGCCTTTTTCGACGCCTGCCAAATTTTTCCGCGCCGAATTTTCACTGAAGTTTCGTGAAACAATTCGCTAGTGGCGAAATGCGGAAATTCGCTGTGAATCCATGCCTAGTTGCTATTGGTTACTGCAGTAACTGCCATCTTTTATTTTGTATAGAGCTCATTTGTATTAGTTACTCTGCACATTGGCTCAAACCATTACCCCCCCCCGCCGTAATTTCACTAGGTGCTATTTAACCACCCACACGTGGCCCCCCCAGATATTTAGCCAATAACTGACCAATCAGTCCAACGTCAAACTGTTTTGTTTTTTTTACTGCTTTCTTTCCCCTCCGGTAAATAAACATCAGGATTTAGAGATTTCGTAGAAGCGGCCGCCATTCAGGTTGTTAAGGGTTTAAGCAGGAACATGTCAGGGCAACTCAACCGGCACGGCGGCGCCCCGTGTGGGAGGTCGGGGCCATTTACTGTGAGAGGGAAGATTGGTTTGTACCTGTACTTACTGCATTAATGTTACTGCAACCCACAGCATCAAGTGCCTCCCAATTACTCCGTATTATCCCTGCCGGATCCACTAACAGCGCGGTTACAGGTTCTACTGCTGTTTCCATATTGACCCGATGGGCCGTAGCCAGCTTCATTCTGCTTCAGCATTTGCTTTTGTTTTATTTTTTAAAAGGGAAGAATCTATTCATTAATTGCTTTAAAGGACAAGTCAACCCAGGATAGAATTTTTTGTCTAATAAAAGAAAACAAAAGTCTAAGCAACTTTGCATTCATTACATATGTGTAATGGTTATTTGTATATATAATTGCTATGAGAAGTAGTGTTTGTCCTTTTCTATTCCCTGTTTGCTCATAGCCTGTACAGAGAGATACCATAAAACTATAGCACATAGGGATTCCCCTGTACTAAGCACAATTCAGCAGGAACAGCCCCCTAAGTTTGCTCATAGCCTGTACAGAGAGATACCATAAAACTATGGCACATAGGGATTCCCCTGTACTAAGCACAATTCAGCAGGAACAGCCCCCTAAGTTTGCTCATAGCCTGTACAGAGAGATACCATAAAACTATTGTACATAGGGATTCCCCTGTACTAAGCACAATTCAGCAGGAACAGCCCCCTAAGTTTGCCCATAGCCTGTACAGAGAGATACCATAAAACTATGGCACATAGGGATTCCCCTGTACTAAGCACAATTCAGCAGGAACAGCCCCCTAAGTTTGCTCATAGCCTGTACAGAGAGATACCATAAAACTATGGCACATAGGGATTCCCCTGTACTAAGCACAATTCAGCAGGAACAGCCCCCTAAGTTTGCTCATAGCCTGTACAGAGAGATACCATAAAACTATGGCACATAGGGATTCCCCTGTACTAAGCACAATTCAGCAGGAACCGCCCACTAGTGCTCACCTGACCGTGTGTGCTGCTGGGTGCTGATCGCAGGTTGTGTGGTGCTCGTTGAGCTCAATCATGAGCAATTGTAGCCCTGGAGGGTGTGGTGCGCCCAAGGATGCTGATCTAGGAAAGCCCCAGGCCTCATCTGAGTCACCTAGGCCTCGGGGTGCTTCTGCAGAAGGAGGAGTTTCTGAGGGGCCCCAAGCGGAGTCCCCAGTGCAAGTTGCGGGGTTTAACCCTGATATGCTGCCGAATGAACCGGGATTCCAGGAAAATCTGGCTAAAGGAATTCTGAAGTTTAGGGAGAAAAGGGCTGAGCTTGCGGCTCTGAAATCTCTAATAAAGACCAAGAGGTATGAGTGCGCTAAGGCCTACAGCCTGGCCCGGCCCCGCAAGAAGGTAGAGATTGCTGCCCTGTGCGACAAGCAGCGCACTCTGGAGCGGGAGCTGGACTTCCTTGGCAAGGGAATCGGCGCGGTAAAAGAATCGTTTGATAATGCCGAGCGGTTCCGGGAGATGGAGCAGAGGCGCCAGGAAGAGAAATACAGGGCATCGCTGAGAAGCAGAGCCATTACTGAGGTGTCCAGCGATGAGGAGCCTGAAAGCTCTGGGGCCCTCCAGCCAAACCGGCCAGTTCCAAAGAGCCCTGGGACCCCCACTGGCACTCCTACTGGTACCCCCACTGGTACCCCCTCAGGTACACCGGGCCTCCTAAGGGAGATCAGGCAGGCGGAGTCTCCTTGCTCCCTGAGGCCGCAAAAAATGGTCTTTTCTTTGGAAGAAATTGATGATATTGACCCCAAGGAAAAGGTGAAAGCAAAGGAAAAGAAACAGCAGCTGGAAGTAAGTAGCTTTGTCTACACAGAATCTGATTTCCCTGTCCTGCCCTCACCCCAAAATCAGCCTATGTCTATGGGTGTCTCCCAGGCTGCCCCTCAGTCAGCTGAGGATGTTGGGGTGCAGTCAGCCCCTGCTGCGTTGGCCAGTTGGGCACAAAAAGCAAATGCCAATGTGGCTGCAGCAGGGAACAGTGAGAATCTGCCATCTGGGAGGAATGCAGGGCAGCCGGCGCAGAACATGGCTGAAAGGGAGTCAGTTTGCCACACTGCTGCAAACATCGGTGCAGAACAACAAGCGGGCCCTGAGGGTGACATCTCACAGCAGCCAGAGGCCATTACATCCACTACTGTGTCTCTCCCAGACCAGGAAAAAGCCAGTTGTGATGGGAACAACTCGGAGCGGAACCATGAAGGCAAAGCTGCAGTCGCTGAGCAGCAGGAGGAACAGCGAAAGGGAAACAAGAAGAAGGAGACCAAGCCTGCTCCTAAATCTGGCAGGAAGAAGGCGGCTGCAAAGGACTCTGCAGCGGACTCTTGTAGTTCAGCAATTCCAACTGCTGCCATTTCCAATGGTGCAAGTGTGCGTGGGCGTGACTGCAGTGAGGGGATCGGTGAGCGACTGCCTGAGGCTGGTGAGTGCACTGGGAATGTGAATTCTGTGGGTGTAAATGTGTGTGGGGGGAAAGTGTTGGGGGGCTCGGGTCCAACTGTGCAAGGGTCAAATGCTGTTGTGCAAGAGGTGAATGTGGGTGCAAATACAAGTGTTGTGGGTGCAGGTACGAGTGCTGTGGGTGCAGGTACGAGTGCTGTGGGTGCAGGTACGAGTGCTGTGGGTGCAGGTACAAGTGCTGTGGGTGCAGGTACAAGAGCTGTGGGTGCAGGGGTGAATGACCCAACTGGTGCAGTTAATGCCACAGCGGCGGGTGTGAGTGCAGTGAATGAGGTGGCGGGAGTGAGTGGCCAAAGCTTTGCTAATATTGTCCGTGGCAAGGCTAAAGGGCCTGGCAGTGTGAATGTGGCGAAGGTGGCAGTGAGTGGGGCGCGTGTGAGTGACAAACCTGCAGTGGGGAATTACCCCCGACGTGGGAGGATCTACCCCGCAGACTCGGGGAGGCGCAGGAATGTGGTGCGGTTGCAGTGGGAGGGGGAGGGTCCCTTGCCTGAAGGAAATATTGTCGTTGATAAGATCTGTGATATGGGCTTCACTGCAAATGATATTTATTGTTTTGTGCATAACAAAGTGTTCAAAGATTATACCATCAGCTTCATGAGGCCCCAGGAGTTGGACGAGTTCTGGGAAAAGTTTAGGGATGCCACAGGGATGTGGGAGGGGTTTCGGGCAGTGCCCGTGTCTAGGCCTGGGGTCTGCAAGGTCACCATTCTCATAGAGAACGAGTCCATCCCCCCCGCAGACCTAAAGATCTGGCTGAGGAGGTATGGGGATGTGATAGGGGAGCTGGAGAGGGACTTTGGGTACAGGGGGATATGGACGGGGGGCTGGCAGGCTAAGGTGCGCCTACGCACAGTAGGCAATGTCACCCAGCACATCCCCAGCTCCGCATACATTGGCCGGGATTTAGTCTGCTGCTTTTATCCCGGGCAGCCCAGGGAATGTTGGAAGTGCGGCTCCACCAGGCATTTCAGTATTAGTTGCGATGTACTGAAATGCGCCATGTGCCTTGGGGTAGGTCATGTGGCAAAGCACTGTCCCAAAAGTATCCGGTGCAACTTGTGCGGAGAGCTCGGCCATGCGTATGGTTCCTGTCCTATGTCGTGGCAAAGCATTGAGGAGGAATACCGCAAGGAAATGGGGGTGCTGGAGTCCGAGGCCACACAGGGTCAGGTGGTTGGGGAAGCTCAGCCTGTGCCTGATCCTGACCCGTTCATCCCCCATAATTCATCTCAGCCTCCCCAGGGCCCCCAGCCTCCCCAGGGCCCCCAGCCTTCCCGGGCCCCGCAGTCTTCCCAGGCCCCACAGTCTTCCCGGGCCCTGCAGTCTTCCCAGGCCCCGCAGTCCTTCACATCCGTTAGGGCAACACGGGGAAGGGGCAGAGGGAGAGGGCTACCTAGTGGACGGTCACTAATGTCCCAAAGGGTAGTTCAGGAGACCCCCCCTTCTGAGCGGCCTAGTGTGGCTAACAACACATTGGGGGATTGGGTTAAAGTAGGCGAACCCCAGAAAGCCACCTTGGCCAAACAAAAGGCTACCAACTCGAGTGGGGGGAATCACAGGAAGAAAGAGGAAAGGGCAGAGGGTGCCCATGCAAAGGAGGGGGCTGATCCCTTTCCTTTATCTGTAAACAGATTTGCTCCTTTATCTTGGGGGGAGAGGGCAGAGTTGGAGGAGGAGGAGGAGCTAAACAGGGAGCTGGCACGGTCTGATAACGCCAACTCTTCCTCTTCGGAATTTGAGGACATAAGTCCGGCTGAAGCTGAAAAGCTTCCATCTGGTCTCTCTGCAAAGAGGGAATGCTCTGACGATGATAGGAAGGTAAAAAGGAGGGTGGAAACCTCCTCATCTTAATCACCCTGTAAATGGCTGTTCCCCCTCCGATACGCGTCGTGACCATTAATGTCGCGAGCGTTAAGTCTGTAGGTGCAAGAGACACGGCCTTCTTTTTTCTCTCCCGAGTTGAGGCAGACATTTTATTTTTGCAAGAGACCAGATTATGCAATCTTCAGGTGCTCCATAGGGCCAAGAAGGAATGGGTGCACGGTCCTTCTTACTGGTCTCTTGCGGCCGAGATGTACAGCGGAGTGGCGGTCCTTTTTAAGACCAGTAAGGTAACAGTCAAACGGGTGATTGAGGTAGAGATGGGCAGATGTATGGTCTTAGACGTCCTGCTGAATGGGCAGAATCTTCGCCTTATTAATGTGTACGGTCCTCAGACCCTAAAGGCGAGGAGGGACCTGTTTAGCAGGATTAAGCCCTTTCTTTTTACAGCCCGGCCGATAATTTTTGGCGGTGACTTTAACACCGTGACTAGGCCTATGGATAGGGGAGGTGCCGCAGGTCGGCTGGGCTACGATAGCATTTACCTGAATAGCATAGTTAGTCAGGCCGGCCTAGAGGATGTGCACATTCGCCACTTCCCTGACCGCACGGGTTTCACTTTTTATAGAGGAACATGTAGAAGTATGATAGACAGGTTTTTTGTTAAACAGGACTTCATAGTGTCTCCTCCTGAGGTGACAGCCGTGGAGTTCTCCGATCACTGTATGGTGAGTGTGTCCTTGAATGTTTCAGAGTCCCCTCAGAGGGGAAGGGGTCTTTGGCGCCTGAATTCGGCCCTCCTGGGGGAGGAGTGTGTAAATCAGTCCTTCAGGGAGTTCTTTCAGGCTCAGGAATCCTTATTAGATCTGTGCAACACTAAGGCGGAGTGGTGGGAGATGGTCAAAAAGAGGGCAGCAGGACTCTTTCGAGGCCTAGCAAACAAGATACAAATTGATAAAGATCGTGCCTACCAATCTCTCAGGAGAAAGTTAGACAGACTGGTGTCTGATGGGGCCCAAGGTGGGGAAGTTGCCAGGGTCTGTGCCCTCATGAAGGAGTATCAGTATGACAGGTACTCTTCCCTGGTTTTGGAGAGGGACTACGGGAAGCACCACTCGCCCGACCCTTACCAAAACTGCCGGGAAGTGTTTTCCCGCAAGTCCATACACGGCTTGCAAAATGAGGCTGGGGTACTAGAGACTTCGGTCCCTGGTATTCTCAGAGTTGTTAAGAACTACTATGCTAAACTCCTGAAGGGGCAGGGGCTCTCCCGGGCCAGTATGTCTTCCTTTCTGGAAGAGACCCCTATTCTGCAAGATGAGAATATTTCTTTTGACGAATTGGAGTGTGAGATTGGAGTTGAGGAGGTCAGGAAGGCAATTGAAGGCTTAGGCCTCAAAAAGTCTCCAGGGCCTGACGGTTTAACAGCCGAATTTTATAAACAGTTTGTTGATGTCCTGGCCCCTCGTCTCACAGAGGTATTCAATAGCACCCTGGAAGAGGGCCTACTCCCTCCCTCTATGAGACACTCAGCTCTTATTCTCCTCACCAAGGGTTTGGACCAGTCTAAGGTTGAGAACTGGCGCCCCATCGCTCTTCTCAATACAGACCGAAAGATTCTGGCAAAGGTCATGTTCAACCGCCTTTTTCCTTTTGCAGAAAGGCTTCTTTCCCCCTCTCAGCACTGCACAGTGAAGGGCCGCAGCACCTTTTCCGCTGTCCTTGGCATCCGGGAGGTCCTAGAGCGGAGCAGGATCTGCGAGTGGGGTAAGTATCTGCTGACTTTGGATCAGTCAAAGGCTTTTGATAGGGTAAACCACGAGTATCTCTGGTTGCTCCTTGACAGGTACGGTCTTCCGGGTAAATTTGTTAATTGGCTAAAGATTTTGTATAAAGGGGCCGAGAGTTTCCCACTTGTGAATGGTTGGTCCGGGGAGAGCTTTGGGGTTTCTTCTGGGGTCCGACAGGGCTGTCCTTTGAGCCCTTTGCTTTATGTATTTGCCATTGATCCCCTCATAAGGCGGATAGAGTGCGATGCATTAGCAGGGGTTCCTCTGTCTCCCGGGAGGGCCCTGAAGGTCTCCGCTTATGCAGACGATGTCACAGTAGTCGTGTCTAGTGGGGAGGAGGCAGAGACTGTGGCACGGGTGCTAAGGGACTACTCAAGGGCCTCTGGGTCCTTGATTAATCAGAATAAGTGCAAAACTTTCTGGATGGGGAAGGGAGATCCTGCCTTCGATCTTCCGGATGTCTTCCCAGTGGCCCAGCCCAAAATTAAAATTCTTGGTATCGAATTTGGCCATGGCGATTATGCCAAGCAAATTTGGGAGGGCAAGTTGGAAACCGCATCTGTTCTGGTGAACCGGTGGAAAGGGTTGAAATTTACCCTCAGAGAAAGGGTGGATCTTATCAAAACCTACCTGATTCCAATCTTTTTGTATCTCAGCCATGTGTGCCTTTTGCCAGAAGCTTTCTACGTTAAGATCAAAGGTCTCTTCTTCCAACTGTTATGGGGGAATAAGACAAACCTCATCAAAAGAAATATTACCTACCTACAAAGGAAGGAGGGGGGTCTCGGTATGGTGAACCCCGTTGTGTTCTTCGTGAACACCTTTATTAAGTATAACTATAACAACCTCCTGTTGGAGAAGCCTCCTTTGTGGGTGGAGATCTTCAGAGTTTGGGCCCTTCCTTTTCTTGAGTGTTGGAAGAGAGGCGGCTTGGTAAAGAGCGTGCGTGCTCCTCATGCCCCTCTCCCGCCTTATGTTGCCGTGAGTCTGAAGGTGATGAGGCGGTGGTGTGTGTCTGTTGGGGAGATCAGGGCTTCTCCAAGAAGGGACATCGATAGGAGAGTCTTGGGTTCCTACTTTCATGCATCACTGGCCCTGAAAGACTGTCCAGACGAGGTGTTGAGATCAGGGCTCTCTTTAGTCAATTCCCCAAGGGTTCCCCCGAAGCTCAGGGATGTCGTCTGGCGCTCCTTCCACGGGAAGCTCTATGTTAATGGGAATCTGAAGTACAGACGCACTGATGACCGTGACTGCCCACGAGAGGAATGCTCTGGGGAAGTGGAAACGATGGACCACTTCTTGCTTCAGTGCCCCTTTAACATAGATGTTTACAAACAAGTCTCTGCTGCCTTGGGCATTCCTTGCCTCTCTGGTTGTAAATACCAGGAGTGGGCCTATGGGGCATTCAAGCGACACAGGGGGTATGATTTGGGCACTCTTTTCTTAGTCAGCTCTGTTGTCCGCTTTTACACCTGGAACACACGGTGCAAGGTTTCTCTCAGGCGTGAAGTCCTCCCCTGTCCAGTGGTGGTGGATATGGTACTGGGTGAGCTCGGGAAGATACGCTCTTTGGAGAGACAAAGGATGGATGAAGCAAGGTGGAAGGGTCTGTGGAGGGGCATTCAGTTTGACCCACCGTGAGTCTCTTGCTAATTCTGATGTCTCTTTGGTGTTGGGCTAGTTCTTTTCACCCCCCTTAGATTTTTGCCTTCGTCGTATTTTTCTGATGGGGCTTCATACAGTTTTAGGTGAGTAGCCCAATCTTTTGCCTTCCTGGAGTCAGAGCCATGTTTTGTGTATATAGTTGTTTATAGTAGAGTGGCACCCAGCCAGGCTGAGCCGCTCATTGAAGTTGAGTTAAAGTTGGAAATTGAGCAGCGTTGTATAGCTCAGGTGCGACTATACATCAGCTTTGTAACATTTGTACAGTTACCCACAGAGCAAGCGGATACGTTTATAGGATAAGCTAATTATGTTTACTGCATGTAAATCTATTTAATGCTTTTGCTTATTTGTTATGTTATTTTAAGCTTTATTGTATTAGGATGCAAGAACTCAATAAACAAAAATTTCCCCTGTACTAAGCACAATTCAGCAGGAACAGCCCCCTACGTTTGCTCATAGCCTGTACAGAGAGATACCATAAAACTATGGCACATAGGGATTCCCCTGTACTAAGCACAATTCAGCAGGAACAGCCCCCTAAGTTTGCCCATAGCCTGTACAGAGAGATACCATAAAACTATGGCACATAGGGATTCCCCTGTACCAAGCACAATTCAGCAGGAACAGCCCCCTAAGTTTGCTCATAGCCTGTACAGAGAGATACCATAAAACTATGGCACATAGGGATTCCCCTGTACCAAGCACAATTCAGCAGGAACAGCCCCCTAAGTTTGCTCATAGCCTGTACAGAGAGATACCATAAAACTATGGCACATAGGGATTCCCCTGTACTAAGCACAATTCAGCAGGAACAGCCCCCTAAGTTTGCTCATAGCCTGTACAGAGAGATACCATAAAACTATGGCACATAGGGATTCCCCTGTACTAAGCACAATTCAGCAGGAACAGCCCCCTAAGTTTGCTCATAGCCTGTACAGAGAGATACCATAAAACTATGGCACATAGGGATTCCCCTGTACTAAGCACAATTCAGCAGGAACAGCCCCCTAAGTTTGCCCATAGCCTGTACCTTTAGTCTGATCTACAACTCACAGTATCTTGCTGAATAAATCACTGTATATGACTGTTATGAAGCCAAACAAACCCCTCTGTGCCCTTTACTTTGGGATTTGAGTGGAACTGAACAAATAAATAACTGTACGTCCCATCTCGGTGCTGGAGGATTAAGTTGCTACAAACCAGTCCGACTGGAAAAATCAATCAGGGATGGGAGACCTGCCGATGCCGCTTCTGCTGAGATAATGGGCAGAGAGACCTGTGTGAGTTTGTACATATGCAGTCATTTCACTAATTAACCCTTTCTTTTTATTAATAAATCACGCAAGCGTTTGGGAACTCCCGTGTGGTTTTGGGATAGGAATACTCCAGCCCGAAGGCTCCAACGTTCATAAATGTGCCCCTAATTCTTCCACTCCTTTTACTCACATGGTCTCCCATCTCTGCACTCCTTCCAGCTCGACACATGATGATCTTAAGAATAAAATAAGGAAATACTGCAATAAAAAGTAGGGCAACAATCAAAAGAGCCCCAAAAACTGCCAAATCCACTCATTTATAGAACATGTATTATCAGTTGCGCGAAAATGGGATTCAGCATCAGTAATCCTAGAAACATTACATGGGAGTAGGAGAAGCAATAGGTTAGCTGAAAGCAGTTCTAATGTGTAGCGCTGGCTGAAAGCTCAGACTCAGGCACACTTTACTGCTGCGCTGCAAGTTGGAGTGATATCCCCCCTCCTCCCCAGCAGCCGATCAGCAGAACAATGGGAAGGGAGCAAGGTAGCAGCTCCCAGTAGGTATCAGAATAGCACTCAATAGTAAGAAATCCAAGTCCGGCTTGGGACTCCTCCAGTTACATGGGAGTAGGAGAAACAATAGGTTAGCTGAAAGCAGTTCTAATGTGTAGCGCTGGCTGAAAGCTCAGACTCAGGCACACTTTACTGCTGCGCTGCAAGTTGGAGTGATATCCCCCCCCCCTCCCCCCCAGCAGCCGATCAGCAGAACAATGGGAAGGGAGCAAGATAGCAGCTCCCAGTAGGTATCAGAATAGCACTCAATAGTAAGAAATCCAAGTCCGGCTTGGGACTCCTCCAGTTACATGGGAGTAGGAGAAACAATAGGTTAGCTGAAAGCAGTTCTAATGTGTAGCGCTGGCTGAAAGCTCAGACTCAGGCACACTTTACTGCTGCGCTGCAAGTTGGAGTGATATCCCCCCTCCTCCCCAGCAGCCAATCAGCAGAACAATGGGAAGGGAGCAAGATAGCAGCTCCCAGTAGGTATCAGAATAGCACTCAATAGTAAGAAATCCAAGTCCAGCTTGGGACTCCTCCAGTTACATGGGAGTAGGAGAAACAATAGGTTAGCTGAAAGCAGTTCTAATGTGTAGTGCTGGCTCTTTCTGAAAGCTACCTAAATCAATATGGCCGACTTGAAAAATAAATCTTCTTTATGCCGATTGCACTTTTTTTTTTTGCAAAATACAGAAGTTGAAGCAGAAAAGCCTCGGGTTCATTAATCTCCATTCCGCACCGAGCGGCTGACAGTTACATGCGCAGCCGAAACCCCCGACATCGGGCAGAAGGAGGAATCGGCAGGTATTAAAATGACGAACATCCTGAGAGATGAAGAGAATGATTGAGAGGGAAATGCAATCTCCAAGTCTGTAAATGTGGACGGGTTGTTTTTTTATTTTTTTTTACTGTTTATTATGTTCCGCCGCTTAAGCAGCCTGACAAAGGCCGTCATTCTTGTGTTTTATGAAGGTTCCTATCAGGGCTAAATCAGCCTCAAACCATCGTTGTTATTTCACTTATAGTTTATGTATGTGAGTGTATAGATTGGTAGGTGTGGGTTAGGTGTGCTGGGTTTACTTGGATGGGTTGAACTTGATGGACACTGGTCTTTTTTCAACCCTATGTAACTATGTAACTATGTAACTCCAAACCTCCCTTCATTTCCAGCAGCTCCAACAAATAAACACGCGGATGGGGTAGTGCCAAGTGGCGTAAAATAATGCCAATAAATGATGGTGGACGAGGGGCACAATTACATAAAAAGGACAATAAAATACACAACTTTTTAGCAGTATGTGCCATTGGGTAATCCTAAATAGGAAACTGCCATTTTAGGTACTTAGGGCCGCCCCCTGGGATCATAGGAGTCACAGTGCACACAAACAAGCCAAGGCACACATACATGCTAGGCCCCATCAGCCAATGAATGGGCAGAGTTCTGTCTTTTGCTCCAACACTACTTCCTGTTACAGTTAGAGCTGCATCACTTCCTGTCAGCTGATCTCTGAGGGAGCACACAGCCCATCACTAAATGGCGGCTCAAGGGTAAGGATGTAAAAGGGCAATATTTACTGATATATATATTCCAGTTTGGGGAGATTCTTTAATAGGTCACTTTACGATATAAACTAAAGGGGACCTGTTACCCACATATAAAAAGCTGTATAGTAAGGGGCCGATTTGCTAATCCACGAATCCAAATCCCGAAAGGGAAAAAATCGTATTGGAAACGAAAATTTTGCGACTTTTTCGCCGCCGTCGCGTTTTTTTCGTATTTGTCGCAACTTTTTAGTTGCCGTCGCGACTTTATCGTATTTTGCGTGACTATTTAGTCGCCGTCGCGATTTTTTCGTGTTGAGCGATAGTAAACAACGGACAAACCAATCCGATTTTTTCGCGTCAGCGACGAAAAAGTTGCGGAAAATAGACGAAAAAGTCGCGGCGGCGATGAATAAATCACGGGGCATGTGAAAAAGTCGCGACGGCAATGAAAAAGTCGCACAAATACAGATCATTACGAAAAAATGCATTCGGACGCCTTCGGACCGTTTGGGGATTAGTAAATCTCCCCCTAAAAGTCCTTTACAAATTAAACACGAAACCTAATTTTCTTTTGATGAAATCATCCATACCTGTTATAAATGTATTTATACAAATCTGAGCTGTCAATCATATATTGCCTGCCCCGCCTCTATGTCTGAGGCATACTTTCACTTTCCATTTAGCACTTCCTAGGTGTCACTGCCCTTCTAACATTCACCCTCCCTCCTCAAGGTCCATAATTGTAAAGTCTGTGCACAGGCATGGGCATCGGGTCCCCTATTCTAGAGCCTACACACGACTTTGGGGTTGTTCACATTTGAGTTACATTTTAGTATAATGTACAGAGTAATATTCTGAGACAATTTGCAATTGGTCTTCATTTTTGATTATTTGTAGTATTTTTTTAATTATTTCAGTTTTTGTTCAGCAGCTCTCCAGCTTGGAGATTCAGCATCTAGCTGGTTGCTAGGGTCCAAATTACCTTAGCAACCGGGGAGTGGTTCGAATGAGGGACTTATTTAATTATAGTAGAGGACCCGAACAGAAAAATGTGTTATAATGTAACAATAACAATAAACTGGAGTAATAGTTTTTGGCTTCTGGGGTCAGTGACCCCCTATTCAAGGTCGGACTGGGCCACCAAGACACCCGGAAAAAAAAAACCTGATGGGCCAGACCCGATCCCTGTTGGCGCTTCCCTGGCCGCTGATGTCCTCCACTGACGCGTTTCACTTACACTCACTCAGGGGAGTACGTCGGGCGGTTGGTGGGGGCCCATGCAGGGGGTTATGGGGGCCATGGTGGGAGCCTCTGTGGGGGTGCGGGGCCCACCAGTCCGACCCTGCCCCTATTTGAAAGAAGCAAAGAGTTAGAAGAAGAAGGCTTAGGGGCTGATTTACTAACCCACGAATCCGACTCGAATTGGAAAAGTTCCGACTTGAAAACGAACATTTTGCGACTTTTTCGCATGTTTTGCGATTTTTTCGGCGTCTTTACGAATTTTTCGTTACCAATACGATTTTTGCGTAAAAACGCGAGTTTTTCGTAGCCTTTACGAAAGTTGCGTAAAATCTTGCGATTTTTCCGTAGCGTTAAAACTTACGCGAAAAGTTGCGCCTTTTTCGTAGCGTTAAAACTTAAAAGGTGCGAAGTTTCGCGTAAGTTTTAACGCTACGAAAAAAGCGCAACTTTTTGCGCAAGTTTTAACGCTACGAAAAATCGCAAGATTTTACGCAACTTCCGTAATGGCTACGAAAAACTCGCGTTTTTACGCAAAAATCGTATTGGTAACGAAAAATTCGTAAAGACGCCGAAAAAATCGCAAAAAATACGAAAAAATCGCAAAATACCGATCTTTACGAAAAAAACGCAATCGGACTCATTTCGACCCGTTCGTGGGTTAGTAAATCAGCCCCTTAGACTTGGCCATTCTATAACATACTAAATAACAGTGCCCACAAAATGGCGCCGGCCTGCTTGCTGTAAATGTTAACTCCAAGACTAAAGGGGAAAAAAACGATAACCTTTATAAAGTTTATGAAAAGTTGATTTTGCTCTACTAACATGATAGAAAAGGATTTGGAATGATTTCTTAAGGGGGACAGTTCCCCTTTAATACAGACGAGTGGGTTATTTCTATTGGTTGCCATTTTGTTTTAGTGTCTGTGTTGTATTTACAGCGCTGACACATCTGGGCCTTTGCCTGATATGAAAGTGGCGGCTAAAGGCAAAGCGGCGGGATACGTTCATAGTAAAATACATAAAAGCGATTGAAGCCAATTCCCGACAAGCTGTTTATGTTTTTGTATATTTTTCTACAACAATTGATCAGAAAGTGTTCCGGGCAAACACGATAACGAGAAAGCATTACCTGCTGTGAAATTTATGCCTGAGGGGCTATTGTCCTTCAAACCCTGGAAATATTAACCGCCATTTAATGACAATGGGAAGAATTTTAGACGGTTTTGTTTGTTTCACATTTTTATATTACAGTTTATTTTCCATCATTCTATAAACTGCTTGTTTGCCCATTTTCACACCTGTTATAAATGTATTTAAAAATCTGAGCTGTCAATCATACATTGCCTGCCCCGCCTCTATGCCGGAGGCATAGAGGCGGGGCAGGCAATATATGATTGACAGCTAAGATTTTTAATTACAATTACTTTTACTTTCCATTCAGCACTTCCTAGATATCACCTATATATCTTAGTTGGGATCAAGTACAGGTACTGTTTTATTATTACAGAGAAAAGGGAATCATTTAACCATTAAATAAACCCAATAGGGCTGTTCTGCCCCAATAAGGGGTAATTATATCTTAGTTGGGATCAAGTACAGGTACTGTTTTATTATTACAGAGAAAAGGGAATCATTTAACCATTAAATAAACCCAATAGGGCTGTTCTGCCCCAATAAGGGGTAATTATATCTTAGTTGGGATCAAGTACAGGTACTGTTTTATTATTACAGAGAAAAGGGAATCATTTAACCATGAAATAAACCCAATAGGGCTGTTCTGCCCCCAATAAGGGGTAATTATATCTTAGTTGGGATCAAGTACAGGTACTGTTTTATTATTACAGAGAAAAGGGAATCATTTAACCATGAAATAAACCCAATAGGGCTGTTCTGCCCCCAATAAGGGGTAATTATATCTTAGTTGGGATCAAGTACAGGTACTGTTTTATTATTACAGAGAAAAGGGAATCATTTAACCATTAAATAAACCCAATAGGGCTGTTCTGCCCCCAATAAGGGGTAATTATATCTTAGTTGGGATCAAGTACAGGTACTGTTTTATTATTACAGAGAAAAGGGAATCATTTAACCATTAAATAAACCCAATAGGGCTGTTCTGCCCCCAATAAGGGGTAATTATATCTTAGTTGGGATCAAGTACAGGTACTGTTTTATTATTACAAAGAAAAGGGAATCATTTAACCATTAAATAAACCCAATAGGGCTGTTCTGCCCCAATAAGGGGTAATTATATCTTAGTTGGGATCAAGTACAGGTACTGTTTTATTATTACAGAGAAAAGGGAAAACATTTTTTTAATTGTGAGTTGAATTTCATTAACACCGTTACAGTGTATTTGAGTCACAAAGTAGTCAGCCAGATCAGCAGGGCAACATGGGCAGGCTTAGGGAACAGGGGCGGGGCTTAGGGGACTGTTCCAAACCATATTATTACATTAAACATCATGAAACGGCTGTAGATTTTTAATCAATACATATTGCCACAATTGCCTACAAAAAAGCTTTGATATAATATCTCTAGGGGCTTCCAGATCCAGGGAGGAAAGATCTTTACCGTCAACCCCCGTAGAAGTGGCCTAAGAAGGCGTCAGCAACAGTGATTCCACCACTCTGAATATATTAAATAAAACCCCGTGTATAATTATAATATATGATTGAAAACGTCTGGTCAAGCTCTATGGGCAGTAAAGCCAATTTAACGAGTGAAGTCAACGCTGAACCAATTTATTCTCCACGATTCCCCGAGCTCCTCGTATGATCCTCCGCCGGCTTTAATGGACTCAAATTTCCTCCAAAGACTTTTCTATATGTCATAGTCACGAGTAGCGGATCCGTTATAACCTAATTATAAATCCCGCGTTAGCCTCGTTGAGAAGCCGTCCTTGAAGGTTAAGTTCCAATTATTTCTCACCTTTGGTAATCTCAGCGGCGTTAGGAGACGATAACCATGTCCATTGGTGTCCCCAGTCTTACAATGACAATCACCGGATGAAAGTTTTAATTACACACTCGTTACGCCCCTATTTATATCATCGCTAATAGAAAACGTAATTGTCCGCAACGCTCGATCCTTTTCAATCAGTCCAGGCGCAACCGGGAGACGCGGACATTCGGACATTACTTTGTTCCGCTGTTGGAATGTAGATATTCGTTTATATAATTCCTTTGTTCTGCTGGAATTTAATTAATATCAACCAGCTGCTGCTTCCATCTAATTATATGATACGTGGCATTTATTGGAATTGCCCTTCAGCAACCCGAGAGGAAGACAATGAGTCCACGATATGCTCTTCAGAGTTCTATGGAGTTCAAATGTAAAGTGAAAGAGGCTTCTAGAAGGAAAAGCCATGGAAAGTTACAGATTATTGCATATAAATACAATACAAGTATAGGACCCGTTATCCAGAATGCTCAGGACCAAGGGTATTCCAGATAAGAAGTCTTTCCATAATTTGGATCTCTTAAGTCTGTTAAAGAATCAATAAAACATTAATTAAACCCTATGGGATTGTTCTGCCCCCAATAAGGGGTAATTATATCTTAGTTGGGATCAAGTACAGGTACTGTTTTATTATTACAGAGAAAGGGGAATCATTTAAACATGAAATAAACCCAATAGGGCTGTTCTGCCCCAATAAGGGGTAATTATATCTTAGTTGGGATCAAGTACAGGTACTGTTTTATTATTACAGAGAAAGGGGAATCATTTAAACATGAAATAAACCCAATAGGGCTGTTCTGCCCCAATAAGGGGTAATTATATCTTAGTTGGGATCAAGTACAGGTACTGTTTTATTATTACAGAGAAAAGGGAATCATTTAACCATGAAATAAACCCAATAGGGCTGTTCTGCCCCAATAAGGGGTAATTATATCTTAGTTGGGATCAAGTACAGGTACTGTTTTATTATTACAGAGAAAGGGGAATCATTTAAACATGAAATAAACCCAATAGGGCTGTTCTGCCCCAATAAGGGGTAATTATATCTTAGTTGGGATCAAGTACAGGTACTGTTTTATTATTACAGAGAAAAGGGAATCATTTAACCATGAAATAAACCCAATAGGGCTGTTCTGCCCCAATAAGGGGTAATTATATCTTAGTTGGGATCAAGTACAGGTACTGTTTTATTATTACAGAGAAAAGGGAATCATTTAACCATTAAATAAACCCAATAGGGCTGTTCTGCCCCCAATAAGGGGTAATTATATCTTAGTTGGGATCAAGTACAGGTACTGTTTTATTATTACAGAGAAAAGGGAATCATTTAACCATTAAATAAACCCAATAGGGCTGTTCTGCCCCAATAAGGGGTAATTATATCTTAGTTGGGATCAAGTACAGGTACTGTTTTATTATTACAGAGAAAAGGGAATCATTTAACCATGAAATATACCCAATAGGGCTGTTCTGCCCCAATAAGGGGTAATTATATCTTAGTTGGGATCAAGTACAGGTACTGTTTTATTATTACAGAGAAAAGGGAATCATTTAACCATTAAATAAACCCAATAGGGCTGTTCTGCCCCAATAAGGGGTAATTATATCTTAGTTGGGATCAAGTACAGGTACTGTTTTATTATTACAGAGAAAAGGGAATCATTTAACCATGAAATAAACCCAATAGGGCTGTTCTGCCCCAATAAGGGGTAATTATATCTTAGTTGGGATCTAGTACAGGTACTGTTTTATTATTACAGAGAAAAGGGAATCATTTAACCATGAAATAAACCCAATAGGGCTGTTCTGCCCCAATAAGGGGTAATTATATCTTAGTTGGGATCAAGTACAGGTACTGTTTTATTATTACAGAGAAAAGGGAATCATTTAACCATTAAATAAACCCAATAGGGCTGTTCTGCCCCAATAAGGGGTAATTATATCTTAGCTGGGATCAAGTACAGGTACTGTTTTATTATTACACCGAAAAGGGAATCATTTAACCATTAAATAAACCCAATAGGGCTGTTCTGCCCCAATAAGGGGTAATTATATCTTAGCTGGGATCAAGTACAGGTACTGTTTTATTATTACAGAGAAAAGGGAATCATTTAACCATTAAATAAACCCAATAGGGCTGTTCTGCCCCAATAAGGGGTAATTATATCTTAGTTGGGATCAAGTACAGGTACTGTTTTATTATTACAGAGAAAAGGGAATCATTTAACCATGAAATATACCCAATAGGGCTGTTCTGCCCCCAATAAGGGGTAATTATATCTTAGTTGGGATCAAGTACAGGTACTGTTTTATTATTACAGAGAAAAGGGAATCATTTAACCATTAAATAAACCCAATAGGGCTGTTCTGCCCCAATAAGGGGTAATTATATCTTAGTTGGGATCAAGTACAGGTACTGTTTTATTATTACAGAGAAAAGGGAATCATTTAACCATGAAATAAACCCAATAGGGCTGTTCTGCCCCAATAAGGGGTAATTATATCTTAGTTGGGATCTAGTACAGGTACTGTTTTATTATTACAGAGAAAAGGGAATCATTTAACCATGAAATAAACCCAATAGGGCTGTTCTGCCCCAATAAGGGGTAATTATATCTTAGTTGGGATCAAGTACAGGTACTGTTTTATTATTACAGAGAAAAGGGAATCATTTAACCATTAAATAAACCCAATAGGGCTGTTCTGCCCCAATAAGGGGTAATTATATCTTAGCTGGGATCAAGTACAGGTACTGTTTTATTATTACACCGAAAAGGGAATCATTTAACCATTAAATAAACCCAATAGGGCTGTTCTGCCCCCAATAAGGGGTAATTATATCTTAGTTGGGATCAAGTACAGGTACTGTTTTATTATTACAGAGAAAAGGGAATCATTTAACCATTAAATAAACCCAATAGGGCTGTTCTGCCCCAATAAGGGGTAATTATTTCTTAGCTGGGATCAAGTACAGGTACTGTTTTATTATTACAGAGAAAAGGGAATCATTTAACCATTAAATAAACCCAATAGGGCTGTTCTGCCCCAATAAGGGGTAATTATATCTTAGTTGGGATCAAGTACAGGTACTGTTTTATTATTACACCGAAAAGGGAATCATTTAACCATTAAATAAACCCAATAGGGCTGTTCTGCCCCCAATAAGGGGTAATTATATCTTAGTTGGGATCAAGTACAGGTACTGTTTTATTATTACAGAGAAAAGGGAATCATTTAACCATTAAATAAACCCAATAGGGCTGTTCTGCCCCCAATAAGGGGTAATTATATCTTAGTTGGGATCAAGTACAGGTACTGTTTTATTATTACAGAGAAAAGGGAATCATTTAACCATTAAATAAACCCAATAGGGCTGTTCTGCCCCAATAAGGGGTAATTATATCTTAGTTGGGATCAAGTACAGGTACTGTTTTATTATTACAGAGAAAAAGGAAATTAGTTTTAAAATTCTGAATTATTTGATTAAAATGGAGTCTATGTGAGACGGCATTCCGTAATTTCTGGATAACATTCGGATAAGGGATCCAATACCTGTATATGATATATTATTCAAAATACAGTTTCGCACTACTCTAAACAAAAAATGACTCAACCATACTTCAACCCAACATATTCCAGAGTACTTCAACATATTATTGAGGCTTAAACCCAAAGCATGCTGGGTGCTGTAGACCAGGAACATCAGGGTTGGATTCTCAAAGCAACAAAACTTCTCTCCAGATCCTCAGGGTCAGCGATCCAGTGAATAGAGGAGGATCCTCCATGTTGTTTGTACCCTCAACTGGAGTTGGAAGTATTTACGGCCCTTTCAAAACAATAGAAAAACTGGGACTTTGATAAGACTTTGGGTGAATAAACATGGCACCGCTTGTATTTATATATAAGATAAGTTTAAATGGTATTTTGGGCATAAATGGGTCTATGCGGTGTATTGTTTGACTCTTCAGGGTAGTCCTATGAACCCTGATCTTCTGTTGTCTTGATGGTGACCTTTATGAAGAAGTTAAATAGACAAAAAGTGATGATGATGATGAGAACCATAACCCTTTGCCTGATACCTGACATAATGGTAGGACATGATTTGCTGACTTTCTGATACCCATACAGCACATCTGACTACAGATGAGCAGGCAATGGTGGTTCACCAGCACATCACTCTTGCTCGGATCATTGGAAACATTAGTCTATGAGTGGCTACAGTCCAGACACACACTAATGATATTGCATTATCACCTGTGAGTCCTACCTGAAGGCATGGGCTCCGATGGTCATGTGTCCAAGACACCAGCCAACGAACAGCATGGCCGGGTAGGTCCACCTTCGCCGAAGCTATGGTGAGCTCCCCTTCACCTTGCAGCTAGGGGGAGTCCTTGTCTATCCTGGATTCTGCTGAAGCTTCCTTGAGGATGTAAGTCTTGGCCTGGGGTCAAGCCCAAAGGACTATGACACCCATCCAGGGTGCACAAATCAAACACAAAGGCAAGGCTCCAGCTGGCTGCTGGAAAGAAAAAGGAAAAAAAACTTCCCACCCCCCTGTATAATGGCTGGGGCAAAGGAATTGAAGCATGATTAGGCAGAAGGTACATGTGCAAAGCCCCTGACTAAAACTAAGTCAGGCACTCTCCCTTATGGGAACACAGCTCCTCTGCTTTCATCAAGCTTCCATTTGCCAACCTAATGGCCAGAGGACCAAGTGTTTCTCTTTCAATACTACACTTGATCGTAGCCAAAAGGCCCAGAAGCGATCAGACACACACTAATGCTGATGATACAGAGAAAGACTATTCTCTCTGGTCTACATGATCATCTATATATATTAAAACAATAGTTCTGGTCAATTTGAGGGGAGAAAGCAGACCAACTGCTAACCCAGTTCAACATGAGTAGTGGGCCAATGGCTACCCTGGAGATGCACAGTTCCCATTCCCACATGATGTCAAATTCAAGCATTTCTCCAGGATACTATCTAGAAACTGTATGATATAAGACTTCAGAAGTAGTAGAATGTTGGCATACAGAACAATGTTCTACACCATACGGAGCAATCTGTAAGAATTGTAATTCCATCAAGTCCTATCAATCTTGCGCTGCGTGACCTTTTGTTTGTAGGAGCCCCTTCTCTGCAGGAACATGTAATGAGGCGCGCGGCGCCGTTACTGGCTCACACTCAGGGAGGTATACATCTTCATTAGACACGATCGTGCCGGAAGACTGTATGCATCTTCTATGTCTATTAACATGGAGGCTTTCACTTCATTGTAATCAAAGAAACATCTTGTAGGATTATATCATCTTCTCGGCGCCCAACGCATTTCATACTGTGCCGGTGCATAAATGTATTGTAATTAATTTATAAAGAAAGAGCGAAGGGAGAATCCGGTTTAGTGGGATTAAGCTGGAGGCATTCACGGCCAAAGGAAATAAATGGGAAATTTGAGAATTGGTCCTTAATAAAAAAAATAAAAAGGTGGGGAATGCAAATTGTTTTTGTATAGAGAAGGGGTTGTATGAGGTGTGGTTGGTGACACAAGCAAGATGGAGACATAGATACTCTCTAGAGCAGGGGTGGCCAATACATTGATTCTCGTCCACCAGTCGATCCCCCGTGGATTTCTGGTGGACCGCGATCAAGCTGGGGATGCGGAAGTGCTGCCTGAATGCGTATGTACGCTGCGTCGCGTACGCATGCAGTCCAGAGAGACAGGGTTTGGAGCCAAATCCACAGGGTGGGCCAGCAGAGGTTATAGCATCCAGCTACTGTAGATCCGGAGAAGTAGAGAAGGTGAAGGAGCTGCCAGTAACAATAGCAGGGTGTGATCCTGTATTATGGGAGTGTGCCAAGAAAGGGTTACATGGAATTTGAAAAAGTGCACAGATGTGGGGTTGCCAGGGCCGCTAGAGGGGGGTGATGTGGTGGGGGGGAAAGGGCCCAGAACTAGTTCCAGCCCTGCGCCAAAGACCCTGGTTCAATGCCCCAATATAGGTCTTACTCTGTGAGTTTCTGGGTGTGTCTATTGGCTATTTTGAGTTGATATCCTGGCTCCTGGCGTTGATTCTGACCACGTTAATTGCTGCCTGCCCTGATATGTTGCCTTAATACTACTTTGAGCTATTTTAACCCTTTAGATACAGTGGACTGGACTTTCAGTATGCAGTTTCCTCCTTGGTCCAGACCTCAACACCTAGTAAGGGCCGCCGCTTCTTGACAAAAAGGCCCATTCCCTATGGGGGACAATTTAATTCTTTTTAGTTTTGTATTATCATGAATTAATGTGAGGTTCCATATTTCACTATAGCAGCATCGCCCCTAGTGGCCACAGTGATATTTGGAGACAATGAAGCCCCACATTACTTACTATTGCATGCAAGTTCATTGTGCCGTGTAGCTATAGCAGCCTACGGTGGATCTGTTCCTTCAACGCTAATAAATGGCTGAACCCAATCAGCGTAATGGCGGCTCCGGGGCTCGGCTGCCTGTTTATCTGCGGCACAGGATTCACGGAAATGATGGATAGAGAGGTAAATAAATAGATCAGGTAAAATTAAAACGTTATCGATTCAGACAGATTTGCGAATCAATTGATGCTGATTAAACCGTTTCCGCGCTCATCCGTACGGGACGTGTTGCTCAACTGTGATTAATGAACCAATTTCCATGTTTTCCCCCCCATTTACTTTAATGAGTTTGTGAAATGCATCTGATTCCCTTAGCTCCCGTCTCATTGGTTTAACTTGTGGTAGTTGAATGTTAAAAGGGACCGATCCATGATGATGAATATGAACTGGAAATCATAAATACAGCCTGTCAGCTGACTAAAGACGGATTTTGGCCGATTATCTGCCCGTGTATGGTAGGGTTCCATCAGCGTTTGTCGCGGGGCAGTGCTGCCACAGGGGCAGACAAGAGGTGGGGCCATGACATCACAGGGGCGAGGAAGAGGTGGGCCGTGACATCACAGGGGCAGACAAGAGGTGGGGCCGTGACATCACAGGGGTGGGGAAGAGGTGGGCCGTGACATCACAGGGGCGGGGAAGAGGTGGGCCGTGACATCACAGGGGCAGACAAGAGGTGGGGCCGTGACATCACAGGGGCGGGGAAGAGGTGGGCCGTGACATCACAGGGGCGGGGAAGAGGTGGGCCGTGACATCACAGGGGCGGGGAAGAGGTGGGCCGTGACATCACAGGGGCAGACAAGAGGTGGGGCCGTGACATCACAGGGGCGGGGAAGAGGGGGGCCGTGACATCACAGGGGCGGGGAAGAGGTGGGCCGTGACATCACAGGGGCGGGGAAGAGGTGGGCCGTGACATCACAGGGGCAGACAAGAGGTGGGCCGTGACATCACAGGGGCGGAGAAGAGGTGGGGCCGTGACATCACAGGGGCGGGGAAGAGGTGGGCCGTGACATCACAGGGGCGGGGAAGAGGTGGGCCGGGACATCACAGGGGCAGACAAGAGGTGGGGCCGTGACATCACAGGGGTGGGGAAGAGGGGGGCCGTGACATCACAGGGGCGGGGAAGAGGTGGGCCGTGACATCACAGGGGCGGGGAAGAGGTGGGCCGTGACATCACAGGGGCAGACAAGAGGTGGGGCCGTGACATCACAGGGGCGGGGAAGAGGGGGGCCGTGACATCACAGGGGCAGACAAGAGGTGGGGCCGTGACATCACAGGGGCGGGGAAGAGGGGGGCCGTGACATCACAGGGGCGGGGAAGAGGTGGGCCGTGACATCACAGGGGCGGGGAAGAGGTGGGCCGTGACATCACAGGGGTGGGGAAAAGGTGGGCTGTGACATCAAAGGGGCGGTGAAGAGGTGGGCTATGACATCACAGGGGCAGAGAAGAGGTGGGGCTGTGACATCACAGTGGCAGGGAAGAGGTGTGCCGTGACATCACAAGGGCGGGGAAGAGGTGGGCTATGACATCACTGTGTGGGGCTATGGTTAAGAATTTGTGAAACGTGGCTACCGCACCACTTTTTTTTTCATGTGACGGCGTCTCTTTTGGTGCAACTGCAACGTATTTGACGTGACCCCAACTTTTTTGACAGGGCCGCTGCTTTTGTTGACGTGACCTCGACTTTTTTATAAGTGACCGCTGCTTTTTTATGTGAGCGCAACTTTTTTTTTTACGCCACCGCTGCTTTTATGAGGTGACTTTGTTGACATGACCGCTGCTTTATTTTTATTTTTTTTAAAGTGACCACAACTTTTTTGATGTGGCCTCTGCTTTTTTTGACACAATGCAACTTTATTTACGCAATTGCAGCTTTTTCCTGACTCGCAAGTTTTATTTGTCCCATTTCGAGAAAAAATTCGCCAATGGCAAAATACTGAATTTCACTGCAAATCCATGCCCGTGTATGGCCACCTTTACTTGTCACTGGACTAGATCCCAGCATGCATTAGAACAGATCCCAGCATGCATTAGCACAGATTCCTGCATGCACTAGCACGGATCCCAGCATGCATTAGAACAGATCCAGCATGCATTAGCACAGATCCCAGCATGCACTAGCACGGATCCAGCATGCATTAGCACGGATCCCAGCATGCACTAGCACGGATCCCAGCATGCACTAGCACGGATCCCAGCATGCACTAGCACGGATCCCAGCATGCACTAGCACAGATCCCAGCATGCACTAGCACAGATCCCAGCATGCATTAGCACAGATCCAGCATGCATTAGCACGGATCCCAGCATGCATTAGCATGGATCCCAGCATGCATTAGCACAGATCCAGCATGCATTAGCACGGATCCAGCATGCACTAGCACGGATCCAGCATGCACTAGCACGGATCCAGCATGCACTAGCACGGATCCCAGCATGCACTAGCACGGATCCAGCATGCACTAGCACGGATCCAGCATGCATTAGCACGGATCCCAGCATGCATTAGCACGGATCCAGCATGCATTAGCACGGATCCAGCATGCACTAGCACGGATCCAGCATGCATTAGCACGGATCCAGCATGCATTAGCACGGATCCCAGCATGCATTAGCACGGATCCCAGCATGCATTAGCACGGATCCCAGCATGCATTAGCACGGATCCAGCATGCATTAGCACGGATCCAGCATGCATTAGCACGGATCCAGCATGCATTAGCACGGATCCAGCATGCACTAGCACGGATCCAGCATGCATTAGCACGGATCCCAGCATGCATTAGCACGGATCCCAGCATGCATTAGCACGGATCCAGCATGCATTAGCACAGATCCAGCATGCATTAGCACGGATCCAGCATGCACTAGCACAGATCCAGCATGCACTAGCACAGATCCAGCATGCATTAGCACGGATCCAGCATGCACTAGCACGGATCCAGCATGCACTAGCACGGATCCAGCATGCATTAGCACGGATCCAGCATGCACTAGCACGGATCCAGCATGCACTAGCACGGATCCAGCATGCATTAGCACAGATCCAGCATGCATTAGCACAGATCCAGCATGCATTAGCACAGATCCAGCATGCATTAGCACGGATCCAGCATGCACTAGCACAGATCCAGCATGCATTAGCACAGATCCAGCATGCATTAGCACGGATCCAGCATGCACTAGCACAGATCCCAGCATGCATTAGCACGGATCCAGCATGCATTAGCACAGATCCAGCATGCATTAGCACAGATCCAGCATGCACTAGCACGGATCCCAGCATGCATTAGCACGGATCCCAGCATGCATTAGCACGGATCCAGCATGCACTAGCACGGATCCCAGCATGCACTAGCACGGATCCCAGCATGCACTAGCACGGATCCCAGCATGCACTAGCACGGATCCCAGCATGCACTAGCACGGATCCCAGCATGCATTAGCACGGATCCAGCATGCATTAGCACGGATCCAGCATGCACTAGCACGGATCCCAGCATGCATTAGCACGGATCCCAGCATGCATTAGCACGGATCCCAGCATGCATTAGCACGGATCCAGCATGCATTAGCACGGATCCAGCATGCATTAGCACGGATCCAGCATGCATTAGCACGGATCCCAGCATGCATTAGCACGGATCCCAGCATGCATTAGCACGGATCCAGCATGCATTAGCACAGATCCAGCATGCATTAGCACAGATCCAGCATGCACTAGCACAGATCCCAGCATGCATTAGCACGGATCCAGCATGCATTAGCACAGATCCAGCATGCATTAGCACAGATCCAGCATGCACTAGCACGGATCCCAGCATGCATTAGCACGGATCCCAGCATGCACTAGCACGGATCCCAGCATGCACTAGCACGGATCCCAGCATGCATTAGCACGGATCCAGCATGCACTAGCACGGATCCCAGCATGCATTAGCACGGATCCCAGCATGCATTAGCACGGATCCCAGCATGCACTAGCACGGATCCAGCATGCATTAGCACGGATCCCAGCATGCACTAGCACGGATCCCAGCATGCATTAGCACGGATCCCAGCATGCATTAGCACAGATCCAGCATGCACTAGCACGGATCCCAGCATGCATTAGCACAGATCCAGCATGCATTAGCACAGATCCAGCATGCATTAGCACGGATCCAGCATGCACTAGCACGGATCCCAGCATGCATTAGCACGGATCCAGCATGCATTAGCACGGATCCCAGCATGCACTAGCACGGATCCCAGCATGCACTAGCACGGATCCCAGCATGCACTAGCACGGATCCCAGCATGCACTAGCACGGATCCCAGCATGCATTAGCACGGATCCAGCATGCATTAGCACGGATCCAGCATGCATTAGCACGGATCCCAGCATGCACTAGCACGGATCCCAGCATGCACTAGCACGGATCCAGCATGCACTAGCACGGATCCCAGCATGCACTAGCACGGATCCAGCATGCATTAGCACATTGACGTTTATTTACACATGACGAAGTTTTTTTGACTCAGCCAATCAATGTGCTTGAACTCCCACATTACCCAACTGACTCCTACAATATCTATTTCCCTGCCTCTCGAGTAATCTGGGATAATGGATGTATTGCTCCATACATTGCTCATTTATTTACTGATATGTCAATCACTATAACTGAGATATATGAGCAAAAAAAGTGTTTGTTTCTTTCCAAGCAAAACAAAATGTATGAAGATATTCTAGAACCAAATTGGCGCTGGTGAAAAAACTGTCCCGGGTTGATTAGGTCATCCCTAATAATTAACCCTTTTGTTAATTATTGAGACATCAGGGCTCATTTATGTCTGTAAGTGCAGCGAGCAAAGTACAATTTCAAGCACAGTTGCCATGTTTTTTCCCCACAATGCAGTGTTCTTCTCACAAAGCAAGGGTGCGCCTAATGCGGTTGTGATTCGCCAAGATGAATGCAACTGCACAAACTGCACAGTTTCCCAGCACTGAACAAGTCTGTCCCTTTATCCCCATGTCTGATTCCTGTGCCATATAATGATGGGAAAATGACATCATTATCTCTATATGTAAGATAAAGTTTTTTTATCAGTAGAATTCTCATTGGTGAATTTTCTTGCATTTATAATTATGTTTTTTGACAACTTCTATAGCAAAACTAGGGGGTGCAGCGGAACAGCAGCATGACTGGGTTTATATCCCCTTTAATCACATAACTTACCATTACTCACATAAGGTTATTGCTTGCACTTGGGCTGCTGGGATCCTCCGGGTACCATTAACTTTTTCCATTGGCTTAAACTTTGGCCTTTCCTTCTCTTCTACTAGATGCTTTCTCTAGTCTGTAGGGCCCCCATCAGAAACCACAGGGCCCCTCACAACAAAATTTTCTGCCCCCCCCTCTTCCAATGCCCTCAATGGCCCCTCCCTCAGTGACCCCTCCCATCAGTACAAAGGACACACAGACATTGGTAGCCAGGCCCCCCTAAAACATTGGCGGCCAGGGCCCCCCTAAACCATTGGTAGCTAGGGGTTAAGTTTTGCATTGGTGCCAGCCCAGGGCCCCCAAAAACATTGGTAGTCCTCCCCCAGTGTCCCCATACTATGGACCACGCCCCTCTGCTTCCTGCTCCCCCACTGCTTCCTCTCACTCCATCCTGTGTCCTCTGGTTCCCCCTGAATCCTTCGCCTGCGTCCTCCGGCTCCGTCCTGTGGCTCCTCCCTTTTATAAGGTTGCGCCCAGTGTGTACGTGTGACGTCAGTACGCACGGGGCGCAACCAATCGGATTGCCCGCTGACCACCAATGACAGGGCAAAACTGTATCATGGCCGGCCTGGCCCCCCTTTTAAGCGAGAATAGACCGGACCTACGACGACTGTCCCCCCTGTGCCCCCCTGATAGCGGCACTGCTAGTCTGCATGGCAGGGGGCATTTCCTAGTAAAAATCACCATTTCAATAATCCCATTGGTCAGTTTCAGGTTCCTTGCCGGCTGTAAGTTTTAGTGGATCAGGACAAACACCGAATCAATAGTGATGAGCCATTTCAATTCGGTGAAAAATTTGCGCAAATTGCACGAAAATTCACAAAACGGCGAAAAATTCACGAAACTCGGCTACCGGACTTTTTGATGCGCGCAACTATTTTTGACACGGCTGCGACATTTGGCAGGACTGTGTCTTATTCCTCACTCCGCAAATTTTTTTTTAATGCGAATTTCAGTTTCGCAAAAAAAAAACTGCCAATGGCAAAATTTGGAAATTTCGCTTGTTACTACTAATTAATCCAAAATGGCTCCCCATTGCCTTTATTACAGAAAACTAGTGATGAGCGAATTTTTTTCCCCAGGCATGGATTCGCAGCCATTGGCGACTTGTTTTGCAAAACTTTTGTGAAAATTCGCCACGCAGAATTTTTTTCTCGTCGCACGCAAATTGCCTGCGGTCCCGTCAAAAAAAGGATGTGGTCACGTCAAAAAAGCGCAGGCAACAAAAAAATAGACGCGGGCAGGAAAAAAATAGATGCAGGTGACAAAAAAAAGCGCAACAACAAAAAAAAAATCGCGTGACAAATGCGTTTCACAAATTTTTTGCCATTTTGCGAATTTTATGGCGAAGTGAAACGGGACAGATTCGCTCATCACTACAGAAAACACATGAAACCTGAATTCTTTTTTTTATTAAATCATCCATATCATTATAAATGTATAAAAAATCTGATCTGTCAATCATATATTGCCTGCCCCGCCTCTATGCCTGCGGCATAGAGGCGGGGCAGGCAATATATGATTGACAGATCAGATTTTTGATACAATTACTTTAACTTTCCATTCAGCACTTCCTAGATATCACCTAGATGCCAAATGTATAAGATTTTGGGCGGATACAAAGCTTTGCCTTAATAACAGTGCACACAAAATGGCGGCTGCCTGCTGGCTGTGACTGTAAACTCCAAGACTGAAGGAAAAAGAAATGTAATCGTTTATACAGTGTATATAACGTTTATTTGGCTTTACTAACATGATACAAAAGGACTTGGAATTATTTCTTAGTGTGACAGATCCCCTTTAATTTGCCAGCCAATTACACAAGGCAACACGTTTCAATTATTTTGATCATAC
Source organism: Xenopus tropicalis (assembly GCF_000004195.4). NCBI lineage: Eukaryota > Metazoa > Chordata > Amphibia > Anura > Pipidae > Xenopus > Xenopus tropicalis. The sequence continues at coordinate 8,745,471 of NC_030682.2, read as the reverse complement.
AAAACCCAAATCTCTGAGTTCTGACTGAGCATCACCTCCAGCGATTAGCCATTATAACTCACACACAATCCTAACACTGACAAACCTGACCCCGGCAGGGAGCTGTATTAATATTTATGGATAATTTGAAGTAGGATTGAGAACATATTGCACTGACTGACCCGCGGTACCTGTGCATTAAATGTAACACTGAATTATGTAAAATGTATGATTGACTCGAGCCCGTCATTAATATTTATAGGGCGTGTAATGGGAGGCGGAGACATGTCCCAATGATGTGTCCTGTGTTCTTTAACCGTACATTGATGTACATCTAAGGTTTTGGTCTGAATAAAGTTGTTACTACAGGTATCGCACCCCTGTAATAATAAAACAGTACCTGTACTTGATCCCAACTAAGATATAATTACCCCTTATTGGGGCAGAACAGTCCTATTGGGTTTATTTAATGGTTAAATGATTCCCTTTTCTCTGTAATAATAAAACAGTACCTGTACTTGATCCCAACTAAGATATAATTACCCCTTATTGGGGCAGAACAGCCCTATTGGGTTTATTTAATGGTTAAATGATTCCCTTTTCTCTGTAATAATAAAACAGTACCTGTACTTGATCCCAACTAAGATATAATTACCCCTTATTGGGGGCAGAACAGCCCTATTGGGTTTATTTAATGGTTAAATGATTCCCTTTTCTCTTTAATAATAAAACAGTACCTGTACTTGATCCCAACTAAGATATAATTACCCCTTATTGGGGGCAGAACAGCCCTACTGGGTTTATTTAATGGTTAAATGATTCCCTTTTCTCTGTAATAATAAAACAGTACCTGTACTTGATCCCAACTAAGATATAATTACCCCTTATTGGGGCAGAACAGCCCTATTGGGTTTATTTAATGGTTAAATGATTCCCTTTTCTCTGTAATAATAAAACAGTACCTGTACTTGATCCCAACTAAGATATAATTACCCCTTATTGGGGCAGAACAGCCCTATTGGGTTTATTTCATGGTTAAATGATTCCCTTTTCTCTGTAATAATCAAACGGTACCTGTAATGGGTCCCATACCTGTATCACTGTACAATCCAGTTAGAAGTATGTGGACACCCCTTCTGATTATTTCAACTGCCTATTTAAGCCCCACCCATTATTACTGTAACCCCTTTTTGGCTGTAATCAGGCCAAAACACGGCTAGTATAGGTTTAGAGCATGGGGTACATGTGACTCAATCCTTCAGGATGGGCCTTCGCTATATGGAAGTGACCAACGGAGCTAGGGTGTAGTGCAACTACAACTCACTGTAGCTGTGTGCAGTGCAGAGTAACAAATGAGCGCCAGAAGGTTCTTTTATGGTAAACCAGAATGTATCTTGTTTATTGTCCAAGACAATGATCCACAGGGTTATAGCAATACTCGTACAGAGGAGATATCAGGTAAAAATATGGTGTCCACCCGTATAGCCCACCTCAGCCGAGGGTGGGGAAGCTAAGGACCACCAACCAGCATGGCCTCCCTGTGGAGAGTAGACTGGCCCGGTATCTGTATTTACTGATATATATATTCTAGTTTTGGACAATACTTCCTGTTACAGTGAGAGCTGCATCACTTCCTGTCAGCTGATCTCTGAGGGAGCATACAGCCCATCACAAAATGGCGGCTCAAGGGAAAGGATGTAAAAGGGCAATATTTACTGATATATATATATATATACACCAGATCTTTAATAGGTCACTTAATATAATATAAACTGTCTGTTGGTTATGTATTCATTCTGGGGGTGTAGTTTCCCTTTAATACCTTGTCCTGTTTATCACTATTTTGTGAACATTTTCGAAAAAACAATAGAAAATATCACTCGGCAACTTGGTTACTTTCCCTGGATAACAGCAGCTTGCCCTCGGTTCCCTTTGGATGGAGTCAGAAGAGAACAGCAAATCCTATTTAGGTCAACGCCGAGTAATTGTCTTCCGCACCTTTCTCCCCCCCGTCTGTTAACACATTTAAATCCCTGATGTAAGAAGGTACAAAGAACACCCTGGGATTAATAAAGGGCCGCGCGTTTGTACATGACATGAAGCTTGTGAGAAACGGTCCCCCGGACTCCGCTCATAACAATGGCGACACTTGGTGCCGTACCAAGAACATCTATTCAACTTCAGGGAAGGATTTGAGTCACACTCTGACTGGGATTCAAGGGGTTCTTGCCAGCGACTAATTTGGACTCCATGTTGCCTTCATGAATGGGCTCCTTTCAAAGCTTCGCCGTTAAAGAATGTTGAAAAGACAATTCAATTAGAGCTCAAATTAACAAAAAAAAAAAAAACAAATTTAATGTAACACAATAAAGTGTTTTTTTTAAGAAAAGGTCAGAATGATTCAGCGAATTAACGAGGTGAGAGAAAAGTCACTAAACTGAAAAATAATCATTGAAACGTCTTTCTTGGAGGTTAATTAAGATTTAGCGTTGGTAGAACACCTCGGCGCAGTGTTAGATACAGGGATCTGAGCTCTAGTACTGATATGGGATCTGGAAACCCGTTATTCAGAAAGTTCCGAATTAATATTAAAAATGTTCCCTTTTTCTCTGTAATAATAAAACAGTACCTGTACTTGATCCCAACTAAGATATAATTACCCCTTATTGGGGGCAGAACAGCCCTATTGGGTTTATTTAATGGTTAAATGATTCCCTTTTCTCTGTAATAATAAAACAGTACCTGTACTTGATCCCAACTAAGATATAATTACCCCTTATTGGGGGCAGAACAGCCCTATTGGGTTTATTTCATGGTTAAATGATTCCCTTTTCTCTGTAATAATAAAACAATACCTGTACTTGATCCCAACTAAGATATAATTACCCCTTATTGGGGCAGAACAGCCCTATTGGGTTTATTTAATGGTTAAATGATTCCCTTTTCTCTGTAATAATAAAACAGTACCTGTACTTGATCCCAACTAAGATATAATTACCCCTTATTGGGGGCAGAACAGCTCTATTGGGTTTATTTCATGGTTAAATGATTCCCTTTTCTCTGTAATAATAAAACAGTACCTGTACTTGATCCCAACTAAGATATAATTACCCCTTATTGGGGCAGAACAGCCCTATTGGGTTTATTTCATGGTTAAATGATTCCCTTTTCTCTGTAATAATAAAACAGTACCTGTACTTGATCCCAACTAAGTTATAATTACCCCTTATTGGGGCAGAACAGCCCTATTGGGTTTATTTAATGGTTAAATGATTCCCTTTTCTCTGTAATAATAAAACAGTACCTGTACTTGATCCCAACTAAGATATAATTACCCCTTATTGGGGCAGAACAGCCCTATTGGGTTTATTTAATGGTTAAATGATTCCCTTTTCTCCGTAATAATAAAACAGTACCTGTACTTGATCCCAACTAAGATATAATTACCCCTTATTGGGGCAGAACAGCCCTATTGGGTTTATTTAATGGTTAAATGATTCCCTTTTCTCTGTAATAATAAAACAGTACCTGTACTTGATCCCAACTAAGATATAATTACCCCTTATTGGGGCAGAACAGCCCTATTGGGTTTATTTAATGGTTAAATGATTCCCTTTTCTCTGTAATAATAAAACAGTACCTGTACTTGATCCCAACTAAGATATAATTACCCCTTATTGGGGCAGAACAGCCCTATTGGGTTTATTTAATGGTTAAATGATTCCCTTTTCTCTGTAATAATAAAACAGTACTTATTTTCCTGTTCAAGCCCCTCTCCTATTCATATACCAGTCTTCCATTCAAACCACATCCTGGTTGCTAAGGTAATTTGGACCCTAGCAACCAGATAGCTGCTGAAACTCCAAGCTGGAGAGCTGCTGAACTGAAATATAAAAAAAAACTACAAATAATAAAAAATGAAGACCAATTGCAAATTGTCTCAGAATATTACTCCCTACAGTATATCATACTAAAAGTTAACTCATAGGAGAACACCCCCTTTATATAATATACAGTATATCATTGCTAGGCGTCTATCGATAGTGATGAATGTGGAACAGACGAATGACAGAAATTAATAAAATTAATACCTGCCCTTAATTAAATAGCTCATAGGCCCATTCTGTACTCCGGCACAGCCATAATTAAACACAGCCTACATTCACTCTAATTAATATAAAGTGTAATACTGCGAGTTTAGTTCAACCAGAGTGTGAACAATTTATACGGAAAAGAACACAATATTCCCCACTGTCATGACAAAGGGCTGTAGTGGAATAATGAGAAAAACTTGAGCCAAACTATGTAAGAAAATAACTTTTTTTCTCAAATCTCAGTCTCAAAGAGAATCCCGGTGTCCAACAGGAATACGAGCCAAACTGTGTCATTGAGAAGCCACGTATACGCCCTTACAGCTTTGTTAGGTAGGGATGTCATCATCTGTGCCTGAATAAGAATTGGGGTGTTTAGTAAAAAGAGCAGTTTTTAAAGAGTAAGCAGGTTAAAGGGGAAGTTGACCCAAACACCATGGTTATAAAGACCTTTACAAAAGAGAGAAAACAACTGGTTGGCTGGTAGTAGAAGTAATTGACTCAAGACTTTCACACTCTTGTAGGTCTGACCAGTGCCCTACTTGCTTCTTTTTCTTCCAACATTTGAGGCCTCCTATGATAGGGATATAGCTGCTCAAACCTGCCCTGGTGTCACCATGGGATATTGGCATAAACGTGTTTTGGGAAGAAGTCAGACTCCTAGGGTAAAACTGATTCATGAGATAGGATGTTTCCTAACAGCCCCCTATGAAAAGAGGGTTAAGTGTTGAAAATGAGGTTCATATTGAGTTGGGGAGTAGAAGTTTAGGTTTCATCTTCTGTAGAGTTGATCACTTATCACAAGAGAGTCCTAAAGGACAAGTACATGTCTTCTTTATACTTTCTTTGCCCAGGTGTCCTACAGGATTCATTTATTGGTACAGTACAGTAAATTCTGAACCCTAGAATGTCTTCCCTCCATGGTTGAATCTTCATGTTTACATGGAACCAAGCATGTGTTGGGCTGGTTTAAATGGGTTTTTGGAGTCTATGGCCTATGAACAGTGAATCTGTGGCCCATGGAGAGTGAGTCTATGGCCCATAGAGAGTAAGTATATGGCCTATGGAGAGTGAATCTGTGTCCCATGGAGAGTGAGTATATGGTCTATGGAGAGTGAATCTGTGGCCCATGGAGAGTGAGTATATGGCCTATGGAGAGTGAATCTGTGGCCCATGGAGAGTGAGTCTATGGCCCATGGAGAGTGAGTCTATGGCCCTTGGAGAGTGAGTCTATGGCCCATGGAGAGTGAGTCTATGGCCTATGGAGAGTGAGTCTATAGCCCATGGAGAGTGAGTCTATGGCCTATGGAGAGTGAGTCTATAGCCTATGGAGAGTGAGTCAATGGCCCATGGAGAGTGAGTCTATGGCCCATAGAGAGTGAGTCTATGGCTCATGGAGAGTGAATCTATTGGTCATGGAGAGTGAGTCTATGGCTCATGGAGAGTGAGTCTATGGCTCATGGAGAGTGAATCTATTGGTCATGGAGAGTGAGTCTATGGCTCATGGAGAGTGAGTCTATGGCCCATGGAGAGTGAGTCTATGGCCTATGGAGAGTGAGTTTATGGCCCATAGAGAGTGAGTCTATGGCTCATGGAGAGTGAGTCTATGGCCCATGGAGAGTGAGTCTATGGCCCTTGGAGAGTGACTCTATGGCCCATGGAGAGTGAGTCTATGTCCCATGGAGAGTGAGTCTATGGCCTATGGAGAGTGAGTCTATGGCCTATGGAGAGTGAGTCTATGGCCTATGGAGAGTGAGTCTATGGCCTAGGGAGAGTGGGTCTATGGCCTATGGAGAGTGAGTCTATGGCCCTTGGAGAGTGACTCTATGGCCCATGGAGAGTGAGTCTATGGCCCATAGAGAGTGAATCTATGGCCTATGGAGAGTGAGTCTATGGCCTATGGAGAGTGAGTCTATGGCCCATAGAGAGTGAGTCTATGGCCTATGGAGAGTGAGTCTATGGCCTATGGAGAGTGAGTCTATGGCCTAGGGAGAGTGAGTCTATGGCCTATGGAGAGTGAGTCTATGGCCTATGGAGAGTGAGTCTATGGCCTAGGGAGAGTGGGTCTATGGCACATGGAGAATGAGTCTGTGGCCTATGGAGAGTGAGTCTATGGCCCATGGAGAGTGAGTCTATGGTCTATGGAGGAAGACGAGTGATCAACAGTGCAAAACATGGCTGTTGGTGAATGACCCCAGCTGCTTGCCATACACAGTGTATTTCTCATTTACATTAATAGGCAGCAACTTCTGATAGAGAAGAGCGTTTTGACCAGCCAGCAGCTGTTTGTGGCAAAGGATGCTACGACAAGCAGTAATCTTGGTGCAGACTTTGAGGGCAGATTACATGGGGGGGTGGAAGTAAGTAAGAAATATATAAAATAATTTTTGGAAAAATTAATTCAAAAACAGACCTATTGATGGTGCACAACTGGTCAGATTTTGGCATAATAAAAAAAGATAGGGAATCAGGGAACCCCTCCCCCTGTTCTGCCTGTGACATAATTCAGCCCAGTTACAGGCAGAGGAATAATCCAATTGGCTGGGAGCCCCAGTGCACCTCTGGGATAAGAGGAGGATCCAGGGTGTGCCTTGGGCCAGTAGGTTATAAAGGATCCCCAGCTGAAGATCCATGCAGAACCAGTGTGAAAGAGACCGTGGAGAAGATCAGACTTTATCTTCATCCTGTGTGGAACTCGGCCAGGAGGAAAGGCCTAGAGCCCCAACTGATCAGAGGGAGCCCATCTTGTTCCCTGCTAGAGAGCCAGGAGGTGCCCGGTGCCAATGTACAGATCAGTGATCCCCAACCAGTGGCTCGGGCAACATGTTGCTCCCCAACCCCTTGGGTGTTGCTCTCAGTGCCCCCAAACCAGGGAGTTATTTTGAAATTCCTCAAGTTTTGGTTGAATAAAAACAAGATTTCCTACCAAATAAAGCCCCCTGTAAGCTGATACGGTGCATAGAGGCCCCTAATAGCCAATCACAGCCCTTATTTGGCTCCTCCATGAACTTTTATGGAGCTTGTGTTGCTCTCCAAGTCTTTTTACATTTGACTGTGGGTTATGAGTAAGAAAGGTTGGGGACCCCTGTCTGGTAAGGTAAGAAAAAGGATTTATTATTTGGTAGATCCCAGCATGAAGTAATAATATTTCTCCTCAATGGCACCAAAGCTCCATTTACCAGTTTAGTCTGCGGCGTTATCATTCTCCATGAGGCTAATACATGTTTGACAGACATTCCGGAGAGGGTTCCATAAAGCAATATTATTATTCCGTTATACAAATAATTATACACGGTCCAACATATGTTCGTTAGTTCCTCCCTCGGTTCCGCTTAGTGAAAAGCCTCCATTTTCCCATTAGTCAGGATTATATGACACCGGTTGAGTCTATTTTAAAAACAGACATAATTACAAACAATTTAGTCGCAGCACGGAGATGACAAGTGATGGGGAATATTATCTAAATAAACTGCAAATGACTGACATAGGAATTAAAATAAACAGGAAGGTTAATTTACCCATGAACACATTGAGCTCAGAAGCCCCAGTGTGAATTAATGGCACCCAGAGGAGCTCAAACACCCATCATGCTGTAACGTTACTTCATTTTATTCAGAAGTTTCTTCAATAAACAATGGGAAGGGAGCAAGATAGCAGCTCCCAGTAGGTATCAGAATAGCACTCAATAGTAAGAAATCCAAGTCCGGCTTGGGACTCCTCCAGTTACATGGGAGTAGGAGAAACAATAGGTAAGCTGAAAGCAGTTCTAATGTGTAGCACTGGCTGAAAGCTCAGACTCAGGCACACTTTACTGCTGCGCTGCAAGTTGGAGTGATATCCCCCCCCCCCTCACCCCCAGCAGCCGATCAGCAGAACAATGGGAAGGGAGCAAGATAGCAGCTCCCAGTAGGTATCAGAATAGCACTCAATAGTAAGAAATCCAAGTCCAGCTTGGGACTCCTCCAGTTACATGGGAGTAGGAGAAACAATAGGTTAGCTGAAAGCAGTTCTAATGTGTAGCGCTGGCTGAAAGCTCAGACTCAGGCACACTTTACTGCTGCGCTGCAAGTTGGAGTGATATCCCCCCCCCCCTCACCCCCAGCAGCCAATCAGCAGAACAATGGAAGGGAGCAAGATAGCAGCTCCCAGTAGGTATCAGAATAGCACTCAATAGTAAGAAATCCAAGTCCGGCTTGGGACTCCTCCAGTTACATGGGAGTAGGAGAAACAATAGGTTAGCTGAAAGCAGTTCTAATGGGTAGCGCTGGCTGAAAGCTCAGACTCAGGCACACTTTACTGCTGCGCTGCAAGTTGGAGTGATATTCCCCCCCCCCCTCACCCCCAGCAGCCGATCAGCAGAACAATGGGAAGGGAGCAAGATAGCAGCTCCCAGTAGGTATCAGAATAGCACTCAATAGTAAGAAATCCAAGTCCGGCTTTGGACTCCTCCAGTTACATGGGAGTAGGAGAAACAATAGGTTAGCTGAAAGCAGTTCTAATGTGTAGACAAAGAACAAAGTATTCTCAACTTGATAAAAAAAAAGATAGCTTTCTACATTTGAGAGTGCTAATCATGTCTCTGGGCTGCTATAATAAGAAACATTTTAAGACATTTCTCCCGGAAGGAACATAGTGATGAAAACACAGTGTCACCTTACGGGAAAAGCGATACTTCTCCTGATGAATCTAAGCATTCATGCTGAGCTAAAATGTATTCTAAAAATGGAGACTGAGAGCCGTGTAAGATTAAATTGCCTCCCTAACCAGCGAGAAGCTGAAATCTAGTGATGAGCCGTCAGTCAGGTAAATTAAAATCAGTATTTAATATAAGAATGTGTAATATTATTCGCCATCAGACTGAGACGCCATTAGCCGGATCAAACAGCGGGATATCACCGCTCTAAAGATAGTTTCATGGCTCATTGCAGGACTAAAGGCCAAGACCATAATGAAGATTTAGTGAAGCAAAGAGATTAAAGTGTGTTATTAAAAAGAATCCAGGGGAACACGGCCTATTGGCAGTTGCCCTAAACAAAAATGGCTTCCTCCTTCTTGGGGTGGGCTAAAGCAGATTGGGGGGGGGTATTTGCTTCTGTCTATTCGTATGTTGTGTTATTACAGGGAAAAGGGAATCATTTAACCATTAAATTAACCCAATAGGGCTGTTCTGCCCCCAATAAGGGGTAATTATATCTTAGTTGGGATCAAGTACAGGTACTGTTTTATTATTACAGAGAAAAGGGAATCATTTAACCATTAAATAAACCCAATAGGGCTGTTCTGCCCCCAATAAGGGGTAATTATATCTTAGTTGGGATCAAGTACAGGTACTGTTTTATTATTACAGAGAAAAGGGAATCATTTAACCATGAAATAAACCCAATAGGGCTGTTCTGCCCCCAATAAGGGGTAATTATATCTTAGTTGGGATCAAGTACAGGTACTGTTTTATTATTACAGAGAAAAGGGAATCATTTAACCATTAAATAAACCCAATAGGGCTGTTCTGCCCCCAATAAGGGGTAATTATATCTTAGTTGGGATCAAGTACAGGTACTGTTTTATTATTACAGAGAAAAGGGAATCATTTAACCATTAAATAAACCCAATAGGGCTGTTCTGCCCCAATAAGGGGTAATTATATCTTAGTTGGGATCAAGTGCAGGTACTGTTTTATTATTACAGAGAAAAGGGAATCATTTAACCATGAAATAAACCCAATAGGACTGTTCTGCCCCCAATAAGGGGTAATTATATCTTAGTTGGGATCAAGTACAGGTACTGTTTTATTATTACAGAGATAAAGGGAATCATTTTTAAAAATGTGAATTATTTGATTAAAATGGAGTCTATGGGAGATGGCCTTCCCGTAATTCGGAACTTTCTGGATAATGGGTTTCTGGATAAGGGGTCCGATACCTGTTCGAATAGGGGAGGGGCTGAATAGAAAGATAAGTAATAAAAAGTAACAATAACAATAAAACTGGAGCCTCACAGAGCAATAGTTTGACCCCCATTTGAAAGCTGGAAAGAGGCAAATAATGAAAAAACTAAAGCTAGGGAAAACCCAGCAACAGGAATATTATATATATAACAATCTGTAACGAACAGGCCGCTCCACACAGGACTTATATCAAACAAAAAATTTATTTCAAGAATATAACTAGAACTGACGTTTCGGCAGTATATATATATAAAATATCCTTCTTTAAATTATACTGATATAGTTCAATATAGTAATTCCGTATTACTGTGAAAGCCATGGTATACTTACAGTGAAGTGAGAAGGATCTTATCGGATATAGCAAATGCCATATAATGCAGTATCGGGGCTCTCTGCTTTCATCAAGGGCCTCACAAAGAATGGGGCTTCAGTTTTGCTCCGTTTAAACAGCTTTCGAGAATTTTGAATTGATTTTCAGATCACAGCGATGGTGCTTGTAACATTTATTGCAGAGCTCACTATATCTCCCCCCCGCTGGGTTTTATCTACGGAAAGGTCTTCTCAGATGGAATACTGTAACAAACAGAGAAAGTCACTGTAGTTTTATTAAAGGGGAACTCTGCCTTCTGAACCAAAACAACACAACACAACAACCCAGAAACCCCTAATATCCCCATCCCTGTAATCTGTTCCTTCAAACACTAAGAATAAATACTATTTTTATATGCTGAAATCCAGCTGCAAAACTGTTCTACTCTTTCTGCATCATTGGAAATCCTGGCAGGGGAGGAGGGACTAAACCACTGATGTTACAAATTGTAACAACTTCCCCATAGACTCACACTTTACTGCTGCGCTGCAAGTTGGAGTGATATCCCCCCCCTCACCCCCAGCAGCCGATCAGCAGAACAATGGGAAGATAGCAGCTCCCAGTAGCTATCAGAATAGCACTCAATAGTAAGAAATCCAAGTCCGGCTTGGGACTCCTCCAGTTACATGGGAGTAGGAGAAACAATAGGTTAGCTTAAAGCAGTTCTAATGTGTAGCGCTGGCTGAAAGCTCAGACTCAGGCACACTTTACTGCTGCGCTGCAAGTTGGAGTGATATCCCCCCCCCTCCCCCCCAGCAGCAGATCAGCAGAACAATGGGAAGGGAGCAAGATAGCAGCTCCCAGTAGGTATCAGAATAGCACTCAATAGTAAGAAATCCAAGTCCGGCTTGGGACTCCTCCAGTTACATGGGAGTAGGAGAAACAATAGGTTAGCTGAAAGCAGTTCTAATGTGTAGCGCTGGCTGAAAGCTCAGACTCAGGCACACTTTACTGCTGCGCTGCAAGTTGGAGTGATATCCCCCCCCTCCCCCCCAGCAGCCGATCAGCAGAACAATGGGAAGGGAGCAAGATAGCAGCTCCCAGTAGGTATCAGAATAGCACTCAATAGTAAGAAATCCAAGTCCGGCTTGGGACTCCTCCAGTTACATGGGAGTAGGAGAAACAATAAGTTAGCTGAAAGCAGTTCTAATGTGTAGCGCTGGCTGAAAGCTCAGACTCAGGCACACTTTACTGCTGCGCTGCAAGTTGGAGTGATATCCCCCCCCCTCCCCCCCAGCAGCCGATCAGCAGAACAATGGGAAGGGAGCAAGATAGCAGCTCCCAGTAGGTATCAGAATAGCACTCAATAGTAAGAAATCCAAGTCCGGCTTGGGACTCCTCCAGTTACATGGGAGTAGGAGAAACAATAGGTTAGCTGAAAGCAGTTCTAATGTGTAGCGCTGGCTGAAAGCTCAGACTCAGGCACACTTTACTGCTGCGCTGCAAGTTGGAGTGATATCCCCCCCTCACCCCCAGCAGCCGATCAGCAGAACAATGGGAAGGGAGCAAGATAGCAGCTCCCAGTAGGTATCAGAATAGCACTCAATAGTAAGAAATCCAAGTCCGGCTTGGGACTCCTCCAGTTACATGGGAGTAGGAGAAACAATAGGTTAGCTGAAAGCAGTTGAGGTTTATCTGGATGATCTTTTATAAAGCCAACATGGCTTCCATTTTCATGTTTTCGGCACAGAAGTGCAATACATGGTGTTTTCTTAGCTCTTGTTAGCTTGTCTCCCTCTACGTTTTCAAGGTGATTGAAAATGACACCCAAAACGCTGTATTCCCATTAACGCACAATGGCGGTTCTGTTTGTCATCTTGCAAATGCTTCTTCCATTTCATGTGTCGTAGCGGAGGCAGAGCTTTCATTCTCTTCAAGTGGAAACTGAGAGCACTTTCCAGCCACACAGTGCGGGTCTCCATCCTTTCTTATCCAACGCAGCTGTTTCCCTCGCCATTAACCCCGCTCCCTTCTATTGTGAGGCTGAACATGTTGTGGGATCAGCTGCGCATTGTACCAGTTCTACTGTCACCTTCCAGCAACAATACGTTTCTAGTGGGTCAATAATATTTGGCCTAATTTCTTTGGTTGTATTTGTACCTATTGTATATGTCATAATACACATCTCTTTCTCAATGTAGTCTTGACTCTTGCTGAAACCCAACCGCACAAACAGAAATACAGAATGGGCACATTCTCTCTATTAACATACACAGGGGATAATAAAGATCAAGGACCCCCAACCTTTCTTACTCGGGAGCCACAGTCAAATGTAAAAAGACTTGGGGAGCAACACAAGCACCATAAAAGTTCATGGAGGAGCCAAATAAGGGCTGTGATTGGCTATTAGGGGCCTCTATGCACCCTATCAGCTTACAGGGGGCTTTATTTGGTAGGAAATCTTGTTTTTATTCAACCAAAACTTGCCCCCAAGTCAGGAATTCAAAAATAACCCCCTGGTTTGGGGGCACTGAGAGCAACATCCAAGGGGTTGGGGAGCAACATGTTACCCCCGAGCCACTGGTTGGGGATCACTGTTATACTATATATATATATATATTCTATATAACTAGTAATAAGCAAATCTGTCCCGTTTCGCTGCGTCATAAAATTTGCAACAAAATTCGCGAAACGCATTTGTCGCGCGATTTTTTGTCGCCCACGTCTTTTTCATTGCCCGCACTTTTTTACACGACCGCGCCCGATTTGACACGACCGCGCCTTTTTTTTTATGCTACCATGCCCAATTTTGACGCGGCTGCGCCCATTTTGAAACGACCGTGCCCAATTGGCCAATTTTGATGCGCAACATTTTTGGACGCGCAGCAAATTTTTCCACACCGATTTTTCACGGAAGTTTTGCAAAACAACCCGCCAATACCGAAATGCGGAAATTCGATGGGAATCCATGCCTGGCAAAAAAATTCGCTCATCGCTATATATAACTTAATTTGGCCCAGAAGAACCTGAAAATACATTTTGAGCTAATCTAGAACCAGGGATTTTCTGTCCCAAAAATTAGTGAAAAACGGTTACCGCACAACTTTTTTGGATGTGCGTGATTGTTTTTTTTCATGACCGAGACTTTTTTGGCGCAACCACAAGTATTTTGACGCTACTGTGACTTTTTTTTAACTTGACCGCAACTTTTTCCTTATTTGCCAATTTTTTTTCCACAGTGAATTTTTGCACCCATTTTGCGAAGAAACCAGAGAATGGCCAAAAGTAGAATTTTGCAGCGAAGCCAAACCTGGCGAAAAATTGTGGGAATCCAGTGACTCCAGTTACACCCCAAGTCCTGCAAAGCGGTGAGCGTATGGCTGGTGGGATAAACCTCTTGGTTAAATAAACCATTTTCATATAAATATACTTTAGTAGTATGTGCCATTGGGTAATCCTAAATAGGAAACTGCCATTTTAGGTACTAAGGGCCGCCCCCTGGGATCATAGGAGTCACAGTGCACACAAACAAGCCAAGGCACACATACATGCTAGGCCCCATCAGCCAATGAATGGGCAGAGTTCTGCCTTTTGCTCCCACACTACTTCCTGTTACAGTTAGAGCTGCATCACTTCCTGTCAGCTGATCTCTGAGGGAGCACACAGCCCATCACTAAATGGCGGCTCAAGGGAAAGGATGTAAAAGGGCAATATTTACTGATATATATATATTCCAGTTTGGGGAGATCCTTTAATAGGCCCCTTAATATGATATAAACTGTCTGTTGGTTACGTATTCATTCTGGGGGTGAAGTTTCCCTTTAACAAAATCACCCTAGCGGCAAAAAGAAAACTGTTCCTACCGACTATAAGTAAATAAAACTCTTTCCTTAACAAAAATACTTCATACCTGGAAAAACATTTTCATTCTGACCTTTTCATCTAATCTCTATTTAGAAAGAATATTGACCGACTTTTCGAAGAAAACTTTGATGCAAATCCCTCCCAGACCCGGAGACAGTCGTTATTTCCTATGGGAGGCTAAGGAAAAAGAAAGAAAATTGGCTAAAATGACTGCAAATGTCAGAGCAATGGGGCCGCCGTCGCATTTCACTATTTTGATGTCATTTTTATTTCAATATCAACTTCATTTCCCGCAACACTTGGTGCTTTAGACACAGGCAATTCTGTTTTCCCGAAGCCAAGAATTCAATTCTATTTCAATGGGCTACATGAAGACATTGATATTCTCAGACAATTTGCATTTGGTCTTCTTTTTTTTATTTATTTGTTGTGGTTTTTCAGTTATTTAGCTTTTTTTGTTCAGTAGCTCTCCAGTTGTCAGTAGCTATCCGGTTGCTATGGTCTTCTTTACCTTAGCAACCAGACAGTGGGTGAAATGAAAGACTGGAATATGAATGGGTCTAATCACTTATTATGTGCATGGGCGCCAACCAACATGGCCGCTTCCACCATGTAGCATGATTTTTTTTGTCGTTTTTGACCGCCTGCGTCTTTTTTTTGCCGCGACCGCACCCATTTTTGACGAAACCGCGCCCAATTTGATGTATGTTGACATTTTTTGATGCACAACAGACGTTTCGTGCAACAATTCAAATGGCGAAATGCGGCAATTCGCTGCGAATCCATGCCTGGCGAAAAAAATCACTCATCACTATGCGTTACTAGTGATGGGCGAAATGTTTCGTCAGGCATGGATTCGCAGCAAATTTCCGCGTTCGCCATTGGTGAATTGTTGCGCGAAACGGATGAAAAAATTAGCAGCGGAAAAATTCGCCGCACGTCCAAAAATTGTCGCTGGCATGAAAAAAGAATTGTCGCGGGCGTCAAAAGAATAGCCGTGCAACGAAATAATAGCCGCACGACAAAATGATAGCCGCGTGCGACGAAACAATACCCGTGCGACAAAATAATAGCCTCGGGTGGCGAAACAATAGCCGCGCGACAAAATAATAGCCGCGGGCGACGGAACAATAGCCGCGGGCGACGAAACAATAGCCGCGGGTGACGACACAATAGCAGCGCGACAAAATAATAGCCGCGGGCGACGAAACAATAGCCGCGGGCGACAAAACAATAGCCGCGTGACAAAATAATAGCCGCGGGCGACGAAATAATAGCCGCGCGACAAAATAATAGCTGCGGGCAACGAAACAATAGCCGCGCAACAAAATAATAGCCGCGGGCGACGAAACAATAGCCGTGCGACAAAATAATAGCCGCGGGCGACGAAACAATAGCCGCGGGCGACGAAACAATAGCCGCGGGTGACGAAACAATAGCCGCGCGACAAAATAATAGCCGCGGGCGACAAAACAATAGCCGCGGGCGACAAAACAATAGCCGCGTGACAAAATAATAGCCGCGGGCGACGAAATAATAGCCGCGCGACAAAATAATAGCTGCGGGCAACGAAACAATAGCCGCGCGACAAAATAATAGCTGCGGGCAACGAAACAATAGCCGCGTGACAAAATAATAGCCGCGGGCGACGAAACAATAGCCGCGGGCGACGAAACAATAGCCGCGTGACAAAATAATAGCCGCGGGCGACAAATTTTTTTGGTCGCACAACATTTTCGCCGTTTCGCGAATTTTTCGCCGTTTCGCGGATCTTTTTAAAGATTCGCAAATTTTTCGGCGAAACGGAACAGATTCGCTCATCACTATGCATTACACGTGCGGCAACTTTTACAACTTTTTGGCTCGGTATTCGCCAGAATCCTTTGGGATGGATTCGGGGGTTCGGCCGAACGCAAAAAACTGGGTTTGGTGCATCCCTAAAAAAACGATAGTTTCCCCTATCCGGAGTGTGGGCTCTATTGTCCGGCACCTCTGGTGTTCCCCAACAATATATTGGTGATAGGTGCCCTTTAATATACAGAGTTAACAGTGTTGGACTGGGGTGGCCGGGGCCCCACAACCAGTTACGAGCAGCTGCACCCCCCTTCCCTTCCCATCAAATCCCACACTTCCCCCTTGCAGCCGCGATAAGAGTGGGAGCCCCGATACCCACAGGGGGTACAGGCCTGGGTCTTCAGGGACCATGGGGCCCACAGGGTTTTTTTCCCCGTGCCCTGCCGGCCCAGTCCCACCCTGGTCAATATACAGAACATCTATGGTGAATTGTTTTGCAAAACTTCCGTGAAAATTTGTTGCATGTCAAATTGGGCGCAGTCGCGTCAAAAAAAAGCATGGATGACAAAAAAATGCACGGGAAATGAGTTTTGCAAATGTTTTGGTGTTTCGCAAATTTTCTTGCCGTTTTGCAAATTTTATGGCAAAATGGGACAGATTGGCTCATCACTAGTGGAGACGTATCTAAAGGATTAACCTGAAATTGTCTGAAAATGAAACCTCTGTGCCGATTCCGTACAAACATTCAGGGTTGGAGCCGCCGGTGGGCCCCGACCCTAGTGGGCCTAGACCCGACGTTTGCCGGCACTCCCCCTGCCCGACTGTTCCTCCCCTGATGTGTTAAATTTATGTGCGCCTGGGGAGGATGTCAGGTGGGGGACCCTGTGCGGGGGTTTAGGGGGGGACCCTGTGGGGGGGTTTAGGGGACGCGACCGGTGGGGGCACCGGCAGGGCCCCTGGGGCATGAGCCCCAGTGGGACCTGCAACCTCCAGTCCGACCCTGCAAACATTTTTCTGCAAACGGAATTTTAGAGCTGGACTTAATAACAAAGTGGGAATAAATGCTCTTACAAAGCAGCTGTACAAACTGCCAGCCCACGCACAACGCATTTTGTGGGGAGAAATGCTGAATTTATCAGGAGCGCACTCTGTCGCCGCGGCTATAGACAATAAAATTGCAAATGCAACCTTTCTGAAACACTAAAAGCCCCCGTGTCAGAAGCAGAACGGAACAGTCAGATCTGAACTTCGAGAAATAAAACCCGTCTGACCCCGAAGGCTGAATATTGAATGAAGGGCGATGACTTTGCCTCGCAGTTATGTCATTTTTAAAATGCAAAGACGCCGTTCAGAAGTCAGAATCTGAATTTACACAGAATTCTACTTATATTATTGGTTTTAATAGATATACACTATATGGGAAAAGTATATGGACAACTGCCTGTCCAACATCTCATTCCCAAACCAAGGGGATTAAAGGGGAAGCAAAGGGTTCAGCTTCAGACCTCCAATAGAAAGACCTCCCTTGCCCTTACTTGATCTTTTTTTATTAGCGTTTCTATCTCCCGCAGTTCGCTTTTAAAGATTTCTATGCTTCTTTTCCTTTGCGGCCACCATTTTGGATATGTATATTTAATAAAGGCGGGGCTAAATGCCCACGCGCAAAGCTCCGCCCCCCAGACACAAGCACGTTCATTTCTCAGCGCACAAAAGCGCTCGCAAATACTCTCTAATATGGATGAGTGGGATTTTTTGTCAGGCACATTAAAAAATAAAAAAAATTAGCTGGGCATCAATAGAAAAGTTGCGCATGTCAAAACAAAAAGTTGCAAAAAAAGTTGCAAAATTTGCGAAATGCATTTATTGTCGCCCACATATATTTTTTTGTCGCCTGCGCTTTTTTACGCGGCTGCGCCCTTTTTTTGACACAACGGCGCCCGATTTGATCCAACCGCACCCTTTTTTTGCCAAACGGACACAAAAATTAGCTGTAAAAAAAATAGTTCATTTTTTTTACAGCTAATTTTTGAGCAACTTTTTTGATGCAAGTGACTTTTTGACGTACGCAACTTTTCTTTTCATGGGCAGTTCGCCCATGAAAAGAAAAGTTGCGTACGTCAAAAAGTCACTTGCATCAAAAAAGTTGCTCAATAGCCGCGTTTGGCAAATATTATATTTAGTACCCTTTCCTTCTCTCTTAATAGGTTCTTTTTTTTGTTGCTTCTAGGAAGGTTCCCACTAGATGTAGGGACAGCGATGGAGGGATTTGCTTCTATTCATTACAGGTTGGTTACTGATACTGGGGACAAGGCCTGGCTCACAGTCAGAGCTCCAATGCATCTCATAGGCAGGGTCGGACTGGGCCGCTGGGACACCGGGTAAAATCCTGGTGGGCCCCGGTGGCCCAGACCCAACCCTTGCCGGCGTTCCCCCTACCGACCGCTCCTCCCCTGGCGCGTTAAACTTATGCCTCAGGGGAGGGGGGGAAGGGGTTAGGGGGATGCGGCCGGCGGGTCACCTGCAGGGCCCCTGGGGTGGGAGCCCCGGTGGGCCCTGCACCCCCCAGTCCGACCCTGCCCGCCTTCAGTTGGGTTGAGGTCAAGGCTAGCGATGAGTGAAATGGATTTGCTGCAAAGCTCCACATTTCAGCATTGGCAAAAAACTTGCATTGAGAGTCCTACGTAAAGAAGAACAGAAACTCAAACGGGACATTACTGAGTTAGAGAGGGTCCAGAGAAGGGCAACTAAGCTGGTAAAGGGTATGGGAAGTCTCAGCTATGGGGAAAGACTGGCCAAGTTGGGTTTGTTTACACTGGAGAAGAGGCGCTTAAGGGGGGATATGATAACTATGTATAAATATATAAGGGGATCATATAATAACCTTTCTAATGTTTTATTTACCAGTAGGGCCTTCCAGCAGAAACAAGGGCACCCACTCCGATTAGAAGAAAGGAGGTTCCAGCTGAATATTGGGAAAGGGTTTGTTACTGTGAGAGCTGTGAGGTTGTGGGATTCCCTCCCCGAATCAGTCGTGCTGGCTGATACATTATATAGGTACAAGAAGGGGCTGGATGGCTTCTTAGCAAGTGAGGGAATACAGGGGTAGGGGAGATAGCTCTCAGTACAAGTGAGGGAATACAGGGGTAGGGGAGATAGCTCTCAGTACAAGTGAGGGAATACAGGGGTATGGGAGATAGCTCTCAGTACAAGTGAGGGAATACAGGGGTATGGGAGATAGCTCTCAGTACAAGTGAGGGAATACAGGGGTAGGGGGGATAGCTCTCAGTACAAGTGAGGGAATACAGGGGTAGGGGGGATAGCTCTCAGTACAAGTGAGGGAATACAGGGGTAGGGGAGATAGCTCTCAGTACAAGTGAGGGAATACAGGGGTATGGGAGATAGCTCTCAGTACAAGTGAGGGAATACAGGGGTAGGGGGGATAGCTCTCAGTACAAGTGAGGGAATACAGGGGTATGGGAGATAGCTCTCAGTACAAGTGAGGGAATACAGGGGTATGGGAGATAGCTCTCAGTACAAGTGAGGGAATACAGGGGTAGGGGAGATAGCTCTCAGTACAAGTGAGGGAATACAGGGGTATGGGAGATAGCTCTCAGTACAAGTGAGGGAATACAGGGGTAGGGGAGATAGCTCTCAGTACAAGTGAGGGAATACAGGGGTAGGGGAGATAGCTCTCAGTACAAGTGAGGGAATACAGGGGTAGGGGAGATAGCTCTCAGTACAAGTGAGGGAATACAGGGGTAGGGGGGATAGCTCTCAGTACAAGTGAGGGAATACAGGGGTAGGGGGGATAGCTCTCAGTACAAGTGAGGGAATACAGGGGTAGGGGAGATAGCTCTCAGTACAAGTGAGGGAATACAGGGGTAGGGGGGATAGCTCTCAGTACAAGTGAGGGAATACAGGGGTAGGGGGGATAGCTCTCAGTACAAGTGAGGGAATACAGGGGTAGGGGAGATAGCTCTCAGTACAAGTGAGGGAATACAGGGGTAGGGGGGATAGCTCTCAGTACAAGTGAGGGAATACAGGGGTATGGGAGATAGCTCTCAGTACAAGTGAGGGAATACAGGGGTAGGGGTATAGCTCTCAGTACAAGTGAGGGAATACAGGGGTAGGGGTATAGCTCTCAGTACAAGTGAGGGAATACAGGGGTAGGGGTATAGCTCTCAGTACAAGTGAGGGAATACAGGGGTAGGGGTATAGCTCTCAGTACAAGTGAGGGAATACAGGGGTATGGGAGATAGCTCTCAGTACAAGTGAGGGAATACAGGGGTAGGGGAGATAGCTCTCAGTACAAGTGAGGGAATACAGGGGTATGGGAGATAGCTCTCAGTACAAGTGAGGGAATACAGGGGTAGGGGAGATAGCTCTCAGTACAAGTGAGGGAATACAGGGGTAGGGGGGATAGCTCTCAGTACAAGTGAGGGAATACAGGGTAGGGGAGATAGCTCTCAGTACAAGTGAGGGAATACAGGGGTAGGGGGGATAGCTCTCAGTACAAGTGAGGGAATACAGGGGTAGGGGGGATAGCTCTCAGTACAAGTGAGGGAATACAGGGGTATGGGAGATAGCTCTCAGTACAAGTGAGGGAATACAGGGGTACGGGGGATAGCTCTCAGTACAAGTGAGGGAATACAGGGGTAGGGGAGATAGCTCTCAGTACAAGTGAGGGAATACAGGGGTATGGGAGATAGCTCTCAGTACAAGTGAGGGAATACAGGGGTATGGGAGATAGCTCTCAGTACAAGTGAGGGAATACAGGGGTATGGGAGATAGCTCTCAGTACAAGTGAGGGAATACAGGGGTAGGGGAGATAGCTCTCAGTACAAGTGAGGGAATACAGGGGTAGGGGAGATAGCTCTCAGTACAAGTGAGGGAATACAGGGGTAGGGGAGATAGCTCTCAGTACAAGTGAGGGAATACAGGGGTAGGGGGGATAGCTCTCAGTACAAGTGAGGGAATACAGGGGTAGGGGGATAGCTCTCAGTACAAGTGAGGGAATACAGGGGTAGGGGAGATAGCTCTCAGTACAAGTGAGGGAATACAGGGGTAGGGGGGATAGCTCTCAGTACAAGTGAGGGAATACAGGGGTAGGGGAGATAGCTCTCAGTACAAGTGAGGGAATACAGGGGTAGGGGGGATAGCTCTCAGTACAAGTGAGGGAATACAGGGGTAGGGGAGATAGCTCTCAGTACAAGTGAGGGAATACAGGGGTAGGGGGGATAGCTCTCAGTACAAGTGAGGGAATACAGGGGTAGGGGGGATAGCTCTCAGTACAAGTGAGGGAATACAGGGGTAGGGAGATAGCTCTCAGTACAAGTGAGGGAATACAGGGGTAGGGGGGATAGCTCTCAGTACAAGTGAGGGAATACAGGGGTATGGGGGATAGCTCTCAGTACAAGTGAGGGAATACAGGGGTATGGGAGATAGCTCTCAGTACAAGTGAGGGAATACAGGGGTAGGGGAGATAGCTCTCAGTACAAGTGAGGGAATACAGGGGTAGGGGAGATAGCTCTCAGTACAAGTGAGGGAATACAGGGGTAGGGGAGATAGCTCTCAGTACAAGTGAGGGAATACAGGGGTAGGGGAGATAGCTCTCAGTACAAGTGAGGGAATACAGGGGTAGGGGAGATAGCTCTCAGTACAAGTGAGGGAATACAGGGGTAGGGGGGATAGCTCTCAGTACAAGTGAGGGAATACAGGGGTAGGGGGGATAGCTCTCAGTACAAGTGAGGGAATACAGGGGTAGGGGGGGATAGCTCTCAGTACAAGTGAGGGAATACAGGGGTAGGGGGGATAGCTCTCAGTACAAGTGAGGGAATACAGGGTTATGGGAGATAGCTCTCAGTACAAGTGAGGGAATACAGGGGTAGGGGAGATAGCTCTCAGTACAAGTGAGGGAATACAGGGGTAGGGGGGATAGCTCTCAGTACAAGTGAGGGAATACAGGGGTAGGGGAGATAGCTCTCAGTACAAGTGAGGGAATACAGGGGTAGGGGAGATAGCTCTCAGTACAAGTGAGGGAATACAGGGGTAGGGGGGATAGCTCTCAGTACAAGTGAGGGAATACAGGGGTAGGGGGGATAGCTCTCAGTACAAGTGAGGGAATACAGGGGTAGGGGAGATAGCTCTCAGTACAAGTGAGGGAATACAGGGGTAGGGGGGATAGCTCTCAGTACAAGTGAGGGAATACAGGGGTAGGGGGGATAGCTCTCAGTACAAGTGAGGGAATACAGGGGTAGGGGAGATAGCTCTCAGTACAAGTGAGGGAATACAGGGGTAGGGGAGATAGCTCTCAGTACAAGTGAGGGAATACAGGGGTATGGGAGATAGCTCTCAGTACAAGTGAGGGAATACAGGGGTAGGGGGGATAGCTCTCAGTACAAGTGAGGGAATACAGGGGTAGGGGGGATAGCTCTCAGTACAAGTGAGGGAATACAGGGGTAGGGGGGATAGCTCTCAGTACAAGTGAGGGAATACAGGGGTAGGGGGGATAGCTCTCAGTACAAGTGAGGGAATACAGGGGTATGGGGGATAGCTCTCAGTACAAGTGAGGGAATACAGGGGTATGGGAGATAACTCTCAGTACAAGTGAGGGAATACAGGGGTAGGGGGGATAGCTCTCAGTACAAGTGAGGGAATACAGGGGTAGGGGAGATAGCTCTCAGTACAAGTGAGGGAATACAGGGGTAGGGGAGATAGCTCTCAGTACAAGTGAGGGAATACAGGGGTAGGGGGGGATAGCTCTCAGTACAAGTGAGGGAATACAGGGGTAGGGGGGATAGCTCTCAGTACAAGTGAGGGAATACAGGGGTAGGGGGGATAGCTCTCAGTACAAGTGAGGGAATACAGGGGTAGGGGGATAGCTCTCAGTACAAGTGAGGGAATACAGGGGTAGGGGGGATAGCTCTCAGTACAAGTGAGGGAATACAGGGGTAGGGGGGATAGCTCTCAGTACAAGTGAGGGAATACAGGGGTATGGGAGATAGCTCTCAGTACAAGTGAGGGAATACAGGGGTAGGGGAGATAGCTCTCAGTACAAGTGAGGGAATACAGGGGTAGGGGGGATAGCTCTCAGTACAAGTGAGGGAATACAGGGTTATGGGAGATAGCTCTCAGTACAAGTGAGGGAATACAGGGGTAGGGGGGATAGCTCTCAGTACAAGTGAGGGAATACAGGGGTATGGGTACAAGTTGATCCAGGGACTGGTCCGATTGCCATCTTGGAGTCAGGAAGGAATTTTTTCCCCCCTGCGGCAAATTAGAGAGGCTTCAGATGGGGTATTTTGCCTTCCTCTGGGGCAACTAGTAGTTAGGCAGGTTATATATAGGCATTAAAGTTGAACTTGATGGATGTATGTCTTTTTTCAACCCAACTTACTATGTTACTATGAAATCAATAGTTACAGAAGTCAAGGACTCTGGACCAAGAGTCACCTGTTGGCTCCTCAGATTGGATCCTCACTGGTATTCCAAGAAGTGTTAAATTTCAATTATACTCCTCCCTTGAATATATACTGACTGCAGGAAGAACCCTATATTTACGGAGGATAAAATTCATGGTGACGGTGGAAAGGCTGGGGATTGTCCATACAGAAGGGTTGGACTTGCTGGACAGTTGGCTCTACAACTATTATCTCATCCATATTTAACACTGATTGAACTGATTATACTTTCTTGTGATCTTGTGAAGTTGAGCAGAGAGATGGACCTACCCCTGTTACCCAGAATTCCAAGCACAAGTATCTAAGGTTGTGAGCTCCATGGCCAACGCCCGTTACAGGGGGTTTCATACACAAAATCCCCAGCCCTGGGTCTGTTTATCCATAACACCTCCTGTGTTTTCCCTCAAACAATTCTTCCATTGATACAACATTTTGTTGACAGTTTAATTAACACGGTGTGACACCGATCATCCCTCACCGGCTCAGCTCTGCAGCGGCTTCCAAGCCAGTGATTTATGGAGTTCCATGCACTATTCTCACTACTTTGGTATGTACGTCTGTGGAATGTACTAAACACCTATTTACAGACTCTGCAACCCCAGATAATGATCCCTCTGAGTATCTGGTGTATTTATCACTCTCAGTGGCAGCAATGAACTAGAGGGGCTTTTCATTGGCAAAATACCCGACTCCAAGCTAAACACATACGGTATCCAGGTACTCAGTACAGGTACTGTTTTATTATTACAGAGAAAAGGGAATCATTTAACCATTAAATAAACCCAATAGGGCTGTTCTGCCCCAATAAGGGGTAATTATATCTTAGTTGGGATCAAGTACAGGTACTGTTTTATTATTACAGAGAAAAGGGAATCATTTAACCATTAAATAAACCCAATAGGGCTGTTCTGCCCCCAATAAGGGGTAATTATATCTTAGTTGGGATCAAGTACAGGTACTGTTTTATTATTACAGAGAAAAGGGAATCATTTAACCATTAAATAAACCCAATAGGGCTGTTCTACCCCAATAAGGGGTAATTATATCTTAGTTGGGATCAAGTACAGGTACTGTTTTATTATTACAGAGAAAAGGGAATCATTTAACCATGAAATAAACCCAATAGGGCTGTTCTGCCCCAATAAGGGGTAATTATATCTTAGTTGGGATCAAGTACAGGTACTGTTTTATTATTACAGAGAAAAGGGAATCATTTAACCATTAAATAAACCCAATAGGGCTGTTCTACCCCAATAAGGGGTAATTATATCTTAGTTGGGATCAAGTACAGGTACTGTTTTATTATTACAGAGAAAAGGGAATCATTTAACCATTAAATAAACCCAATAGGGCTGTTCTACCCCAATAAGGGGTAATTATATCTTAGTTGGGATCAAGTACAGGTACTGTTTTATTATTACAGAGAAAAGGGAATCATTTAACCATGAAATAAACCCAATAGGGCTGTTCTGCCCCAATAAGGGGTAATTATATCTTAGTTGGGATCAAGTACAGGTACTGTTTTATTATTACAGAGAAAAGGGAATCATTTAACCATTAAATAAACCCAATAGGGCTGTTCTGCCCCAATAAGGGGTAATTATATCTTAGTTGGGATCAAGTACAGGTACTGTTTTATTATTACAGAGAAAAGGGAATCATTTAACCATGAAATAAACCCAATAGGGCTGTTCTGCCCCAATAAGGGGTAATTATATCTTAGTTGGGATCAAGTACAGGTACTGTTTTATTATTACAGAGAAAAGGGAATCATTTAACCATTAAATAAACCCAATAGGGCTGTTCTGCCCCCAATAAGGGGTAATTATATCTTAGTTGGGATCAAGTACAAGTACTGTTTTATTATTACAGAGAAAAGGGAATCATTTAACCATTAAATAAACCCAATAGGGCTGTTCTGCCCCAATAAGGGGTAATTATATCTTAGTTGGGATCAAGTACAGGTACTGTTTTATTATTACAGAGAAAAGGGAATCATTTAACCATTAAATAAACCCAATAGGGCTGTTCTGCCCCCAATAAGGGGTAATTATATCTTAGTTGGGATCAAGTACAGGTACTGTTTTATTATTAGAGAGAAAAAGGAAACCATTTTTAAAAATGTGAATTGTTTGATTCAAATGGAGTCTATGGGAGATGGCCTTATCCGATACCTGTACTAAAATCTACTTGATCTAGTTTCCTCTTCCATTAAGTATCCTATCTGTCGAGGTACCGCTGAGGTGCTGGCCCTTCTCTATCTCCTTGTTGGAGCCACAGATGCTTAACTAGCTGGCCTACCATTAGCTCTCACCACCTAAGATGAGCTTCCAAATGTAACCTAGCACTATGTACCCTATCTGTTCCCTGCTCTTGGTATCTCAGGTTCCCTGACATCTATCATTTCTTCTCATCAGTCAAAGAGTAAGTGGCCCTTTGCTCAAGGCTTTTTTTACCCCCCCCCCCCAAGAGTTCACTTACCTTATAGCGCCACTTGGTGAATGAACTGGAAATACCACTATTTTCATATATTACTATTTCCTACTCCTTACAAAGCCAATAGAAGTCATTGTTACATATATTTGAATTACATTTAATGTTGAATTTTACAGATCTTCTAGTACCCTCTCATTTTCTATCATTTTCATTATGAGCCGGATTCATATTTATTCACTTTTTTCAAAAACAATGCTGATTTAAAAATAAAAAAAGGTACCTCTGGTTGCAGCTGTGACTTGGTCATAAATGTTCCATATAATAGCTGTATTTTCTGCGTATTAGGATACATTAACAGTGTCAGTTTGCATTAGAAAGGCTGGATCAGTTAGAAAACTGTCGGCCACATACTGATTTTTTTTTTCCTTCGCTTTTGAACATTTGACTTTTCCCTATTTAAGTAAATATGAGATTTGATAAATACATGTATCATTCTGCAGAGAATTTTTATCTGAAAATGTTGTTTAAGAACTGCTAACCCTATGCTTTAGATTCTTCTGTGACCGCCGCCTCCTCCTCCTCCTCCATACTGATGCATTTACACGGTAAAGCTTCACAATATATCAAAACCACCAATGAAGACAAAGCACAAGATATCAGGAAGGAAGGCAAAAGAAAATGAAACAGAAATGGGGTGAAAAAAGGTTAGGAAAATGGAAAACCTACAAGAATGTAACATAGCAGCGCTGCGGGATATGTTGGCGCTTTATAAATAAATATTAATAATAATGTTAATAATTAGTAGGGATGCACCAAATCCAGTTTTTCAGATTCGGCAAAAACTTCCGAATCCATTGTATCCATTGTATAGGGAATCGGGCGAATACTGAACCAAATCCTGGATTTGAAGCAACCCTAAACATTAGTAAAGAAAGAATATTAAGAATAGATAATGGGGGTGGGGTATAAACAGGCCCGGATTTGCTGGAGGCCACAGAGGCCTGGGCCTAGGGTGGCAAAAATTTAGGGGCGGTATGCCACCCCGCCCCAATGAAATTTTAAAATTTTGCTCCCATACAGAGCAATAGGGACCTCTCCCCACTGCTCTGTATGTGTTTAAATGGCCGTGCATGCGTGGGGTTGGGGGGTGGCCTTGGGGCGTCTGACTTGCACCAACCAATAGCAAATGGGGGGTGATGCCATTGTTGTCTTGTTTAAGTACCCAAGGACACCCCTATGTGGCATTGTCATGTGTGTCAAGCTATCACAAAAACAACCCTTATGGCACTGCCAAGGTTGACGTACCCAGAGACACCCCATGTTACATTGCCGTGCATGTTGAAGTACCCAAAGACACCCCATGTTGCATTGTTGTGCACGTTGAAGTACCCAAAGACACCCCATGTTGCATTGCTGTGCACGTTGAAGTACCCAAAGACACCCCATGTTGCATTGCCGTGTACGCTGAAGCACCCAGAGACACCCCATGTTACATTGCCGTGCACGCTGAAGCACCCAGAGACACCCCATGTTACATTGCCGTGCATGTTGAAGTACCCAGAGACACCCCATGTTGCATTGCTGTGCATGTTGAAATACCCAAAGACACCCCATGTTGCATTGCCGTGCATGTTAAAGTACCCAGAGAAACCCCATGTTGCATTGCCGTGCACGTTGAAGCACCCAAAGACACCCCATGTTGTATTGCTGTGCATGTTGAAGCACCCAAAGACACCCCATGTTGTATTGCTGTGCATGTTGAAGTACCCAAAGACACCCCATGTTGTATTGCTGTGCATGTTGAAGTACCCAAAGACACCCCATGTTGCATTGCTGTGCATGTTGAAGTACCCAAAGACACCCCATGTTGCATTGCTGTGCATGTTGAAGTACCCAAAGACACCCCATGTTGTATTGCCGTGCATGTTGAAATACCCAAAGACACCCCATGTTGTATTGCCGTGCATGTTGAAATACCCAAAGACACCCCTTGTTGCATTGCCGTGCACGGTGAAGTACCCAGAGACACCCCATGTTGCATTGCCGTGCACGGTGAAGTACCCAGAGACATCCCATGTTGCATTGCTGTGCACGGTGAAGTACCCAGAGACACCCCATGTTGCATTGCCATGCACGGTGAAGTACCCAGAGACACCCCATGTTGCATTGCTGTGCACGTTGAAGTACCCAGAGACACCCCATGTTGCATTGCTGTGCACGTTGAAGTACCCAAAGACACCCCATGTTGCATTGCTATGCATGTTGAAGTACCCAAAGACACCCCATGTTGCATTGCCGTGCACGTTGAAGTACCCAAAGACACCCCATGTTGCATTGCTATGCATGTTGAAGTACCCAAAGACACCCCATGTTGCATTGCCGTGCATGTTGAAGTACCCAAAGACACCCATGTTGCATTGCTGTGCATGTTGAAGCACCCAAAGACACCCCATGTTGCATTGCTGTGCACGTTGAAGCACCCAAAGACACCCCATGTTGCATTGCTGTGCATGTTGAAGCACCCAAAGACACCCCATGTTGCATTGCTGTGCACGTTGAAGCACCCAAAGACACCCCATGTTGCATTGCTGTGCATGTTGAAGTACCCAGAGACACCCCATGTTGCATTGCTGTGCATGTTGAAATACCCAAAGACACCCCATGTTGCATTGCCGTGCATGTTAAAGTACCCAGAGACACCCCATGTTGCATTGCCGTGCACGTTGAAGCACCCAAAGACACCCCATGTTGCATTGCTGTGCATGTTGAAGTACCCAAAGACACCCTATGTTGCATTGCTGTGCATGTTGAAGTACCCAGAGACACCCCATGTTGTATTGCTGTGCATGTTGAAGTACCCAAAGACACCCCATGTTGCATTGCCGTGCACGGTGAAGTACCCAGAGACACCCCATGTTGCATTGCCGTGCACGGTGAAGTACCCAGAGACATCCCATGTTGCATTGCCGTGCACGGTGAAGTACCCAGAGACACCCCATGTTGCATTGCCGTGCACGGTGAAGTACCCAGAGACACCCCATGTTGCATTGCTGTGCACGTTGAAGTACCCAAAGACACCCCATGTTGTATTGCCGTGCACGTTGAAGCACCCAAAGACACCCCATGTTGTATTGCTGTGCACGTTGAAGCACCCAAAGACACCCCATGTTGTATTGCCGTGCACGTTGAAGCACCCAAAGACACCCCATGTTGTATTGCTGTGCACGTTGAAGCACCCAAAGACACCACTTGTGTTGCATTGTCCCAAGACAAAACCGTATTATGAATCCAAATTAATACTAGGATTAGACCACAATCCATCAATAAAGTCTCTCGGCACAAATGTACATAAATAACAATCACCCCAAACTCAGGCACAATTATGATCAATGATAGAGATTTCTGAATGTGGATAAAAGCAGAAACACATCATTATCACACGCTTTCTCTCATTTTCAGGCTATCCGTGTCCTGTAAATTGGCATTTAAGTTGCAGTTCATTTGATTGCCATGGTTGTCATTGTAATTAAGCTCACCCATTATTTGCTGATTTGCTTGTTCCAAACATTTCTCCTCTAAACCAAATGTAAAAATCCAATGACTGCAAACAAAGCTCCTGGCAGAATGCCGCTTATATACTGTACAACACACATTTCCTTGCTGTTCCCCCTGTGCCGGCTCTGTGCCTGGGGGTCTGTGCCTAATAACGCTCTACCTGCACACACTAATTCCATCTAAACCAACTATCTCGGTCTTTTCCTATTCCCTTTCCATTGTTCTCAGAAACATCTCCTCTTCCCTCCTCCTTTACTTTGCTCTTCTTTTGACCCCAATACCAGTTTATCTGCTCTTTTTATATCTTTTATAATCTCCGCTTTACTCTCCAGAAATTTCCCCTGACCTTCCCTTGTATCCATAGTTCCCCATCTCCTCTTTTTCATTGCTAAGGTTACCAGCACATACCAGTACATTCTCCTTATTGCTTTTCTCTTTTACTAATGTAATCCACATTTGTCTGCTCTTGTCTATTCTCGCTTTATTTCTTTATCATTAGTTTCCTCTGTCCCTCCACCACTCATTTTTTTCTATTGTGCCCTCCACCCTTTTAAACTTTCCTCTCTTCCTGCCCAGACTGAGCTGGCATTTTATCAGCCGTATATGGGACCTGCTGATCAACCTTCCTGACCAACATCTGGTTGAAAATCACCTTGATATTCATCAGACCCTCCTTGATCTGATTGCTTGCCTGGAGGCCAACAAGTGGTATCCAGTCGGTGACTAAATAAGCTCCACTTATTTGAAGTGAGGTGGAAATAAGCATATGCCCCCTACAGCCTAGTTCCTCCGACTGAAGTCCAAACACATAAAATAGTAGCATTATATTTGGAAAGGGAAAGACTCCAATATATTAGTTTTTTCTATCTTACAGAAGGATCTGGAGAAAGATGGAAGTGACAATGATGTCCCTTGTTCTTCCACAAGCCCACCACCACCAACATCTAATCCTACTATTGGTTGTGCTCCCCACTTGCAACTCCAGCTCCCAGGGTGATAAAACAAGGTTTTTCTATGACTAGATGTGCCATTTCATAGGGCAAGTAGAAAAAGAAAAGGTAAAGTTGGGATGGGAGATTCCAAATACAGTTGGACAAATAGTCACAGAGATTCTCTGCCTCTATGAATAACTTGGGCTTCTTGGCCAGACGTCCCAGACCCTCTGAATAATATGGAGATGCACAAAGGAGAGGCCAGACTGTTGCCTGACAAATACAATCCCAAAAAAAAAAATCTGAAATGGCGCACAGTAACAAAATAAAAGTTCATAACAAATTTAAGTCCAACCTGATTCTACATATCATTTGGAAATGTTTTGATTTTCCGAAAGCCTAATGGCTCCCTGGCAGAGCCCCAATTCTGCCTGCCATTATAAACAATGCCAATTTATTCTTAGCAAGGAGAGAATTATCCATACTTTGCCCTTATTACCCACTGACAACACAAACTCCAGTTGGCAGTGACGGAATGACTTTGCCAATTTGCCTTTGGCCTGCTCCGTGTTCCGCCACTTGTAGTTGGCATTTTTTTATATAGAGAAATTAATTCCAATCCGTCGCTGTAAATTTTGTGGGAAAACATGTTTGGGGCAGAATAAATTTAACAAAATGGATAAAGTAAATACTTGGCAAAAGTAAGAAACACAAACAATCAATCTAAAGTCAGTTCTGCACTTTTGTGTTCATGGCAGGTCCTAGAGGAAATACGTTCTTCTTAATTATAATGGAAGATGTAGAAACATTTTAGTGGCTGAGTCTGTTAAATTAGCAGTAGAATGATATGATGCCAAGTGAGCAGGGAATGTCTTGAACAGCCTGGGCCATTGAGATTTATTGATCCCGAAGCCATTTTTGTGCATTCACTACATCTTCTCACACTTTGGGGTTGGTAAGCAAATCGATCAAGTTCCAGCACCCATTGGTCATACTGGAATAAATATTATATTGGTGTTATTGGCCAAGGCAGGAATGCTTGGGGTCACATCTTCTCATAGTGATGCCAAAGGACTGTGGGCAGATCAGTAGGGTCAGTGGCATTTAGCTGTCCCTTGTCCAAATATTCACCTTCCTACTCTCCCTGCTCTGCAATCTGCTATGAGTAGGGCTTCTTCTATTTTTTCTTTTTACTTCCTATTGTGACTTTTCTTATTAGTACTGTAGCTCTGATAACCACACCAGTGTATTGGTTTATCCTACTATACCATTGGACATTTTAATTTCAAGCACTTTTTGAAGGTCCACCCATTGGCTGCCAGGCCACTCCTTACATGTTAAACCTGCCTTTGCACATGAAATTGGCACAATGATAGAAAACAATTGGTGTATCAGCCATCTAGTCATTATTCCAAGAATATCTACAGTACAGTAAATACCTATTCAACTCAAATCTCACCCAAGTTTAACTTTAGACCAGACTTTTAAGTGTATGAGAGTGTAGGAGAGAAGATGAGCATTCTTCACAATTTTCATCCTAACAGACCTTCAGGTTAGTTTTCAGTTGTATCTAGGGGAGCAGATGGTCATTCTTCCCAATTATCACCCTAACTAGTCTTCAAGATGGGATTTCAGGTGTATCTAGGGGAGCAGATGACCGTTCTTCCCAATTCTTACCCTAACTAGTCTTCAGACTAAGCTTTCAGGTGTATCTAGGGCAGTGGTTCTCAACCTTCCTAATGCCACGACCCTTTAATACAGTTCCTTATATTGTGGTGACCCCTAAACATAATATTATTCCTAAAACCATCAGAAATATGTGTTTTCCGATGGTCTTAGGTGACCCCTGTGAAAGGGTCGTTCAACCCCCAAAGGGGTCCCGACCCACAGGTTGAGAACCGCTGATCTAGGGGAGCAGATGACCGTTCTCCCCAATTCTCACCCTAACTAGTCTTCAAGCTAAGCTTTCAGGTGTATCTAGGGGAGCAGATGACCGTTCTCCCCAATTCTCACCTGAACTAATCTTCAGGCTAAGCTTTCAGGTGTATCTAGGGGAGCAGATGACCATTCTCCCCAATTTTCACCCTAACTAGTTTTCAAGCTAAGCTTTCAGGTTTATCTAGAAGAGCAGATGACCATTCTCCCCAATTCTCACCCTAACTACTGTAGTCTTCAGGCTAAGCTTTCAGGTGTATCTAGGAGAGAGGATGACGATTCTCCCCAATTTTCATCCTAACAGACCTTCAGGTTGCATTTTTAGTTGTATCTAGCAGGGCAGATGATCATTGTTCCCAATTATTACCCTAACTAGTCTTCAAGATGGGATTTCAGGTCTCTAGGAGAGCAGATGATCATTGTTCCCAATTACTATCCTAGCTAGTCTTCAAGCTAAGTTTTCAGGTGTATCTAGGAGAGCAGGTGACCATTCTCCCCAATTTTCACCCTAACTAGTCCTCAAGCTAAGCTTTCAGGTGTATCTAGGAGAGCAGATGACGATTCTCCCCAATTCTCACCCTAACTACTGTAGTCTTCAGGCTAAGCTTTCAGGTTTATCTAGGAGAGAAGATGACGATTCTCCCCAATTTTCAGCCTAACAGACCTTCAGGTTGCATTTTTAGTTGTATCTAGCAGGGCAGATGATCACTGTGAGTGTATAGATTGGTAGGTGTGGGTTGTGTGTGCTGGGTTTACTTGGATGGGTTGAACTTGATGGACTCTGGTCTTTTTTCAACCCTATTTAACTATGTAACTATGTTCCCAATTATTACCCAAACTAGTCTTCTAGATGGGATTTCAGGTGTATCTAGGAGAGCAGATGATCATTGTTCCCAATTATTACCCTAACTAGTCTTCAAGATGGGATTTCAGGTGTATCTAGGAGTGCAGATGATCATTGTTTCCAATTACTATCCTAGCTAGTCTTCAAGATGGTATTTCAGGTGTATCTAGGAGAGCAGATGATCATTGTTCCCAATTATTACACTAACTAGTCTTCAAGATGGGATTTCAGGTGTATCTAGGAGAGCAGGTGACCATTCTCCCCAATTTTCACACTAACTAGTCCTCAAGATGGGATTTCAGGTGTATCTATGGCAGCAGATGACTGTTCTCCCCAATTTTCACCCTAACTAGTCTTCAGGCTAAGCTTTCAGGTGTATCTAGGTGAGCAGATGACTATTCTCCCCAATTCTCACCCTAACTAGTCTTCAAGCTAAGCTTTCAGGTGTATCTAGGGGAGAAGATGACCATTCTCCCCAATTCTCCCCTAACTAGTCTTCAGGCTAAGCTTTTCGGTGTATCTAGGGGAGCAGATGAATGTTCTCCCCAATTCTCACCCTAACTAGTCTTCAAGGTAAGCTTTCAGGTGTATCTAGAGGAGCAGATGACCATTCTCCCCAATTTTCACCCTAACTAGTCTTCAAGCTAAGCTTTCTGGTGTATCTAGAGGAGCAGATGACCATTCTCCCCAATTCTCACTCTGACTAGTCTTCAAGTGAAGCTTTCAGGTGTATCTAGGGGAGCAGATAGTTACATAGTTACATAGTTACATAGTTACATAGGGTTGAAAAAAGACCATTGTCCATCAAGTTCAACCCATCCGAGTAAACCCAGCACACAACCTATACTAACCAATCTATACACTCACATATATAAACTATATATACAACCAGTAATACTAACTGTAGATATTAGTATCACAATAGCCTTGGATATTCTGCTTGTTCAAAAACTCATCCAGGCTCCTCTTATAGGCATTTACAGAATCTGCCATTACCACATCACTAGGAAGGGCATTCCCCAACCTCACTGCCCTCACCGTGAAAAACCACCTACGCTGCTTCAAATGGAAGCTCTGTTCCTCTAATCTAAAGGGGTGACCTCTGGTGCGCTGATTGTTTTTATGGGAAAAAAGAACATCCCCCAACTGCCTATAATCCCCTCTAATGTACTTGTACAGAGTAATCATGTCCCCTCGCAAGCGCCTCTTTTCCAGAGAAAACAACTCCAACCTCGACAGTCTCACCTCATAGTTTAACCCTTCCATCCCCTTTACCAGTTTAGTTGCAGTCTCTGCACTCTCTCCAGCTCATTAATATCCTTCTTAAGGACTGGAGCCCAAAACTGCACTGCATACTCAAGGTGAGGCCTTACCAGGGACCTATAAAGGGGCAAAATTATGTTCTCATCCCTTGAGTCAATGCCCTTTTTATACAAGACAGCACTTTATTTGCTTTAGTAGCCACAGAATGACACTGCCTGGCATTAGACAACTTGTGATCTACAAAAACCCCTAGATCCTTCTCCATTAAGGATCCCCCCAACACACTACCATTCAGTAGATAGTTCTCGTTTATATTATTTCTACCAAAGTGCATAACTTTGCACTTGTCAACATTGAACCTCATTTTCCAGTTTGCTGCCCAGTTTTCCAATTTTGTCAAATCGCTCTGCAAAGCGGCACATCCTGCATGGAACTTATAGTTTTGCACAATTTTGTGTCATCAGCAAAAATAGAAACAGTACTGTCTATGCCCACCTCCAGGTCATTAATAAACAAGTTAAAAAGCAAAGGCCCAAGGACTGACCCCTGCGGTACCCACTAACCACACTGGTCCAATTAGAAAATGTTCCATTTACCACCACTCTTTGTACTCTATCCTTCAGCCAGTTCTCTATCCAATTACAAATATTATGTTCTAGGCCAATATTCCTCAATTTGATCATTAACCTTATGACCGTTCTCCCCATTTCTCACTGTAACTAGTCTTCAAGCTAAGCTTTCAGATGTATCTAGGAGAGCAGATGACCATTCTCCCCAATTTTCACCCTGTAACTAGTCTTCAAGCTAAGCTTTCAGATGTATCTAAGGGAGCAGATGACCGTTCTCCCCATTTCTCACTGTAACTAGTCTTCAAGCTAAGCTTTCAGATGTATCTAGGAGAGCAGATGACCATTCTCCCCAATTTTCACCCTGTAACTAGTCTTCAGGCTAAGCTTTCAGGTGTATCTAGGGGAGCAGAGGACCATTCTTCCCAATTCTCACTCTGACTAGTCTTTAAGATGGGCTTGCATCTAGAGCAGATGACCACTTTTCCAATTTTCACCCCTATTGACCATCTGGCTGAACATCTACTGCACCAAGTTCCCCCCCGGGGGCCAGTCCCAAAATAAATAGGAACATATAGGGACATATAGGACATTCACTAGCCTTGTGAATACATTTTTTTCATATAATTACACTAATGCCTTTCCATTCGTTTGCTTTTCAGTCATTGTAGGCAGCATTAATCCGTGCCTTGTAATCTAAATAAACATTTGCTGTATACTAATACCTAATGAAATGTATTTAAGGCTAATTAGAGAGCTCATTCAGCCAATCTCAATGACTTTGGCTGTTCGACCTATGAAGTGATTACAGGCTGCCGATTCAGCGCTGAATTTGTGTTATTAATTCCCTTTATTAAAATCATCTGCTCTCTGCAAAAAGCAGGCATATATTTAATAAAGTATCATTATCACTATTATTATAACAGCAGAGCTTTCTATGTTTAACCCGGGGCTGCCAAGGACTCATTCATATACAACAACATCCCAAACAGCCATATATACTGATGAGCGAATCTGTCCCGTTTCGTTTCGCCGAAAAATTTGCGAATCTTTCAAAAGATTCGCGAAACGGCAGAAAATTCGAGAACCGGCGAAAATGTTGCACGTCAAAAAAGTTGTCGCCCGTGGCTATTCTTTCGTCGGGCGGCTATTATTTTGTCGCGCGCCTATTATTTTGTCGCCCGCGGCTATTCTTTTGTCGTGCAGCTATTATTTCGTCGCCCGCGGCTATCATTTTGTCCCCCGCGACTATTATTTTGACGCGGGTGACAATTTTTGGACGTGTGCCGAATTTTTCCGTGGCAAATTTTTTCATCCGTTTCGCGAAACAATCCGCCAATGGCAGAACGCGGAAATTCGCTGCGTATCCATGCCTGGCGAAACATTTCACCCATCACTAGCCATATAGTTACTCTGACCTCTTTAAAGGGGATCAAAACTCTCCATAAAACTGTCCAACTGTGCCCCCTAGTTCTCTAAAGCAATTGAAACCAACTTGATTATACATGCGAGAGAATTCACCAATCAGAATGCTGCTTACCAATAGGTATGTCAGGCATCAGAAGGGAGGAGCCTCAGGCTGGGAGAGATTATATAGAGCAATAATAGTGCAACTGTGGCCGGACTGCAGCTCCCAGAATCCTTTAACCCTTGACAATCTCTCTTCATTAACATTGGCACCCCAAGGGATTAAACCTTTCCACCTCCCTTTTATTATGCAAACGTCTATATTTGGGTTCGCTTCCCCGTTAATAAGTCATTCAGCTACAAAATAACAGATATTAGTGTATTTCCATAAAACCTACATTTATTTTAGGCTCCAATTCCCCAACTTTACGTCCCGAAACACGTCCTTAATTGTTCTCCTTTGAGTGATTAAGCGCCCGTATATCCCGCCGACGCGGCTAACAAGTAAATAATGACTGTGCTATAAAATGTGAAATGGAAAGAGTAATAAATGTTGGGCCAATTTATCTTGTTTCCTGTTTGCGCTAGAATATTAATACGCTCGCTTTCTCTGTAAATGGGATCATCCCTGTGCATTCATATCTGCCAATGTGGATAAGTAATTAAATACAGTATGCTCATTCTTTCTAAGAAAGGGAATAGGGGGATGTATACATTGGGTCAGCAATTAATCCTTCATCCAATTAATCAGAAATAAGCATGATATTCCTTTGATATACTTCACTTTTATCTTGGACCTTCACTGATTCATCACTTTAGCACCTCCCACAGCGGGTCGGGTACCCACGGTACCGGGTATAGATGCGGGTCGGTGGCAGGGTCGAACTAGGGGGTGAAGGGACCACCGGTGCTCCCGCCCCAGGAGCCCTTCAGGTGCCCCCACCGGCCGCGTCCCCTAACCCCCCCTCCCCCCGCAGAGGCCCCCCCACTGGACGTCCTCCCCCGAGCGCGTAAATTTAATGCGTTAGGGTAGGAACAGTCAGGCAGGGGGAGCACCGGCAAGGGTCGGATCTGGGCCGCTGGGGCCCATGGGGATTTTTCCCGGTGTCCCCGCGGCCCAGTCCGACCCTGGTCGGTGGGTTGCAAGTTGGGTTGCAGATCTTATCCATATTTCTTATTTTATATTATATTACCTATATTTTACTCGTTTAAACATCTTAACCGTTTTCTTCTACCCCGCCCACTTCTGATGATGCCACTTTTGGTTTGCAGCAACAGCACTTCCTGTTTAATGGTGGCCAGCGGGTCGCGAATCGGGTTGTGATGAGCGAATCAGCCCCGTGAATTCTGCAGTGAATCCGTGCCTGGCGAAAAATTTTGCTCATCGTTAGTTGCTGGGCAGGTAGCAGGTCAAAGTGAGTAAAAATGGGGGTTGTGGGTCCGGGTTGAGGGCCGCGGGTCAGGGTCGGGTCATGTCTATAATATTGGTTCCATCCAGGACTCTACCTACCATTAAATAACAGTGTAGCTTACTAGTGATGAGTGAATCTGTCCTGTGTAGCTGCGACAAAAAAAAATTGTGAAACAGCGAAAAAGCTGCGAAACGCGTTTGTCGTGACTTTTTTGTTGCTCGCGTCATTTTGAAACGACCGTGGCTGTTTTTTTTTTTTTTTGTCGTACAACAAATTTTTCTGCCCCGATTTTCCACTGAAGTTTTGTGAAGTGATTCGCCAATGGCGACATTTGCTGGCGAAAAATGCCTGCCGAAAATATTCACTCATCACCATAGCTTACTCTGGCCTAATCCATGTAAACTCAATAGGTGTAGGACCCCATGGGATTAAATTCCCCCAAGGGGAGTTGGAATCTCCCATACTAACCTGATTTTCTCTCTATTTTCTAAGTCTAGACACCTGTAACCTAGATACCAGGGTGGGGCAGTTTGTCCTATTTGCCCAGGGGAGTTATAATCAATTACTGTTCAAGTTCAGTATAATACCCAGAAACCATGGCTCCTCTCCATTGGTTCCATCTGCTGGGACATCATGGTCCCTGTAAAGAAAGTGCCCTAAAGAAACAATCCTGTCAGCGAAGCTGGGGAACATAGACCCCATGAACAAGGTATCTTATCTTTTTTTCTCAAGGGGCAGGAAGCTGAGAAGAACTGAGGACGAGCAGAGCAAGGTGGGTTAACAGCAAGTGCACCCCCTTGCCCCTATTTACAGACACCCATAACTACCACTTCTCTGTATGCAAACATTTGTTATTTGTCCATAATCCTCTGTTGACCTGAAATGCTGACCCAAGTCCATTATGACTGCTCTTTGACCAAGATGGAACTACCTTTATGAGCCTTTATCTGCCATAACATTAGTGCATCAAATTCTAGATGATTGAGCACAAAGGAACTTCAACTATGTACTTGCAGCAACATAGGAACACACAAAGTAGCTAACAACCAAGGATCACAATAACTAGTGATGGGCGAAATGTTTTGCCCGGCATGGATTCCCGGCGGATTTCCGCGCTTCGCCATTGGTGGATTGTTTCACAAAGCAGATGAAAAAATTTGCAGTGGAACAATTCGGCGCACATCCAAAAATTGTCGCCCGTGTCAAAAGAATAGTCGCACTTCAAAAAAGAGTAGTCGCAGGTGTCAAAAGAATAGCCACGGGCGACAAAAGAATAGTCTCGGGCGACAAACAAATAGTCTCGGGCAATAAAAGAATAGTCTCGGACAACAAAAGAATGGTCTTGGGCGACAAAAGAATAGCCGCGGGCGACAAAAGAATAGTCTCGGGGGACAAAAGAATAGTCTCGGGGGACAAAAGAATAGCCGCGGGTGAGAAAAGAATAGCCGCGGGCAATAAAAGAATAGCCGCGTGACAAAAGAATAGTCTCAGGCGACAATAGAATAGTCTCGGACGACAATAGAATAGTCTCGGGCGACAAAAGAATAGTCTCGGGCGACAAAAGAATAGTCTCGGGGGACAAAAGAATAGTCTCGGGGGACAAAAGAATAGCCGCGGGTGAGAAAAGAATAGCCGCGGGCAATAAAAGAATAGCCGCTTGACAAAAAAATAGTCTCAGGCGACAATAGAATAGTCTCGGACGACAATAGAATAGTCTCGGGCGACAAAAGAATAGTCTCGGGGGACAAAAGAATAGTCTCGGGGGACAAAAGAATAGCCGCGGGTGAGAAAAGAATAGCCGCGGGCAATAAAAGAATAGCCGCTTGACAAAAGAATAGTCTCAGGCGACAATAGAATAGTCTCGGACGACAATAGAATAGTCTCGGGCGACAAAAGAATAGTCTCGGGCGACAATTTTTTTTTGACGCGCAACATTTTTGCTGTTTCGCAAATCTTTCAAAAGATTTGAAGATTCAAAATTTTCAGCGAAGCGAAACGGGACAGATTCGCTCATCACTAACAATAACCCAATCAGAGGGACACTGTTGTGTGTCGATAGGACACGACCATCTCTAGATCATACCTGGCTTGGCACCACACTTTGATTAATGGCACAAAGCCGTCTCCTGGCCGTTATTCTTCTTCTCTTGAGTCCAGCAAACTCCCATAGCGAGAGCCTTATACTTGAATAATGAGCTTGTGACAAATACAGGAACATTAAATGAATAAGTGGGCAACTGAATCACGAAACCGCGTCCAACTCGCGAAAGATAAAGTGTGAAATAATTCTTGCCCTTGGTGAAATTTGCTGACTCTGCAAGTAGCAATTAAAACCTCCGGGCGATTATTTATACGGTGTGCATTAGCAAAATGACTCTACGCTGATTACGAGTCAGTGAATTCAATTAGAGTCTCAGCCCCGGAAATGTGATTCCGTTCCAGGTATTTCATTATTGCCTACAGTTGCTCAGGGTTGGACTTGGCCAGCCGGTGGGGGGGCCTGGTGGGCCCAGATCCGTGGGTGATGGGGGCTTCAACAACTCTTTCCTTATACTGTGCCTATGGGCATTACAAGCAAATTGCATAGGTGCAAGATGAAATATTTTAGTCTCCAGGATTAGACCAAGCAACTGCAGGGGCCCATGAATCACCTCAAAGGGCCCCAACACCCCCCGTTGGAGCCCCCTGTCATCTACTTGACCCCGCTTGAGACTGGCGGCCCAGGGGAGCACCCAGCAGGGATCGGATCTAGGCCCACCAGGCCCCCCACCAGTTAGCCAAGCTCAGGGTTGGACTTGGCCAACCGGTGGGGGGCCTGGTGGGCCCAAATCCGATCCCTGATGAGTACTCCCCTGGATTGGACTTGGACAACTGGTGGGGGCCTGGTGGGCCCAGATCTGATCCCTGCTTGGGTGCTCCCCTAGGCTGCCAGTCTCAAGCGGGGTCAAGTGGGTGGCGGGGGCTCCAACGGGGGGTGTTGGGTCCCCTTGAGGAGATTCATGGGCCCCTGCAGTTGCTTGGTCTAATTCTGGAGACTATAATATTTCATCTTGCACCTATGCACTTTGCTTGTAGTGCCCATAGGCACAGTAAAAGGAAAGAGTTGTTTCTCTTTATGTATGGGCACTCAAAGCAGGAGGGGCACAGGTTGGGCAGCACAGACAGCCCCAGATGGGCCCCTAGCTTGCATGTCAGTAATAATCCATAACACAGTAGTGCCAGAGCACCCAATGCACTATGTAGTACAGGTATGGGACCTGTTATCCAGAAAACTTGGTACTTAGGGTTATCCAGATACATGTAAGTGATCCTTCCCTAATTTGAATCTCCATAACTGAAATCTACTAGAAAATAATGGACACAGTCAGTAGAAAATAAAGTAAATGAGAGGTGGAAAGTCTTGTGATGCTGCTCTGCTCAGAAAATGAAGTTAGTGATCAGAGAAGAGTCCTCTGATGTTTCTCTGGTCAGTTCTAAACAGAGCAACATCTCAAGACTTTTCACTGACTTCATTTTCTCCCGTGTGTTAATTTTGAAATTTGACATGAAGCCAGACATAACCTTAGTTTCCCAGGTTTCCTTAGTCATGTGACTTGTGCTCTAATAAACTTCATTCACAATTAACTGCTGCACTGCAAGTTGGAGTGATATCGTACCCCCTCTTCCCACCCAAAGCCCCCCCCCCCCCCACAGCAGCTAATCAGCAGAACAATGGGCAGGTAGCAAGATAATAACTCCCTGGCACCTGTATTGCAAAACCAGTCCGGCTTGGGACTCCTCCAGTTACATGGGAGTAGGAGAAACAATAGGTTAGCTGAAAGCAGTTCTAATGTGTAGCGCTGGCTCCTTCTGAAAGCTTAGACTCAGGCACACTTTACTGCTGCGCTGCAAGTTGGACTGATATCCCCCCCCCTCACCCCCAGCAGCCGATCAGCAGAACAATGGGAAGGGAGCAAGATAGCAGCTCCCAGTAGGTATCAGAATAGCACTCAATAGTAAGAAATCCAAGTCCGGCTTGGGACTCCTCCAGTTACATGGGAGTAGGAGAAACAATAGGTTAGCTGAAATCAGTTCTAATGTGTAGCGCTGGCTGAAAGCTCAGACTCAGGCACACTTTACTGCTGCGCTGCAAGTTGGAGTGATTTCCCCCCCTCACCCCAAGCAGCCGATCAGCAGAACGATGGGAAGGGAGCAAGATAGCAGCTCCCAGTAGGTATCAGAATAGCACTCAATAGTAAGAAATCCAAGTCCGGCTTGGGACTCCTCCAGTTACATGGGAGTAGGAGAAACAATAGGTTAGCTGAAATCAGTTCTAATGTGTAGCGCTGGCTGAAAGCTCAGACTCAGGCACACTTTACTGCTGCGCTGCAAGTTGGAGTGATACCCCCCCACCCCTCCCCCCCAGCAGCCGATCAGCAGAACAATGGGAAGGGAGCAAGATAGCAGCTCCCAGTAGGTATCAGAATAGCACTCAATAGTAAGAAATCCAAGTCCGGCTTGGGACTCCTCCAGTTACATGGGAGTAGGAGAAA
Organism: Xenopus tropicalis; assembly: GCF_000004195.4. Lineage (NCBI taxonomy): Eukaryota > Metazoa > Chordata > Amphibia > Anura > Pipidae > Xenopus > Xenopus tropicalis. The sequence continues at coordinate 8,703,147 of NC_030682.2, read as the reverse complement.
CAATAGGTTAACTGAAAGCAGGTCTAATGTGTAGCGCTGGCTGAAAGCTCAGACTCAGGCACACTTTACTGCTGCGCTGCAAGTTGGAGTGATATCCCCCACCCCTCACCCCCAGCAGCCAATCAGCAGAACAATGGGAAGGGAGCAAGATAGCAGCTCCCAGTAGGTATCAGAATAGCACTCAATAGTAAGAAATCCAAGTCCGGCTTGGGACTCCTCCAGTTACATGGGAGTAGGAGAAACAATAGGTTAGCTGAAAGCAGTTCTAATGGGTAGCGCTGGCTGAAAGCTCAGACTCAGGCACACTTTACTGCTGCGCTGCAAGTTGGAGTGATATCCCCCCCTCCCCCCCAGCAGCCGATCAGCAGAACAATGGGAAGGGAGCAAGATAGCAGCTCCCAGTAGGTATCAGAATAGCACTCAGTAGTAAGAAATCCAAGTCCGGCTTGGGACTCCTCCAGTTACATGGGAGTAGGAGAAACAATAGGTTAGCTGAAAGCAGTTCTAATGGGTAGCGCTGGCTGAAAGCTCAGACTCAGGCACAATGCACTGAGATGGCGCCTACACACCAATATTACAGCTGAGAAATATACATTTATAGATTCAAGAATCATTTTAGATAGTAGAATCAATTATTTGCAACGTGAACAGTGTAATATAGTAATTAAAATGATACCATAAAAACCACAACAGAATCCATTTAAATGGTTTCTATTTCTGTTCCAGAGGTGAATGAGTTGGTTTGTACTTTCATATAACCCTGCAGAGAAACATTAGCCGCTGCCCCAGACAGGAATAAAGGGGCTGCTGATTCGGCGTGGCACAATTTACATGGAGGCAGTTATGGGGAGATTGCTATTATTTTTCAAGAGGCTTTTTTAACCTGCTGAACATCAGTCGGGCACAATGGAAACACATAGCTGAAAGGAAACCTTTCATCTTCTCTTCTGACCTTTTCAAGGTTTCCCTCTCTCTTCTTTTAATGAAGTAAAGAAAAAAATGTATTTTTCTTTCTCTACATGAAACGGAGCATAACTCAGCAATTTACATATCAACGGCGTACATTCTGTTCCACCGCCGGGGCTTTAATTCCGCTTTATAGGGAGAAGTGTCTCGCTCTAATCCCTCTTTTTAGGCTTTCACATCTAATACTTTGAAAGTAAAAGTACAAATGTACTCCAACCAACACACTGTTGTTATTTAACTCTTTATCTCAACTATTTCTACATGAAAGGATGGAAGGTGGGAAGGAAGGAAGGTGGGAGGAGGAACAGAAGGTAGAAGGAAGGAAGGTGGGAGGAAGTAATGAAGGAAGGAAGAACAGAAGGTAGGAGGTAGGAAGGAAGGAAGGAAGGAAGGGAGGGTGGAAGGAAGGAAGGAAGGACAGAAGGTGGGAGGAAGGAAGGGAGGGAGGGTGGAAGGAAGGAAGGACAGAAGGTGGGAGGAAGGAAGGGAGGGAGGGTGGAAGGAAGGACAGAAGGTAGGAGGAAAGAAGGAAGGTGGGAGGAAGGACAGAAGATGGGAGGAAGGAAGGAAGGTGGGAGGAAGGAAGGGAGGGAGGGTGGAAGGACAGAAGGTAGGAGGAAAGAAGGAAGGTGGGAGGAAGGACAGAAGATGGGAGGAAGGAAGGAAGGTGGGAGGAAGGACAGAAGGTGGGAGGAAGTAATAAAGTAATGAACGAAGGAAGGAAGGACAAAAGGCAGGAGGAAGGAAGGAAGGTGGGAGGAGGAACAGAAGGTAGAAGGAAGGAAGGTGGGAGGAAGTAATGAAGGAAGGAAGAACAGAAGGTAGGAGGTAGGAATGAAGGTGGGAGGAAGGAAGGACAGAAGGTGGGAGGAAGGAAGGGAGGGAGGGTGGAAGGAAGGAAGGAAGGAAGGAAGGACAGAAGGTAGGAGGAAGGAAGGAAGGAAGGAAGGAAGGACAGAAGGTAGGAGGAAAGAAGGAATGTGGGAGGAGGAACAGAAGGTAGAAGGAAGGAAGGTGGGAGGAAGTAATGAAGGAAGGAAGTACAGAAGGTAGGAGGTAGGAAGGAAGGGAGGGAGGGTGGAAGGAAGGACAGATGGTAGGAGGAAGGAAGGAAGGACAGAAGGTGGGAGGAAGGAAGGAAGGAAGGGAGGGAGGGTGGAAGGAAGGAAGGACAGAAGGTAGGAGGAAGGAAGGAAGGACAGAAGGTGGGAGGAAGGAAGGAAGGAAGGGAGGGAGGGTGGAAGGAAGGAAGGAAGGACAGAAGGTAGGAGGAAGGACAGAAGGTGGGAGGAAGGAAGGAAGGAAGGAAGGAAGGAAGGGAGGGAGGGTGGAAGGAAGGAAGGACAGAAGGTAGGAGGAAAGAAGGAAGGTGGGAGGAAGGACAGAAGATGGGAGGAAGGAAGGAAGGTGGGAGGAAGGACAGAAGGTGGGAGGAAGTAATAAAGTAATGAACGAAGGACAAAAGGCAGGAGGAAGGAAGGAAGGTGGGAGGAGGAACAGAAGGTAGACGGAAGGAAGGTGGGAGGAAGTAATGAAGGAAGGAAGAACAGAAGGTAGGAAGTAGGAATGAAGGTGGGAGGAAGGAAGGAAGGGAGGGAGGGTGGAAGGAAGGAAGGACAGAAGGTAGGAGGAAAGAAGGAAGGTGGGAGGAAGGACAGAAGGTGGGAGGAAGTAATAAAGTAACGAACAAAGGAAGGAAGGACAGAAGGCAGGAAGGAAGGTGGGAGGAGGAACAGAAGGTAGAAGGAAGCAAGGTGGGAGGAAGTAATGAAGGGAGAAAGTAAGGAAAGACAGAAGGAAGGAGTAAGAAAGGAAGGTGGGAGGAGGAACAGAAGGTAGAAGGAAAGAAGGAAGGTGGGAGGAAGTAATGAAGGAAGGAAGGAAGGCAGGACGCGTTTCACTTATGTGAACTCAGGGGAGGACGTCGAGAGGGGGCCCCTGTGGAGGGTTAGGGGGGCGTGTCGGGGGACTGTGCATGTCAGGAGACGTGGCCTCTGCGGGGCCCCTGGGAAGGTAGCCCTGGTGGGCCCTGCATCCCCCAGTCCAACCCTGAATGTAATATTAATGTTATAATAATAAAAAACAAATTCTCTCTCCAGGGTCACATTTTAAAAAATCCCAGCTAATCTGCATAAATCTGGCTCCATGTTCTCTGTACCTGCAACTGGAGCCGGAAGCATTAAACACAGTTTTTCTAACTAAACAGTAGTATGCCCCCCCCATCAATGTCCGATTCCAGTACAATATCATAAAGCCAAGTGCCACAGTAATCTCCTTATGTCAAATAACAGCAAGTACTGGACAGAAGCATTTTCATTGGCGGATTCTCTCGCATCTCTAATTAGGTTATTACTTTTGCCATCTCCTCTCCCTCTATTTGTGGGGGGGAGGCAAAAATCAAGTTTTAGAAGAGCCTATTAAAAAAAAAGGTTTACTTACTGTAATGTTATTATTGTTATTGACTGAACGAGATGCCAAGTTATTGTCACGAGAGCGCGCGAGTGAGTCACCGTCCTGCTCTCCGGGGAGCCGACGGCAAATGGACTATTTAGATTTGTTGCTTATCGAATTACCTTTGTAGATGCATTAATGGAGAAATGAAATGAGTGTCTGAAAGGCTGCCAGTTGGATCCCAAAGGCCTTAGTGCCGTCAATGGGAAGAGTCAGCTCCTTCCTATTGTTTATCATTTACTGACAATAAAGGGCAATTGAAGAAGAACGCTGGTGGCGCACGTCGCCATTAACACAATCTCTCCTCCTCCTGCTCGTTTCCCAGTATTGGGCATAGGATATTATCTGCGCTTACGGCTGCCTATAAATGGATATGTACTTGTGCATTGCTCTAAAGTGTTTATCACACTGCGGCTAAAATTAGAGCGCGGCACTGATAACGGGAAAGGGAGAGGGAGCAAGAACTATGTGCCTTCCGTGATATCACTGGTTACTCGCTTCTTTTAATGGGTTCTCTATGTAACAGCAGCTTATCTGAAAATCCCCCAAATCCCCAGGGCCAGCGGCTTCATTAAAATGCAAGAAATCCTCCAATGAGAATCCCAGCTGATCTGCATAAACCTGACTCCCTGTTCTCTGTTCCTGCAATTGGAGTTGGGAGCATTAAACCAAGTTTCCCAGCACTGAACAAGTCTGTCCCTTTATCCCCAAGTCTGATTTGAGTGTAATATAATAAAGAAAAAAAAATGATATAATCATCTCTATATGTAAGATAACAGGGAGATGCCTGAAATAGTTCTGGGAATCAGCATTCTCATTGGTCACTTCTCTTGCATTTATAATGAGATTTTGGTGCCCATGAGAAAACCTTAGACCAGCGCTGTCCAACTGGCGGCCCGCGGGCCGCATGCGGCCCGCGACCCCCCTCTGTGTGGCCCCCCACCTGTCTGGCTGCTTTGATGGCTTACTCTTGTGTAAGCTTTAAATGGTATCAGTACTGTGATTAACTGCCCCCCCTGCATGGTTCTCACCTCAGTTTCAGGCTGTAATCCCTCTGTATTGTTTAAATATGTAATCCCCTGTGTTGTTCACACCTTTTAATCCCTGCATTGTTTTCCCCCTGCAGTGTTCACACCTCAGGCTCAGGCTGTAATCACCCCCATTGTTCCCCTGTTCACACCTCAGGAGCAGTAGAAACCCACAAATAATCCCTGCATACTACAAAAAGAACATATACTGAGGTGGTACTGCAATTAAAAAGTTTTTTAATATATAGTTATTGTGCAGACTGTAGGAGCAGTGCCAGCATTATGTCACTGTAGGCTGCCTGTGTGTGCCATACAGCATAGGCAGGCAGAGTATGGCACACACAGGCAGGGTAGGGCAGGCAGAGTATGGCACACACAGGCCAAGTTTGGCACAAACCAGCCAAGAATGGCACACACAGGCTGGGTAGGGAAGGCAGAGTATGGCACACACAGGCAGAGTAGGGCAGGCAGAGTATGGCACACACAGGCCAAGTATGGCACACACAGTGAAAGTATGGCACGCAGGCAGGGTAGGGCAGGCAGAGTATGGCACACACAGGCAGGGTAGGGAAGGCAGAGTATGGCACACACAAAGGCAGGGTAGGGCAGGCAGAGTATGGCACACACAGGCAGGGTAGGGCAGGCAGAGTATGGCAGGTTTTTGATGTACTAGAACCATTAAAATGGGTATGGTCATGTGATAACATGGGTTTGGTTTCAAGTGGGTGCAGTTTCAAAAAGGGGAGTGGTCAAAACTGGCTTCCATTATCGGCCCTCCACCACGTAGGTCGGAAAAATTCCGGCCCTCGGTACAACAGAAGTTGGACAGCACTGCCTTAGACCACGGATCCACTCTCCAAACTAAAGTGGTTGCATTAACATGCAAGAAATCCTCCAATGAGAATCCCAGCTGATCTGCATAAACCTGACTCCTTGTTCCCTGTTCCAGCAATCGGAGTTGGGAGCAATAAGCACAGTTTCCCAGCAGTGAACAAGTCTGTCCCTTTATCCCCATGTCTGATTTGAGTGTAATATAATAAAGAAAAAAAAATGATATAAGCATCTCTATATGTAAGATAACAGCAAGATGCCTGAACTAGTTCTGGGAATCAGCATTCTCATTGGTCACTTCTCTTGCATTTATAATGAGATTTTGGTGCCCATTAGTGATGGGCGAAATGTTTCGCCAGGCATGGATTCGCAGCGAATTTCCACGTATCGCCATTGGCGGATTGTTTTGCGAAACGGATGAAAAAATTCGCCGCGGAAAAATTCGCCGCACGTCCAAAAACTGTCGCCGGCATCAAAAAAGAATAGTCGCGGGTGTCAAAAGAATAGCCGCGTGAAAAAATAATAGCCGCGCAACTAAATAATAGCCGCGGGCGACAAAATAATAATAGCCACGCGACAAAATAATAGCCGCGGGTGACAAAATAATAGCTGCGCAACAAAATAAGATCCGCGGGAGACAAAATAATAGCCATGCGACAAAATAAGAGCCGCGGGCGACAATTTTTTTTGCTGCACGACATTTTCGCTGTTTCGCGGATCTTTTGAAAGATTCGTGAATTTTTCCGGGAAGCGAAACGGAACAGATTCGCTCATCACTAGTGCCCATGAGAAAACCTTAGATCCACTCTCCAAACTAAAGTGGTTGCATTAACATGCAAGAAATCCTCCAATGAGAATCCCAGCTGATCTGCATAAACCTGACTCCTTGTTCCCTGTTCCAGCAATTGGAGTTGGGAGCAATAAGCACAGTTTCCCAGCACTGAACAAGTCTGTCCCTTTATCCCCATGTCTGATTTGAGTGTAATATAATGTAGAAAAAAAAATGACATAATTATCTCTATTTGTAAGATAACAGAAAGATGCCTGAAATAGTTCTGGGGATCAGCATTCTCATTGGTCACTCCTCTTGCACTTAATAATGAGATTGGGGTCAGTAGAATTCTCATTGGTGAGCTTCCTTACATCTGTAATTACGTTTTTCAAAAACTTCTATAGCCAAACTAGGGGGCGTGGTGGGACAGTGTTATGATTGGGTTTACATCCCCTTTAAAGGCAGCCTATACTACAGACAGTGTCAGACTGGGATGCCCAAGAGAAAACCTTAGACCAGGGGTGGCCAATATGTCGATCCTGGTCCACCAGTCGATCCCCCGTTGATTTCTGGTGGAATGCGATGAAGCCAGGGATGCGGAATGCGTACGTACATGATGCAGCCCCAGTCATTCGTCAATCGCCGTTAAAAAAGGTCTGGCCACCCCTGCTTTAGACCGCTCTCCACTCTCCAAACTATTTTTGCTCCTGTCCTCACTCAATCTCTTTATTCTTTTGGTCTCTTCTCTTTCCATGTTATGATCTATTCTTCCACCTCTTTAGCCTTTTTGTTGACAAACAAAAATAGGCACTGACCATGAAATAGACCAAATGGTTCGAACCAGGAGGCGCCATTGGCACTTATTCCCAGAGTTACTAGTATCCTGGTGGGCCAGTCCAAAAACAAGCAGAGAGCAGTAATTAATGCCCAAAAGGGAAATTACTCAATAATTATTGAATATAATGGTCCGTATTTAGTAAACAACTTCATATGACCCCCTTCTAAAGCTAAATAGAGCAAATATTATATATCAACATGAGATAACTCAGAAGGGGGGACTCTCATTGGAGCATGTTTGGAGCACCAGGTGATGCAAAAGAAAGACTTTTAAAGGGCATGTTAACCTGTGGGCTGCAGAATTCTCATTTATAAATCATATTGCATCAGGTTTTTGGTCAAGTACTTTTGACAACTGGCGGGGGGAGCAGCTGACTTATAGAAGGTTTAGATACCCTTTATGTAACCTGTTTGGATTCTGAAGATTCTGAAGTCTTCTTTAATCTATTTTTGATCAAAAAGTAAAGATCCCCAGGGAAGACCTTGTCATTTAGTTATCATAACCGAGTGCATAGATCAGACTTGTGACAGGTTCCCTTCATAAATAATGTGATTATCCCTTTATTCATGTATCTTTCAACTTCTAGCCAACGTTATGACCTTCTGTAGGATCTGATGTGCCAGTTCAGTACTTTCAAAGGGGCGGTGGTTTTAGAAAACGTGTCAAAGTCTTTACCGAAGTTGACAACTCTTAGGGGAATATTCTTGAGGCCGGGTTTTTTGCCTCGATTTGAGAAAATGATGGCAAAAAAAACTCCATTGCGTCCGTATTCCAACTTGGGTATTCAACATTTATCATAGCAATGTGAAGGCAGAATGCCGCCATCTTAAATCTGCTGATTATAATGCTGTTCCAATGTTTCAGACTGTTTGCCCTAAGGATCTCAATTAGTGATGAGCGAATCTGTCCTGTTTTGCTTCACCGCAAAATTTGCGAAACGACAGCAAAATTCGTGAATTGGTGAAAAATTTGTGAAACAGGTTTGGAGCACGTTTTTTTTTTTACCCCCACAGCCATTTTTATGCGACCACGACGTTTTTTGCCACATCCGACGTTTTTTGCCCCACAGCTATATTCTAGGGGTTAATTTATAAGTGGTCGAGTTTGATTATTATTTTTATTTGCGTTTAAAAAACTCGAATTCAAGTTTTGGTTCCAAAACTGGAATATTTGGTAATTATTAAGTGCAAAAAACCCAAAAACTCAAATGTAATTCACCATCTAAAAGCTTGCGAGTTTCTATAGAAGTCAATGGGAGTTGTCCTAGGCAAAGTCAAGCCAAACTGGAATTTTTTAGAGCTCATAAACTTTTTTATTTGAACAAGATTTCCTTATTAATAAATGAAAGTTCAATACGTGAGTTTATTAGATTTAGAAAAACAAACTTGAATTCCAAAACTCGAAAACCGATTAATAAGCCCCTAGGTGACTATGAAGGTTTTCATTCATCCAGGTCATGGTATATCTAGTATAAATAATCTAAAGCAACTGGACTTATTACCAGTTACTCTGTAACTCTTCAGAGAGGTGACATCTGAAACTCACAAAGTGCCATTGTGATTGGATTAGTGGAAGAGTTACAAAGTGCCATTGTGATTGGATTAGTGGAAGAGTTACAAAGTGCCATTGTGATTGGATTGGTGGAAGAGTCTATATGCTGAGGGCTTCCCATACCAGTCAGTTGAACTGAAGAAGCTGCTCCGTTGAGTAGGGAAACGTCTTCAACGTCTTGAGTGAATACTTAGCAAGTCCAGTTGCTTAAGATTTATTTATATTAGAAGCCCCTAGGTATAACGGGACTGGCCAAGCACTAGGATCTCTATGACCCATACCCAAAAAGCTTTCTAAAAAAGGAATCATTTTTGCAAACGGAAGAGCTCTCTTGGCCTTGATTTCTTTAGCGGTTTATGAAGAGCGCAGGATTGAAAGCGGGATTTTCACGTTTTCATTTTCCCAGTGATGTTTTCATCTAGTGGAAAGCAGATTTTATAGCGCATTGTCCATATAACTTATTACCCAAATGCCCCCGCGTCCATTTTATGACACTCTCTGGGCTATTAGAGTGCCTTCACCTCAGTAACATTAGTGTTTTTTCAACCTTGTCAAGGATTTAATCAGAAAAGCTCAGTGGAGTTCCCCAAAGCTGCCTGGGCACTTACTGTATATAGGGAAATAACTAACCACGGGGCGGGGGGGGGAGGGCAGTTAACTCCATTTGTGCCAAGGCCGTGTGTGTGCTTAAGGGATCCAGTTGTCACTTTTGATTTTTTAAGAAGCAAGTGAAAAGGTGACCATCATTCCAGCTATTTGAGCAATAAGCCCCTGGCCGGAATGAGTGTATGAATGACTCTGTATTTCAGCCCAAAGGTCCTGATGGAACAGATCTGATAGGAAGGGAGGAGAAGCCATGGAAGTTATATTCAAAATAGTAGTTCCTGCATGCTGTCTGTAAGCTGTGGGGAAGTTTTTACAATTTGTATCATTAGTGCTTTAGTCCCTCCTCCCCTGCCAGGATATCAAATGATCTATGGGCAGAGCCGAAAAGGGGAAGATAATCCAATACATCTACACACACCTGCATAGTAACAATGGGGACTTGCTAGGAGGCAGGGCAACAGGGGCATAAAAAACACCCCAAAAAGAACTTGGGGAGTCGGACTTCAGAGATACAAGATAGGACTGCACTCAGGGCTGGACTGGGCCCAGACCCGACCCTTGCCGGCGCCCCCCAGGCCAACCTTTCCTCCCCGTATTAAACTTATGTGTGCTCAGGGGTGACATTGGGTGGGGGACCTTGTGGGGGGTTAGGGAGGTTAGGGGGTGTAGGGTCCCCTGCGGGAGGTTAGGGGGTGCGGGGGACGTGGCCGGCGGGGGCTCCAGCAGGGGGGCCCTGCACCCCCCAGTCCGACCCTGACTACACTTCAGATCTACGTTTTCTTCAGACAGGGGACAGACTTTTTATGGGACTTTGGAACGGCCTTTTGTTACCCCAAGAAGGATTTGTTGCTGCTTTTGTTACTATTGGAAAAATGTCACATCTCTGCCATTTCTTTGTCGCTATGGCAGCACCATGGGAGGGGTATCAGGCACCTTCTTAATTACCCTACTAATTGGCCGCACAACCCACGCTTCTACTTACCCTTAACGAGCAGAGACAGCCAATAGCTGGTCTTTATTTCTTTCCTTGTTCTAGTGTTTGTTTCTCTGCCTTCCTTTAGTGATATAATAATATAATGTGCCCCTCTGTCTTCCATGAAAGTGCGACATAAACTGCTGTAATATCTGGATACTCATTATGGAGAACATTGCTGAATCCTCGGTGTTAACAGCGCTGCCTAAGGACAAGTGGGGAGTAAACAAGTAACGGGGAATAAATAACATCAACATTATTCAACTGGTAGCCGAGCAGTTACTAAGCAAATCCTTCCATCTAGTGGTGAGCCTTCAAACTGGTGCCCAGAATGCCTCTAGTTTCTGATCCTTGGTATTATTAGTATTATTAATATTATTTTTTATCGTTATTATTAATAAAGTCCAGGGACGCACCAAGTCCACAATTTCAGGATATGGTATTATACATGGAATTGGCACTGTATTTATCCTGCTGTGGGTTCTGGGGTATTATACATGGAATTGGCGCTGTATTTATCCTGCTGTGGGTTCTGGGGTATTATACATGGAATTGGCACTGTATTTATCCTGCTGTGGGTTCTGGGGTATTATACATGGAATTGGCACTGTATTTATCCTGCTGTGGGTTCTGGGGTATTATACATGGAATTGGCTCTGTATTTATCCTGCTGTGGGTTCTGGGGTATTATACATGGAATTGGCACTGTATTTATCTGCTGTGGGTTCTGGGGTATTATACATGGAATTGGCACTGTATTTATCCTGCTGTGGGTTCTGGGGTATTATACATGGAATTGGCGCTGTATTTATCCTGCTGTGGGTTCTGGGGTATTATACATGGAATTGGCACTGTATTTATCCTGCTGTGGGTTCTGGAGTATTATACATGGAATTGCCACTGTATTTATCCTGCTGTGGGTTCTGGGGTATTATACATGGAATTGGCGCTGTATTTATCCTGCTGTGGGTTCTGGGGTATTATACATGGAATTGGCACTGTATTTATCCTGCTGTGGGTTCTGGAGTATTATACATGGAATTGCCACTGTATTTATCCTGCTGTGGGTTCTGGAGTATTATACATGGAATTGCCACTGTATTTATCCTGCTGTGGGTTCTGGGGTATTATACATGGAATTGGCACTGTATTTATCCTGCTGTGGGTTCTGGGGTATTATACATGGAATTGGCACTGTATTTATCCTGCTGTGGGTTCTGGGGTATTATACATGGAATTGGCACTGTATTTATCCTGCTGTGGGTTCTGGGGTATTATACATGGAATTGGCACTGTATTTATCCTGCTGTGGGTTCTGGGGTATTATACATGGAATTGGCACAGTATTTATCCTGCTGTGGGTTCTGGGGTATTATACATGGAATTGGCACTGTATTTATCCTGCTGTGGGTTCTGGGGTATTATACATGGAATTGGCGCTGTATTTATCCCGCTATGAGTTTTGGGGGTATTATACATGGAATTGCCACTACATTGATCTATATATTTACTGAGGGTGTATCTGTAAAATGGGGAGTGGTTTATTGGGGCGTGTCTGCCAAAGTGGGTGTGGCCTAAAATGGGTTACTGCCCTTGGACAAAAATTGTCCAATGTTGATAAATGAGCCCGATTGTCTTTGATGTGTAGTGTGGCCCTCATTGGGTGTAAGGGGCTCAGTGTAACCGATGTTCTGAGAAGGTGAGCCAAGTAGGGCCAACAAAATTAGCCTTAGAATGTTCTACTGCTCATTACAGCTCATAATCATTCTAATTGGCTCCTGTTCTTACACTCGGCCAATGCATTAGAATAATTGTTTTAATGAGGGGCACCTTATGGAAGCCAATGAGTCTCATACAATTTGGTCACAACCTACAACCCACACCTAAAGGCCCTCAGGAAAGATCCACCTCTTCTGGCATTTAGCCAACCTCCAAACTTGAGGAGACATATTATAAAAAGTTCCCATTCAGGACCCAGCAAGCAATGGAACCCACCCATGTAGAAGTAAGAGATGCAAGGCGTGCCCACCCATCCTCTTCTCCAATAAAGTGCCAATTCCTAGAGGAATACAATATCCACGGGCACCGCGCTTGAACGTCCTACAATGTGGTCAGTGCAATTAGGAGGCATTTCCAACAGGAGGCATTTATGTTGGAGAAACTGGTCAAAGCCTCAGTAAAAGGACCACTCAGGGCCGGTTTATAATAAAACATTGGACACAGCAGTAGGTAAGTACTGAAATAGCCTCAAACACAGCCTGGGGGGGGCTTTAAAATCTTTGTTATCAAAGGAAATATCAGAACCATCGTGGCTTCTTCGTAATCAGCTTTGAAAAAGAGACTAAAAGCTTTCTGTGATCCTCGTTGTATTGCCAATAACGATATCCCCTTTACCCCACTTTTCTCATGTTCCATATCAAAGGTTTTACCCCATAATTGTAAGCTCTGAGGAATATGTTGGCACTTTATAAATACATGTTAATAATAATAATAATAATAATAATAATAATAATAATAATATAACTGTTTCAGCTGGGTAACGCGGTACAGAAAGCGTCACTTGGAATCATTTTCCAACCAACAGCTCTGCAGCTCCATCTAGTGGCAAACTGCTCATTGTGCACCAGTGCTTGGTTGCACGGGGAGGCAAATCCCTGTATTAATATAAATGGGTAAAGGGTGCCACCTAATGGTCAGACATAAATAACCACATAATAGGAAATACCATTTGCTTTGTGTAATCAGTTTATAGACCAATTAGTAATTTTGGCATCATTTTTAGTAACAAACTATTTTTTACTTGGAAATGTATTTGGGGGCAGATTTTTCCAAAATGTGAATTTAGAACTTATACATAAAAACTCACCCACGTTCTATTCATTCCTATGGGATTTGTGGAAGCGTATTTATAATATGCTGAACAAGGGACACGTTTACTAAAACTCTATAAAACACTATAATTTACTAAAAAAGAATCTGATAGGAAAGGTCAGAGCCAGAAAAAGCCGCAAAAAACTTGAATTTTTCAAGTTGTTGCTCCAAAACCTTTTTCGAACTGTTGCAAACAGCGTAAAAAATCCAAAAGGGTCAGAATAGGTTTTTCCACCACGAATTTTCGCAGAAGTTTCACAAAACAATTTGCAATTGGTCTTCATTTTTTTTATTATTTGTGTCTTTTGAATTATTTTACTTTTTGTTCTGCAGCTCTCTAGTTTGGAAATTTCAGCAGCTATCCGGTTGCTAAGGTCCAAAGTACTGTAGCACCCAGGGAGTTGCTAAGGCGGAGTGGCAATGAGAGATGGGAATATGAATAGGGGAGGGGCTGAATAGAAAGATAAGGAATAAAAAGTAACAATAACAATAAAACTGGAGCCTCTCAGAGCAATAGGTTTTGGCTGCCGGGGTCAGTGACCCCCATTTGAAAGCTGCAAAGAGGCAGAACAAGAAGGAAAATAATTCAAAAACGATGCAAAGACCAATGGAAAAGTTGCTTAGTATGGGCTGTTTTATTACATACTAAAAATTAACTTCAGGATGAACCACCCCCACTGTCGGGGGGAGGATGTCAAAATGGCACTGTATGTTGCTGTGTCGTAGCCCCCCCCACTTCTGTTTAGGGATGGTTGTTCCAGTTTGGCATTAAGGGCCTCATTCACACCTCTTTCCTATAGATCAGTGGTTCTCAACCTTCCTAATGCGCGACCCTTTAATACAGTTCCTCATGTTGTGGTGACCCCCAACCATGAAATTATTCCCAAGACCATCGGAAATATGTGTTTTCCCATGGTCTTAGGCAACCCCTGTGAAAGGGTCGTTCGACCCCCAAAGGGGTCCCGACCCACAGGTTGAGAACCGCTGCTATAGATGATGGTCTTCTTGGTCCAAAGTACGTCACTGCCCTCACAGGCGTTTCCCTTTCCCTCTAGAAGTAGATTTAGACTATTGAGTTTTGGCCTGAGGAGTTACCCTCCTATTCTGGGCCATTCGCTTACTGGCCAGTGGTTTAGTCTCCCCAATCTATAGATCTGGGGGCTCACATTACTTTTCCTGTGTTTCGGGTGAAGCTGCTTTGGTCTCAGGGTGTTGGATGGTTTAAAAACCCACAGGAATGTGATGTTTGTGTAGCCCTCTTCTGCTACTGCTTGACTCCTAACACACATTTACCTGCGTGTGGCGCTACAGGAGCCCTGTGCCCCCGCAAAATCTGTGCAGTGGGATGGACTCCCTGCAACTCCCGGGACCTTTCCCCCCTTGGGGTGGGTGCTTACCAGGCAGTTGCGGATCCACTTGCAGAGGAATTGACCAGGAGACTGGAAGTTGCTGATTAACCAAATAACTTCTTTATTGTATCCACACAGTATCCAGTAATATGATATGTAGGTTCAGGTATCTCTCCCCTTACTTCCTCTAGGAGACCCTCTCGCTTAGGCCAACTCCCCGGTACTCCCGCCAAGAGACCCTCTCTTAGGACTCTCCCTGGTACTACCGCCAAGAGACCCTCTCTTAGGGCTCCCCCCGGTACTCCCGCCAAGAGACCCTCTCTTAGGACTCTCCCTGGTACTACCGCCAAGAGACCCTCTCTTAGGACTCTCCCTGGTACTCCCACCAAGAAACCCTCTCTTAGGGCTCCCCCCAGTACTCCCGCCAAGAGACCCTCTCTTAGGACTCTCCCTGGTACTACCGCCAAGAGACCCTCTCTTAGGGCTCCCCCTGGTACTCCCGCCAAGAGACCCTCTCTTAGGACTCTCCCTGGTACTACCGCCAAGAGAACCTCTCTTAGGACTCTCCCTGGTACTACCGCCAAGAGACCCTCTCTTAGGGCTCCCCCCGGTACTCCCGCCAAGAGACCCTCTCTTAGGCCTCTCCCCGGTACTCACACCAAGAGACCCTCTCTTAGGGCTCCCCCCATCATAACCTCAATAATCTCCTCGGATGGGCTTCAGACTGCCCTTACTAGATACTCTGTCTATCCTCTCACTCCTAGAGTGACTATAACAGGTCTGTCTCAACTCTATAACTGGAGCCTGTAGCTAAAGACCTACACAGTGTGTGTGTCATCCCTTTTTATACTGCAGCACACTGCCACCTAGTGGTTGCTGCTGAATAACATAGGAAACTCTCTTTACACACACAAACAGCTAGGACCACCCTTAGGTGTCCATATCCCACAAGGCCACCCTCTGGTCTAAAGGGGAACCCAGCCTAAGGGGCCCAAATCTTGGGATCCCTACATTTGATACAAATTTCTCGGCAATTCCAGACATATACGGGAAGGCTATGTTGTTTCGCCTCAATGAGAATCATGGGATCATCGGGACTGGATTCATACGTCTATGAGTGTCAGTAACACCTGCCTGAATCAGATCAGTGGAATCATTGTGATTGGATGTGGGTGACTGTATTAACCTTAAAGGGAAACTATTCCCCCAAACAATGTGGGTCTCTATACAAATATATCACATAAACAGCTCATATGTAAAACCCTGCTCCATCTAAATAAACCATTTTCATATAAATATACTTTAGCAGTATGTGCCATTGGGTAATCCTAAATAGGAAACTGCCATTTTAGGTACTAAGGGCCGCCCCCTGGGATCATAGGAGTCACAGTGCACACAAACAAGCCAAGGCACACATACATGCTAGGCCCCATCAGCCAATGAATGGGCAGAGTTCTGCCTTTTGCTCCCACACTACTTCCTGTTACAGTTAGAGCTGCATCACTTCCTGTCAGCTGATCTCTGAGGGAGCACACAGCCCATCACTAAATGGCGGCTCAAGGAAAAGGATGTAAAAGGGCAATATTTACTGATATATATATTCCAGTTTAGAAAGATTTTTCTGCACTTGGAAATAGACCTACCTGTGGGAGAAGGCATATTGACTCTCCAGGGGGTAAGGGGGTTGGGTAGGAACCCTTAAATTGAGGAGGAGACAGTGGGGCTCATTTATAAACTCTTAAACAAATTTCACTGCACAATAACCCATAGCAACCAATCAGGGGTTAGCTTTTTCCAGCCAGCAGCAGGTTGAACACTGAAAGCGATCATCTGATTGGTTGCTGGCCAAGTGCAAATTTGCCCATTGTTTATGTATGACCCCCCCCCCCCCCCCCAGTGACTGCGCGGCTCAACCAGACTTTACTCAGCTGTTGCTGGTCTACAAATCCCGGAAAATTTTTACATATAATGAAGGTTGAGGCAATATTGTGCAATAAAATATTTCCAACACTTTCCCCCAAATCCCCAGGGCCAGTGGCTGCATTAACATGCAAGAAATCCACCAATGAGAATCCCAGCTGATGTGAGTAAATCCGGCTCCCTGTTCTCTGTTCCTGCAATTGGAGTTGGGAGCAATAAGCACAGTTTCCCAGCACTGAACAAGTCTGTCCCTTTATCCCCATGTCTGATTCCTGTGCCATATAATGAGCCAGCGCTACACATTAGAACTGCTTTCAGCTAACCTATTGTTTCTCCTACTCCCATGTAACTGGAGGAGTCCCAAGCCGGACTTGGATTTCTTACTATTGAGTGCTATTCTGATACCTACTGGGAGCTGCTATCTTGCTCCCTTCCCATTGTTCTGCTGATCGGCTGCTGGGGGTGAGGGGGGGGGGATATCACTCCAACTTCCAGCGCAGCAGTAAAGTGTGCCTGAGTCTGAGCTTTCAGCCAGCGCTACACATTAGAACTGCTTTCAGCTAACCTATTGTTTCTCCTACTCCCATGTAACTGGAGGAGTCCCAAGCCGGACTTGGATTTCTTACTATTGAGTGCTATTCTGATACCTACTGGGAGCTGCTATCTTGCTCCCTTCCCATTGTTCTGCTGATCGGCTGCTGGGGGTGAGGGGGGGGGGATATCACTCCAACTTGCAGCGCAGCAGTAAAGTGTGCCTGAGTCTGAGCTTTCAGAAGGAGCCAGCGCTACACATTAGAACTGCTTTCAGCTAACCTATTGTTTCTCCTACTCCCATGTAACTGGAGGAGTCCCAAGCCGGACTTGGATTTCTTACTATTGAGTGCTATTCTGATACCTACTGGGAGCTGCTATCTTGCTCCCTTCCCATTGTTCTGCTGATTGGCTGCTGGGGGTGAGGGGGGGGGGGATATCACTCCAACTTGCAGCGCAGCAGTAAAGTGTCAGTGAAGTTTATCAGAGCACAGGTCACATGGCTGTGGCACCCTGGGAAATGAAGAATATGGCTAGCCCCATGGGAAAAACAGATTACAATGCAGGATTCTGCTGGAGAAGCTCTATTAACTAATGGGCCGTGAGCTAATAAACCGGTCCCTTTTTTGGTAAAAACTTGGATTTGAATGTTGATCAAGGACCCCCAAAGTCTATAGATCTTCTTTCACTCTACCCCTAATAATATTATCACCTGTGAACTTAAAAGTGATCTCAACCAGATGACTTATCTCTTCATTACAGTAGGAATTCAGCTTTCATCTACAGTCAACCATTTTGCCACTGTCTTATATACAAATAGGGACAAGGAAGTGGCAAACATATCTTCACACATTTGCATATTTAGGGGCACATTTACTAAGATTTGTATATTTTTCCCAGTCAGGAATTGCTCCAGCAGCCATTTTAGGAGTACTGGCACTCATTCTTGGGTTTAACTTACACTTGAAACTGGGTGAAATAGAAAACAATGATGGGATTAACTTCCCCTTGAAACTGGGTGAAATAGAAAACAATTAGTGGATTAACTTCTCCTTGAAAACTTGTGAAATAGAAAACAATGAGGGAATTAACTTCCCCTTGAAACTGGATGAAATAGAAAACAATGAGGGGATTAACTTCCCCTTGAAACTGGATGAAATAGAAAACAATGAGGGGATTAACCTCACATTGAAACTGGGTGAAATAGAAAACAATGAGGGGATTAATTTCCCCTTGAAACTGGATGAAATAGAAAACAATGAGGGGATTAACTTCACATTGAAACTGGGTGAAATAGAAAACAATGATGGGATTAACTTCCCCTTGAAACTGGGTGAAATAGAAAACAATGAGGGGATTAACTTCCCATTGAAACTGGGTGAAATAGAAAACAATGAGTGGATTAACTTACCCTTGAAACTGGGTGAAATAGAAAACAATGATGGGATTAACTTCCCCTTGAAACTGGGTGAAATAGAAAACAATGAGGGGATTAACTTCTCCTTGAAACTGGATGAAATAGAAAACAATGATGGGATTAACTTCCCATTGAATCTGGATGAAATAGAAAACAATGATGGGATTAACTTCACATTGAAAACTTGTGAAATAGAAAACAATGAGGGAATTAACTTCCCATTGAATCTGGATGAAATAGAAAACAATGATGGGATTAATTTCACATTGAAACTGGGTGAAATAGAAAACAATGATAGGATTAACTTCCCATTGAAACTGGGTGAAATAGAAAACAATGATAGGATTAACTTCCCCTTGAAACTGGATGAAATAGAAAACAATGATGGGATTAATTTCACATTGAAACTGGGTGAAATAGAAAACAATGATAGGATTAACTTCCCATTGAAACTGGGTGAAATAGAAAACAATGAGGGGATTAACTTCACATTGAAACTGGATGAAATAGAAAACAATGAGGGGATTAATTTCCCTTTGAAACTGGGTGAAATAGAAAAACAATGATGGGATTAACTTCCCATTGAAACTGGATGAAATAGAAGACAATGAGGGAATTCATTTCCCTTTGAAACTGGGTGAAATAGAAAACAATGATGGGATTAACTTCCCATTGAAACTGGGTGAAATAGAAAACAATGAGGGGATTAACTTCCCATTGAAACTGGGTGAAATAGAAAACAATGAGGGGGATTAACTTCTCTCTGAAGCTGGGTGAAATAGAAAACAATGAGGGGATTATCTTCTCTCTCTGAAGCTGGATGAAATAAAAAACAATGAGGGGATTAACTTCTCCTTGAAAACTTGTGAAATAGAAAACAATGATGAAACTGGGTGAAATAGAAAACAATGAGAGGATTAACTTCTCTCTGAAGCTGGATGAAATAAAAAACAATGAAACATTCACATTGAAACTGGGTGAAATAGAAAACAATGATGGGATTAACTTCCCATTGAAACTGTGTGAAATAGAAAACAATGAGGGGATTAACTTCACATTGAAACTGGGTGAAATAGAAAACAATGAGGGGATTAACTTCCTATTGAAACTGGGTGAAATAGAAAACAATGATGGGATTAACTTCCCATTGAAACTGTGTGAAATAGAGAACAATGAGGGGATTAACTTCACATTGAAACTGGGTGAAATAGAAAACAATGAGGGGATTAACTTCCTATTGAAACTGGGTGAAATAGAAAACAATGAGGGGATTAACTTCCCCTTGAAACTGGGTGAAATAGAAAACAATGAGGGGATTAACTTCCTATTGAAACTGGGTGAAATAGAAAACAATGAGGGGATTAACTTCACATTGAAACTGGGTGAAATAGAAAACAATGAGGGGATTAACTTCTCTCTGAAGCTGGATGAAATAAAAAAACAATGAGGGGATAAACTTCTCCTTGAAAACTTGTGAAATAGAAAATAATGAGGGGATAAACTTCTCTCTGAAGCTGGATGAAATAAAAAAACAATGAGGGGATTAACTTCTCCTTGAAAACTTGTAACTTCACATTGAAACTGGGTGAAATAGAAAACAATGAGGGGATTAACTTCCCTTTGAAACTGGGTGAAATAGAAAACAATGAGGGGATTAACTTCCCTTTGAAACTGGGTGAAATAGAAAACAATGAGGGGATTAACTTCACATTGAAACTGGGTGAAATAGAGAACAATGAGGGGATTAACTTCCCTTTGAAACTGGGTGAAATAGAAAACAATGATGGGATTAACTTCACATTGAAACTGGGTGAAATAGAGAACAATGAGGGGATTAACTTCCCATTGAAACTGGGTGAAATAGAAAACAATGATGGGATTAACTTCTCCTTGAAACTGGGTGAAATAGAGAACAATGATGGGATTAACTTCCCATTGAAACTGTGTGAAATAGAGAACAATGAGGGGATTAACTTCCCATTGAAACTGTGTGAAATAGAGAACAATGAGGGGATTAACTTCCTATTGAAACTGTGTGAAATAGAGAACAATGAGGGGATTAACTTCTCCTTGAAACTGGGTGAAATAGAGAACAATGAGGGGATTAACTTCCCATTGAAACTGTGTGAAATAGAGAACAATGAGGGGATTAACTTCACATTAAAACTGGGTGAAATAGAAAACAATGAGAGGTCACCCCTTTAGATTAGAGGAAAGGAGCTTCCATTTGAAGCAGCGTAGGTGGTTTTTCACGGTGAGGGCAGTGAGGTTGTGGAATGCCCTTCCTAGTGATGTGGTAATGGCAGATTCTGTTAATGCCTTTAAGAGGGGCCTGGATGAGTTCTTGATCAATCAGAATATTCAAGGCTATTGTGATACTAATATCTACAGTTAGTACTAGTGGTTGTATTTATAGTTTATGTATGTGAGTGTATAGATTGGTAGGTGTGGGTTAGGTGTGCTGGGTTTACTTGGATGGGTTGAACTTGATGGACACTGGTCTTTTTTCAACCCTATGTAACTATGTAACTATGTAACTATGTAACTATGATTAACTTCTCTCTGAAGCTGGATGAAATAAAAAACAATGAGGGGATAAACTTCTCCTTGAAAACTTGTGAAATAGAAAACAATGATGGAATTAACTTCCCTTTGAAACTGGGTGAAATAGAAAACAATGATGGAATTAACTTCCCTTTGAAACTGGGTGAAATAGAAAACAATGAGGGGATTAACTTCCCTTTGAAACTGGGTGAAATAGAAAACAATGAGGGGATTAACTTCTCTCTGAAGCTGGATGAAATAAAAAACAATGAGGGGATTAACTTCTCCTTGAAAACTTGTGAAATAGAAAACAATGATGGAATTAACTTCCCTTTGAAACTGGGTGAAATAGAAAACAATGAGGGGATTAACTTCTCTCTGAAGCTGGATGAAATAAAAAACAATGAGGGGATTAACTTCTCCTTTAAAACTTGTGAAATAGAAAACAATGATGGGATTATTTTCTCCTTGAAAACTTGTGAAATAGAAAACAATGAGGGAATTAACTTCCCATTGAAGCTGGATGAAATAGAAAACAATAAGGGGATTAACTTCTCCTTGAAAACTTGTGAAATAGAAAACGATGAGGGGATTAACTTCTCCTTGAAAACTTGTGAAATAGAAAACAATGAGGGGATTAACTTCTCCTTGAAAACTTGAGGAGGAGGTCCTCCTCTGATGAAGCGCCATACAGCGCAAAACGCGTTAGGAGAGTGGGTGGTATGAGGCACTGGGATGCACCTGTCGTTTTTGTTATAGTATGATTTATATGTTAGTTTTTGTTTTATTTATTTGAGCCAATAAATGTTGTGGTTTTTATTCCATTGAAATTTTTGCTGATTAATTAACTTCTCTGAGGGGATTAATCTTCTTCTGAAAGTTCAAGGACAGGCTGTCACTGACTATTCTCTTCCTCTACTGTTCTAAGCCTCCAAAGGACTCAATGGTACTTGACAGATCAAATTTTCTTTTGACAAAATTTTTTTCGGGGAACAATAGCGAAGAAATCCATTGGTAAACCTCAACATTATCTAGAAGTAAGAAAGAACCCGACTTTATCTCAAAATGGCTTAGTAAATGCGTCCCTTCATGTTACCCCCCCGCCATAGAAATCGAGTTAAGAATTCACTGCAAAAAAATCTGAATGTCATTATTCTTTTTACTAAACTCAGAAGTCGGTTTTTGAGAAAGAAAATGTCGGTTATCCGATAACATGTACAAAAAAACGTAGCCACGAGATTAGCATCACACATAATATATAGTACAATAAAAACAGCCAAAAAAAGTATTTATAACACATAAAATATTACTGGACGACAATCAAAATGGCTCAGTAACACATGTTATGGCACGATACGTATCACAATCCCTTTCGTTCCCAGTCGGAGCACAAATGGCGACCGGTACTCTTTACATTCCCCATTTATATACATTTTCTGCATTTCTGCTTGAGTTGCCTTGGTCCCGTCACATGTACAAAAATACGGCAATGGGTATTTGTAATGTTTTACATTCAAGGAACAAAGAGCATAGACCATTTATCGCATCACCCACTGATCGGCAGATACTTCGTAAAATGTCGATATTTTCAAATACCGTGTTAAATTCTCACTAAAAATAAACTAAAATATATATATCTATAGACATCTCCAGTGTTCTTTCTTCTGTTCTTCTGTATCTGAATTTATAACTAGGCTATTGTTAAAATGACCCTTCTGCATTGTATAAAGTGTAACATTGACATCATCGCGGTTGGACATAAGAAAATATGTACTGGCTGTGACTCTGAATAACAAGGCAAAGTTATAGAACTGTCAGAAAATAGGCATTTCCGTCTTAATTGTTTATATTTGTGAAAAAATATTAATTGGCAATATAGTTTTTTTTTTCTGTTCGCTGTTGCTGTGAAGTGCTCCAGTGTCCCAATATCACACCGTGAAGGCTGGTGCCTTAATATTGTCCATGAGATCTTCATGACGATATAGTGGAACATTTGGATTGTCCACCTTGTGTTCCTCAAACCATTGGAGGAGATGACTATGTTTAGATTGTCCACCTTGTATTCCTCAAGCTGTTGGAGGAGATAACTGCCATCATATGAAAACAGCTTGGGGCTGGAGGTTGGTTCCTCAAGCCTTTGAAGGAGACAACTATGTTTAGATTGTCCACCTTGTATTCCTCAAGCTGTTGGAGAAAATAACTGACATCATCTGAGAAAAGTTTGGGGCTACAGGTTGGTTCCTCAAGCCGTTGGGGGAGATGACTATGTTTAGATTGTCCACCTTGTATTCCTCAAGCTGTGGTAGGTGATAACTGACATCATCTGAAAACAGCTTGGGGCTACAGGATGGTCCCTCAAACCGTTGGAGGAGATGACTATGTTTAGATTGTCCACCTTGTGTTCCTCAAGCTGTGGGAGGAGATAACTGCCATCATTTGAAAACAGCTTGGGGCTACAGGTTGGTCCCTCAAGCCTTTGAAGGAGACAACTATGTTTAGATTGTTCACCTTGTATTCCTCAAGCTGTTGGAGAAAATAACTGACATCATCTGAGAACAGTTTGGGGCTACAGGATGGTCCCTCAAGCCGCTGGAGGAGATGACAATGTTTAGATTGTCCACCTTGTATTCCTCAAGCTATTGGAGGAGATAACTGGCATCATCTAAAAATAAATTGGGGCTACAGGTTAATTCCTCAAGCCGTTGGAGGAGATGACTATGTTTAGATTGTCCACCTTGTATTCCTCAAGCTGTTGGAGAATATAACTGCCATCATCTGAAAATAGCTTGGGGCTACAGGATGGTCCCTCAAGCCGTTGGAGGAGGGGACTATGTTTTGATTGTCCACCTTGTATTCCTCAAGCTGTTGGAGAAGATAACTGCCATCATCTGAAAACAGCTTGGGGCTACAGGATGGTCCCTCAAGCCGTTGGAGGAGATGACTATGTTTAGATTGTCCACCTTGTATTCATCAAGCTGTTGGAGGAGATAACTGACATCATCTGAAAACAGCTTGGGGCTACAGGATGGTCCCTCAAGCCGCTGGAGGAGATGACTATGTTTATATTTCCAGCTTGTATTCCGCAAGCTGTTAGAGGAGATAACTGCCATCATCAGAAAACAGCTTGGATCTACAGGTTGGTCCCTCAAGCCGTTGGAGCAGATGACTATGTTTAGAATGTCCACCTTGTATTCCTCAAGCTGTTGGAGAAGACAACTGACATCATCTGAAAATAGCTTGGGGCTACAGGATGGTCCCTCAAGCCGTTGGAGTAGATGACTATGTTTAGATTGTCCACCTTGTATTCCTCAAGCTGTTGGAGGAGATAACTGACATCATCTGAAAACAGCTTGGGGCTACAGGATGGTCCCTCAAGCCGTTGGAGTAGATGACTATGTTTAGATTGTCCACCTTGTATTCCTCAAGCTGTTGGAGGAGATAACTGACATCATCTGAAAACAGCTTGGGGCTACAGGATGGTCCCTCAAGCCATTGGAGGAAATGACTATGTTTAGATTGTCCACCTTGTATTCTGCAAGCTGTTGGAGGAGATAACTGACATCATCTGAAAACAGCTTGGGGCTACAGGATGGTCCCTCAAGCCATTGGAGGAAATGACTATGTTTAGATTGTCCACCTTGTATTCTGCAAGCTGTTAGAGGAGATAACTGCCATCATCTGAAAACAGCTTGGGGCTAGAGGTTAGTTCCTCAAGCAGTTGGAGGAGATGACTATGTTTATATTGTCCACCTTGTATTCCTCAAGCTGTTGGAGGAGATAACTGGCATCATCTGAAAACATCTTGGGGCTACAGGTTGGTCCCTCAAGCCTTTGAAGGAGACAACTATGTTTAGATTGTCCACCTTGTATTCCTCAAGCTGTTGGAGAAAATTACTGACATCATCTGAAAACAGTTTGGGGCTACAGGATGGTCCCTCAAGGCGCTGGAGGAGATGACTATGTTTAGATTGTCCACCTTGTATTCCTCAAGCTATTGGAGGAGATAACTGGCATCATCTAAAAACAGTTTGGGGCTACAGGATGGTCCCTCAATCTGTTGGGGGAGATGACTATGTTTAGATTGTCCACCTTATATTCCTCAAGCTGTGGGGGGAGATAACTGACATCATCTGAAAACAGCTTGGGGCTACAGGATGGTCCCTCAAGCCATTGGAGGAGATGACTATGTTTAGACTGTCCACCTTTATTCCTCAAGCTGTTAGAGGAGATAACTGCCATCATCTGAAAACAGCTTGGGGCTACAGGTTGGTCCCTCAAGCCTTTGAAGGAGACAACTATGTTTAGATTGTCCACCTTGTATTCCTCAAGCTATTGGAGGAGATAACTGGCATCATCTAAAAACAGTTTGGGGCTACAGGTTAGTTCCTCAAGCCATTGGAGGAGATGACTATGTTTAGATTGTCCACCTTGTATTCCTCAAGCTATTGGAGGAGATAACTGACATCATCTGAAAACAGTTTGGGGCTACAGGTTGGTCCCTCAAGACATTGAAGGAGGTGACTATGTTTAGATTGTCCACCTTGTATCCCTCAAGCTGTTGCAGGAAATAACTGCCATCATCCGAAAACAGCTTGGGGCTGCAGGTTGGTCTGAGGCTATCTTACCATAGTACCAGAACACCCACATTATATTTATAGACTACAGGTATGGGAATCTAGTATCTAGTCATCCAGAAATACAGCAAAACTATCTCTCAGACAAAGTCATCTCCAATTTTCATCGATTTACATCGAAATTCCATTGAATCCTTTTTACCATCTATATGTCGGTTTAAGGCGTGGTGTTCCACATTATGGTAAGACCCCCCTTATCTCAACCCCCCCCCAGGTCTCGAGCTTTCTGTATAATAGATCCCATACCTGTACCCAACGTTCCATCTGTACGACCCTGCATCCACTAAAGTAATCAGTGCAATCTATGCATGTTCTATGTTAAGTCACTTACTTCACATTTTTCAATTTATTTACAAAGTAGAAATAAAAAAAGTTCTTCCCTAATAATAAAATATCTACTACACATCTAGTGCCACATATAGAAAGACAAGGCAAACAAACATTACTTTTTTTGTTTTTTTTTCTACCAAGCTATAATACACGTCGAGTGACGGCCACACTTTGTTATGGCACATAAGCTTCTCTCTAGTGACTGTGCCTATCAACTTGAAGAGGAGAATATTTACATTGATATTAGACCGCGACTACCAGTCTGAGACATCGTGGCTGACTACCAACCCCGACTGATAATACCAGCAATGGAGGTAGGGGAATGACTGGCATAAAATGGCTCCTTTCGTGGAATACTTGGAAAATGAATGCCCTCTTTCACAAACATTGTTACTTTTCTACCCCTCAGCTTCTCATCGTTGGGTTGTCCATTTTTTTTTTTTGCCCTACTGCTCATTTTGGAATGAAAAGTAAAATGTTAAAACTAAAGGAAAAAGGGATAAAACGGAACTCAATCTTGGGATATGGTTAGACGGTTTGAGGACTCATGTCCCCAGGTTCTCTGCGTTTATGCTGGACATCCGAATCTGTGAGCTGCTCTTGCTCAGAATGGACAGTTGTGTCCCTCCGTTCACTCCGCTGCTCGCCAGAGACGGATGGCGGTGTTTGAAATCCACAGCAAAGTACCGGTTGACTTTCCAACTCCTCCATTTCCTCTTTATTTCTGATTGCACCTTTAGGGAGAAACTTTAAAAGGTCATTTTTTATGTACTTTGCTGTAATGGAACGGTAGACATATAAGTAACAGGACATACACATGTACAAATATTTCAATTCCATTTACATCGTAAAGGTTCAGATTGAAAGCAATTTTTTGTGACACTTTAAAGGAGAAGGAAAGGTAAAAACTAAGTAAGCTTTATCAGAAAGGTCTATGTAAATACAGCCATAAGCACTCACATAAGTCCTCTATCAAAAGAAACACAGGATGTCTTGTCTCCTTTTTTGTAAACATGTTCTCCAGTATCAGACTTCCTCTCCTTCTGGTTCGGGACACAAGTCTGCTCAGTTCTCTCCCTCTCCCCCTCCCTTCTCCTGCTCCAAACTAAGTAAGCTTTAGCAGAAAGGCCTATGTAAATACAGCCATAAACACTCACAAAAGAAACACAGTCCTCTATCAAAAGAAACACAGTATTTCTTGCCTCCTTTTTTGTAAACATGTTCTTCGGTATCAGACTTCCTCTCCTTTAGGGCTCTTTCATGTTTGGGGCATGAGTCTGCTCAGTTCTCTCCTTTCTCCCTCTCCCCCTCCCTTCTCCTGCTCCAAACTAAGTAAGCTTTATCAGAAAGGTCTATGTAACTACAGCCATAAGCAAATTGATTAAGGTGTGCTACACAATGGACAAACCGGCTAGTTGTAGCCCCAGGTGCAAGCTGAACCCTCAGCCAGGGTAAAACAATATCCAGGATAAAATGAAAAAACAGCAGCACTCCGGAAATGTTGTAGAAAAAAGTGACTTTACTCAAGTGCACTTGAGTAAAGTCACTTTTTTCTACAACATTTCCGGAGTGCTGCTGTTTTTTCATTTTATCCTGGATACAGCCATAAGCACTCACAAAAGAAACACAGTCCTCTATCAAAAGAAACACAGTATGTCTTGCCTCCTTTTTTGTAAACATGTTCTTCGGTATCATACTTCCTCTCCTTTAGGGCTCCTTCAGGTTTGGGGCACAAGTCTACTCAGTTTTCTCCTCTTCCCCTCCCTTCTCCTGCTCCCTCCTCCCATAAGAATGCATAAGAACTCACTCCCCCCTCCCTTAAGAATGTGCGATCTGAACTTCCAATGGCTATAACTGCAGCAGGAAGCTGTGAAGACCAAGCTAAAATGGCAGCTACTATCTTAAACAAACGGAGGGAGCTTCTAGGGCTGGTATGGTAAATCTTTCTGCAGAATAAATATAGTGTTCTAGGTGTGTTCTAGGTGACACTATTGTGGCTAATATATTTGCAATAAAATGCCAAAATGCCTTTCCTTCTCCTTTGAATACATTTCTAAATAGATAAAATGGAATTTTGAATTTTTTAAAATCACATCATTTCTTTTGAAATCTTTAATAAATAAAGCTATTTCTATTCAAAAAGGGTCACACTAAAGAGGAGGCGGCTTATTTATCAAAATTTGAGTTTAACAAAAAAAACACAAGCGGGGGGGGAATTTAAACAAAATTTGTTACTTTTGACTCTGACTCTAATAAAAATTTGGAACCAAATAGAGGACACAATTTAATGGGGGAAAGGTTGTATTCATTCAAAATATTTGTGTTCACATTTTTTCACCAAATTTGATTTTTGATACATTTTTTGCAAACATTTTTGTAATTTGAATATATTTATTCAAATTTTATTTATTTCATTTAATATATAGATTGTAAAGTGGTTTTCCCTTGGGTGGGCCCTGCACCCCCAGTGTTAGCCTGCCGGCCAGAATTATTTGTGAACAAGTAGTAATGGGCGAAATAATTCGGAAGGCATCGAAAGTCTCAGTTATGGGGAAAGACTGGCCCAGTTGGGTTTGTTTATACTGGGGAAGGGGCGCTTAAGGGGGATATGATGAAATTTAGTAAAATCCAATCTACTTATAGATCAGAAAAAAATTGGGTGCATTTCACAATTTAATTTATTAATAATAAAAATAATAATACTACTACACGTATCAGACCCATTATCTTTCTGTAATTTGGATCTCTAAAAAAAATATTTAAATAGTAATTAAACCCAATAGGATTGTTTTGGCTCAATAAGGGGTAATTATATCTTAGTTGGGATCAAGTACAGGTACTGTTTTATTATTACAGAGAAAAGGGAATCATTTAACCATTAAATAAACCCAATAGGGCTGTTCTGCCCCCAATAAGGGGTAATTATATCTTAGTTGGGATCAAGTACAGGTACTGTTTTATTATTACAGAGAAAAGGGAATCATTTAACCATTAAATAAACCCAA
Source organism: Xenopus tropicalis (assembly GCF_000004195.4). Lineage (NCBI taxonomy): Eukaryota > Metazoa > Chordata > Amphibia > Anura > Pipidae > Xenopus > Xenopus tropicalis. Next base: position 8,674,530 of record NC_030682.2, on the reverse strand, counting down.
TAGGGCTGTTCTGCCCCAATAAGGGGTAATTATATCTTAGTTGGGATCAAGTACAGGTACTGTTTTATTATTACAGAGAAAAGGGAATCATTTAACCATTAAATAAACCCAATAGGGCTGTTCTGCCCCCAATAAGGGGTAATTATATCTTAGTTGGGATCAAGTACAGGTACTGTTTTATTATTACAGAGAAAAGGGAATCATTTAACCATTAAATAAACCCAATAGGGCTGTTCTGCCCCAATAAGGGGTAATTATATCTTAGTTGGGATCAAGTACAGGTACTGTTTTATTATTACAGAGAAAAGGGAATCATTTAACCATTAAATAAACCCAATAGGGCTGTTCTGCCCCAATAAGGGGTAATTATATCTTAGTTGGGATCAAGTACAGGTACTGTTTTATTATTACAGAGAAAAGGGAATCATTTAACCATTAAATAAACCCAATAGGGCTGTTCTGCCCCCAATAAGGGGTAATTATATCTTAGTTGGGATCAAATAATAATAATAATAACATATCTTACCTCTCCATTCAGGAAGCAATACAGAATTGCCACAACAAAACCCTAGGTAAGAAAGATAAAATATATATTTAAGGGGAATCCTGGAACCCAAATACAGCCAATAAGCAATAGGGGTTCAGGTTTGAATGGGACCCTCGCAATTCACTTACCTGAAATGAGCCGAGACCCAATTCAAACACAAGTCTCTCTCGCTTGCTGACATTTTCCGGGGAGAAGGCGAATACGGTATAGTGAATTCCAAACAGCGGGATGAGCAGCAGGGTAGAGCGAGCCAACCTCCTGTCACGGAAAGGGATATCATGGTTGTGACTCATTCTTATTGGCTAAAAATGTTCATATCATGTGTTTAAAGGAGAACTAAAGCTTAATAAAGGTAACGAATGCTACAGCTTGAGGTCTGGACATCTTTACTTGAACAAGTCAATGGCATAACTAGAGTAAGTGATGGACAAATCTGTCCTGATTGGCTTCAGCGAAAAATTTGTAAAAAATCAGCGGATTGGCAAAAATGTTGCGCGTCAAAAAAATTGTTGCATGTCATTTTTTTGACGCGCATCATTTTTTAAATTCGCCAGGCATGGATTTGCGGCGAAGGTCCACGTTTCGCCATTGGCAGATTGTTCCGCAATATGGCGATAAAATTCACTGCGTAAAAATTTGGTGTGCAACAAAAAATTGTTGTGCCAAATTTTTCAACTGTGAATTTTGTCGCCTGTTTCGCAAAATAATCCACCAATGGCGAAACACGGACATTCACCACGAATCCATGCCTGGTGAATAGTGATGAGGGAATATGTTCCGTTTCGCCTTGCCACAGAATTCTCAAAACGGCAAGAAAATTCACGAAACGGTGAAAAATTCACGAAACGGTGAAAAATTCACAAAATGCATTTGTGGCTCAATTTTTTTGACGCCAGCGGTTTTTTTTTTACGCCCGCACTTTTTTTATGCGACCGTGCCAAATTTGATGTGCAATGATTTTTTTTTTTACGTTTCGCAAAACAATTCGCCAATGGCAAAATACGAAAATTCGCTGTGAATCCATGCCTGCCCAAAAAAATTCACTCATCACTACTGGCAAACTATTTCTCCCATCACTAAACTAGAGCAGTAAAAATCTGTGTATCTAAAGATGCCCCCAGTAGCCCCCATTATCTTTTATGTTGATTGACAGCTTCTATGGCAGATAACCCTCACTTTCTGTTAATGTTTTGACGATTCCCAGCAGCCCAGAGCTCACTGAGCACGTGCAGTGCCACTGGCACACATTAAATGGCCTAACCAGATCCAAGATGGGGAGCCGCTGGGGGCAACTTTAAAGGCCTGGATCATTACTGTTATAGGGCTGCTGAACCCCTGGGCTGCTACCGTAGTCAGTATATAATATACAGCATTTCTACCCACATTCTGTTTAAGACTCTAGCTCTCCTTTACACTTTATCAATAACATTGATTTTACAAATCATCAAATATTTTAACATCACCCCAAATATTATTAAATAGTTATAACTAGTAATGAGCAAACCTGTCCCGTGCCTATTTTGACACGGCCACTCCCATATTGATGCGACTGTGCCTATTTTGCCGCGACCATCACTAGTTATGATTTATACAGCGTTATTTGTGCAACAATCAAATCTCCCCATTTAGAAATGAGTAAATTCCCATACAATTCTTATATACATTGCAGCTATGGGACCATAAACACATTTATATTTAACAACAAGGTTTCCTGTCCCCTGACCCAAAGCTCAGTAATGTACAATAGGTATGTAGGGCCTGTGCTGACCCAGTGGGTCTGTAAACTAACTAATTCGCGCGTAGATCGGGCCTTAGCTGGCGCCAAATTTTGACCTCTCACCCCAGACCAGCAGATACATGGCAGCCAATCAGGCAGCTCTCCCTCCTGGACCACCCCCGGACCACTTCCTTCCATATATAAACCGAAGCCCAGCAGCCATTTTACATTCTGCCTCTGTGTGCTTGAAGCGATAGTGCAGGGAGAGAGCTGTGCATTGATTTGAGGGAGAGTTTAAGTAGGTTTTCTGGCTAGTAATCTACTACTGCTCTGTATTTGTGTGGGGAGAGGAGCTGTGCATTCATTTGAGGGAGAGTTTAAGTAGGATTTCTGGCTAGTAATCTACTTTCTACTGCTCTGTATTTGTGAGGGGAGAGGAGCTGTGCATTGATTTGAGGCAGAGTTTAAGTAGGATTTCTGAATAGTAATCTACTTTCTACTGCTCTGTATTTGTGTGGGGAGAGGAGCTGTGTATTGATTTGAGGGAGAGTTTAAGTAGGTTTTCTGGCTAGTAATCTACTTTCTACTGCTCTGTATGTAGCTGCTGTGGGCAGCTGTCCTGCTGATCTCATCTGCTGACTGCTGCAGCTCCGTCTGTGTGTGTTGGAGACAGGCGTGCTGCTCATAGTAGTGCACCAAACACGTTACACATAGTGACATTGCATTGCAATAAAATCACCTGAGTGACGTTTTTCCACCAGCAATAATATATTCCGTATCCACTACTGTATATGTTGCCCTTGCAGGCCTTGTTGCCCGGTGTCTTCAACCAAGTGCCACCTAGCTGTGTGAGCTTTTTCACAATTTGTCTAAATAACAATAATAATTCCGTGTCCAGAAACATCACAAAAGTTGTTGTTGTTTTGTAAAAATAAAAAAAATGCCAGGCAAAGGCAGGCCACCACGCAGAGGCACTAGGGGCCGTGCTGCTATGATATCCTGTGGCCCTAGGAAATTGCCCAGTGTTCCGAAGGCACTTACCCTGAACTCCCAAAATGCTGAAGAGGTAGTTGACTGGCTTACACAGCACACCCCATCCTCTACCGTTTCAAACTTTGCCACAACATCCTCATCCTCCTCTGCTAAGGACACCCCACCTACCACTTCCTCCACCACCACCGCCCCTTCTTCACTGGAGTCAGAGGAGTTATTTACTCATGAGTTTGTTGAACTGAGTGATGCGCAACCATTATTGCCAGAAGATGAAGGAGATGAGGACGTTACACCAGATATCATAACTCAGGCAGGCAACACAACAGAGATGGACATAAGGTGTGATGAGGTCCCCGCTGCTGCTGTCTTCTGTGAGCTGTCAGAAGAAATTGATGCATCTGAGGAGAATGATGATGAGGAGCTTGATGTTTTGTGGGTGCCCACAAGAAGAGAGCAAGAGGAGGATAGTTCAGATGGAGAGACGGAGAGTCAGAGAGGCAGGAGGAGGATAAGACTTAGAAGAAGCAGGGACAGCTCCCAGGGAACAGTAGGGCAACAACATGAATCAGCACCTGTGGTCAGCCAGCCAACGCACCCGCCAGCTTCTACTGTTACCGCTAGAAAGCCCGCATCAAAAGGCTCAGCAGTGTGGCATTTTTTTAATGTTTGTGCCTCTGACAAAAGCGCTGTAATTTGCAATGAGTGCAGTCAGAAACTGAGTCTTGGGAAGCCCAACACCCACATAGGTACAACTGCTATGCGAAGGCACATGAACGCCAAACACAAAGCACTATGGGAGCAACACCTCAAAGGCAGCAGCCAAACTCAAAGCCACCCTCCTTCTGGTCCAGCATCTTACTGCTCTACCTCTGCTGTCCTTGACCCGTCTCAACCACCCTCCACTCCGCCTTCCACCTTGACCACCAGTTCCTGCTCATCTGCCCCCAGCCAAGTTTCTGTGAGGGCCATGTTTGAGCGTAAGAAGCCAATGCCTCCGAGTCACCCCCTTGCCCGGCGTCTGACAGCTGGCTTGTCTGTGCTCTTAGCCCGCCAGCTTTTACCATACCAGCTGGTGGACTCTGAGGCCTTCCACAAATTTGTAGCAATTGGGACACCGCAGTGGAAGGTACCCAGCCGCAATTTTTTTTCCCAGAAGGGAATACCACACCTGTACCAGCATGTGCAGAGCCAAGTCACCGAATCTCTGTCATTTAGTGTTGGGGCAAAGGTCCATATGACTACTGACACATGGTCCTCCAAGCATGGTCAGGGCAGGTATGTCACCTACACTGCCCACTGGGTGAATCTGGTTATGGCTGGGAAGCAGGGAATGCGTGGTTCAACAACAGTGGAGTTGGTGTCACCGCCACGGGTTGCATGCGGGTCTGCCACCACCTCTACTCCTCCTTCGCTCTCTAACTCGTCTTCTAACTTGGCTTCTTCCTCGGCTTCTTCCTCCTCTGCTGCTGTGTCCTCCTCCACACCTGTGCACCCCCAGCTCCCCATAGGCTATTCGATGTGCCAGGTACGCCGTTGTCATGCTGTCTTGGGCATGACATGCCTGGAAAGCAAAAACCATACTGGATCTGCACTCCTGTCATCTCTGCACTCACAGGCCGATCGGTGGCTGACCCCACACCAACTGAGGATCGGAAAAGTGGTGTGTGACAATGGAAGCAATCTGTTGGCAGCACTTAGACTGGGCAATTTAACACATGTGCCCTGCATGGCACATGTTCTAAATTTAATAGTCCAACGTTTTGTCTCGAAGTACCCAGGATTGCAGGACATTCTCAGGCAGTCCAGGAAGGTGTCTGGCCATTTCAGACGTTCCTACACAGCCATGGCATGCCTTGCTGACATTCAGCGGCGGCACAACTTGCCAGTCAGGCGTTTAATTTGTGACAGCAAGACTCGCTGGAATTCAACGCTCCTCATGTTTGAACGTCTGCTGCAACAACAAAGAGCCGTCAATGAATACCTGTTTGAACTGGGTGGTAGGACTGGATCTGCAGAGCTGGGGATTTTTTTCCCCCATTACTGGGTGCTTATGCGCGATGCCTGCAGGCTCATGCGCCCTTTTGACGAGGTCACAAATATGGTTAGTCGCACTGAAGGCACCATCAGCGACCTAGTACCCTTTGTGTTCTTCCTGGAGCGTGCTGTGCGACGAGTGACAGATGAGGCCATAGACCAGCATGACCAGGAGCAGAAGAGTACGATTTGTGGGCGGAATCACCAGAACGAGCCCAGGCACCTGCTGCAATGCAGGGAGAAGTGTCAGAAGTGGAGTCAGAGGAGGAAGGTGGCTTTGTGGAGGAGGAAGACCAGCAGGAGCAGGCTTCCCAGGGGGCTTGTGGTCACCTTTTGGGGACCCCTGGTCTTGTACGTGGCTGGGGGGAGGAGACCGTGGTGGATGACGTAGTCCTTGATAACGAGGAAGGGGAGATGGATACCTCTGCATCAAACCTTGTGAGAATGGGGTCTTTCATGCTGTCATGCCTGTTGAAGGACCCCCGTATCAAGAGGCTTAAGGAGAAGGACCTGTACTGGGTGGCAACGCTACTAGACCCTCGTTACAAGCATAAAGTGGCAGAAATGTTACCAACGTACCACAAGCCTGAAAGGATGCTGCATTTCCAAACCAGCCTGCAAAACATGTTGTACAATGCTTTTAAGGGTGATGTCACTCCACATTCCAGGGGCAGAGGTGCCGGTAATCCTCCCACGAGCACACCTGCAAGGACAATGCACTTTGGCCACTCTGTAACGTCAGACATGCAAAGTTTTTTCTGTCCAAGGCAGCGCCAGAACCCTTCTGGATCCACCCTCAGAGAACGCCTCGACCGGCAGGTAGCGGACTACCTGGCATTAACTGCAGATATTGACACTCTGAGGAGCGATGAACCCCTGGACTACTGGGTGCGCAGGCTTGATCTGTGTCCAGAGCTGTCACAATTTGCCATAAACCTCTTGTCTTGCCCCGCCTCAAGTGTGCTCTCAGAAAGGACCTTCAGTGCAGCAGGAGGGATTGTAACTGAGAAGAGAACTCGCCTAGGTCACAAAAGTGTTGATTACCTGACCTTTATTAAAATGAATGAGGCATGGATCTCGGAGGGTTACTGCACGCCGGAAGACTTGTTCTGACTGCCCATGCAGCTGTCCTTCTCTGCACGCCACATGACGCCACATGACTCCACACACAGCTGTCCTTTAGCGTCCTCCTCCGCCATCGTACAAACAAGGGTGCAAACCCTACTGGTTTAATTTTAAGCCAAACTTTTCAGACAGGTAAATCCTGAGTTTTTCTGGCCTCTGTGCTTCAGTGGCTGCGACAACAAAAAAACAAATATTTTCAGCATTTATATGCCATATTTTTTCTGTCCTCTGTGCTTCAGTGGCTGCAACAAAAAAACCATAATTTTTCAGGAATGTACACATTCCTCATTTTTCAGGGTTCTGCAACAGCGGCAAAATCGTATCTTTTATGGTCACCACAGGTGATCAAAAAGGTAGGACAAAACTGGGCCCACACTGCAGAATCAGTGTTTTTTGGTTCACTTCACTGACATTGAATTGCCTCTGCCTGACCGTGCACGTGCGCACAAGCACGGTGACTGCTAAACACACCACTACAGAAATATTCCCACCGACAGGACGAACGTCCTGGAGGTGACAAGCAACAATAAAAACTATTATTCGCTCACTTGACAGTATCATTAAAGCTTTTTGCGTTTTTTTTTCGTTGCAAAACGCGGCGTTTTGTCTTTGCGTGTGAACCGGCTGTAACCTTTACACGACTTGATTGGCATGTAGACGCCGGACGTTTTAAAGCAGTTTATTACATAAGTTTAGGAATGTAGTGTGATTTCTGCCCTTTACAGCACAAAACGCAACGCTGTGTCAACAACGTAATTTTCAGAGAAATTTTTGCCCTTGATCCCCCTCCTGCATGCCACTGTCCAGGTCGTGGCACCCTTTAAACAACTTTAAAATCAGTTTTCTGGCCAGAAATGGCTTTTCTAGGTTTTAAAGTTCACCTTCCCATTGAAGTCTATGGGGTTCGCAAAGTTCGCGAACGTTCGCACTCTTTGCCGAAAGTTTGCGAACGGGTTCGCGAACTTTTTTGGCGAGGTTCGCTACATCTCTAACTGTAACCTTAAATCCAGAAATGTGGGAAGTACAGGTATAGGACCTGTTATCCAGAATACTCGGGACAAGGGGTCTTTCCATAATTTGGATCTCCATACCTTAAGTCTACTAATAAATCATTAAAACATTAATTAAACCCAATAGGGCTGTTCTGCCCCCAATAAGGGGTAATTATATCTTAGTTGGGATCAAGTACAGGTACTGTTTTATTATTACAGAGAAAAGGGAATCATTTAACCATGAAATAAACCCAATAGGGCTGTTCTGCCCCCAATAAGGGGTAATTATATCTTAGTTGGGATCAAGTACAGGTACTGTTTTATTATTACAGAGAAAAGGGAATCATTTAACCATTAAATAAACCCAATAGGACTGTTCTGCCCCCAATAAGGGGTAATTATATCTTAGTTGGGATCAAGTACAGGTACTGTTTTATTATTACAGAGAAAAGGGAATCATTTAACCATTAAATAAACCCAATAGGGCTGTTCTGCCCCAATAAGGGGTAATTATATCTTAGTTGGGATCAAGTACAGGTACTGTTTTATTATTACAGAGAAAAGGGAATCATTTAACCATGAAATAAACCCAATAGGGCTGTTCTGCCCCAATAAGGGGTAATTATATCTTAGTTGGGATCAAGTACAGGTACTGTTTTATTATTACAGAGAAAAGGGAATCATTTAACCATTAAATAAACCCAATAGGGCTGTTCTGCCCCAATAAGGGGTAATTATATCTTAGTTGGGATCAAGTACAGGTACTGTTTTATTATTACAGAGAAAAGGGAATCATTTAACCATTAAATAAACCCAATAGGGCTGTTCTGCCCCAATAAGGGGTAATTATATCTTAGTTGGGATCAAGTACAGGTACTGTTTTATTATTACAGAGAAAAGGGAATCATTTAACCATTAAATAAACCCAATAGGACTGTTCTGCCCCCAATAAGGGGTAATTATATCTTAGTTGGGATCAAGTACAGGTACTGTTTTATTATTACAGAGAAAAGGGAATCATTTAACCATTAAATAAACCCAATAGGACTGTTCTGCCCCCAATAAGGGGTAATTATATCTTAGTTGGGATCAAGGACAGGTACTGTTTTATTATTACAGAGAAAAGGGAATCATTTAACCATTAAATAAACCCAATAGGGCTGTTCTGCCCCAATAAGGGGTAATTATATCTTAGTTGGGATCAAGTACAGGTACTGTTTTATTATTACAGAGAAAAGGGAATCATTTAACCATTAAATAAACCCAATAGGGCTGTTCTGCCCCCAATAAGGGGTAATTATATCTTAGTTGGGATCAAGTACAGGTACTGTTTTATTATTACAGAGAAAAGGGAATCATTTAACCATTAAATAAACCCAATAGGACTGTTCTGCCCCAATAAGGGGTAATTATATCTTAGTTGGGATCAAGTACAGGTACTGTTTTATTATTACAGAGAAAAGGGAATCATTTTTAAAATTTTGAATTATTTGATTAAAATGGAGTCTATGAGAAATGGGCTTTCCAGAATTTGGAGCTTTCTGGATAACGGATCCCATACCTGTACTACAGTCATTAGTAGGTTGTCACTTCCCATGCCAACAAAATACTTCTAATGTTGGGATGAAAAGGGTTAAATAAACCATTTCAAACGCCATTAGTAAAATGCAGATACCATATAATTAAATAGAATACCTTTGAGTTATTTGCTTTGCATTTATTGTACAATAAAACATTCTTCAATCCAACGAAATAACATTATAATGATTATTGATATATATATGATATATTCCAAGGGCTGCCTTGAACCCACCAACCTTGCAGTTCTTGCTATCAGAGGTCAAAATAAATATTCCCTATTAAATATCTTTTTAAATTCAGCAACAATTTTTAGGGACAGATTTCTCAACGTTCAAATTTTCAACCGCGATTTGAGCTTTTTGCACAAAAATTCACAAATTTGAATTAGAGCTCCCAAAACTCGAATGTTTGCGATTTATTAATCGCTAAAAAACTCGAATGTAATAATTTGGCATCTAAAAGCCGCCAAGAGTTTTGACATTTTCTTGATTGAGAATGATTGCGATTGTGCCACGTTTTAGGTTTTCTTCACGTTTTTAGGAAATCAATAGTGATGCGCAAATTTTTTTGCCAGGCACGGATTCACAGTGAATTTCCGCATTTCGGCATTGGCGAATTGTTTCGCGAAACTTCTGGGAAAATCCACCACAAAAAAAACTGGCATGTGTCAAAAATAGTAGCGGTTGCATCAAAATAGGCGCAGTCTTTTCAAATTGGGTGCAATCACGTCAAAATAGGCGCAGTCTTGTCAAATTGGGTGAAGTCACTTCAAAATAAGCACGATCTTGTCAAATTGGGTGCAGTCTTGTCAAATTGGGTGCAGTCACATAAAAATAGGCGAAGTCTTGTCAAATTGGGTGCAATCACGTCAAAATAGGCAGTCTTTTCAAATGTGCTCAGTCACGTAAAAATAGGCAGAGTCTTGTCAAATTGGGCGCAGTTACGTCAAAATAAGCGCGGTCTTGTCAAGTTGGGTGCAGTCTTGTCAAATTGGGCGCAGTCACGTCAAAATAGGTGGAGTCTTGTCAAATTGGGTGCAGTCACGTCAAAATAGGCGGAGTCTTGTCAAATTGGGCGCAGTCACGTAAAAATAGGCGGAGTCTTGTCAAATTGCGCGCAGTCACGTAAAAATAGGCAGAGTCTTGTCAAATTGGGTGCAGTCACGTCAAAATAGGCGGAGTCTTGTCAAATTGGGTGCAGTCACGTAAAAATAGGCGGAGTCTTGTCAAATTGGGTGCAGTAACATCAAAATAGGTGGAGCCTTGTCAAATTGGGCGCAGTCACGTCAAAATAGGTGGAGTCTTGTCAAATTAGGCGCAGTCACATCAAAATAGGTGGAGTCTTGTCAAATTGGGTGCAGTCACGTCAAAATAGGCGGAGTCTTGTCAAATTGGGCGCAGTCACATCAAAATAGGTGGAGTCTTGTCAAATTGGGTGCAGTCACATCAAAATAGGTGGAGTCTTGTCAAATTGGGTGCAGTCACATCAAAATAGGCGGAGTCTTGTCAAATTGGGCGCTGTCACGTCAAAATAGGCGCGGCCTTGTCAAACTGGGTGCAAAAAATTACATTCCACCCAAAATTACATTTCACCCAATTTGAATTAATCTTGAAAACTTGAATGGAACAACAGCTTCAGTTTCACTAATACAACTTACATTGACTTCTACATGAATTTTAAGTCGCCAAATTTTTATTTTCACGTTTTTACGGGTTTTTTTTTTACTTAATATAAAAAATTTGAATTTCAGAAACTCAGATCCACAATTTTTGCTGTTGAAAACTCAATTTGTGGCAAAAACTTGAATTTGAATGTTGATAAATCTGCACCAGTTGTGTTATATATATGTAAAAATATAATGGATTTATTATAAACAAAAATTAAAATGCCAACTTTCAGTCAGTGGTGGGGGCTAGTGATGAGCGAATCTGACCCGTTACGCTTCGCCAAAAATTTGCGAAACGGCAAGAAAATTGGCGAAATGGTGAAAAATTTGCGAAGCGCATTTGTTGCGCAATTTTTTTTGTCACCCACGTCTTTTTTGTCGCCTGCATCTATTTTTTTTGTTGCCCATGCTTGACAAAAAGAACATTCTGTGCAACTAATTTTTCAGCGGCGAATTTTCACGGAAGTGAAAATGGCGAGATGCGGAAATTCGCTGCAAATCCATGCCTGATGAAAAAATTTGTTCATCATTGGTGGGGGGTCTTCTGACTGAAATGTGTCTACGGATCAAAGTTTAGTAGTAGTGTGTCCCATCAACCAATGATAGTAACGATAACTAATAAATCCTTATAACTCAAGTTTGAAAACTGTTTTCCCTAAAGGATTCCTCTATAGCAACAGTTGCTGGACTTCTTTGGTTCAAGCACCCATTGAAGGTTGGTCTTTTAGCGAGGGCTTCTATTGGCTTATAGCAAGAGATATTAGAAAACACTGCAGGATCATCAGTTCAAAAATAGTTCCAGCAAATAAGCTTTTACCCTAAATCCCACTTTATTGGACTTTTTGGATATATTGAAGGAGGCCAAAGTGGCCTTCAGACAAAGCCCTCCAAGCACTGCTCCAGGCCCTCTAGGGGAGCTAATGTTCCATGGACTGGAAGCACCATGTCTGTAGCCAGGAGTAAAGTGAGGAACCATGAGCAAGACTGCAAGGGTCAGAAGGCCAAGGTCACAAGGGAGGTATGTAAGCATGGAGGGGTCTTCAAATTCTGATGGGCATCAGGGAGTAGCACCATAAGGATAACCAGGAAGTATACTGGCAGATACACGGAGGAAATTACTAGACTGAATCCAGGCTGAGCATTGGGATGCCTGGTTACAAGCTCATCTCCAGAGCTCTGGGGTGGGGGGTCATTGCCAAGGTACAAGGTATGTAATCATGGAGGGGTCTTCAAATTCTGATGGGCATCAGGGAGTAGCACCATAAGGATAACCTGATAGCATTCTGGCAGATACAAGGAGGAAATTACTAGACTGAATCCAGGCTGAGCATGGGGATGCCTGGTTACAAGCTCATCTCCAGAGCTCTGGGGTGGGGGGGGGGGGCCATGGCTCAAAACATCTTTAAAAATAACAAGGCTCCCCTCAAGGCAAATAATCGTATAGTGTGTGCCCAGGAGGTTCTGGCACCAGAGAAAGGCATGGAAGCAATAACTAGAGGAACTAGATGGACTGAGGAAGGGCCCCGGGCTTGGGAGAAGCTGCCCTGATAAATGGGGCCGGGTGGAGCTAAAGGAAATCTGAAAGGAGCTGTTCTCAGAGCTTGGGATTTTTTTGCATCTTTCTGGAGTCTGCACGTATTTGGTAAACAGCTAGAATTTTCCAGAGTCAGAGATAGACCAATGTTAGGGCTATGGAGAAATGTTAATGGAGAAAGTAAGGGTGGACATGGTAAAATGGCCTCAATAAGTGCTTATCGGCTGTGGGGGTGGAGTGATCTGAGTCTGTTTTCTACAAAATATAGTGCTGGTTGGCTGCCCCATCTGTCCATCAAACGTGTCTGTGGAGGGCAATTGCCACTGCGGGTACAGTAGGCCATTATGGGGGTATTTTACTGTATGTTTGCCAAGCGTTACCATAAAATGTCTACAATAAAAAATACAAAGTTGTTAGGCACTTTATTATCGAGTATGATGTAAAATTGGGAAATATTCCTGTTTAATATTTTTGGTGACTTAAGTGGCCCTGTAACATTAAACAAACACACACATATATATATGTTTTACATTTTTGCTTATTTTTTTCTCCTTTCATTTTTTTTTTCATGTCCTATAGCAAATCCTATATGTACATCATTATTTCATTGTATCTACTAAAATATCCTAATTAGTTAATAATATTTTTTATATTTTTTATATTTATTTATGTATTTATCAAAAACAATTGAACCTGCTATATTTAGCGCTCTAGGGGAAGAACAAGTCAATGAATTGATGACACTGCCTATAAATAGTGATGAGCGAATTTGTCCCGTTTTGCTTTGTCGAAAAATTCGAGAAACGACAGGAAATTCCGGAAACGGCGGAAAATCAGCGAAACGCGTTTGCCATGCAACTTTTTTGTCACCCAGGACTTTTTTTGTTGCCTGTGTCTTTTTTTGCCACGACTGCACCTATTTTGCTGTGACTGCGCCCAGTTTGATGCAAACGCAATTTTTTTACGCAACTAAATTTTTCTGGGCCGAAGTTTCGTGAAAGTTTTGCAAATGGCCAAACGCGGAAATTAACTGCGAATCCATGTCCGGTGAAAAAATTCATTCATCAATACCTGTATATAGCGATGAGTGAAATAATTCAGCATGTATTTGCAGCGAGTTTGTACCATTTTGGGTTGCCAAAAAATTTTCAAATCTTTGAAAAGATCTGTAAAAACACAGAAAAATCATCGAAACGGTAAAAAAAAAAAATTGTCACCGTGGCAAAAAAACGTCACACATCTAAAGAAATAGACAAGCGGCAAAACATTCTTTTTTTTGACGTGTGCATTTTTTTGACGAAGGCAACAGCGATTCGCTCATCGCTACCTATAAACTTTAATTAGCCACTATCTAGAGAGTTGCATTTTTGGAATTTCATTGGTGGGTAGTGATGAGTAGTGATGAGCAAATTTTTTCGCCAGGCATGGATTCACAGCGAATTTCCGCATTTCGCCATTGGCGAATTGTTTCGCAAAACTTCTGCGAAAATTCGCAGCGGAAAAATTGACAATTTGGGAGCAGTCGCATAAAAACCGGCGTGGCCGTGTAAAAAAAAAAGGCGTGGTTGTGTAAAAAAGGCGTGGTTGTTTAAAAAAAAAGGTGCGGTCGCATCAAAAAAGCAAAACAAATGCATGCCGCTAATATTTCGCTGTTTTGCGAATTTTCTTGCCGTTTCGCAAATTTTATGGCGAAGCGAAACGTGACAGATTCGCTCATCACTAGTGATGAGCAAATTATTTTGCCAGGCTTCACAGCGAATTTCCGCATTTCGCCATTGGCGAATTATTTTGTGAAACTTATGTTAAAAATCGCCGTGGAAAAATCCGCTGGAATAAAAGCTGTGGTCACGTCAAATTGGGCATGGTTGCATAAAAAATGAGCACAGTTGCGTCAAAATCGGGTGTCAAAAACAGTTGCAGGCGACAAATTAAAACAAGGGGGCGACAAAAAAAGACGCAGGCAACAAAAAAATCACACAACAACTGCGTTTCGCAAATGTTTTGACCAATTTCTAGCCGTTTCACCAATTTTCTAGCCGTTTTGCAAATTTTATGGCGAAGCCAAACGGGACAGATTCGGTCATCACTATTGGTGGGCAGTGTCGGACTGGTCCACCAGGATACCAGGAAAACTCCCGGTGGGCCCAGGTGTCAGTGGGCCCTCTTGCTTCTATTTGGCCAGTTTCTTGGTCATTCCTTATTTCTGCATGGGAACAAGGAAGCTTGATGGATGGAAGAATAGAGTAAAGTATGTAGAGAAGAGACAAGGAGAATAAAGAGTTTGAAGGAGGAGAGGAGGAGTTTAAGGTCCAGGGTTTTCTGGTGGCCCCGGCCATCTCAGTCCACTGCTGTGGGACATAGTTATGACATTGTTACAGACACATAGAACATCAATTTGTCATGCAGTAGGACTATCTGGGCTGGATATATATCTAGAACAGGTATCATTGGAGTCATGCTTCACAAACACAGAAATGCCACAGGGTTGTGCACACTTACAGTGTAATGATGGACAGTTCTGACATCTTGAAAGAGTGCTCGTTAGCCCTCTTAGTCTTACAGAAGCATTTCTGAAAGCAGCTGCTGAACATGACAAGATTAGCATTTGTCAGCTTTGTATGAGCTGGGCAGGCATCTATTCAACACAAGGTACAAGGACAAAAGCACAGAATGGAAATCTCAAAACACAATGAACATTCAAATTCATGAGAAACGCACTCGAGGAGACGGAAAAGAGAGCGTTATCTTATCATCATCAACGGACATAGAAGGGGTGTAGGACAACTAGACATGTAACGGATGGGAACCCAGGTCAAGGTCGATATATTCAATTCTATCCAGATATTTCAACATGGCCTGGATCATTGTTGAGAGGAACTTACACAATCAGCAACTGGCTGAGTTGGTTTTCTTACATATTTAAGAACATTTTATAGAGCTATGGTCGTTCTCTAGAATTGTCCATTCCTCTACATGTAATAGTCATAAGTGGAATTGACTAAGTAAGACATGTATATTTAATGACCAATACGTTTAACTAAAACCTTCCCTTATTTTACAGGAGATAAAGAAGACAATGGGGGTCATTTATCAACACTGGGCAGAATTGCCAATGGAAAGTAACCCATGGCAACCAATCAAATTGTTGCATTCATTGTTCTACCTGCAGCTGGCTGAAAAAAGCAAATTACCGATTGGTAGCCATGGGTTACTGCCCATGGGTAGTGATGGGAAAAATAATTTGCCAGACATGGATTAACAGTAAATTTCTGCGTTTCGCCATTGGCAGATTATTTCACGAAACGGCCGGAAACATTAGCTGCACAACAAAATATTGTTGTGCACATAAAAAATATTGTTGCGCGCATAAAAAAAGTTGTTGTGCACATAATATAAATTTCTGCGCATAAAAAAGATGCCCAAATAAAAAAATTGTTATGCAATTTAAAAAATTGTTGTGCGCCTAAAAAATATTGTTGTGCGCATTAAAAAAAATTGTTGTGCACATAAAAAAAATGATGCCCGAATAAAAAAAAATTGTTGCGTGCATAAAAAAAAATTGTGGCCAGCATAAAAAAAATTGTGGCCCGTATTAAAAAAATTGTTGTGCACATAAAAAAATGATGCCCAAATAAAAAATTGTTGTGCACATAAAAAAATTGTTGTGCCCATAAAAAAAATTGTTGCCCGAATAAAAAAAATTGTTGCCCGCATAAAAAAATTGTTGCCCGCATAAAAAAAATTGTGGCCAGCATAAAAAAATTGTGGCCCGTATTAAAAAGATTGTTGTGCACATAAAAAAAATGATGCCCGAATAAAAAAAATTGTTGTGTGCTTAAAAAAATTGTTGCCTGCATAAGAAAATTGTGGGCTGCATAAAAAAATTGTTGTGCACATAAAAAAATTGTTGCCCGAATAAAAAAAAATTGTTGCCCACATAAAAAAAATTGTGGCCCGTATTAAAAAAAATTGTTGTGCACATAAAAAAATGATGCCCAAATTAAAAATTGTTGTGCACATAAAAAAATTGTTGTGCCCATAAAAAAAATTGTTGCCCGAATAAAAAAAATTGTTGCCCGCATAAAAAAATTGTTGCCCGCATAAAAAAAATTGTGGCCAGCATAAAAAAATTGTGGCCCGTATTAAAAAGATTGTTGTGCACATAAAAAAATGATGCCCGAATAAAAAAAATTGTTGTGTGCTTAAAAAAATTGTTGCCTGCATAAGAAAATTGTGGGCTGCATAAAAAAATTGTTGTGCACATAAAAAAATTGTTGCCCGAATAAAAAAAAATTGTTGCCCACATAAAAAAAATTGTGGCCCGTATTAAAAAAAATTGTTGTGCACATAAAAAAATGATGCCCAAATAAAAAATTGTTGTGCACATAAAAAAATTGTTGTGCCCATAAAAAAAATTGTTGCCCGAATAAAAAAAATTGTTGCCCGCATAAAAAATTGTTGCCCGCATAAAAAAAATTGTGGCCAGCATAAAAAAATTGTGGCCCATATTAAAAAAATTGTTGTGCACATTAAAAAAAGATGCCCGAATAAAAAATATTGTTGCCCGCATAAAAAAATTGTGGGCCGCAGAAAAAAATTGTTGTGCACATAAAAAAAAATGTTGCCTGAATAAAAAAAATTGTTGCATGCATAAAAAAAATTGTTGCGTGCATAAAAAAAAATTGTGGCCAGCATAAAAAAAATTGTGGCCCGTATTAAAAAGATTGTTGTGCACATAAAAAAAATGATGCCCGAATAAAAAAAAATTGTTGCGTGCATAAAAAAAAATTGTGGCCAGCATAAAAAAAATTGTGGCCCGTATTAAAAAGATTGTTGTGCACATAAAAAAAATGATGCCCGAATAAAAAAAATTGTTGTGTGCTTAAAAAAATTGTTGCCTGCATAAGAAAATTGTGGGCTGCATAAAAAAATTGTTGTGCACATAAAAAAATTGTTGCCCGAATAAAAAAAAATTGTTGCCCACATAAAAAAAATTGTGGCCCGTATTAAAAAAAATTGTTGTGCACATAAAAAAATGATGCCCAAATAAAAAATTGTTGTGCACATAAAAAAATTGTTGTGCACATAAAAAAAATTGTTGCCCGAATAAAAAAAATTGTTGCCCGCATAAAAAGATTGTTGCCCGCATAAAAAAAATTGTGGCCAACATAAAAAAATTGTGGCCCGTATTAAAAAAATTGTGGCCCGTATTAAAAAAATTGTTGTGCACATTAAAAAAAGATGCCCGAATAAAAAATATTGTTGCCCGCATAAAAAAATTGTGGGCCGCAGAAAAAAATTGTTGTGCACATAAAAAAAAATGTTGCCTGAATAAAAAAAATTGTTGCATGCATAAAAAAAATTGTTGCGTGCATAAAAAAAAATTGTGGCCTGCAGTAAAAAAATTGTTGTGCACACAAAAAAAATTGTTCTGTGCATAAAAAAAGTTGCCCGAATAAAAAAAAATGTTGTGCGCTTAAAAAAACTTGGTGCCCGCATAAAAAATTTTTGCATGCATAAAAAAATATTGTTACATGCATTAAAAAAATAGCTGCCTGCATAAAAAAAATTGTTGTGCGCTTAAAAAAATTGTTCTCCCCTAAAAAAAATGAAGCACGTCAAAAAAATTGTTGCACGCGTTTTTTTATGTGTGTCATTTTTTACATCTGCGTCAAACAAATGACGTGTGCCACAATTTTTTCCCTTTTTCCCATTCCGCAATTTTTTTGCAAATTTTGTCAGCAAAGCGAAATGGGACAGATTCGTCCATCACTACCCATGGGCAACACTTGCCCAGTGTTGGTAAATGAGCCCCAATGATAAGTTAAATGAGTTTCTTTTTTTCATGATACACAACATTTTCTGGAGAAGTCTTTCCCTTGAATATACTGCAACTAAGGGGAAGTGATACTTTTATTCTGAAATATTTTGAAAGTTTTGTTTCACCAAAAAAGTTCCATTTTGTGACGGAAACGGATTTCATAATATAAAACAATGACTCTACTATTTTTTTTTAATTTGTAAAACAGATATTTTGCTTAGTAGAACATGTCCCCATTGCGTAGGTGATTCCGCATAATGTGTGACGGATGAGGTATCACTTTAAGTGCCGGACCCTTATCTGAATGTGATTTGTAAATATTAATGAATTATCTCATTTTTAATTCAAATTTATCATGAAATATATTTTACATGTTATATTTAATTATAAATAGTGATGAGCGAATCTGTCCCGAAAAAGAAAATTTGCAAAGTGGCAAAAAATTCTAGAAACGCATTTGTCGCACAATTTCTTTTGCCCGCCCTTTTTTGACACAGCTGCGCCCAGTTTTGATGCCACCACGCCCTTTTTTAATGTGACCGCACCCAATTTTGATGCAATCATGTCCAATTCTGACGCAACCGCACCCAATATGGCGCGCAATGGAATTTTGTGACGCACGCCAAGTTTCGCCAAAAGTTTTGCGAAACAACTCACCAATGGTCGCTGCGAATCCATGCCTGGCAAAAAAAAATCGCTCATCACTAATTATAAAGAAATTAGGGGTGCCCCCCGAATCCACTTTTTTGGATTTGTCCAAACGCCCCGAATCCTTTGTAAAGTATTCTGCTGAATACTGAATCATAATGAGAATACTAATTAGGTTAAGAAAGGTAATTAAAAAAAAAGAAATTGTGGGTAATCAAAAAATGTATTACATTGTGTTATACTATTTATTTATTTTTTTTTAAATAAAAATATGACATTAAAAAAAAACATGATTAACAGACAATTTTCTAACACCCATCCCCCAACCACCAAATAGAAATAAAACGTGGGGGAGGAGTCATGTGTCTCTTTGCCTTTACAAACTCTGCCCCTTGGGTTTCAAGGTGATCACATGACCCAAAGTTCACCCAAACACCCTTACAAAAATGTTGACTGTTCAAGCAGAATACTTCATTAAATTGACTTTCACACAGAATTCCACTTCCTAATTCCTTTCTTCACCTTTGGATAAAGACATTCCGGACACGTTACCCTAATACAGAAGGGTGGAGCTTCCAGCCCTAATGTTAGTGTATGGGGTCAGAGAACTCTTTCCCCTGTATCTCTGTCTGTGACATCATCCCGCCCGGCTACAGACTGGGAAGAAACCCGATTGGCTGGATGCCCCAGTGCACTGTTGGGGGAGAGGAGGCGTGCCTAATTTTGGAGCCGGGACTGTGTCGGGATTGCAGGTTCATCCCGGTGGGCCTCAACCCTAGTGGGCCCTGGCGGCCCAGACCTGACCCTTGCTGACGCTCCCCTTACCCGACCGTTCCTCCCCTGATGCATTAAATGTATGTACTCAGGGAGGATGTCGGTTGGGGGACCCTGCCGGGGGGTTAGGGGGTCCGCTGTGGGGGGGTTAGGGGATGCGGCTGGCAGGGGCACCTGCAGGACCCCTGGGGCAGGAGCACCGGTGGGCCCTATCCCCCCTTTCTGATCCTGCGCGAGTGGATAGACTGCAAAGGTTCCCCAGGGCAGGATACTCAGTTACCCATATAGTTGTTCTTTACTTTATTTCAAGTTATCCTTGCGGCAAAGTGCGTGGTAATTATTTTCCTAGTGGAATTTCCCCTGAGGTGTTCTCTCCTCACTGTCCACTAGGTGGCGGCACTGCGCTGTTAATCCCAGTTTCCCAGTATCCTTACACTATTGCAAAGGGGGCTCAGGGGACTAAGCTCAATCCAACATTTGCAGAATCATGCCAAGAAAGGGTTACATTAGTGTTCACAGAAAAGACAAGTTTGCCCATTGAATGCGTTCCCTGTTTGTGAAAAACACTGCTGTTACATACGACTATCTGTACAAATGTATGTACAGTATATTGTTGAGACTAAGAAAAAAATACAATCGGATGAAAAAAGCGACAAATCGAATCCAGAAAAACGCCAACTTATTTTTTGATAAATAACCCCCATAGTGTATCCTATTTTGTTGCAGCATTATTACTACTTCTAGACACTGATTTATTTAACTGCCACGGTCTGGCTAAGTGCCCCCTTAGGCACGAAATTTGCGGCGACCACGTCTATTAATTTTTCTGCGAACCGCAAAACAATTCGCCAATGGCAAAATGCGGGAATTCACATCAAATCCGTGCCTGGCGAAAAAAATTTGCTCATCACTACGTACGACTACATCAGACTACTAAAATATAATATATTTAATTATTAAGTAATCCCAAAATTTCACTAAATGGCGGCACATATAAACATGGGGTTGGATTCTGTAAAACAAAATTCATCCTGAATAGCGATGAGCGAATCTGTCCCGTTTTTCTTCTGCGAAAAATGACTGAATCTTTGAAACAATTCGCGAAACGGCATAAATGACGCACATCGAAACAAATTGCGGCAAAATAATTGACACACAATGCAAAAAAAATGATTGCATATTAAGTCAATTGTAGTACACTTCAAAAAAATATTGCCCGCATAAAAAAATATCGTAAATTTTTAACGAGCACGACATTTGTTTGATGTGTGTGTTAAAAAAATGACGTGCACAACTAATTTATTTCACATCAAAAAACTGTTGCGCACATAAAAAAAGACAATTTAATTTGACGTGGCCGACATTGTTTTGGTTAATTTTTTGCACCCATTTTGCGAAAAAATCCGGCAATGGCAAAACGTAGAAATTTGGTTGTGAATCCATGTCTGCCAAAAAATTTTGCCCATCACTAGTCATGAGCGAAACGGCGAAAAATTAGCGAAATGCATTTGTCGCACTATTTTTTTGTTGTTCACATCTTTTTTTGTCGCCTGTGTCTATATTTTGTAGCCCGCATCTTTTTTTTTTGTAGCCCGCACCTTTTTTTAAAGCGACCGCGACTTTTTTGACGCGACTGTGCCTTTTTTTATGCAGCCAATTTGACCCGCAACAAAACAAAATCTGCGGTGAATTTTCACAGAAGTTTCACAAAACAATTCGCCAATGACGAAATGCGGAAATTCGCTGCTAATCCATGGGGCACATTTACTAATCCACGAATTCGAATCCCGAATGGAAAAAATTCAGATTGGATCGAAAATTTTGCAACTTTTTTGTCTTTTTGTGACTTTTTCATTGCCGTCGTGATTTTTTCGTATTTTACGTGACTATTTCGTCGCCGTCGCAACTTTTTCATATTGAACGATCGGAAATGGTGGAAAAACCTTTCCGACTTTGCATGATTTTGGAAGCCTCCCTTAGGAATAAATGGCACTCTGCAGCTCCAACCTGGCCCAAGGAAAGTCACCATACCGAAGCTTGAATGAATAGGAAACTTTTGACGAAAAAGTTGCGGAAAATATACGAAAAATTTGCGACGGCGACGAAAAAGTTGCGGAAAATACAAAAAACTCACAACAATGAAGAAAAAGCTGCAAAAATACCGATCATTACAAAAAAAATGCATTCGGACGCATTTGGAGCGTTCGTGGATTAGTAAATGTGCCCCCAAATGTATGGCAAAAAAATTCGCTCATCACTACCCATCACTAATCCTGAAGGTCTAGCTCAGATTTATGAAAATTTTCAGCAAATCTCACCAAGAATAACATTGATATTCTGGTTGCTAGAGTAATCAGCCTTAGCATCCAAATGCCAAACTACATACAATCGCTAAATGCAAAGTTACTTATTATAAGAAATAACAGTAAATAGGTCGTTATTATGATAATATGGAAATCGTTTTCTAGTTACGTCTTTACAATAAACCCATTCCTACTTATTTGTAGTTTGCAAAGTTATAAAGTTTCAAAAATATATTGTTTTCAAAGGAAATAAAATCATTATTAAATATAATAGCACATTGTCATATGTATTAATATTGCAGTATATACCTGCACTGGGCACTTTTGTGTTTTATTTTATTATATTTTTTATATATTTTTTTAAGTGATACTTACAAATATATACTGGACTCGTTGCCGCCAATGTCCGGGGACTGAAGCTTCTGAACAAGAATGATGATGATTCCCACAAACAGCACAAAGTTTATCTGTAGGTAAAAGAACGACAAACTCTGAAAGACTTAGCAAAAATGTATCAAAATTATAATTTTCGAAAATTCAATTTAAAAAATAAAAATTCAAAAATGTCAAATATACACTAGAAAAATCTTAATCCCTGATAACTTTATTGCTTAAAAAATGTGGAAAATAAAAACTTTAAACACAGCAAAATATGGGTTTTATACAGTTAGAGACAGATTTATAAAAATTAGAATTTTCAAAACTTCAATTTAAAAAAAAAAAACCCTAAAAATGTCAGATATGCACTAGAAAAATCTTTATCCCTGATAACTTTATTGCTTAAAAAATGTGGAAAATAAAAACTTTAAACACAGCAAAATATGGGTTTTATACAGTTAGAGACAGATTTATAAAAATTAGAATTTTCAAAACTTCAATTTAAAAAAAAAAAAAAACCTAAAAATGTCAGATATGCACTAGAAAAATCTTTATCCCTGATAACGTTATTGCTTAAAAAATGTGGAAAATATAAACCTCAAACACAGCAAAATATGGGTTTTATACAGTTAGAGACAGATTTATAAAAATTAGAATTTTCGAAACTTCAATTTTAAAAAAAAACTAAAAATGTCAAATATGCACTAGAAAAATCTTTATCCCTGATAACTTTATTGCTTAAAAATGTGGAAAATATAAACCTCAAACACAGAAAAATATGGGTTTTATACAGTTAGAGATAGATTTATAAAAATTAGAATTTTCGAAACTTCAATTTTAAAAAAAAACTAAAAATGTCAAATATGCACTAGAAAAATCTTTATCCCTGATAACTTTATTGCTTAAAAATGTGGAAAATATAAACCTCAAACACAGAAAAATATGGGTTTTATACAGTTAGAGATAGATTTATAAAAATTAGAATTTTCGAAACTTCAATTTTAAAAAAAAACTAAAAATGTCAAATATGCACTAGAAAAATCTTTATCCCTGATAACTTTATTGCTTAAAAATGTGGAAAATATAAACCTCAAACACAGAAAAATATGGGTTTTATACAGTTAGAGACAGATTTATAAAAATTAGAATTTTCGAAACTTCAATTTTAAAAAAAAACTAAAAATGTCAAATATGCACTAGAAAAATCTTTATCCCTGATAACTTTATTGCTTAAAAATGTGGAAAATAAAAACTTTAAACACAGCAAAATATGGGTTTTATACAGTTAGAGACAGATTTATAAAAATTAGAATTTTCGAAACTTCAATTTAAAAAAAAAAAACCCTAAAAATGTCAGATATGCACTAGAAAAATCTTTATCCCTGATAACTTTATTGCTTAAAAAATGTGGAAAATAAAAACTTTAAACACAGCAAAATATGGGTTTTATACAGTTAGAGACAGATTTATAAAAATTAGAATTTTCAAAACTTCAATTTAAAAAAAAAAAAAACCTAAAAATGTCAGATATGCACTAGAAAAATCTTTATCCCTGATAACGTTATTGCTTAAAAAATGTGGAAAATATAAACCTCAAACACAGCAAAATATGGGTTTTATACAGTTAGAGACAGATTTATAAAAATTAGAATTTTCGAAACTTCAATTTTAAAAAAAAACTAAAAATGTCAAATATGCACTAGAAAAATCTTTATCCCTGATAACTTTATTGCTTAAAAATGTGGAAAATATAAACCTCAAACACAGAAAAATATGGGTTTTATACAGTTAGAGATAGATTTATAAAAATTAGAATTTTCGAAACTTCAATTTTAAAAAAAAACTAAAAATGTCAAATATGCACTAGAAAAATCTTTATCCCTGATAACTTTATTGCTTAAAAATGTGGAAAATATAAACCTCAAACACAGAAAAATATGGGTTTTATACAGTTAGAGATAGATTTATAAAAATTAGAATTTTCGAAACTTCAATTTTAAAAAAAAACTAAAAATGTCAAATATGCACTAGAAAAATCTTTATCCCTGATAACTTTATTGCTTAAAAATGTGGAAAATATAAACCTCAAACACAGAAAAATATGGGTTTTATACAGTTAGAGACAGATTTATAAAAATTAAAATTTTCGAAACTTCAATTAAAAAAAAATTTTCAAAAATGTCCAATATGCGCTAGAAAAATCTTAATCGCTGATAACTTTATTGCTTAAAAAAATGTGGAAAATAAAAAGCTCAAACACAGCAGAATATGGGTTTTATACAGTTAGAGACAGATTTATAAAAATTTTAATATTTGAAACTTCAATCTTTTTTTAAAAAAAACTAAAAAATGTCAAATATGCACTAGAAAAATCTTAATCCCTGATAACTACTGCTTAAAAAATGTGGGGGGGAAACCCCTCAAACACAGCAAAATCAATTTCTACTCTTCATTTTCAACAAAGCTGCCAAATTTTGAATAAATCTTAAACAAACAAAAACCTTAAAATTTAAATTAGTACATTAGTACACAAATTAATTAAAAAAGTACAACTACAATTGTCTTTTACATGAATTCACCAACTTTTACATGCTAAATTTTCAATTTGAGTTTTTCTACGTTTTGCGGTTAATAAATTAAAAAAGAAAATAGAGTTTCAAACTTTCGAATTTGCAACTTTTGCCATGAAACCCTGAATTGTCATAAAAACCCAAATTCAAATATTGATAAATCTGCCCTATAGATTTTAAAATGTTGTCATTGCAATCATTGGTTACTGTGGGTAGATATTACTAATAGAGATGCACCGAATCCACTTTTTCGGATTCGGATGAACCTCCGAATCCTTCATAAAGGATTTGGGTAAATACCGAACCATAATTAGCATCTGCTAATTAGGGTTTGGAAGGGTTTCATTTTCAACTTTTGTGTTTTCATGACAAAAAGTCATGTGACTTTTAGGATTTCGATTCGGTTCGGCCAGGAGCGTGGGTTAGGCTGAATCCGTAACCTGCCGAAAAAGGCCAAATCTTGGATGTATAAACATTTGGGACATTGTAAAAAGACAAAATATGGGGTATGGGTACTTAATTATATTAATTACGGGGTATAAATAAAATATTAGTATAACTTGAATTGTATTTAATATATATTGATAGTATTGATATCCAACATACCATTATTGATCCAATAACTGGACCCTTAATCACCCACCACAGAGCAAAGTTATCATTCATGTCCCAGCATCTACGAGAAAAAGCGGATGAGGAAAACCTGTTAAATTTCCATCAAAAAATCAATTCTGGAGATGACATAAATAGGGGCACATTTACGAAAATTCGTTTTTTTATGTCCTTGAAAGTCGTATAAACTCGACATAGTTTAAATTTAAATTAAACTCAATCATTGCTGTATTTAAAAAATGTCACGAGAATGCTTGAATCGTATGTACGAGAATTTCAAGTTTACATTGGAAAATCCCGAATTTTTCGAGTTGAAAGTACTGTATTCTTAAAACTCGAAAAATTTGAGTTGAAATAGGCGTTCGTCTCCATGAATCCCCTTTATTATTCCCAAACAGGAAGTGCTCCAGCAGCCATTTTAGGAGCATTGGCACTTATTCTTGGAAAACAATAATTTGTTTATGTTTCACTTCAATCTGGGTGAAATAGAAAACAATGGGGGGATTAACTTTCCCTTGAAACCACGTGAAATAGAAAACAAAGAGGGGGTTAACTTCCCCTTGAAGCTGGGTGAAACTGAAAACAATGATGGGATTAACTTCCCCTTGAAAATGTGCCAAGGACAGGCTGTCACTGACTATTCTATTCCTCTACTATTCTAACCCTCCATAGGCCTCAATGGTACTCGACTAGTGAAGAGCGAATTTTCGCATTTTGCCATTTGCGAAACTTCAGTGCAAATCCGGTGGGAAAAAATTTGTCACGCGTCAAAAAAAGTCACAGAAAAAAAAGTGACTTGGATTCGAGATTTTTTAGTGAAACGGGCGACGAAATTCTCTGTGGAAAAATTTGCCACGCGAAAAAAAATTGTCATCTGTGTCAAAAAAAATTGTCCCGCACAAAATTCTTTTGACACACAACATTTTCACCCCCCGCAGATTTTTCACCGTAGAGAAATATGACAGATTCGCTTATCACTATTAGGCTCCAAACAATCTGCAATTGCTGAGGCATCGGTAGTTCTACCCGTACTCTCAATTATTTCTTGTTCCTTCCAAAAGATTTGCAAAACGGCAAAAAATTGGTGAAATGGTGAAAATGTCCCACATTAAAAAAAAAATTGTCACGTGCATCATTTTTTTTACACCCATATGTTCCAGACTAATTTTTTTACACCCATATGTTCCAGACTCATTTTTGTTGACACCCATATGTTCCAGACTCATTTTTTTGACACTCATATGTTCCAGACTCATTTTTTTGACACTCATATGTTCCAGACTCATTTTTGTTGACACCCATATGTTCCAGACTCATTTTTTTTTTTACACGGGCAAAAAAATTGTTTTACACGCAACGATTTTTCTGCCATGGATGAGAATTTTTGGTCACGCGTCAAATTTTGTGGCCCATTTTGTGAAAAAATCTGCCAATGAAGAAACGTGGAAATTTGCTACAAATCCATGTCTGGCAAAACATTTCGCCCATAACTACTTAGGTGAGGTCAATGCCATCAGCAATATCATCCAATACTTACCCCACATCATCAAAGTGAAGTCTCAGAACTGCCCATATGGTCACACAAATCAGGGGAGTACCTGCATTCAACAGAAGGAAATACTTTGTGATCCCCAAATAAACAGTATAAAAAGTTAAGCACATCATTCATTTCACTACCCATATGTTCCAGACTCATTTGACCACACCTTAATAACACCATTAAGCTCCACCCCATTTTGACATCTTGTTACGGTATTGCAGAAGCACAAAATGCCTGTGAGAGGTGAAAACCCCCTTTTTTTATGTGTCCATTTTGATGTGACCACGCCTACTTTAACATTTTTTTTTGACGCACAACTAATTTTTTTATGACAATTTTCACTGGTGTTTCGTGAAAAATGTCAAAATGCAGAAATTCGCTACGAATCCATGCCCTGGGATCTCAACTTGGGATGAGATCATTTTTTCGCCAGGCATGGATCCACAGCAAATTTCCAAATTTTACCATTGGTGAATTGTTTTGAAACATCCTCTCAGAGGAAAAATTTGTTGCGAGTCAAAAAAGTTGCAGCTGCGTCAAATTGGGTGCGGTCGCGTCAAAATAGACACGGTCGCAACAAACTGGCCGCAGTCACGGCAAAATAGGCAAAGTCACATCAAAAAAACACAAGCAACAAAAAAAAATTGGGTGTGGTTGCGTCCAAAAAATAGCGCGAGCGACAAACAATAGATGCGAGCGACAAAAAAGACGTAGACGACAAAAAATTCACGCGACAAATGCGTTTTGCTAATTTTTCACGGTTTTGCTTCGCCATAAAATTCGCGTAACTGCAAGAAAATTCGCGAAACAACGAAAAATGAGAGAAATGTATTTGTCACGTGATTTTTTTTTTGTCGTCTGCATCTTTTTTGTCGCTCATCACTATGAATAACCTCCATAGTGTTATATTTGTTATATTGTTTTTAATCCTAGAAGCACAAACCACATTCATGTCTGTCCGTTACGCCGGATAGAAAATTCCAGCCCTTTGTTACTACACGAGCAGCTTCCTGTGTCGGATAAGAACCAATAATCACGGAAAAACGAGAGGGGGACTAAAAATAGGTTACACGTTCTATTAACTGTCTAAAAATGTTTTGGAATAATCAGATCTGCAATTGGAGAAACAGAAATTCCCAGCTATAACGAGCCAGGTGTCAAGATAATCAACCCTGGATTCCGAGCAAATTTAGCTTCATTATTTCCTAATTAAATGATGAATTTTTATAGACTGTTGAATCAGCGAAACCGCAGCTTTGTTGTAGGATAAGCAATTATCGTTATTAATTGTTTTGAGTTAAGAAGGAGTTTCAGGAGGAGTATTTTCACTATAGGCTAAAGTCTTTGATGGGGTTTCTAGTCCATAAACACATGGGAAAGCAGGATTGGATTGGGGGGTGAAGGGCCCACTGGGGCCCCAAACCCCCCAAGGTGTCCCTGCAGACTGCTTCCCCTGCAGGGGCCCCCGCCGCACCCCCTAACCCCCCCCCAATAGGGGCCCCAGCCACTGCCTGACGTGCGCAAGTGAAACGCGTCAGGGGAGGGACACCTGCTGGCAGGGGCAGGCCAAGCCGTCCGGGCGCCCTAGGCAACCCGGTCTGCCAACTCCGCCCACCTCCCCGCGGGAGGGGCGATTAGATCGGTCATTGCCTCTGCCACTAATGACAAGCGGCGGAGGCAATGACTAGGGGTAGGCAGGAGAGGCTTCTGGCGCCCCCCAATCATTGCGCCCTAGGCAGCTGCCTCTTCTGCCTACCCCTAGTTCCGGCCCTGCCTGCCGGTGGAAGAGCACCAACAGGGATTGTACTTCTGTTTAGCGATGAGGGAATTTTTTCACCAGGCATGGATTTGCAGCGAATTTACGCATTTTGCCATTGGCGAATTGTTTCGCAAAGCTTCCGTGAAAATTTGCAGTGGAAAAATTTGTTGTGCGCCAGAAAAAAGTCGCGGTCGCTTCAAAATGGGCGCAGTCACAGCAAAATGGGCATGGTCACGCCAAAATAGGCGCAGTCACGTGGGTGACAAAAAGAGATGCGGGTGACAAGCGTATTTTATGTATTTTTCGCCATTTCGAATTTTATGGCGAAGTGAAATGGAACAGATTTGCTCATCACTACTGCTGATACCACTGAATTTATGTTTCTGGGTTCTTTGGTTTCCCACAGGGTCAAACTGGGCCACTAGAACACCGGGAAAAAACCTGGTGGGCCCCGAATGGGCCCTAGCAGCCCAGACCCAACCCCATTGCTCCGTATGGGAGCAAAATGTCACAAAAGGGCCAATTCATGTGAGCGAGGGCAGATCAGCGGTTTCTATAAACAATGACAGACTCTTCAGCAATCCCATCGTTATTATATTATATTTGGTTTTTTTTTTTACTTTTTATCATTTTCAAAAATGGTCGAAAGCCGAATTTAGACACATTTATATGAATGTTTGTTTTTCTTGTTCCGGCTCCAACACACGGGTTGGTGGGAAAGGGCACCGGGCACTGAGCCAGTTTTAAAACCTGTGCCAATAACCGGCCAAATAGGGAATGTCCATCAAGGGCATCACAACGCAAGTTAGAGCTTCAGCAACGTTGGAAACCCCAGCATGGAAACCCAAGGTTAAAGGGCAAGTAACCATTGGCAATAATTGTAACTATGTATGAGAACTTGTATATAGGAAAAAATATAAATATAAATATTCTGCTTCCCATTATAGGTGCCCTGGTTCCGGCCCAAGGCCTTAGCCGATCCCCCACTCATGCTTCCCTGTCCTACTACAAATAGTAGTTACTTACAGCCTGAAATAAACTGTTAATCCAGAGAATCCAGAGGTTAAACCTATGCAGTAGGTCTAATCACAAGGTAACTTTATGGAGTGGGGGACGTTGGGGCTCATATCATTGATGCCCACAGTAGGAATGGCGGAACAACTTCAATTGGTCTTCAAGGTTTTTTCTTAAGGAAAATCGGGACCCATTGTGGCTAAAATTCTCAGAGTTGGAATGACAACAGTTCTAGGGGCAGAGTTATTAAAACTCAAAAAAATAAAAAAACTGAAAAAGTCACAGAAACAGCAACTTTTTTGAATTGGTGCCCCCAAAAAATGCCCCCCAAAAAATGTCGCACAAAAACTGTAATTGCAAATCCCAAACCTACAAAGAGAAGGATCTTTCAAGAAAGGGAAACCTGCCATTGACTTCTACATGTTCCCAGCAATAGTGATGAGCGAATCTGCCCCGTTCCATAAAATTAGCGAAATGCATTTGTTGCATGATTTTTTATTTGTCGTCTGTGTTCATTTTTTTTGCTTTTTTGAAACGAACATGTCCTTTTTTTGACACGACAATGCCCAATTTGACAAAACCGCGCCCGATATGATATGACCACGCCCTTTTTTGACACAACAATGCCCAATTTGACAAAACCGTGCCCGATATGATATGACCACACCCAACCTGGCCCAAGGAAAATCTCCCATAGGGCTTAATGGCACTCTGCAGCTCCAACCCGGCCCAAGGAAAGCCTCCCATAGGGCTCAATGGCACTCTGCAGCTCCAACCCGGCCCAAGGAAAGTCTCCCATAGGGCTCAATGGCACTCTGCAGCTCCAACCTGACCCAAGGAAAGTCTCCCATAGGGCTCAATGGCACTCTGCAGCTCCAACCTGGCCCAAGGAAAGTCTCCCATAGGGCTCAATGGCACTCTGCAGCTCCAACCCGGCCCAAGGAAAGTCTCCCATAGGGCTCAATGGCACTCTGCAGCTCCAACCCGGCCCAAGGAAAGCCTCCCATAGGGCTCAATGGCACTCTGCAGCTCCAACCCGGCCCAAGGAAAGTCTCCCATAGGGCTCAATGGCACTCTGCAGCTCCAACCCGGCCCAAGGAAAGCCTCCCATAGGGCTCAATGGCACTCTGCAGCTCCAACCCGGCCCAAGGAAAGTCTCCCATAGGGCTCAATGGCACTCTGCAGCTCCAACCTGGCCCAAGGAAAGTCTCCCATAGGGATCAATGGCACTCTACAGCTCCAACCTGGCCCAAGGAAAGTCTCCCATAGGGCTCAATGGCACTCTGCAGCTCCAACCCGGCCCAAGGAAAGTCTCCCATAGGACTCAATGGCACTCTGCAGCTCCAACCCGGCCCAAGGAAAGCCTCCCATAGGGCTCAATGGCACTCTGCAGCTCCAACCCGGCCCAAGGAAAGTCTCCCATAGGGCTCAATGGCACTCTGCAGCTCCAACCTGGCCCAAGGAAAGTCTCCCATAGGGCTCAATGGCACTCTGCAGCTCCAACCCGGCCCAAGGAAAGTCTCCCATAGGGCTCAATGGCACTCTGCAGCTCCAACCCGGCCCAAGGAAAGCCTCCCATAGGGCTCAATGGCACTCGGCAGCTCCAACCCGGCCCAAGGAAAGTCTCCCATAGGGCTCAATGGCACTCTGCAGCTCCAACCCGGCCCAAGGAAAGCCTCCCATAGGGCTCAATGGCACTCTGCAGCTCCAACCCGGCCCAAGGAAAGTCACCCATAGGGCTCAATGGCACTCTGCAGCTCCAACCCGGCCCAAGGAAAGTCTCCCATAGGGCTCAATGGCACTCTGCAGCTCCAACCCGGCCCAAGGAAAGTCTCCCATAGGGCTCAATGGCACTCTGCAGCTCCAACCCGGCCCAAGGAAAGTCTCCCATAGGGCTCAATGGCACTCTGCAGATCCAACCCGGCCCAAGGAAAGTCACCATACCGAAGTTTGAATGGATCCGAAACTTTCCTACTCGATAAATACGATTTTGTCGTGTAAAATTCGTCCGAAAAAGTTGCTCAAATTACCGGAAAAAAAACTGCAGAAAATGCACGCCAGGCGGAGCTGCACTTTCAAAGAGACGTGAAGGAAAGGGAATTGGGCGCAGTGCGTATGAAGTGCACTAAGTGCATCAGGGGGAATTCTCGAGAAAGGAGCGCAGTTCACATAAAGACGGCACTTTGATATGCAAATACGGCCCTACTGGAGCAGAATAAATCCACTGAGGCAGGATCCTTCCTTTTGATGAGTACCTCGTAATTAATATTCCACTCCAGTCACATGGTGCATGCTTATTAATTTGAATTATTTATTAGGCTACCCTAGATTAAAGTCATTTAAAACATACCGGGGCTCATTTATCGATTCTGGACACATTTGCCCATGGGCAGTAACCCATGGCAACCAATGAAATTGTGTTTTTTTTTTTGTTCTACCTGCAGCTGACTGAAAAAAAGACAATCTCTGATTGGTGGTTATTGGTTACTGCCCATTGGCAAATGGGCTCAGTGTTATTAATGAGCCCCACTATATTAAATACTGTTATATGTAATCCTTCTAGCTAGGAATATAATAACTTGCAACACATAACACGGTGTTGATTGGCTGTGTAGATATGTAGTATTCTGCGATAGTGATGAGCGAATTTTTTCGCCAGGCATGGACTCGCAGTGAATTTCTGCATTTTGTCATTGCCGAAATGTTGTGCGAAACTTCAGTGAAAATTCGCTGTGGAAAAATTTGTCGCACAGATTTTTTTTTGTGGCACATCAAAAAAGGGCGTGACCGCGTCAAATTGGGCACGATCACGCCAAAAAAGGGCACGGTTGTGTAAAAAAAGGCGCGGTTGTGCCAAAATTGGGCACGACCATGGCAAAAAAGCACGGGCGTCAAAAAATAGATGCGGGGGCCAAAAAAAATAGACGCGGGCGACAAAAAATAGATGTGGGTGACAAAAAAAATAGACGCAGGTGACAAAAAATAGACGTGGGCGACAAATAAATAGACGAGGGTGACAAAAAATAGACGTAGGCGACAAAAAAAATTGTGCAACAAATGCGTTTCGTGAATTTTTTGCCGTTTCACGAATTTTCTTGCCGTTTCGCAAATTTTATGGCGAAGCAAAACGGGACAGATTCGCTCATCACTATTCTGGGATAAAGGGGAAACACAGAAACCACAAGTGTCAATACCCATTGATTGGACAACTGGATGTGTCCATTCCCTAGCTTTAGTGGTGCCTACTGGAACCAACGTCAGACAGGGCCACTGGGCCCTGCCAACCCAGACCTGCTCCCCTCTGACCTCCCCCCAGGTCAATTCTGCATGGGAGATTACAAAGTATGTGCGATGGGCAAGGGGGGTTGCGGCATTGTGAACTCTTTGGAGAACTTGGTGGTGACCTTATGACTGGGGTGGACAACCTGGTTGGGCCCTGAGGTGGCAGCCCTAATGGGCCCCGGACTCCCCAGTCCAACTCTGACTGAGACCATCATACAGTAGTGCAACCATAATCTTCCAATGCATATATAATGAGAGGAGATGTGTTAATTATATATGTTGAGGTTGATGAAAATCAATGAAGTCATCGAGATGATGCCAATGAAATCATCATAGCAATGATAGAGAATGCTCTAAAAGTGTGTGATTCATCCTTTAGTCAATTGTTTAAGTGTTCATTTCAAGAGAAAATAACACCTAGGGTGAGACATGTTCCTCTATAGCAGGGGTGGCCAAGAAGTCGATCGTGGTCCACCAGTAGATCCCCCGTGGATTTCTGGTGGACCGTGACGAAGCCGGGGGATGCGGAATTGTGGTGTGAATGCGTACGTATGCTGCATCTTGGGGGAGGAGTCATTGGTCGATTGCTGATGGAAAAAGTTTGCCCACCCCTGATCTATATCAACCAACCAGCAGGTAGCATTGAATGGTCATGTGTTTAAAAGGAAACATCTCATTGGTGGGTATGGGTTATTAAAGCTGACCATACACGAGCAGATGCGCTCACTTGGCGATGTCGCCAAGCGAGCGGATCTTCACCCGATATCCCCACCTACGGGTGGCGATATCGGGGAGGCATGTAGGCGAATTCCTGGGGCCAAACAATCGAATTCTGCACGCGGCAATGGGGCAGTCGGTTCGGGGGCCGCATCAACGAGCCGATGCGGTCCCCGATCCGACTGGATTTTCTAACCTGCCCGATTGATATCTGGCAAATTTCATGCCAGATATCAGTCGGCCAGGCCCCTCGGTTCTGCCCCTACACGGGCCGATAAGCTGCCGAATCGGTCCAAGGGACCCATATCGGCAGCTATAATCGGCCCGTGTATGGGGACCTTAAGTCTGGGAAACCTTTACCCCTTTTGTTATATATGGTAGATACTTGTTTCTACCAATGATGAAGATTAAACAAACAAACAAATAAAGAAGACACTTACCCCACCCAATTATGGTGTACCAATAAAAGTATCTCCTTTCTGGAAAGAAGGTCTCCACGAGGAGTGTAAAGAGATAAAGCCCTTCGATAAAAAGCCAGAAATAGTTGGACATGACACAGTAGTGGAAAAACACCATCACGACTTTGCATTCCACCTGAAAGAACAAGCAAAGAATGAAGTACGATGAGTAGAAATATTCGGAACCATCCCATAACCATAGTCTTTTTGAGGATTTGTGGGTAACTTGCCATTTTGGCTCAATAACTAGTCCGATGACCACTCTCTGAACTGAATGGACTCATGACTTCTTTATTATAAGGAGTTACATTAGAGAGACAGTCTTACCACCACTTTTTAACAGTTGGTGACAGATGGACCACCCTATTGGAGATCATCAACCAACAAAGAATTTGGGGGAGTCACATAGTGAATATCACTCATGTAGGCTAAGAATGTTCTGTTATATCTGCTGCACTGAAAGCCTTGTGGCTCGACATGTAAATAAGTCTCTCCCAAAAGACCATACTTGCACCTCATTGGTCCATTTACTGGAAAAAACCATAAGCATGATCTTTTGAGGGTCCAAGCTCCTGTTGGAGATCATCAGCCAACAAAGAATTTGGGGGAGTCACATACTGAATATCACTGATGTAGGCTAAGAATGTTCTGTCGACATGTAAATAAGTGTCTCCCAAAAGACCATACTTGCACCTCATTGGTCCATTTACTGGAATAAACCATAAGCATGATCTGCTGAGGGTACAAGCTCCTGTTGGAGATCATCAACCAACAGAGAATTTTGCGGAGTCACATAGTGAATATCACTCATGTAGGCTAAGAATGTTCTGTTATATCTGCTGCACTCAAAGCCTTGTGGCTCAACATAAATAAGTGTCTCCCTAAAGACCATACTTGCACCTCATTGGTCCATTTACTGGAATAAACCATAAGCATGATCCGCCGAGGGTACAAGCTCCTGTATGTGTAATCCTTCATCTTAAAGGAAAACTATCCCCCCAAACAATGTGGGTCTCTATAAAATATATTACATAAACAGCTCATATGTAAAACCCTGCTTCATCTAAATAAACCATTTTCATATAAATATACTTTAGCAGTATGTGCCATTGGGTAATCCTAAATAGGAAACTGCCATTTTAGGTACTAAGGGCCGCCCCCTGGGATCCTAGGAGTCACAGTGCACACAAACAAGCCAAGGCACACATACATGCTAGGCCCCATCAGCCAATGAATGGGCAGAGTTCTGTCTTTTGCTCCCACACTACTTCCTGTTACAGTTAGAGCTGCATCACTTCCTGTCAGCTGATCTCTGAGGGAGCACCCAGCCCATCACTAAATGGCGGTTTAAGGGAAAGGATGTAAAAGGGCAATATTTACTGATATATATATTCCAGTTTGGGGAGATTCTTTAATAGGTCACTGTGATTTCTAATATCCTTATAATTTACAGCTGGGGGTACATTACTCCCTATATAATTTACAGCAAGATATATAATATTTCCTATATATTTGCTACATGGAGGTAAACAGTTATGCATTCTCTGCTATCACTGTATTCCCAAACCCATCCAGTTTAGCAATATAAAGAGATGTCACTTCTATCTAATGGGAAATGAGAGACAAAGACCAGATCCAATCTAATCTGAGCTCGTTAGGCAGCGCTGCCTGCGTCTTTAATTGGAATCATATCTGCCATAAGTCCTCCTTACGGTTGAGAGATGACAGTGGTTGCTGTCTTGCTCGGCGTAGAGCACTTCGTCCTTAATGAATACGGATATCGCCCGCAGAATGAATGAGACGAATAGGTTCATGTGGATGAAGTTCCTTGTGCAGTGAAGCTTTCTGGAATGAGGAAAAAAAATATATTATTTCAGACTAAAATATAAATGGGAAACACTTGCATGTCAGGGAGATAAAGCATTAGTAGTTATTTCGCTACTACAGCCAGTTTAACTGCAGCTCTTTTACTGACTTCCTTGTCTAGTGTGAAGCTCCACCTCCTTCTGCTCTCTGAGCCCTCCTTTTGTCTCTGCTCAAGGAGGTGCCTCCTGTGCACGCCTGATTGATTTTAATTGGAGCAGAGCCAGTGAACATACCCAGCAGGCATCTCTTTGAGGTATTCATGGGCGAGAAAAGGAGGGCTCACAAAGCAAAAGGAGGTGGAGCATCATGCTAGACAAGGAAGTGAGTAAAAGAGCTGCAAGTCAGCTGCTTGTAATAAAGAAACACAATACGTTTGCATGCAGGGAAAGGTATGTTATTCTGGGGGGCTGCGCATAGTAATTTGGGGGATTTTAAAATAAGGGGCTTAGGCGCAAGGAGGCACAGTAGGCCATAAGTTGTGGAGGTTTAGTCTAAGGCTGGGTTTTGGTTGACAGGGGTAGTATTAACTTATTGTAAGCTATGGTAATATATTATTTACCTGAATCGGCAGAGAATTACCATTGCTGTCGTAAGTGCAACGAGGGAGGTGCTGTACCCCACGGTGTAGAGAGCCTTTACAGACAGGTAGTAGGTATCCTACGAGACAAGACATGAATCAATACGAGAGTAAATAACGCCATAATATCAAGTACAGATGGAGCGCATTGACTGATGCCTCTGGTGCACCACTAATGTTAGCTGGAATGGGGAGGCCCTTGTATACCAATGGTGATTCATTACAAAAAAAGATAGTTGCTAAATTGCACAAGTGCGCTTGTCTAAAACATTCATTGGGGGCAATAGTGTCTGACTTATTGTGAAGCCGCAATGCAATGATTTGCCCATATCAGCCCCATGGCATTGAGCTTAGAGACCCCCACTGAGCCCTATTACAATGGAAGCTGAGGGACTACCCTCATTTTTAGGGCTGAACTTTGCATGATGATCACAGAAGGTGAGTTTTTGGGGTCTCAAGTAGTCTCCATTCTGACACCATGGCAGTAATACATGAGAGGAGAAAAGGTTTTTTTATGAACAAGAAAGAAGTTTTCACCTTTTTTTGTTTCTTACCTGGTCTGGTCCCGTTTCATTGATATCAAAGTCACAGGCCTCCGAGTAATGAGGAAAATGGTCCGTCCAGCCATTCTCTGTGCAGTTCCTGGTGATTATTCCAGCTGTATAAAACATGTAGCAGTCAGTAGAAGGTGGTGGGAAAGGAAGATTTTGAGAGGGTAATGGTATAATAAACACAAAGTTTGCTCCAGGTCTAGTTACCCCCACCAATAGGGTAGTTTGTTCTGAAACAATAATTGCCTCCTGTTGGCTGGTTGGTTACTAGACATGGGGCAAACATAATATCCACAAAGGGGTAATATTTATGAACTGTATGTCATATCTTGCTCTGGATTTCATACAAAAATGAGATGAGACCAAGTGGGTTTGAGATAATCAAGGCAACTTGATGTTCTGCTGGTTGATGTTCTGCTGGTATGGAACTTGGTTGAAACCATTGTGAGATCTGGAGGTTTCCCGAGGTTTGGAAATGAGTCTAACAAACATCTTATATGTAGTGTCTAAATATATTTTAAAGGTCACATAGATATAATGAGATGAGGCCAAGTGGGTTTGAGATAGTCAAGGCAACTTGATGTTCTGCTGGTTGATGTTCTGCTGGTATGGAACTTGGTTGAAACCATTGTGAGATTTGGAGGTTTTCTAAGGTTTGGAAATGAGTCTAACAAACATCTTATATGTAGTGTCTAAATATCTTTTAATGGTCACATAGATATAATGAGATGAGACCAAGTGGGTTTGAGATAGTTAAGGCAACTTGATGTTCTGCTGGTTGATGTTCTGCTGGTATGGAACTTGGTTTAAACCATTGTGAGATTCGGAGGTTTTCTAAGGTTTGGAAATGAGTCTAACAAACATCTCATATGTAGTGTTTAAATAGTTTAAAGGTCACATAGACATAACATAGCATTTTACCTGATTGTTGCTCCTCAAGGTTCTCTGGAGCCCAGCCTATACAGTAGAAAGCATAAAACATATTTAGCTTGTTTTGGAGAAATGTGAATGGACAATAAATGCATGTTAGCCTGTGTAGGGAACTGGTAAATTGTACCTTTTCTAACTCTGTGGTCCCCTAGTATTTGGACAGCTATGAAGGGTCCTTAATGTAATGGGAAGTAAGTCCCTGTTCCTGGGTCATAGCATGACCTTTTGTGCAGTTCCACAGTTTGGCCATAAGGTGGCACTGTGGTATAAAAGGCTGAGAGCCATGAGGCTGGAGGCCATTTTTGTGAAGTCTCTACCTGAGCAGGCCCATTTATTGAGAAATACAACACACATCTACCTGGCCTCCATATCAAGCGAGGGTTCACCCCTGAAGGATACAGTCTCATCCTGGGTAAAATACAGTGAAGCTTGGGGCAATAGAAGGGCTAATTTACCATAAGCCTACACCTGTTACAGAGTTTATTGCTTCATGGGAATAGAGATGATTCACAGTAAGGATTTTCCAAATGGCCTCTACAGTACCTTCTACATAAGAGCTAAAACAACACTTTAATCTATATAAAATATTATGCCACTGTGACATCTCAGAGGTGCCACAAAGCTAAAGTGCCCCGGGGCATTTACAACTATATCCACAAAACAAGTGTGCAGCAACCAACGCGCCCCCATCCTGAGGTATTACAGCCCACCATAACATATTTGTTCCCAGCACTTTGAAGACGTCCATCTTCTTTCTAGTCTACTGATGGCACCAATAGCAGCTGCTAGGAAAGTTGATATAGAATTCTTGGACCCAGAGGCCGCCGTAACTACCCGCAAATCCAGGCCTAACCTGATGGTGGAGTAAAGGGGCTGGGCATAGCAATGCCATGGTTTTTACACATAGTAGTCAAAATAGAAAAAACAATAATACAGTTGCCATGTGTTCTTACCCAGGCTTCTATCAACAAAGTCCATTTCTACAAAAGAAAGAAATAAATTGTATCATTAAAAGGGTAGGTACCATACTCATCATCATCCTTAATGGACTGCAGACTGACTTTTTAGCCATTGAACATTTACCACAAATCATCACTTACCAGGTGAATTAAAAGTGATGTTTAAAGGGGAACTTCACCCCAAACAACTTAAG
This sequence comes from Xenopus tropicalis, assembly GCF_000004195.4. Lineage (NCBI taxonomy): Eukaryota > Metazoa > Chordata > Amphibia > Anura > Pipidae > Xenopus > Xenopus tropicalis. The sequence goes on along the minus strand of NC_030682.2, from coordinate 8,635,388 downwards.
CTTTTTGAAAAGTAAACACAATTTCAAGCAACTTTGCAATATACATCAATTAAACAATCTGCAGCCTTTTCATGATCTTTAATGTAATAATATGGTTTGGAACAGTTCCCTAAGCCCCGCCCCTGTTCCCTAAGCCCCACCCCTGTTCCCTAAGCCCCACCCCCTGTTCCCTAAGCCCCACCCCCTGCTGATCTGGCTGACTACTTTGTGACTCAAATAAAATGTAACAGTAGTCGCCTCCCCTCAGCCTGCCTCCTCCCAATCCCACAATCCCCTGCTGCACACGTGATGTCAATAAGGAAAGGAACATCCCAGTGCAATGCATTGTGGGTGATGTAGTTCCTGCCTGCTGTCTGTAAGCTGTGGGGAAGTTGTACCAATCTGTAACATCAGTGTTTTAGTCCCTCCTCCCCTGCCAGGATTTCCAATGATGCAGAAAGAGTAGAACAGTTTTGCAGCTGGATTTCAGCATATAAACATGGGATTTATTCCTACTGTTTGACGGAACAGATTACAGGGATATGGATATTAGGGGTTTCTGTGTTTTAAATTTTTTTTAAATCTTTAGTTACCTTAAGACATGGTTGCTACAAATTACAGAAATATGTCTTATCTAGAAAACCCCAAGTCTCACCCATTTTGCCTTATAGGGTCTTATGTGTTTATATCAAAACCACCTCGTTATTCACATTTCACCACTAGATGGCGACATTGTGTCAGATACCGGCGCCATGTTAGTTGTAAATTCCCGGGATAAGAAGCGTCTGCTCTTGGGCTAGAACTGATGTTCTCAGGGCATCACTTTAGATCTACCATCGAGCAGTTTCCAGCATCCATCTTGTTTAGGAGTAAAAGTAAATTCTGTCTATGTAACATACACACAGACGGCTTGTTTAGGACACACGGACAGTCTGACCCTGTGTAGTTACCATATAATACGGAATGGGACGGCAGCGACTCCAGAGCTTACGCTTGGATGAAGTATGAAGTATAACAGTGCATGTCGTTCCGGCACAGCTTATCATTACCATCATTTATTTATACAGTGAAAGCCTTTTTAAAACAGAAGAAATGGACTTGCCTTGTGTCTAACATTGCCTGAAATTCCACTGAACAGTAGCGGGTGTTTATGGGGATCCGGCCATGATGTTTATGGGGCACTTTTTATCTCTAAATGACACTGTTACACAGCAAATAATTCCCTCTGCCATTTAACCTTTTATTCTTGTACCAACAAATGTATTTGTAGCTGTAATATTGGTGTGTAGGCGTCATCTCAGTGCCTTGTGCCTGAGTCTGAGCTTTCAGCCAGTGCTACACATTAGAACTGCTTTCAGCTAACCTATTGTTTCTCCTACTCCCATGTAACTGGAGTAGTCCCAAGCCGGACTTGGATTTCTTACTATTGAGTGCTATTCTGATACCTACTGGGAGCTGCTATCTTGCTCCCTTCCCATTGTTCTGCTGATCGGCTGCTGGGGGGGAGGGGGAGATATCACTCCAACTTGCAGCGCAGCAGTAAAGTGTGCCTGAAGTTTATCAGAGCACAGGTCACACGGCTGTGGAACCCTGGGAAATGAAGAATATGGCTAATTCATTTAGACTTACACTTTAGTGAGACCACACTTGCTGCCACATTCATATATCTAAAGATCTCACTGGCTCTCAGTGCACCCCTTTAGTTAATAGAAAAGCATTGGAAAGGGTTGCAAAGTATCATGGGAATGACATTTATGCATCTCTAAATTAGGGTTGCCGCCTATCTAGTTCTAACTGGCAGGTGGGGAGGGGACGATGATGTAAAATGGGTGGAGCTATGACATTGCCAACTACTGGAGGGAGGGTAATAAAACGCATCCAGGTAGAAATAAGGTGAGATCTAGGCAGATTGAGGTGGTTCCTGGGAGAATTGGGGGCATCCCAGGGGTTAATCTTAAGTATATTGCAAATTTAGGCCTTGGCAAGTGTTGTATTGGCTAGGATGGTACCGGCCAAGTGGCAACCCCACTATAAATATGTCTATTAGTTGTATATATTACCTGTTACGTTTATATGGAAGCCACATTTACTTGCCCCTAGCTAGTTGGGCCTACTCATGCCTATGGATGTGCTGGACCGGTTGCCCTTTAATCGCCGAGACAAATATCGCTAAGACTTACGCGTCCCTCCATTTTCCAGCCGTGTCTTGTAAATTCAAGCTTTAAGCCCCTAAGATTATGTGAAGTTCCTTTCCGGCTGGAGAGAATGAGAGGATCCTCGTGTTTGAGAGACACTCCAACAAAAGCTTCTCCTACTGCCAGGAAAGCACTTTCACATTTCAAAATGATCGTTCCTGTTGGAGTGTGGGGCGTCTCTGCGGGGGCTTCTCTGCGGGGGGGCTTGTGCCTCTTGTTCCATACAATTCCCCTGATGTTGCAGCCTCCAAACACCCTGCCTTAGGGATAAATCTACGTCTTGTTCTTAAGGACAAGTCAACCCAAAATATATATATTTTTGCCTAATAAAGAAAACATAATTCTAAGCAACTTTGCGATATACATTCATTACAAATTTGCAATGGTTTTTGACTTATTTGTATATAAAATTGCTATTAGAAGCAGTGTCTGTCCCTCTCTATTCCCTGCCCTGGGGGCTCTGACTGAAACAGTGTAACACAAGGCAGCAGCCTGAGAGACCTGACTCGCTGGGGGAGACCGACCCCTGAAACAGTGTAACACAAGGCAGCAGCCTGACAGACCTGACTCGCTGGGGGAGACTGACCCCTGAAACAATGTAACACAAGGCAGCAGCCTGACAGACCTGACTCGCTGGGGGAGACTGACCCCTGAAACACTGTAACACAAGGCAGCAGCCTGACAGACCTGACTCACTGGGAGAGACTGACCCCTGAAACAGTGTAACACAAGGCAGCAGCCTGACAGACCTGACTCACTGGGAGAGACTGACCCCTGAAACAGTGTAACACAAGGCAGCAGCCTGACAAACCTGACTCGCTGGGGGAGACTGACCCCTGAAACAATGTAACACAAGGCAGCAGCCTGACAGACCTGACTCACTGGGGAGACTGACCCCTGAAACAGTGTAACACAAGGCAGCAGCCTGACAGACCTGACTCGCTGGGGGAGACTGACCCCTGAAACACTGTAACACAAGGCAGCAGCCTGACAGACCGGACTCGCTGGGGGAGACTGACCCCTGAAACACTGTAACACAAGGCAGCAGCCTGACAGACCTGACTCGCTGGGGGAGACTGACCCCTGAAACAGTGTAACACAAGGCAGCAGCCTGACAGACCTGACTCGCTGGGGGAGACTGACCCCTGAAACACTGTAAACACAAGGCAGCAGCCTGACAGACCTGACTCGCTGGGGGGAGACTGACCCCTGAAACACTGTAACACAAGGCAGCAGCCTGACAGACCTGACTCGCTGGGGGAGACTGACCCCTGAAACACTGTAACACAAGGCAGCAGCCTGACAGACCTGACTCGCTGGGGGAGACTGACCCCTGAAACAGTGTAACACAAGGCAGCAGCCTGACAGACCTGACTCGCTGGGGGAGACTGACCCCTGAAACACTGTAACACAAGGCAGCAGCCTGACAGACCTGACTCGCTGGGGGAGACTGACCCCTGAAACACTGTAACACAAGGCAGCAGCCTGACAGACCTGAATAATGCTTGATGCCAATGTTATTAAAGGGGAACTCTGGCTTCTGAACCCCACACAACCCAGAAACCCCTAATATCTCTATCCCTGTAATCTGTTCCTTTAAACAGTAGGAATAAATCCCATGTTTATAGGCTGAAATCCAACTGCAAAACAGTTCTACTCTTTCTGCATCATTGGAAATCCTGGCAGGGGAGGAGGGACTAAAACACTGTTCCAAACCATATTATTACATTAAACATCATGGAAAGGCTGCAGATTGTTTAACTGATGTATATTGCAAAGTGTGTTTACTTTTCAAAAAGCTTGAGTTGTTTTTGGGTGAAGTTCCCCTTTAATAGTTGAAAAAGATATGTTTTTTATAGAAAAGGCAACCCTGCTTAGTGTTATAATGGGCACTGGCAACACAGCATGGAGTGTGAGGCACATGGAGCTGGCACAGGCTGCCTCAATAAACGCAGAAAGGTCAAACTTGCAGCCCTGTTGTTGTTGATGTAAAATACATTTCCCAGCATGCTCAGCCAGTAGGGAACGGAACCACACTGGTTCGACGCCTGTGAGTCTGACATTCTGGCTGGAATGAGAAATGTAGGAATGACTATTTATGGAGTTGCATCGCGTTCCCTTGAGTGATTTATAAAGCGCAGTCTCCCGGCCCTTTATGGTTTCATTGTCGAGGGCCCGAGGTGAGCCCCGGCATCTGGTGCAGAGGCGGAAAGTACAGCCGCAATGGAACAACAAGGGAGCTGACATTTTCCCGTTGTGTTTCCCAGGCATTCTGTTGCACAGTTGGGCTCTCAGCATCTTCCGGGCAGAAAGAAACCTGTCGTTCTATAGAGAGAGAGATTGGGCACAATGGCACCCCACAAAGAAAATAGTTCCGTGTTTGTGTTCTTTGTGATATCAGTGTATACACGGAATATGCTGAGTGCCGCCTCGGCACCGTCACAGGGTTCCGCTCATACACAATGGGGGGTGTCAGCACTGCATTCCCAGTGGGGTGGGGGGCATTAAGGAGCCCTATGAGCCCTCTCTACTTGACTATGTCCAACATTAAGTGGCTGATTCACTAAAATTTGTTTTTTTTCTGGCCTTGAAAGTCGTATAAACTCGACACGGTATCAATTCAAATTAAATTCGATCATTGTTGTATTTATAAAATGTCACAGGAAGTGCTCCAGCGGCCATTTTAGGAGCATTGGCGCTCATTCTTGGAAAACAATAATGTGTTTATGTTTCACTTGAAACTGGGTGACGTAGAAAACGATGATGGGATTAACTTCCCCTTGAAACTGGGTGAAACAGAAAATAATGATGGGGTTAATTTACCATTGAAACTGGATGACACAGAAAACAATGAGGGGATTAACTTCCCCTTGAAAATGTGTCATGGTCAGGCTGACGCTGACTATTCCTCTACTATTCTACTATTTATTATTTTTCGTTCTGCCGGTCTCAGGCTTGGAACATAAATGGTTATCTGGTAACCAAGGGGTAACTACAATAGCAACAAGGCAGCAGAGATGAAACTAAACTATAATGTCATGGTTAGCTTCCCCTTTAACGAGCAGGAGAGGTTAATGAAGGCACGTTGCATGGAAATCCTCAGTTACACATCTGGGCTGTAAATGTTTATAAAATTCTGCTGAAATCCTGCAAATCTCAGATCTTCTAAATATTTCCCTGGTTCCAATTTCTCAGTCACATGTTTATGTTTTTAATTACCGAGCCTGACAGCGTCCATCTGACGTCCGCGCCCGCCAACGCCGGAATTCCGTGTAACCGCGGCGCAAACCCACCCCGCATACCTGGGAATCACTTGCCCACATCTCTGGGGTATTTGCCGCAGGCTTTGCTCTTTGTAATTTTAATGGCACAGGTTACCATGGCAACACTGTTTCTCTAATCACTGTAATTCTCCAGTAAGCCAATTCTTTTATTTCTTCTCTCATATCGACAGGATTTAACTCTTATGTTTCAACCAAACATGTTATACAGGGAACTCTGAGTATCACTCATGTATTATAAGGGATAATGTACCCCCTACTGTAAATGATAAGGATATTAGCAGTCACTGAGGGGTTCTGTGCCCATATAAAGGCACAAGGCTGCAGGCTGAGTTATACAGGGAACTCTGAGTATCACTCATGTATTATAAGGGATAATGTACCCCCTACTGTAAATGATAAGGATATTAGCAGTCACTGAGGGGTTCTGTGCCCATATAAAGGCACAAGGCTGCAGGCTGAGTTATACAGGGAACTCTGAGTATCACTCATGTATTATAAGGGATAATGTACCCCCTACTGTAAATGATAAGGATATTAGCAGTCACTGAGGGGTTCTGTGCCCATATAAAGGCACAAGGCTGCAGGCTGAGTTATACAGGGAACTCTGAGTATCACTCATGTATTATAAGGGATAATGTACCCCCTACTGTAAATGATAAGGATATTAGCAGTCACTGAGGGGTTCTGTGCCCATATAAAGGCACAAGGCTGCAGGCTGAGTTATACAGGGAACTCTGAGTATCACTCATGTATTATAAGGGGTAATGTACCCCCTACTGTAAATGATAAGGATATTAGCAGTCACTGAGGGGTTCTGTGCCCATATAAAGGCACAAGGCTGCAGGGAGTTATACAGGGAACTCTGAGTATCACTCATGTATTATAAGGGATAATGTACCCCCTACTGTAAATGATAAGGATATTAGCAGTCACTGAGGGGTTCTGTGCCCATATAAAGACACAAGGCTGCAGGCTGAGTTATACAGGGAACTCTGAGTATCACTCATGTATTATAAGGGATAATGTACCCCCTACTGTAAATGATAAGGATATTAGCAGTCACTGAGGGGTTCTGTGCCCATATAAAGGCACAAGGCTGCAGGCTGAGTTATACAAGGAACTCTGAGTATCACTCATGTATTATAAGGGATAATGTACCCCCTACTGTAAATGATAAGGATATTAGCCTCACATTATATTAGATTTCCCTGTACAAAGCACAATTCTGCCCCTTTATGTGCTCATAACCCTGACACAGAGCCAATATTGCAGCTATTGCCAGTAACAAACATGGCCACTTACCATCTTCTGAGCCGAGCATGCTGAACAGCGCCGGGCATCGGATAGATACCACTTTGCCCACTTCGGCCGGCATCCAGCACGTAATGTTATCCCACATACCGGGGCATCCTGCAAATACAGATACTGTGTCATGTTTGGAACATTATACCAATGCCGCTAAACATATATAGATTGTTTTATTATTACAGAGAAAAGGGAATCATTTAACCATTAAATAAACCCAATAGGGCTGTTCTGCCCCAATAAGGGGTAATTATATCTTAGTTGGGATCAAGTACAGGTACTGTTTTATTATTACAGAGAAAAGGGAATCATTTAACCATTAAATAAACCCAATAGGGCTGTTCTGCCCCAATAAGGGGTAATTATATCTTAGTTGGGATCAAGTACAGGTACTGTTTTATTATTACAGAGAAAAGGGAATCATTTAACCATTTAATAAACCCAATAGGGCTGTTCTGCCCCCAATAAGGGGTAATTATATCTTAGTTGGGATCAAGTACAGGTACTGTTTTATTATTACAGAGAAAAGGGGATCATTTAACCATGAAATAAACCCAATAGGGCTGTTCTGCCCCAATAAGGGGCAATTATATCTTAGTTGGGATCAAGTACAGGTACTGTTTTATTATTACAGAGAAAAGGGAATCATTTAACCATTAAATAAACCCAATAGGGCTGTTCTGCCCCAATAAGGGGTAATTATATCTTAGTTGGGATCAAGTACAGGTACTGTTTTATTATTACAGAGAAAAGGGAATCATTTAACCATGAAATAAACCCAATAGGGCTGTTCTGCCCCAATAAGGGGTAATTATATCTTAGTTGGGATCAAGTACAGGTACTGTTTTATTATTACAGAGAAAAGGGAATCATTTAACCATGAAATAAACCCAATAGGGCTGTTCTGCCCCCAATAAGGGGTAATTATATCTTAGTTAGAGACAGATACTGTATGGCGAGAGGATTAGTTGGAACCATAGAGACATCTATGACTGATTTATACCCAAAATATAATGGCGGTGGGAGAGGCTGAACCGCTTCAGCTGCCATGGCAACAAGCGTTGCTTACAAAGACATATATACATCGCTCCTATTGGAAAACGTTCTAAACACCTGGCAAGTTTCAGAGTGGTTTGAAATCCCATTTCTTTTGCCTTTTTGATGCAATGGCAACTTTTTTAACTCCCCCACACCCCCCAAGGTGCCCCTGCCAGCCACATCACCAGCACCCCCCACAGGGCTCCCGCCGCACCCCCTAACCCCCTGTAGGGGTCCCCCGCACGCTACCCCCCCAACCCCCTCTAGGGGCCCCTGCGCGCCCCCTAACCCCCTGTAGGGGCCCCCCGCCCGACATCCTCCCCTGAGCGGACGTAAGTGAAACACATAAGGGGAGGACATCGGCAGCCAAGGGAAATACAACAGGGATCGGGTCTGGGCCCCCACTAGCGAATTTTTTGTAGCGCCAAATTTTTGTAGCGGTTTCACCAAAAAAAAATCACCGCAGCTCATTTCTACCTAGGAAGTTATGTCATGAATTAAAAAACTGATAGAGGCAGATTTTTTTTGGAGGCAACCACAACTGTTTTGACTTTTTTTTTACCCGGCCGTGACTTTTTCTTTTATAAAAGTGAGTTTTTGATTTCATTAATAAAGAAAGTACCATAAAATCGATATCGCATTTTAGAATGGGCTTTGCATTTGATTTTATGCAGGGGAGGGGGTTCATGGGAGACAAAGGGGCAGATTTATCACCATTAGTGATGAGCGAATGGAATTTGCTGTGAAATTATGGGTTTCGACATTGGCTCATTTTTTGGCAAAACTGCCACAACAAAAATTCACAATAGTCCTATTCGAGTGCAGCAGCTTCTCCCCATCATCCCCTGCCCCCCCATCCCCCGAGTGTTATTATATTCCCTCCTCTAATGCTTATTATAGGGGCCTATAAACGAGTCCTACTGAAAAGCAGCCTTCTTCCTGGTTTCTATAGTTACACATATGTTCCCATCACTTTCTTCTCTTTCCACTGCTGATATTTACGTCGATTTTCACATTAAGACCAACGCCTCCATCTCCCCTTTCCGCTATTTCATTGCAAAACAGACTGTGCTTTCTAGTTATCCACGGAAAATTCCATACAAGAACTCCAAAAAAATTCTGGTTCTGATACAATTCGCCTAAGGCATCTCCCATTGACTTCTACATGACCTGAACAGCTATGTTGATGGGGGTGTTGTCTTTGATGTCCATAGAAATTGGCCTGAGAATCTTGTTGGTAGATCAAGCTGGGGAGAATACAGTCATAAAAGGTCAACATAATGACCCATAAACATATGCAGTTATGTAATAAAAGGCACTAAGTTTGCCCAGAAGCAGTAACCCATAGCAACCAATCAGCTGGTAGAATTTACTGGTCCCCTGTTTAAAAGCAAACATCTTTTGGTTGCTATGGGTTACTGCTACCAGGTAGACTTAGTGCCTTTTATTACACATGGGGGTAAGGAAGATATTGGGATGTAGCACATCTACACCAACATATGTGGGTACCACTGTATGGCTTTTATAGCTTTATAAACAGCCTAAAGTGAGTTGTTTAAGGTTTATATGTTTTTTAATAGTCTAAATTATGAAAAGATTAGGAAGGTCCCAAGCATTGCGGATAATAGCCCCCATGTCTATCCCTTGATACTGCAGCACACAACTCAGCTGTATGGGAAAACCCTCTGAGAGAGGACTTATGGGTAGCGATGAGCAAATTTTTTTTCGCCAGCCATGGATTCGCAACCAATTTGGCGAATTTATTTGCGAAACTTCAGCGAAAATTCGATGCTGAAAAATTCATTGCGTGTCAAAAAAAAAGTCACGGTCACGTCAAAAAACGATGGGCGAAATGTTTCACCAGGCATGGATTCGCAGGGAATTTCCGCGTTTCGCCATTGGCGGATTGTTTTGCAAAACGGATGAAAAAATTTGCCGTGGAAAAATTCGCTGCACGTCCAAAAATTGTTGCCGGCGTCAAAAAAGAATAGTTGCGGGCGTCAAAAGAATAGCCGCGCAACGAAATAATAGCCGCGGGCGACAAAATAATAGCTGCGGGTGACAAAAGAATATTCGCGGGCGACAATTTTTTTTGCCGCACAACATTTTCGCCCTTTCGCAAATTTTTTGCCGTTTCGCGGATCTTTTGAAAGGTTTGCGAATTCTTGGCGAAACGGAAAAGATTCGCTCATCACTAGCAGTCACGTCTAATTGGGTGCAGTCATGTATAACTGGGCGCGATCGCGTCAAAAAAAAGTTCCACTCCAGATTTTTTGCAGTTTCGTGAATTTTCCTGTCGTTCCGCAATTTTTTTGCCGAAACCAGACAGATTCGCTCATCACTACTTATGGCCCCACATCTGTACAGCGTCGGACTGGGCTGTAAAAAATACGGTGGGCCCCGGCGGCCAAGACCCAAACTCCCCAGGGTGCTCCTGTGATCTGCCGGTCTCCCTCCCCTCCGGCGTGCCGCAGGCGAGTTTCATTGGGGAACGCATGAAGAATTCGAGTTTAAATGAACGTTTGTTTCCATAAATCCTCTTTATTCATTCCCAAACAGGAAGTGCTCCAGCGGCCATTTTAGGAGCACTGGCGCTCGTTCTTGGAAAACAATAATGTGTTTAAGCTTCACTTGAAACTGGGTGAAGTGGAAAACAATGATGGGATTAATTTCCCCTTGAAACTGGATGAAATAGAAAACAATGATGGGATTAATTTCCCCTTGAAACTGGATGAAATAGAGAACAATGATGGGATTAATTTCCCCTTGAAACTGGGTGAAATAGAGAACAATCAGGTGATTGACTTCCCCTTGAAAATGTGTCAATGACACTGTCACTATTCCTCTACTATTCTAAAGCCTCCATAGGCCTCAATGGTACTCGGCAGATCAAATCCATTGCAGAAGCAGCCAGTAAATGCGCACACTGACGGGTTCCATCGCTACTGGGGAATAAATTTGTGAGGCTCTCAGCCCCCGTTCTGTTCCCGTTGTTTATACATCGATGTGTCCCTCGTTCCCTCTAGTTCTGTAATTATGGAAAGCGCTCACATAAATCGAATACGGTGACAGGAATGCCGCGTGGAGCACTTATTTTATTCTCCGCGAGTCCCCAAACAGTCTGCCCTCATCCCTCACCGACCCCCAAGAGTTCCAAAGAACATCTGTCCTTGGTTGATGAAAAAAAAAAATAACACAATGAATGTTTCCGGCTTGTACGTATTTCCCAGGAAAGATAACGATATCACCATTATAAGATCAATGACCCACATAGGGGTGCCATCTTTTACTGTGGTGAACTCCGGGCATGGGAGGGGCAGTGACATCACATAGGCGGGTCTATGACATTGCAGGGGTGGGGCTATGATGTGCCAATTGGCGACTTGCAGGTCCCAATGGCCCACATAGGGTTGCCACCTTTTGCGGTGGTTAACTCTGGCCAGGGGGATGTATCGAGATGTAACTGGGTGAGGCAGTGACATCACATAGGCGGGGCTATGGTATTGCAGGGGTTGGGCTATGATGTGCTAATTGGCGACTTGTAGGCCCCAATGACCAACATAGGGTTGCCATCTTTCACATTGTCTAACTACAGGCAGGGGGGGGTGGATCGAGATGTCACTGGGCGGCACAGTGACATCACCTGGGCAGGGATATGACATTGCAAAGTGGGACTATGATGTCACAGGGGCAGAGCTATGATGTGCCAGTTGGCGACTTGTTGGCCCCAATGACCCTCATAGGGTTGCCCACCTTTTGCTAATTCCAGGAAGGGGGTTGGATTGAGAAGTCACTGGTGTGAACAGTGACATCACGTGGGTGGGACTATGATGTTGCTAGGGCGGGGGCTATGATGTCACAGGGGCAGGGCTATGCTGTGCCAATTTGTGACTTGTATGACCCACATAGGGTTGCCACCTTTTGCGGTGGCTAATTCCGGACAGGGGGGCAGATCGAGACATCACTGGGTGGGACAGTGGCATGATGTGGGCGGGACTATGACATTGCAGGGGGTGATTGTCCAATTGCCACGTCAATCTCAGACAGCCTTCCGAAAACTGTCCATGTCAAAACCGGACAGATGGCAACCCTAGGCCTATAGGTTATGGAAGGGAGAGCAGATGGGAAGGATGAACCTACATGCCCCCCCAGACTGCCCCTCATCAATACAGCACTGCTGCCTGGGGCTATTTTTCTACCTACAGGGCAGGGGACATGGCAGATGATGCCTATTTATTGCACCGGGCACCCTGATTTTACTATGGCGGAGAGACAACTGAACCCTGGGCTGACAGCAGAGTAAGGTTTGACCTGTTTGATCTGAATACATTTTGTCAAATTATCTAGTTAAAAACCAACAAGGGCATAAAATTTTGTTTCAGGTATAGTAACCCATAGCAACCATAGCAATTATTGGTTGCAATAGCACAGTAAAATACGATAGGCTAAATACATTGCATCATTAACTGGGGATAGGTGCTGCAGGGATCTGTTAAAACTCTCGCTGACCTGCAAGTCATATTTACCTATAGTAGAACTTAACTAGTTAATCAGAATGTTTACTTTATTAAGTAGAGATAGTTTGCAATTGGTCTTCCTTTATTATTATTTGTAGATTTTAAATTATTTAGCTTTTTGCCCAGCAGCTATCTGGTTGCTAGGGCCTGGTTTGCCTTAGCAACCAGGCTGTGGGTTGAAAGAGAGACCGAAATACGAATAGGAGAGGGCTGGGATAGAAAGATAAGTAATAAAAAGCAATGATAACAATAGAACAATAGATTTTGGCTTCTGGGGTCAGCGACCCCCATTTGAAAGCTGGAAAATGTTAGAAGAGGAAGGCAAATAGTTAATGAACTATACAAAATAAAAAATGAAGACCAATTGAAAAGTTGCTAAGAATTGCCCATTCTATAACATAACCACCCCATTCGCTGCAAAATATTAAAATGAAGATTCTAACCAACTGCATTTCTGCCCACAAATTCAATGTAAAAGCGCATTTCATTTTATTTTGATCACCGTTGCCCACGTATTGCCACCCCCTCCTTTCATTATTGCCTAATTACCCCCCCACCCATCAATCCCCATATGTAGCGGTAACTAACCCCTGTCACTCCCAGTGCTCTAACACGTGCTTTCCCCCAATCACAAGCAGGATAATTGGAACCATGCTGGGCTAATGCCTCAGCCAAGTGACAGCCGCTGCCGTGATATACGACTCCCAGACAGTCTGTGTAATTAGAGTGTCATATAGGAGTCAGAGTTTAGAGTTCTGTTATTCCATGGAGAAGAGGGGAAGTAATGTTAGCTGTCTCATTAAGCCTGGGCCCAGAAAATACAGGCGGGGGGGTTAAGCGACTCCCCGAGACCCTGGAACATGAGCAATACTTGGTGCTGCCCCTTCCATACTTTCTCCTATCTCAGAATATTTTAAAGAGCATCTAAAATTGTTAAAGAGCCCCACACAACATAGAAACCCATAATATCCCTATCTCTGTAATCTGTTCCTTCAAACAGTAGGAATAAATCCCATGTTTATATGCTGAAATCCAGCTGCAAAACTGTTCTACTCTTTCTGCATCATTGGAAATCCTGGCAGGGGAGGAGGGACTAAAACACTGATGTTACAAATTGTAACAACTTCCCCACAGCTTACAGACAGCATGCAGGAACTACATCACCCACAATGCATTGCACTGGGATGTTCCTTTCCTTATTGGCATCACGTGTGCAGCAGGGGATTGTGGGATTGGGAGGAGGCAGGCTGAGGACAGGTGACTACTGTCTACATTGTCTACATTGTATTTGTCAACATTGTCTACATTGTCTACATTGTATTTGAGTCACAAAGTAGTCAACCAGATCATATGGGGAATAGGGGGTGGGGCTTATGGAACAGGGGGTGGGGCTTATGGAACAGGGGGTGGGCTTATGGAACAGGGGGTGGGCTTAGGGAACAGAGAGCGGGGCTTGAGGAACAGGGGGTGGGGCTTAGGGAACAGAGACTGGGGCTTGGGGAACAGGGGGTTTGGCTTAGTGAACAGGGGGTGGGGCTTATGGAACAGGGGGTGGGCTTAGGGAATAGAGAGCGCGGCTTGAGGAACAGGGGGTGGGGCTTAGGGAACAGAGACTGGGGCTTGGGGAACAGGGGGTTTGGCTTAGTGAACAGGGGGTGGGGCTTATGGAACAGGGGGTGGGCTTAGGGAATAGAGAGCGCGGCTTGAGGAACAGGGGGTGGGGCTTAGGGAACAGAGAGCGGGGCTTGGGGAACAGGGGGTGGGGCTTAGTGAACAGGGGGTGGGACTTATGGAACAGGGGCAGGGCTTAGGGAAATTTGCCTTGCAATTGCAGATACTGTATACTCATTGGCCTAGCAGACTTTTCTCATTGGCCGTTATTTCACCCAACTTCAAGGGTAAGTTGTGCCTACTTTCTTCCCTGAACACCTTTCCCGTTCGGGTTTGATAACATTTAAAACAAGGCACTGAATTCCTTGAGTCTGAAGCGTAAATCCAAGAAAAAAAAAATTAGTTTAGTCCTTTGCTCCCGGGCTGGGCTATTAATTCCAGTCACTCGACGGGATCCATTAAAGTGACAAGTTTCCCTGCGTCGCCACTGGTGCAGAAGGATAAATCCTGTTTCATCGTCGCTGCGTATTTACACCAATGTTGTCATCTCCGTGATGGATGCGCGGCCGGGTCGGTGTTAAATGTTGGATTTTGCATTGAAAAATGTCTCCTATATTTAGATCCTTCCTGAAATATGTTTGGCTGATGGATTGTCTGCCCTGATACTGACGGAGGCTTCCTCCTCCTTGTTACTGTGTTTTCCCTCCCGTTCATTTTCTTTGTATTAAGGAGAGACTGCCATGATTTTTTATTTCTAAATGACACAAATAGTTCCCTCTGCCATTTAACCTTTTATTCTTGAACCAACAAATGTATTTGTAGCTGTAATATTGGTGTGTAGGCGCCATCTCAGTGCCTTGTGCCTGAGTCTGAGCTTTCAGCCAGCGCTACACATTAGACCTGCTTTCAGCTAACCTATTGTTTCTCCTACTCCCATGTAACTGGAGGAGTCCCAAGCCAGACTTGGATTTCTTACTATTGAGTGCTATTCTGATACCTACTGGGAGCTGCTATCTTGCTCCCTTCCCATTGTTCTGCTGATCGGCTGCTGGGGGTGAGGGGGGGGGGGATATAACTTGCACTTCTAACAACACAATGACACCCCAGTTGGTATATAGTCTGAGCCCCACCTAGGATGGCCAGCCCCAAATTTGGGAACCACTTGCCTAACGGGAGGAATAGGGAGAAAAGAGTTGAAATACAGAGGCTAATCTGATTTCTAGTTGCTATTTACCCAACAGAGACAGTATTTTATATGTGAGGGTAAAGAGAGAAAGAGAGAGGAAGAATGAAAGAAAACCATACATTATCCTGGCAATACACCTAACAATCCGCTCATTTGGCGAGGTCCCAATACGTCCACGTGAAACTGGACAAAACTGGCCGATCTGATCGTTTGGCAAAAAGATTATAAATTCAGGCCATTGGGGTGAGGATGGTATCATTGAGCCATTATGTTCCTCAACCTAACCTGCTTGGCCCACAGGCAGCCAATAAGCTTCCAGTAGCAGCTTTGATTGGCCCACGTAATTTCATTCATCCTAAAAGATCACTTTAATGTTGAATTCTAGAAAGAAATTGGTGCGAGATGTGGAGTCTCAGCAAGTTGTGCCGATGAGTTACTGCACCGAGACACCGTTTTACCTGAAAATAGAGAGAAACGTGTGAGTTCTGGGTCAGTTCTTCTTGATGTTTGGATCTAACAAAGACTCGTCGAGCTGTCATGCAGGTTAGCATCTTAAAGAAAGAGAGAGCGGTGGCCGCTCGGCATTTTCCTACTTTAGTCAGTCAGTGTGCGGCTGGGGATGGGAGAGAGCGTTCGCTGCTCATCAAACATTCTTTGAAGAAAAATACTTGACTGTAGTGAATGGAAAGTGGAGGCTGATAGTGTTAAACTCCAGCTGAGCAATTAATAGAAGCGCGGCCGCAGAATTCAGCCAACGAATTGGAAATCAAAGCAGCTATTTGTTGGCTTCCGTCCCCCGGTCCCATTAATGGCACATCAAGGTGCAGGGGACTTCAGCCTGAGAATCCAGCTCCTATGTAGAATGGTGCATAAAGCAAGAGGCTGCTGCAGGAGCATTTAGATTAGTCTTTAGTAGTGATGGGAGAAATGTTTCGGCAGGCATGGATTTGCGGCGAATTTCCACATTTCGCCATTGGCAGATTGTTTTGCGAAACGGATAAAAAAATTTGCCACGGAAAAATTCGGCGCACATCCAAAAATTGTCAAAAAAGAATAGTCGCAGGCAACAAAATAATAGCCGCGCGACAAAATAATAGCCGCGGGCGACAAAATAATAGCCGTGCAACAAAATAATAGCCGCGGGCGACAAAGTAATAGCCGCGGGTGACAAAATAATAGCTGTGCGACAAAATAATAGCCGCGGGCGACAAAATAATAGCCACGAGTGACAAAATAATAGCCGCGGGCGACAAAATAATAGCCACGAGTGACAAAATAATAGCCGCGGGCGACAATTTTTTTTGCCGCTCGTCATTTTCGCCGTTTCGCGGATCTTTTGAAAGATTCCCAAATTTTTTGGCCAAGCACAATGGAATAGATTCGCTCATCACTTTTCTTTAGTTGGTAGAACTTAGATTTTCTTTTAAATGTACATATTCATCCATAAATACAGATACACAGAAGCTCTAGATGCCAACAACGTGCACCATGATTTCCACTACAGTTCAAACTGAGAATTGTTTCCTCTCTTCGAGCTAAAGCCATTTCTATATGCTACATTACTTACTCTCCCAACCTCAGAAGACATTAAATAGAGTAAAGGACAAGGAAACCCAAATTCAGGGGGGGTTCTAATATGTTAGACACACCCAGTAAGAAAGAAAAGCTACCGGCCTGGTAAATGTTCCAATGTAACCAACACCGCCATCTTGCTTGGTTCTTTATTGGTTGGACTTTATTTGCAGTAGAGCAAAATATATAGACTTAATGTTACTGCACATGTGCAAAACTAAGTCTATCCAAGGGATAACTGGGAAAGCAAAATGGTGGCCCTGCACTGGGATTGACATTTTCCCTGGGTCGGAGCATTTTTTTTACTAAAGGAAAATGGATTTTGGTTTTTTTTGTCCCTTAATGGGTTATAATGTAGTTGGACCGTCTGGTTTTCTGGTTCTACAAGCTCAGGGACAAATTATATTCTTTAATAACTTTATGGGGCAAAAAGACACACATGGGCCCTGGGCAAATTTGCACCTGGCCAGTAACCCATAGAAAACCCATGAAAACAAAAGCTTGATTGGTAGTGATGAGCGAATTTTTTCGCCAGGCATGGATTCGCAGCGAATTTCCGCATTTCGTGAATTGTTTCGTGAAACTTCTGTGAAAATTGCAGCGGAAAAATGTGTCGTTCTGAAAAAAAAATTGGGCGCGGTCGTGTAAAAAAAGGCACGGTCGCATCAAATTGGGCGTGGGCGTGTCAGAAAAAGGGCGCGGTTGCATCAACAAAGGGCGGTCGACAAAAAACAAAAAGACACAGACGACAAAAAAAAAGCGGGCCACAAAAAAAATTGAGACA
The DNA here is from genome assembly GCF_000004195.4 of Xenopus tropicalis. Taxonomy (NCBI): domain Eukaryota; kingdom Metazoa; phylum Chordata; class Amphibia; order Anura; family Pipidae; genus Xenopus; species Xenopus tropicalis. The sequence goes on along the minus strand of NC_030682.2, from coordinate 8,617,917 downwards.
AAAGTGTTTTGCAAATTTTTCGCAAATTTTATAGCGAAGCGAAATGGGACAGATTCGCTCAACACTATTGATTGGTTGTCATGGGTAACTGCCCAGGTACAAATTTGCTGACTGATAAATGGCCCCGCTAGGATGTATTTATGGGCTGGATAACAAAGCTTGGATTGTAGGCTGTTAGATCCCTTGGAAGATTTGCCTTTATCTGTAAACTGATGGAAAGGATAGTGTCATTTTCCCATGTATATAAGTAAATAGTTCCTTGTCTTCCAATGACCTGAGAATGCTATGGGTTTCCATGTTATGGGATATGATCACATGACAGAGGGACTAAACCTTAAAAGGTTAATTATGTATATTACAAGGAAATATCTATCATATCTATCTCTCTGTTCAGAGATGTTGATGTTTGTTCATGGAGAACATCTACTCATTCTGTGCTGCTTTCTTGGTCTTTGCCTGGACCGGACGTTTTTGCCTGATCATATTACTATTACTATTAATATATTAATATACATTTAATGACTTACAGACCATGCCCCCTGCTGGCCCCTCATAGTCATAAGATGATTCTCAGACAAGGAAAGTTTAGACTGGGACTCCTGTATGTTTCCCGTAGGAAACATACAGGAGTAGGACCTCATCCTATGGCCAATCCAATTGATCGGTCAACTTGACAAATATTAATATTTCTTATTGCCCAAGCTTTCAGGATTCCTTATTGCCAATCAGACACCATAATGACTGGTATGGGGGGTCAAATGGGTGGTCTCCTTGGTCTGAGGCTTTGCCAGCATCTCTTGCTCCTTTTGGCCGTTCTCAACCCAACCCCGATAGTTGTCCTATTTGGTCCGATACTGAGCGTTTTTTGCTATTCCGCTCCTGTAAACACAACGAGCCGAGGGAGATTCACTCTGCGCCGCTGCGTGAATATATATTTGTGCTTAAAAGCAGATAATGGAGAAAATTAAAAACTGGGAAAAAAAACTCTAATATGACAAGTCTTTATACTAAGCTGACATGTCTTTGTACATTACATTACCAGCTCCGACATGTTTGCAGAGAAAGGGAAGGATTTGACATTTTACAAAAAAAAAAAGTCCCCCACAGTTACAATATACTGTGCAGAATATCAGATATGCTGTAATATATCTACATTCTGCTTTATATACAGTAATATATCTACAGTATAGTAGCTACACACCCAACCGACGTGTGTCCAGTAAACCAAACACCAATCCAGCCAAAGCCCCTTAACACCAGTTGCACACTATTTTTTTTGTTGTTGTTTGTCTTTTTTTTTCTTATTTTTTGAAGCCGGAATGTGCTTCAAAAAATCTAAATCATCCAGTGCAAAGAGCAGTGCATGAAACATAAGGAAAGTGCAAGGGTGCAATGACACCCCACCAGGCCAATAGGCACGAAGCAGCAGAATCTTTGGATCCCCTTTGGATCCCCTAGGGGTTTCTATTTTCCTTACTCTCTTCACCGAAGCTCAAAGACTAAAGGCGTCTGTTAATCCAAGAAAGGGTCTCCAGTCTTATATGTGCCCACAGCGGGGCCAGGGTTTTAGGGGGGACGGAGCCTAATGGCCACTCATCCCCCCCTGGACATTTGTTCATGAGTGTCTATTGCACTAGATCCTTAGAATTAAAACATATACACTCCTTAAAAAAGGAAGAATCTGGGTATCCTCTCCACCAGGCCAAAAGGCACGAAGCAGCAGAATCTTTGGATCCCCTTTGCCTCAAGGCTAGGGGTTTCTCTTTTCCTCGCTCTCTTCGCAGAAGCTCAAAGAGTAGAGGCGTGTTTATCCAAGAAATGGTCGCCAGTCTTATATGTGCTCACAGCGGGGCCAGGGTTTTAGTGGGGAAGGAGCCTAATGGCCACTCATTCCCCCCTGGACATTTGTTCATGAGTGTCTATTGCACTAGATCCTTAGAATTAAAACAGTCTTGGTCAGAGTTTCCTCTCCACCAGGCCAAAAGGCACGAAGCAGGAGAATCTTTGGATCCCCTTCGCCTCAAGGCTAGGGGGTTCCCTGTTCCTTGCTCTCTTCACCGAAGCTCAAAGAGTAGAGGCATCTGTTCATCCAAGAAAGGGTCTCCAGTCTTATGTGCCCACAGCGGGGCTTTTAGGGGGGAAGGAGCCAAATGGCCACTCATCCCCCCCTGGACATTTGTTCATGAGTGTCTATTGCACTAGATCCTACTAGATCCTTAGAATTAAAACAGTCTGGGTCTGGGTATCCTCTCCACCAGGCCAAAAGGTACGAAGCAGCAGAATCTTTGGATGCCCTTCGCCTCAAGGCTAGGGGGTTCCCTGTTCCTCGGTCTCTTCGCAGAAGCTCAAAGAGCAGAGGCCCAGGTTTTAGGGGGGAAGGAGCCTAATGGCCAAAATAAAAGGTGAAAAGTGACAAAACAGAAGTGTCAATAAATAAGTAAAATAATTAAAATTGACAGTGTAACCGCCCCAGCCTTTCAGCTGGTAACATTTCTATTAGTGATGGGCGAAATATTTTGCCAGGCATGGATTCGCGGTGAATTGCCACATTTCGCCATTGGCGGATTGTTTCGCGAAACAGATGAAAACATTCGCCGTGGAGAAATTCACCGCACGTCCAAAAATTGTCACCGGCGTTAAAAAAGAATAGTCGCGGGCGTCAAAAGAATAGCTGCGCAACAAAATATTAGCCGCGGGTGACAAAAGAATAGCCGTGTGACAAAATAATAGTCGCGACTCGCGGGCGACAAAATAATAGCCGCGGGCAACAAAAGAATAGCTGTGCGACTAAATAATAGCCGTGGGCGACAAAATAATAGCCGAGCGACAAAAGAATAGCCGCGGGCGACAAAATAAAAGCCGCAGGCAACAAAATAATAGCTGCGGGCGACAAAATAATAGCCGCGGGCCACAAAAGAATAGCTGTGTGACAAAATAAAAGCCACAGGCGACAATTTTTTTTGTCGCACAACATTTTCGCCATTTCGCGAATTTTTCGTCCTTTCGCAGATCTTTTGAAAGATTCGCGAATTTTTTGCCGAAGCAAAACAGAACAGATTCGCTCATCACTAATTTCTATTACTCCCACTACTGAATGGTCTGGGTGTGAAGGAGCATGTACTGATAAAGTTCTTGAGTATAAAGTGCACATAGTTTCCATTTATGGCCCACTCATTTCAAGAACAGATACACTTGATCTTAGCGATAAGGCAGAGAAGCGCACACTAACGCCTTGCAAGAAATTGGTTCCAGGCGTGTACACGGTACCAAAGGAGACAACTATCTGCCTCTACATTTGGATCATCTGATGGAAGCAAGCACTCACAGTGACACAGGAATTCTAACCTGGGAAAAATGTATATTTCTGTAGGGGAATGCAAGTTACCTTCCAACACTTTTGTGTCTGTCCCAAACTAAAGTCTACCCTACAATGACGGCTCTGTGGCGCCTCTCTATGGGTAGGATCTAGGTTAGTCACCCCTCTTTGCATCCCCCTACATTGAGCTGTGCCTAGCTGTCCTTTACATTGACCAGGGTCAATGGTCATACCAAATTAACATAACCAAACCAACTGGTTCCCAACTACTTAAAATTTCCTCTAACATAAACACACTGAGGCCCAGGGTGGTAATAGAAAGGCCACAGCTTTATGAACACATGGATCAGTAATAGTGATGAGCAAATCTGTTCCATATCGCTTCGCTGAAAAATTCTCGAATCTTTCAAAAGATCCACGAAACAGCGAGAATGTCGTGTGGCAAAAAAAATTGTCGCCCGCAGCTATTATGTTGTCGCGTGGCTATTATTTTGTTGCCCGCGGCTGTTATTTTGTCACCCGCGGCTATTATTTTGTTGCGCAGCTATTATTTTGTCGCCCGCTGCTATTATTTTGTCGCGTGGCTATTATTTTGTCGCCTGCAGCTGTTATTTTGTCAACTGCGGCTATTATTTTGTTGCGCAGCTATTTTTTTGTCGCGCGGTTATTATTTTGTCACCAGTGGCTATTATTTTGTCCGCGGATATTATTTTGTTGCGCGGCTATTATTTTGTCGCCCCCAGCTATTATTTAGTCGTGCAGCTATTCTTTTGACGCCCACGACTATTCTTTTTTGACGCTGGCGCCAATTTTTTGACGTGCAGCAAATTTTTCCGCGGCAAATGTTTTCATCCATTTCGCGAAACAATCTGCCAATGGCGAAACGCGGAAATTCGCTGCAAATCCATGCCTGGCAAAACATTTCGCCCATCACTAATCAGTAACACAATAACTTGTCATTCAAATTGCCAACTCTACGGGAATGCTTGCCAGAACTCCACAGGAGTGAATGGGCTGTCCACCATGCCGGACACCCGGTGCAGCTGCAAACAGATGGGCAAGTAAAGGCCAGGCAAGCCTTACTCCAGCCCCTTTCCTTCTGGGGCCAGTACCCAAGAAGGTTGTAACTACACTACACTAAGTAGGGGGACACTAAGTAGGGGGACACCAATCCCCCAAAACACCTAATGAAACTCTCCAGCCCTAAGGAGCAATGAGATTGGACTGATATCCTGGGGGGCTCAGGTGTCGCCTTATTCTCACGTGTCCCTACAAACAACTGGCGCCTTCTGCCCCCGCTGCGGCTGTTTATAGACAACACATTAATGTTGAGAGTCTAATGATCCATGCAGGTAATTTGTCAGCGTTTTTTTTCCCCAAATTACAGGTGTTTGTGAGCCATGGCATAGTGCGTAATCACACACAGATTTATTTCCGCTGATAGAAATTTGCCAGAAATCCATCAACGGGCTCCTGCTTTTATTATTATTTATAGATTCCCCTTCTGCAGGTATCAGTGGGAATAATGCGCCGCGCTTCGTTCTTAATTAAACAGGCTGTAGATAATGCCGTAAAAATAACTGATGTGGTTGGACTAGAAACCGCGGGGTGGGGATGCAAGTAACCGGCTTGGGCGGACTCCGGGCACAACAGGGGATTCGACACAAACCAGATTTGTAGAGTTTATAGAAAATTCCATTTATTTTCAGAGAGATGTTCAGGGAAGATTTGGACGTTGCTCCATCTGTAGGATCTATAATAATATAATAATAATAATAATAATAAAAATAAATATTTTTATAATAGGAATCTGTTTAGCTAGTAATGAGCACATTTTGTCAGCAGGCGTGGATTCGCTGCGAAATTCCGTATTTCGCCATTGGCTAACTTTTTATGCAAAAAAATTCGGCGCAACAAAAATTTCCCGAGTGAGGAAAAAGTTGCAGTTGCATCAAAAAAAGTCACATGCGCCAATTTCGCTAATTTACCGCCATTTCACACATTTTTCAGCAGTTTTTTGGCAAAGCGAAATGGGACATATTCGCTCGTCACTATGGGTCCCATTTACTAAAAACCGATTAAGCATTTATGAGTAGTGATGGGTGAAATGTTTCGCCAAACACGAATTCGCTGCGAATTTCCACGTTTCGCCATTGGCGGATTGTTTCGCGAAACGGATAAAAAAATTAACTGCGGAAAAATTCACCACGCGTCCAAAAGAATAGCTGCGGGCAACAAAATAATATCCACGCGACAAAACAATAGCCGTGGGCGACATAATGATAGCCGCATGAACGAAAGAATAGCCGTGGGCGACAATTTTTCTGACGCTCGACATTTTCGCTGTTTCGGGAATTTTCCGCTGTTTCGCAAATCTTTTGAAAGATTCGCAAATTTTTCGGTGAAGTGAAATGGGACAGATTCGCTCATCACTATTTATGAGATAAATTTGTATTTTTTGTAACTTATAGAACATTTCGGAGTGTATGCGAAAACCTTTTTGTGGTTTTCGTTAAAGTTCCATGAAAAAATCATACTTTGCGCAAAGACTACGAACATTTTGGCATAAATTAAAGCTTTGGTTAAACTTTCATCAGGACTCTCTTTTGGCCAGGTTGGGTCTGTCGAGTGCCATTGAATCCTATGGAAGGCTTCCAAATAGGGATTTCGCCATTGGAGGATTGTTTTGCGAAACTTCAGTGAAAATTAGCCACGGAAAATTTCGCCGTACGTAAAAAAATTCCGTTGCATGTAAAATTGGCCGCGGTCACATCAAATTGGGCACAGTTGCGTCATAAAAGGGTTCAGTCATGTCAAAAAAGCACAGGCGACAAAAAAAAATGCAGGCAACAAAAAAGACGCGGGCGACAAAAAGAATCGCGCGACAAATGCGTTTAGCATATTTTTCATCATTTCGCGAATTTTTTTGCCGTTTCGCGAATTTTTATGGTGAAGCGAAACAGGACAGATTCGCTCATCACAAATTGTGACTTTTGGAGCGCAATTACAATATTTTCGTACGACCGATAAAAGCATTTTCGTGACATTTTAGAACATCGGAAATTATCGTGGTTACTCCGAATTTACATAGGGGGACAAAATCGGCTGCCATTTTGCTCAGTGATTCCCAGCACTGTGTTACTGCTTATGAACTACTGAGCGCAAATCTGTCCCGTCGAAACTTCAGTGAAAATTAGCCACGGAAAAATTCGCCGTACGTAAAAAAATTCCGTTGCATGTAAAATTGGCCGCGGTCACATCAAATTGGGCACAGTTGCGTCATAAAAGGGTTCAGTCACGTCAAAAAAGCACAGGCGACAAAAAAAAATGCAGGCAACAAAAAAGATGCGGGCGACAAAAAGAATCGCGCGACAAATGCGTTTAGCATATTTTTCATCATTTCGCGAATTTTTTTGCCGTTTCGCGAATTTTTATGGTGAAGCGAAACAGGACAGATTCGCTCATCACAAATTGTGACTTTCGGAGCGCAATTACAATATTTTCGTACGACCGATAAAAGCATTTTCGTGACATTTTAGAACATCGGAAATTGTCGTGGTTACTCCGAATTTACATAGGGGGACAAAATCGGCTGCCATTTTGCTCAGTGATTCCCAGCACTGTGTTACTGCTTATGAACTACTGAGCGCAAATCTGTCCCGTCGAAACTTCAGTGAAAATTAGCCACGGAAAAATTCGCCGTACGTAAAAAAATTCCGTTGCATGTAAAATTGGCCGCGGTCACATCAAATTGGGCACAGTTGCGTCATAAAAGGGTTCAGTCACGTCAAAAAAGCACAGGCGACAAAAAAAAATGCAGGCAACAAAAAAGATGCGGGCGACAAAAAGAATCGCGCGACAAATGCGTTTAGCATATTTTCATCATTTCGCGAATTTTTTTGCCGTTTCGCGAATTTTTATGGTGAAGCGAAACAGGACAGATTCGCTCATCACAAATTGTGACTTTCGGAGCGCAATTACAATATTTTCGTACGACCGATAAAAGCATTTTCGTGACATTTTAGAACATCGGAAATTGTCGTGGTTACTCCGAATTTACATAGGGGGACAAAATCGGCTGCCATTTTGCTCAGTGATTCCCAGCACTGTGTTACTGCTTATGAACTACTGAGCGCAAATCTGTCCCGTCGAAACTTCAGTGAAAATTAGCCACGGAAAAATTCGCCGTACGTAAAAAAATTCCGTTGCATGTAAAATTGGCCGCGGTCACATCAAATTGGGCACAGTTGCGTCATAAAAGGGTTCAGTCATGTCAAAAAAGCACAGGCGACAAAAAAAAATGCAGGCAACAAAAAAGACGCGGGCGACAAAAAGAATCGCGCGACAAATGCGTTTAGCATATTTTTCATCATTTCGCGAATTTTTTTGCCGTTTCGCGAATTTTTATGGTGAAGCGAAACAGGACAGATTCGCTCATCACAAATTGTGACTTTCGGAGCGCAATTACAATATTTTCGTATGACCGATAAAAGCATTTTCGTGACATTTTAGAACATCGGAAATTGTCGTGGTTACTCCGAATTTACATAGGGGGACAAAATCGGCTGCCATTTTGCTCAGTGATTCCCAGCACTGTGTTACTGCTTATGAACTACTGAGCGCAAATCTGTCCCGTCGAAACTTCAGTGAAAATTAGCCACGGAAAAATTCGCCGTACGTAAAAAAATTCCGTTGCATGTAAAATTGGCCGCGGTCACATCAAATTGGGCACAGTTGCGTCATAAAAGGGTTCAGTCATGTCAAAAAAGCACAGGCGACAAAAAAAAATGCAGGCAACAAAAAAGACGCGGGCGACAAAAAGAATCGCGCGACAAATGCGTTTAGCATATTTTTCATCATTTCGCGAATTTTTTTGCCGTTTCGCGAATTTTTATGGTGAAGCGAAACAGGACAGATTCGCTCATCACAAATTGTGACTTTCGGAGCGCAATTACAATATTTTCGTATGACCGATAAAAGCATTTTCGTGACATTTTAGAACATCGGAAATTGTCGTGGTTACTCCGAATTTACATAGGGGGACAACATCGGCTGCCATTTTGCTCAGTGATTCTCAGCACTGTGTTACTGCTTGGCGGCGTCTGAACTACTGATGCGTAAATCTGTCCCGTCGAAAAATTTCCGAAACATGTTGAAGTCAATAAGGATTTTGGGGTTTTTTGTGTCTACTTTTCCCACAGAGTATCTTTTTCTATTAAGAAAGGCAGCTCCCATTAGTAGAATGGTGATATGAACGTGCAACGTAAGTGTTGGAATCCATTTCTTTTCCCTCAGCTCCTGCCATTTAATGTTAATGAGAAGACTGTAATGAAATTATCCTCTGCCAACGGTTATATCTTAGATAATCTCCCTCTGGTTTACAATAAGGATAAGGGTCATATGCAGGAACACGCATTCATATTTAGAAAGATGCTGATTAACTGTCATCTCCTTCCCAGGGGGCACTTATTGTATAATATCTGTATGCTTCCATCATTCATTGGTGCTCAGCCCACGGGCTATAACAGACATAAAGCCACACAGAATTTTCCGATTACTAATGAAGATTTTGCTGTTTTATAGCTGGGGGAATGTTCACGTTCCACAAGGTTCCCAGACAAGTTAAAAGAAGGTTAAAGTTGAAACGTACAGTCTAAAGGAGATCCTATATGACCTTGTAGGCAGTTAGTCTATAAAACCACTATGAACACCATTGCAAACTGATATCTGATTGGCAATGGGATGGGTTTTATGTTTCAGATTGCGTTTACTATCTTTAAGGTTTGTGTTATGTTTGATTATCAGTTTCTTGCTGTCCTAATGCTTCTAGGACCCTTGATCAGTCCTAATGCTACTATGACCCTTGATCAGTGCATACTAAGGAACATGCCTTTATCATAGAGTAGCAGCTAAGCCAATTAATCACTTATTAACCAATGAAATAAATAGATCTCAGAGGAAGAAGGTTCAACCCCAGTTGATAAACAAATTTCCATAGACCAGGTGTGACATCTATAACTTGCGTTCTAACGGGATCACAAGGTGGTTTATCAAAATGGCCTCCCATGAAGGCTGGCAGCTACTGTAAGGCAATCAATCACTTATTAACCACTGGAATAAGTGGATCTCAGAGGAAGAAGGTTCAACCCTAGTTGATAAACAAACTTCCATAGACCAGGTGTGACATCTATTACTTGGGTTCTGATGGGATCACAAGACGGTTCGTAAAAATGACCTCCCATGAAGGCTAGCAGCTAAGTCAATCAATCACTGATTAACCACTGGAATAAGTGGGTCTCAGAGAAAGAAGGTTCAACCCCAGTTGATAAACAAGTTTCTATAGACCAGGTGTGACATCTTTTACGTGGGTTCTATTGGGATCACAAGGTGGTTTGTCAAAATGGCCTCCCATGAAGGCTTGAAGCTAAGCGAATCAATCACTTATTAATCACTGGAATAAGTGGATCTCAGAGGAAGAAGGTTCAACCCAGTTTATAAGCAAAGTTCTATAGACCAGGTGTGACATCTATTACTTGGGTTCTATTGGGATCACAAGGTGGTCTGTCAAAATGGCCTCCCATGAAGGCTAGCAGCTAAGCCAATCAATCACTTATTAACCACTGGAATAAGTGGATCTCAGAGGAAGAAGGTTCAACCCCAGTTGATAAACAAATTTCTATAGACCAGGTATGACATCAATTACTTGGGTTCTATTGGGTTCACAAGGTGGTTTGTCAAAATGGCCTCCCATTAAGGCTAGCAGCTAAGCCAATCAATCACTTATTAATCACTGGAATAAGTGGGTCTTAGTGGAAGAAGGTTCAACCTCAGTCACTACCCAGTTGATAAACAAATTTCCATAGACCAGGTATGACATCTACTACTTGGATTCTAACAGGATCACAAGGTGGTTTGTCAAAAAGGCCCCCCATGAAGCCCAGAATGAGTTCTGAACACCCATTGTGGGCATTGGCTCCTCTCAAAAGGGTTTTTATTTGCTAACTGGTGGCCAATTGGTATTACTGCCTTGTAGAACGGGGGTCCTGAGCCAGGGCCATATCTGTAAGTGAGTTTGTATGTTCTCCCCATGTCTGTGTGGGTTTCCTTCAGGTATTCCTGTTTCCTCCAACACTCCAAAAACATACAGGCCTTTGTGTCTTCTCTGGGCAAACTTTAGGCTCATTTCCCACTGAGAAGACTCAATGCAACTAAGTAGGAAGTTGGCACTTGGCAAAAGTGTCATTCTTTTATCTCTGCAGACTATATGAGGACAGAGCTACTCACCAGGTTGTGTGTCGTTCCACATTTCAATTTCATATCTCTGAATTTTTTCCAAACAAGCTTCTTCCTCCTTCTTAATTATGCAGTAAGGATGCATTGCCCCAACCTGTAAAACAAAGAGGGAGTGAGGAGGCATCTCCTGGTAGAATTATCCAATCACTAAGCACAGAGTTGCTTTTATTGCCTATTCCTATTTGAAGCCTGGGGGTATTTAAGCAGTGAAGACCATCACATGCGGATCAATTCATATTTACATCTCTGTGTAGAAGAAAATTGATTGAAAAGGTTTCCTTTTTAAAATCTTGGTCTACAAGAGCTACAAGAATGGGAAGGATTAACCCTTTAAGTGCCAAGGGACGTAGATTCTACGTCCCAGGTACCAAGGGACCAAAGTGCCATGGGACGTAGAATCTACGTCCAATGGCACTGTCGGGTTTACAAGCGCTGCGCTCGCTTTTAAAGCAGCGCAGCGCTTGTAAACCCCTCAGATCCCCCTAGGCAACGAGCAATGAAGACATACTTACCGATCCGGGTCCCCCAGCCGCACCGATCGCGTCGCCAGCCAATGACAGCAGTGGACACGCGTTGATGACGTGTCCACTGCTGTCCCTTTAAATAGCGCCGCCTACTGTCGGCTCCCTCACTCCTGCTGCGCACTTGGGACAAGATGGAGCTCCCCTGCTGCCTTCCTGCTGGATTGATCGCCCCTGATCGCCCCTGATCGTCTGCCTGCCTTGGGTAAGCTGAACTACAACTCTCTACCACTGTTTATTTTGCTTATTTCTATCTCAACTGTCTAAAAAAATTTTTTTTTTTTTTTTTTGCATTTTTTCTTCTATCTTTGTCATTATTACACTTTTGTACACATACACACTTATTTACAACTTTCCCAAGCACACACAGACACTTACACACACACTTACACTTACACTTTTTTTTTTTTTTTTTTTTTTTTTTTTCTTTCTTTCTTTTCTTTTCTTTCTGTCTTTGCTTTCTTTGGCAGTCTTTTTTTTTACTAAAACTTTATTTCTGATCTTGCTCTATAATTATCTGATTTATTTGGTTGCATTTTAGTGTTTTTTTTGGCATTTTCATAATTGATTTCTGTTTTTGAATTATTCTATTGCACTGTAACTTTTTTTATTGCTATTTGGTGCTGAATTTGCAGTGACGTTGGTGGATCCAGGGCTCTGACCACCGATTTCATTGCAATTATTGTTCTTCTGTTGGTTTAGGTGGTTTTATTGGATTTTACGGTGTTTTATCTTTGCATTGTTCTTTATTGTGTGTTTAGTGCCCCCAAAAAGGTTGCTTTTGCAGTGACATTGGTGGATCCAGGGCTCTTACCGATTTCATTGCAACTATTGTTCTTTGATTGCTTTTAGTGGTTTTATTCCATTTGATTTCAGTTGTTCTAGAAAGGTCCAGAGGTGCTAAGATTGTTCTGGTAGTTTCTATTGCCAAGGGTTAGGCTGATGCCACACGAGGCGTAGGGCTGATTTTTTCAGCAAGTGGAAAAACGCTTGCCGAAAATTCAGCCCTACGCCTGCTACTTGTTCCTGCACCCGAATGAATGGGATACGCTCGGGTGCAGGCACGTGTAGCCGATATACGCATGAAAACGCGAGACTTTGCATTCTCACGCGTTTTCATGCGTATATCGGCTACATGTGCCTGCACCCGAGCGTATCCCATTCATTCGGGTGCAGGCAAAAAAAAAGGGGTGCATAGAGTGCAGCCCCAATATTATGCATTTTCAGGTTTGGCGGCCATGTACTTATGTGCAACCAGACATAGGTATCGTTTTATTCAGGGGAACTTGCAGATTGATGGTTAGTAAGTTTTTGGTAGTTGCCATGGAGATTTTGGGGAGAAATCTAGGTTTTTTTATCTGGTTTTTCCTTGATTTCTGACCAAAGCGCTGACTTCTGCAAGGGACTGCGGCCACAATTTTCCATGTAGAAAGAGAAGAGTGGCGTCTCTGAATAGCTGAAGGTGTGAACTTTTCGTAAATATATAGATTGTGGGGGTTATCTCACAGGTAGGGGGGGTTAACACTGAAAAACTGCAGGTAGTGCACATAGAGCGCAGCCCCCAAAATTTCAACTGAAATTGCCCTTATGCATTGCCCCTGTTTGGGGGCATTTGGTGGCCACGTCTTTATGTGCACCCATACATATGGGGTATCGTTTTATTCAGGGGAACTTGCAGATTGATGGTTAGTAAGTTTTTGGTAGTTGCCATGGAGATTTTGGGGAGAAATCTAGGTTTGTATCTGGTTTTTCCTTGATTTCTGACCAAAGCGCTGACTTCTGCAAGGGACTGCGGCCACAATTTTCCATGTAGAAAGAGAAGAGTGGCGTCTCTGAATAGCTGAAGGTGTGCACTTTTCGTAAATATATAGATTGTGGGGGTTATCTCACAGGTAGGGGGGGTTAACACTGAAAAACTGCAGGTAGTGCACATAGAGCGCAGCCCCCAAAATTTCAACTGAAATTGCCCTTATGCATTGCCCCTGTTTGGGGGCATTTGGTGGCCACGTCTTTATGTGCACCCATACATATGGGGTATCGTTTTATTCAGGGGAACTTGCAAATTGAGGTTTAGTAAGTTTTTGGTAGTTGCCATGGAGATTTTGGGGAGAAATCTAGGTTTTTTATCTGGTTTTTCCTTGATTTCTGACCAAAATCTAGGTTTGTATCTGGTTTTTCCTTGATTTCTGACCAAAGCGCTGACTTCTGCAAGGGACTACGGCCACAATTTTCCATGTAGAAAGAGAAGAGTGGCGTCTCTGAATAGCTGAAGGTGTGCACTTTTCGTAAATATATAGATTGTGGGGGTTATCTCACAGGTAGGGGGGGTTAACACTGAAAAACTGCAGGTAGTGCACATAGAGCGCAGCCCCCAAAATTTCAACTGAAATTGCCCTTATGCATTGCCCCTGTTTGGGGGCATTTGGTGGCCACGTCTTTATGTGCACCCATACATATGGGGTATCGTTTTATTCAGGGGAACTTGCAGATTGATGGTTAGTAAGTTTTTGGTAGTTGCCATGGAGATTTTGGGGAGAAATCTAGGTTTGTATCTGGTTTTTCCTTGATTTCTGACCAAAGCGCTAACTTCTGCAAGGGACTGCGGCCACAATTTTCCATGTAGAAAGAGGAGAGTGGCGTCTCTGAATAGCTGAAGGTGTGCACTTTTCAGAAATATATAGTTTGCGGGGGTTATTTCACAGGTATGGGGGTGTTTAGACTAAATAACTGCAGATAGAGCACAGCCCCCCCTTATGCATTGCCCCTGTTTGGGGGCATTTGGTGGCCACGTCTTTATGTGCACCCATACATATGGGGTATCGTTTTATTCAGGGGAACTTGCAAATTGAGGTTTAGTAAGTTTTTGGTAGTTGCCATGGAGATTTTGGGGAGAAATCTAGGGTTTTTATCTGGTTTTTCCTTGATTTCTGACCAAAATCTAGGGTTGTATCTGGTTTTTCCTTGATTTCTGACCAAAGCGCTGACTTCTGCAAGGGACTGCGGCCACAATTTTCCATGTAGAAAGAGAAGAGTGGCGTCTCTGAATAGCTGAAGGTGTGCACTTTTCGTAAATATATAGATTGTGGGGGTTATCTCACAGGTAGGGGGGGTTAACACTGAAAAACTGCAGGTAGTGCACATAGAGCGCAGCCCCCAAAATTTCAACTGAAATTGCCCTTATGCATTGCCCCTGTTTGGGGGCATTTGGTGGCCACGTCTTTATGTGCACCCATACATATGGGGTATCGTTTTATTCAGGGGAACTTGCAGATTGATGGTTAGTAAGTTTTTGGTAGTTGCCATGGAGATTTTGGGGAGAAATCTAGGTTTGTATCTGGTTTTTCCTTGATTTCTGACCAAAGCGCTAACTTCTGCAAGGGACTGCGGCCACAATTTTCCATGTAGAAAGAGGAGAGTGGCGTCTCTGAATAGCTGAAGGTGTGCACTTTTCAGAAATATATAGTTTGCGGGGGTTATTTCACAGGTATGGGGGTGTTTAGACTAAATAACTGCAGATAGAGCACAGCCCCCCCTTATGCATTGCCCCTGTTTGGGGGCATTTGGTGGCCACGTCTTTATGTGCACCCATACATATGGGGTATCGTTTTATTCAGGGGAACTTGCAAATTGAGGTTTAGTAAGTTTTTGGTAGTTGCCATGGAGATTTTGGGGAGAAATCTAGGTTTTTATCTGGTTTTTCCTTGATTTCTGACCAAAATCTAGGGTTGTATCTGGTTTTTCCTTGATTTCTGACCAAAGCGCTGACTTCTGCAAGGGACTGCGGCCACAATTTTCCATGTAGAAAGAGAAGAGTGGTGTCTCTGAATAGCTGAAGGTGTGCACTTTTCGTAAATATATAGATTGTGGGGGTATCTCACAGGTAGGGGGGGTTATCACTGAAAAACTGCAGGTAGTGCACATAGAGCGCAGCCCCCAAAATTTCAACTGAAATTCCCCTTATGCATTGCCCCTGTTTTGGGGCATTTGGTGGCCACGTCTTTATGTGCACCCATACATATGAGGTATCGTTTTATTCAGGGGAACTTGCAGATTGATGGTTAGTAAGTTTTTGGTAGTTGCCATGGAGATTTTGGGGAGAAATCTAGGTTTGTATCTAGTTTTTCCTTGATTTCTGACCAAAGCGCTAACTTCTGCAAGGGACTGCGGCCACAATTTTCCATGTAGAAAGAGAAGAGTGGTGTCTCTGAATAGCTGAAGGTGTGCACATTTCGTAAATATATAGATTGTGGGGGTTATCTCACAGGTAGGGGGGGTTAACACTGAAAAACTGCAGGTAGTGCACATAGAGCGCAGCCCCCAAAATTTCAACTGAAATTGCCCTTATGCATTGCCCCTGTTTTGGGGCATTTGGTGGCCACGTCTTTATGTGCACCCATACATATGGGGTATCGTTTTATTCAGGGGAACTTGCAGATTGATGGTTAGTAAGTTTTTGGTAGTTGCCATGGAGATTTTGGGGAGAAATCTAGGTTTTTTATCTGGTTTTTCCTTGATTTCTGACCAAAGCGCTGACTTCTGCAAGGGACTGCGGCCACAATTTTCCATGTAGAAAGAGAAGAGTGGTGTCTCTGAATAGCTGAAGGTGTGCACTTTTCAGAAATATATAGTTTGTGGGGGTTATTTCACAGGTAGGGGGGGTTAACACTGAAAAACTGCAGGTAGTGCACATAGAGCGCAGCCCCCAAAATTTCAACTGAAATTGCCCTTATGCATTGCCCCTGTTTGGGGGCATTTGGTGGCCACGTCTTTATGTGCACCCATACATATGGGGTATCGTTTTATTCAGGGGAACTTGCAGATTGATGGTTAGTAAGTTTTTGGTAGTTGCCATGGAGATTTTGGGGAGAAATCTAGGTTTGTATCTGGTTTTTCCTTGATTTCTGACCAAAGCGCTAACTTCTGCAAGGGACTGCGGCCACAATTTTCCATGTAGAAAGAGGAGAGTGGCGTCTCTGAATAGCTGAAGGTGTGCACTTTTCAGAAATATATAGTTTGTGGGGGTTATTTCACAGGTAGGGGGGGTTAACACTGAAAAACTGCAGGAAGTGCACATAGAGCGCAGCCCCCACATTTTTAGCTGTAATTGCCCTTGTGCATTGCCCCTGCTTTGGAGTGTTTGGTGCCCATGTCTTTATGTGCACCCATACATATGGGGCATCATTTTATTCAGGAGAAGTTTGTCTTTCAAATATGCCTTTGCTAGAAAATTTTTATGAGATTTTTTTTTGTCAAATCCACATTTGATCATGCGTCCAAGTTTACGTTTTAGAAAAAAAAAAAAATGTCATAAAAAGTTCCAAATTTCACAATGCACTGACAAAAGGTATTTGGCTTTTGAGTGAAAACTACATTGCACCTAGAAACCTGAAGGTCTGTAGTTTCTAAAGATACCAAACATGAGGGGATATTTTAGATTTACATATAAGTTATGCTGCATTAACTGTTACAAGCGCTTTTCTGCTTTGTTCTGGTGTGATATTGTACTAAGTATTGCCTTAGTTTGGGGGTTACTTCTGGACAGGAACTGTGGGGTACCACCACATATTTGGTATCGTTGGAATTGGGAGTATCAGGGCTTTTACAAACAATAAAAAAAGTGAGTAAAATTAACTTTTCTATGGAAAAAACCTCAAAATATACAGAAATTTTTCATAATTTTATTTTTTTTTTACATATTTCACCCAAAATACACATCATATCTCCAGAAAAGTTATAAAATTTGGTATGTATGTCGAAGCCCAATTAGTGACGAAAAAAACGATATATAATTTCCCTAGTTTCGTGGAGGTTTTCCTACCAAAAAACATTGTTAAAGTGAATGAGTACAAAATGCTTAAAAAACGTCTGGCACTGGGGGGAACCGAAATGACGAATTCGGCTGGCACTTAAAGGGTTAAGCAAACTTTGTTGTTGTCTTTATATTGTACCTTACAAAGTCTTAGGACACAATAATAGACTGCTATACCACTACAGATCTCTGGGCTTATCCAGTTATAAGTGCTGCCTGCATTTAACAAAATGGCAGTATCAATTTTCCAGGAATGTATGGGGAGAAGAACCTGGAGCTGCTATGAGGTTCATGGGTGAAGAGGACCATTGGGAACTTACCTGATATTCTTCTTTGATGTGTTCCTCAACAGATACAAGCTTAAAACTTCTCTACCATTAAACTGTATACTACTAGGTTGGCTCTATTCTAATGTTACAATATGGGGAGAAGAACCTGGAGTTGCTATGGGGTCCAGGGGTGAAGAGGACCATTGGGAACTTACCTGATATGCTTCGTTGATGCTTTCCTCAACAGATACAAGCTTAAAACTACTACTAGTTTGGCTCTATTCTAATGTGCTGAAACCAACCCCCAACCTTGTTCCTGCCCCCTATTTCCTTCCCGGTTGATACTTTATATAGCTTTAAGAAGAGACTGGATGGTTTCTTAGCAAGTGAGGGAATACAGGGTTATGGGAGATAGCTCTACAAGTTGATCCAGGGACTGGTCCGATTGCCATCTTGGAGTCAGAAAGGATTTTTTTTCCCCTCTGAGGCAAATTAGAGAGGCTTCAGATGGGGTTTTTGCCTTCCTCTGGACCAACTAGTAGTTAGGCAGGTTATATATAGGCAGTATGGTTGAACTTGATGGACGTACATCTTTTTTCAACCTAACTTACTTTGTTACTATGTATGTTACCTGTGTTAACCGTTGACACCTCTTCCGCCATGAATTTTATAGCAGCTCCACCCTCAAGAATGTAGCAGCCATTACTGAAGAGTTTGGTGTTAGTGATGGACGAAATGTTTCGCCAGGCATGGATTCGCGGAAAAAATTGTCGTCCGCGTGAAAAGAATAGCCGCGGGCGACAAAATAATAGCTGCGGGCTACAAAATAATAGCCGCACGACAAAATAATAGCCGCCGGCGACAAAATGATAGCCACGTGACAAAAGAATAGCCACGGTTGACAAAAGAATAGCCGCGGTTGACAAAAGAATAGCCGCGGTTGACAAAAGAATAGCCACGGGTGACAAAAGAATAGCTGTTTTGCGAATCTTTTGCGAATCTTTTGTAAGATTTGCAAATTTTTCGGAGAAGCAAAACGGGACAGATTCGCTCATCACTATTTGGTGTA
Source organism: Xenopus tropicalis (assembly GCF_000004195.4). Classification (NCBI taxonomy): domain Eukaryota; kingdom Metazoa; phylum Chordata; class Amphibia; order Anura; family Pipidae; genus Xenopus; species Xenopus tropicalis. Next base: position 8,599,640 of record NC_030682.2, on the reverse strand, counting down.
AGTAAAATGGGGTTGGAGAAAAGCAATTTTTTTGGGTTGACACTTTAGATTTGCCCCAGCGAGCACTGCTGACATTTTCAACATATCCCAACGACAAGTAGTTTATGTCTCATTGATGGAGTTGTGGAAGGATGTCTCTGCTGTGCAATGTTGTGTGTATGTGTGTGAGCACCACAAAGGCGCGGTGTCAAAATGTGTCATGCACTCGGCTTCTTCCCCGTGATTCCGAGTGACTTCAAGCTTTATCCTTTAATATTGTATGAAGTGCTCTAAATTACCGTCATTTTTCAGGCTCTTAGCCGAAATGAAAGAACAATTGAACCCTTTTTTTTTTTAAAGTGATTTAGTCATTTCTTTTTATTACTTTCCGACGAGACAAAATCATATACATTTGTGAAAGGAGCCCTGATTCATTCAGATGTTCTGATTCTAAAATGGATTTTTATTAAACGGATGGAATAGTCGGGATAAAGGACTGCCCCTTGTCTCCTCTTGTGGCTGCATGTAGCGCGGAAGCTTCTGGAGATAATCAGGTGGGGCCATTAGAGCCGCTTGGTACTTCTTTCTAATAAAAAATAATTGTCATTTTCTATAATAATTCCAGTTATTGATCTATACAATGGGAAATCTCAGGACCCATAATATATCATGGGTAGTGAATCTTTCAAAAGATTAGAGAAACTGCAAAAATGTTGCGCGTCAAAAAAATTGTCGCCTGCGGCTATTCTTTTGTCACCTGCGGCTATTCTTTTGTCACCCGAGGCTATTCTTTTGTCGCCCGTGGCTATTCTTTTGTCACCCGAGGCTATTCTTTTGTCGCGAGGCTATTCTTTTGTCGCCCCCGGCTATTCTTTTTTCACCCAGCTATTCTTTTCTCGCAAGGCTATTCTTTTGTCACCCGGCTATTCTTTTGTCGCCCGGCTATTCTTTTGTCGCGAGGCTATTCTTTTGTCCCCGGCTATTCTTTTGTCGCCCGTGGCTATTCTTTTGTCGCCTGTGGCTATTCTTTTGTCGCGCGACTATTCTTTTTTGACGCGCAACTATTCTTTTTTGACGCGCAACTATTCTTTTGACGCGGGCATCAATTTTTGGATGTGCAGCTAATTTTTCCACAGCATATTTTTTCATCCGCTTCACGAAACAATCCGCCAATGCCGAAACGCAGAAATTCGCTGCAAATCCATGCCTGGCAAAATATTTCGCCCATCACTAATTATGGGGCACTAATTTTCTTATATTGGTCTTGGAGGGAAGAGTGGGTTTCTGATCACTGCCTTACAATGGGCTTCCCCTTAGATGTTAAAAGAATGGCAACTGCTGTAAGCAAAAGGAGTTTGTTTTAAATGTTATTGTGACATTAACCAACATTGTGACATCATTAACCAGGGTCAGACTGGGCGGGGCACTAGGAAAAAACCAGTGGGTCCCAGTGCCCAATCCCCACCATAGCTCCTTGGTCTGCAGATTTACAGGCACTCGGGGGAGGGGATCAGGTAGGGGCCTATAGGATGGCAACCCCGGTGGGTCCTGCACCCCCCTGTCCAATCCTATCATTAACTCTCTCTCTGAAAATACTTTGTTTTTTCCCTCTTTTAGCACCTTATCTAGGCATTAATAACAGTCTTCTCTAGGGTATTAATAAAACATGGACTTCAACAAGGAATCTATGGGGCACATTTACTAATCCACGAATCCGAATCCCGAATGGGAAAAAATTCGCAATGGAAACTAAAATTTTGCGACTTTTTCATCGCCGTCACGTGTTTTTCGTATTTTGCGTGATTTTTTTTGTCGCCGTCACGATTTTTTCATATTGAGCAATTATAAACGGCGGAAAAAACCAATCCGATTTTCTCACGACGGCGACAAAAAAATCGCGGAAAATATACGATAAAGTCGTAACCAGGACGAAAAAATCGCTGGACATATGAAAAAGTCGCAACGGTGACGAAAAAGTCGCAAAAATACCGATCATTACGAAAAAAAAAAGCGTTCGGACGCTTTCGGTCCGTTCGTAAATCTGCCCCATTGTGTCAATCTGTGTTTTTACCATTATTGTGATATCATCAAACTTTCTTGAAAGATAAATTGAGACGTTTCCGCAAATTTCTGCACTTTCCCCATTTGCGAACTGTTTGACGAAAATTTGGTGGGGAAAAATTTGTTGTGTGTCAAAAAAAGTTGCAAAATGGGCAAGGCAATGGCAATATAGGTGCGGTTGCGTAAAAAAAGATGCGGGCAAAAAAAAAAAAAAAAAAAGACGCGGGCGACAAAAAAGTTGCGCAACAAACGTGTTTCACTGATTTTTTTTTGTTGTTTCGCGGATTTTCTTGTAGTTTCACGAATTGTACGGATTTACAGATTTACTCGTCACTGGGGTGCGAGTTTATAGCATGATACATAAAAACTCCCCCATTTTCTATTCATTCCTATGGGATTTTTAGGATTTTTAGGGTGGAAATTAGAAACCGCCATTTGATAAAAAAGACTTCTCAAAATCCCATAGGAATGAATAGAACGTGGGGGAGTTTTTATGTATTAAGCTCTGAACTCACATTGTGATAAGTCTGTTGTAGGGTAACAATAGGTTATAGATATTATATATATATATATATATATATATATATATATAGTATAAATGTATATAGATACAAAGATATTATGAAATATCTGGGCTTATATACAAATGTGTGTGTGTATGTGCATATATATACATTCACAGAATATATATAAATATATATATATATATACAGAGAGAGAGAGAGAGAGAGAGAGAGAGATTGATATTGTGACTGTTCAGTGTATATAATATTGTTTTATAATGAAATAGAGCATAATACACATAATATTCAACAAATTAACCCCCTGCTGTCTGGAACATGCCAAGCGGGGAGCCCAAGTGATGATTTAAACAGCGATTTATACATTAATATATGAAATGACCTTCAGTTAAGTCGTTTATTAGTATTTCAAGTCTAAGATATCAGCATAATTACACCCAAGAATATGTACTGTGAGCAGCTCCCCGTCACATTGTCTTGGTTGGATCATTTATTTACTTTATTAGAATTTATTAGAATTTGATTTTTTTTAATTAAAAAAAATAATAATGATTAAATAAATTAAATATGTTACAGATGGAACGATTTTAATTATTTTAGCAATGGGTTATTTGCTTATTTATTTATGCTTTTGCCTTAGTATTAGTACCTAGAATTAAAAAAAGAAAGATTCCATTGCCTTAGCAACTAGAGAGCGTAGGTACCAAACTGGGAAGCGGCTAAACAAATACCTTATAGATTTCCAATTCTTAGGGGAATATATATAAGGTGCAAAGTTTGTTATATACAGGGTCGGACTGGGATCAAGTACAGGTACTGTTTTATTATTACAGAGAAAAGGGAATCATTTAACCATTAAATAAACCCAATAGGGCTGTTCTGCCCCCAATAAGGGGTAATTATATCTTAGTTGGGATCAAGTACAGGTACTGTTTTATTATTACAGAGAAAAGGGAATCATTTAACCATGAAATAAACCCAATAGGGCTGTTCTGCCCCCAATAAGGGGTAATTATATCTTAGTTGGGATCAAGTACAGGTACTGTTTTATTATTACAGAGAAAAGGGAATCATTTAACCATTAAATAAACCCAATAGGGCTGTTCTGCCCCAATAAGGGGTAATTATATCTTAGTTGGGATCAAGTACAGGTACTGTTTTATTATTACAGAGAAAAGGGAATCATTTAACCATTAAATAAACCCAATAGGGCTGTTCTGCCCCAATAAGGGGTAATTATATCTTAGTTGGGATCAAGTACAGGTACTGTTTTATTATTACAGAGAAAAGGGAATCATTTAACCATGAAATAAACCCAATAGGGCTGTTCTGCCCCCAATAAGGGGTAATTATATCTTAGTTGGGATCAAGTACAGGTACTGTTTTATTATTACAGAGAAAAGGGAATCATTTAACCATGAAATAAACCCAATAGGGCTGTTCTGCCCCCAATAAGGGGTAATTATATCTTAGTTGGGATCAAGTTTAGCTGGGGGGGCAGAACAAATAAATTAGAACTAGTGATGAGACATTTTTTCACCAGGCATGGATTCCAAGCGAGTTTCCACGTTTTGGAATTTCGCATTTCGCCATTGTTTCGTGTAACTGCAAGCGTCAAAAAAGTAACGAGGTACCTGCGTTTCGGGGCAGATTCGCTCGTCGCTAATTAGAGCGCTATGAGAGCCCAGGGTTTAACATGATGGCAGGTGGTTTGGGTCCCGCTGTCTCTAATACTGGATAGTTCCGCAGCCTGAGCGGCCGTAATTAGCTCCTTTTCAGAAAATTCCATATCACCCAATGTCCATACATAGAGCCTTTCACATTAATTAGACAACATTCATGCTTATTAGTAGCGTAATTAGGGATGAAGAGACATCAGTCTCCGCAGGAACAGACGTACGGAGCAGAATGTACGCAACAAGTAGGTGCCCATTAAAGGGCAGAAATGATGGTCTGTGCGTCCAATTTGAGCTGATGATTTAATTTAGATCCCTGCATTGGAACTATCCCCATACGTTGTGTAAAAATAGCCCGAGCTTAAATATAATTAAGCAACTCGTTATATGCTGAGGCTAATCATGTTCTCCAACTGATATTTCCGTAATATATTACTGCACCCTATACTGCCCTATACTGCCCCATACTGCCCTGTACAGCCCTATACTGCCTTATAAATCCCTATACTGCCCTATACAGCCTTATAAATCCCTATACTGCCCTATACTGCCCTGTACAGCCCCATACAGCCTTATACTGCCCTATACATCCCCATACTGCCTTATACTTCTCCATACTGCCTTCTACTGCCCTATACAGACCTATACTGCCCCATACTGCCTTATACTGCCCTATACAGACCTATACTGCCTTATACTTCTCCATACTGCCTTCTACTGCCCTATACAGACCTATACTGCCCCATACAGCCTTATACTGCCCTATACAGCCCCATACTGCCTTATACTTCTCCATACTGCCTTCTACTGCCCTATACAGACCTATACTGCCCCATACTGCCTTATACTGCCCTATACAGACCTATACTGCCCCATACTGCCTTATACTGCCCTATACAGCCCCATACTGCCTTATACTTCTCCATACTGCCTTCTACTGCCCTATACAGACCTATACTGCCCCATACTGCCTTATACTGCCCTATACAGACCTATACTGCCCCATACTGCCTTATACTGCCCTATACAGCCCCATACTGCCTTATACTTCTCCATACTGCCTTCTACTGCCCTATACAGACCTATACTGCCCCATACTGCCTTATACTGCCCTATACAGACCTATACTGCCCCATACTGCCTTATACTGCCCTATACAGACCTATACTGCCCCATACTGCCTCATACTGCCCTATACAGACCTATACTGCCCCATACTGCCTTATACTTCCCCATACTGCCCTATACAGCCCTATTCTGCCCTATGCTGCCCTATACAGCCCTATAGAGCCATATACCACCTTATACAGCCCTATAAAGTCCTAGGCTGCCCTATGCTGCCCTATACTGACCTATACATCCCTATACATCCTTATACAGCCCTATAAAGCCCTAGGCTGCCCTATACAGCCTTCTACTGCCCTAAATATCTCTACACTGCCCTATACAGCCATATACTGCCCCATACTGCCCTATACATCCTTATACAGCCCTATACTGCCCCATACTGCCCTAAACAGCCATATACTGCCCTATACTGCCATATACTGCCCTATGCTGCCCTATGCTGCCCTATACAGCCATATACTGCCCTATACCGCCCTATACTGCCCTATGCTGCCCTATACTGCCCTATGCTGCCCTATACCGTCCTATACTGCCCTATGCTGCCCTATACTGCCCTATGCTGCCCTATACTGCCTATGCTGCCCTATACTGCCCTATGCCGCCCTATACTGCCCTATGCCGTCCTATACTGCCCTACTGCCCTATGCTGCCCTATACTGCCCTATGCCGCCCTATACTGTCCTATGTGGCCCTATACTGCCAGGCACAGGTTTGTGGCGAGGCCACAAAGGCCCAGGCCTAGGGCAGCACAAATTTGGGGGCTGCATGCTGCCCCAACGCACCAAAATCTTTACATTTTTCTCCCATACGGAGCAATGGGAACCTCTCCCCACAGCTCCGTATGTGACTGCAGACTTCCCCACATGGGGTGCTGTTCTCGCATGCACGCTCCTGGCGGGGGAGGGGGGGTTGCAACGAATGGGGGGCGGCCTCGGGGCACCCGGGGATTAGAAATCCGGCTCTGTATACTGCCCTATACTCAAATATTAAATTCTCAAATTTTTAGAGAAAAAAAAAATTTCAATAAAAAATAACATAAAATTTAAACAAATTATCATGGCTGTTAATAAATACATCATTGATCAAATGTTAATAAAAAAAATTCTTAGGAGTTTATATAAATAAATAATGGGCCACAAAAATACCTTTAAAGAAAAATGACTCTGAAATTGATGAAACTGGGGGGGAAATTTCCTCGCTTCGGGCTTTTCCGCGCGATTAAGGCAGAACCAGATTTAGAAATGAGTTTTAAGGCCCAATCAGATATATAGTACAATTGGATCAGGGAAAATGAAATCAGCCTTAATTTCCCAACAAGCCTCTGTTTTGTGTCTGGTAAATTAGATCCCATTTACAGCAATTCCAGACAGAATGGGTTTTGTGCCGGATAAACAGCACGAAAGGGACAATGGGGATCAGCAAATATGTTTTGTTTTTCTCTCAATTTTTCACCTTATTATATGGGTCAGTGTAACAGAAACTGATGGATTTCAGCGCATACTGGGTGGGGGCGGGGCCTACTGGGGGTGGGGCCTACTGGGGGCGGGGGGGGGGCAGCCCCCTACCTTCCCATTTAGCAATGTGCTATTGCTTTTCTAATTATCTAGACATTTGTGCAAATATAAAGAAAATATCTATCTCTATCTATCGATTTATCTACTATCTATTACTGATAGGGATGCATCGAACCCACTTTTTTGGGTTTGACCGAACCCCCGAACCCACCCAGTAGGATTCTGCCGAATCGAATCTGAATCCTAATTATTATATGTTGATTAGGATCGGAAGGGGTTAAAAAACCAGTCATTGGGGCACATTTACAAAAGCACGAACGCTCCAAGCGTATTCTTGCCAGATTTTTCGGGTGGCCGCACGACTTTTTCGTACACCGCACGACTTTTTCGTACACCGCACGGCTTTTCCGTACACCGCACGACTTTTTCGTACACCGCACGACTTTTTTGTACACCGCACGACTTTTTTGCACACTGAACAACTTTTTCGTACACCGCACGACTTTTTCGCACACCGCACGACTTTTTCGCACACCGAACAACTTTTTCATACGCTGCACGACTTTTTTTGCACACCGCACGACTTTTTCGTACACTGCACAACTTTTTCGCACACCGCACAACTTTTTCGTACGCCACATGACTTTTTCGTACGCTTGGATGAAAAATTCGGAAAGGTTTTACTGCTCTTTACAATGGTTCGATACGAAAATTTCATGACTTCGGGTCTCCAATACGATATTTTCGTGACTAATACGATTTTTTTCGTAAGCATTTTCGGGATATTTACGATCTTCAGAAATTTTTGTTTCCAATCCGAATTTTTCCCATTCAGGATTCGAATTCGTGGATTAGTAAATCTGCCCCATTGACTTTAATGCATTTACTCTCGCAATCTAATACAAAAGAATCTGCCCCACTACTGATTTCTATAGTTCTGGGTTTCCCATTCTAACAAGGTGCCATAGAATGAATTTACTGTATTTAACTCAGTCTCCCCCGCTAGTCAGTTCCATCATTCTCCTGCTCTGAGAGTAAGAACTTGGCTAAGGATAAAATTACCTCTCATGGGATGGCCTCTAGTCCTCATTAAATGCCTGAGAGATCCCTTAAGAGACCTATTTGCATTGACCTGGCCTCTATATCTGCAAATGGTGATAATCTCCCGTCAAAAGCGTTTCCTATTCCAGGGAGAAGTCTGAGCTTGGCAACGTTCCACATACTTAAAGAGGTACTGCCATGATGTTTATGGGGTACTTTTTATCTCTAAATGACACTGTTACACAGCAAATAATTCCCTCTGCCATTTAACCTTTTATTCTTGAACCAACAAATGTATTTGTAGCTGTAATATTGGTGTGTAGGCGCCATCTCAGTGCCTTGTGCCTGAGTCTGAGCTTTCAGCCAGCGCTACCCATTAGACCTGCTTTCAGCTAACCTATTGTTTCTCCTACTCCCATGTAACTGGAGGAGTCCCAAGCCGGACTTGGATTTCTTACTATTGAGTGCTATTCTGATACCTACTGGGAGCTGCTATCTTGCTCCCTTCCCATTGTTCTGCTGATCGGCTGCTGGGGGGGAGGGGGGGGGGATATCACTCCAACTTGCAGCGCAGCAGTAAAGTGTGACTGAAGTTTATCAGAGCACACCCTGATCACTACTCAACAAAGTGTCCTCCCTAGAACATTAGGTGCTTTTACGAGGGTTCCATTGCCTAGAACATTACATTATACATCCCCATGGGTTGGGAGCTCTATGATAAGAACCTTTTAGACCCTCTCCACTCATAAATCATGAACTTTATTTCACAATAAATGATCCAAGTCCAACATTTGGTACAAACAAAAAATAAGAGAGAGAATTTCCAGCCTCAAACAGAAACTGCATGGGATTAGACTGTATTCTCTTCTCCTTGTTATAAAACTCACATCTGGGACTCTTTAATATTTCAAGAGACACGAGGGTTTAGAAATGAAGCGGCTGCCAAACTGGGAAATTTAGAAGAAACAGTAAGTGATATTATAAATGTAATTTGTAAATATCCAAGTAATGGAGCCGTTCTGCTAAATGTCTCACTGAACTACAAATCCTGAGGCCAAACTGTGTATAATGTAGAAATGGCCCATTATATATATAATATACTGTATGTCAGTGCGTAGTGATGAATGCTTTGCCATATGCAATGGAAGTTCTTCCTTCTCCGTTCTCCAGTTCATTCAGACACTCATCTGTCAACAACTTGATGAACATCCCCAGTTTGTTTGCTAACGAGGCACAAACGCCATTTGCTAATGAACAATGGGAAGGGAGCAAGATAGCAGCTCCCAGTAGGTATCAGAATAGCACTCAATAGTAAGAAATCCAAGTCCGGCTTGGGACTCCTCCAGTTACATGGGAGTAGGAGAAACAATAGGTTAGCTGAAAGCAGTTCTAATGTGTAGCGCCGGCTCCTTCTGAAAGCTCAGACTCAGGTACACTTTACTGCTGCGCTGCAAGTTGGAGTGATATCCCCCCCCCTCCCCCCCAGCAGCCGATCAGCAGAACAATGGGAAGGGAGCAAGATAGCAGCTCCCAGTAGGTATCAGAATAGCACTCAATAGTAAGAAATCCAAGTCCGGCTTGGGACTCCTCCAGTTACATGGGAGTAGGAGAAACAATAGGTTAGCTGAAAGCAGTTCTAATGTGTAGCGCTGGCTGAAAGCTCAGACTCAGGCACAAGGCACTGAGATGGCGCCTACACACCAATATTACAGCTACAAATACATTTGTTGGTTGAAGAATAAAAGGTTAAATGGCAGAGGGAATTATTTGCTGTGTAACAGTGTCATTTAGAAATAAAAAGTCATTATCATAGCAGAGGCCCTTTACATACAAAAATCTCACTGGTTGCTATCTGATTGTGTTTATATACGTAAAAGCATAGATTAGTCAAGCGGTCTATTAATGATCTTATTATGAGTAATTTTTCTCTGTGTAAATAGATCTTTTTACAGGGGATGAAGGTAAAATTTGTGTTAGTGGATCCCAACTAAGATATAATTACCCCGTATTGGGGGCAGAACAGCCCTATTGGGTTTATTTCATGGTTAAATGATTCCCTTTTCTCTGTAATAATAAAACAGTACCTGTACTTGACCCCAACTAAGATATAATTACCCCTTATTGGGGGCAGAACAGCCCTATTGGGTTTATTTCATGGTTAAATGATTCCCTTTTCTCTGTAATAATAAAACAGTACCTGTACTTGATCCCAACTAAGATATAATTACCCCTTATTGGGGCAGAACAGCCCTATTGGGTTTATTTAATGGTTAAATGATCCCCTTTTCTCTGTAATAATAAAACAGTACCTGTACTTGATCCCAACTAAGATATAATTACCCCTTATTGGGGCAGAACAGCCCTATTGGGTTTATTTAATGGTTAAATGATCCCCTTTTCTCTGTAATAATAAAACAGTACCTGTACTTGATCCCAACTAAGATATAATTACCCCTTATTGGGGCAGAACAGCCCTATTGGGTTTATTTAATGGTTAAATGATTCCCTTTTCTCTGTAATAATAAAACAGTACCTGTACTTGATCCCAACTAAGATATAATTACCCCTTATTGGGGGCAGAACAGCCCTATTGGGTTTATTTAATGGTTAAATGATTCCCTTTTCTCTGTAATAATAAAACAGTACCTGTACTTGATCCCAACTAAGATATAATTACCCCTTATTGGGGCAGAACAGCCCGTATTGGGTTTAATTACTGTTTAAATAATTGTTTTGTAGACTTAAGGTATGGAGATCCAAATTATGGAAAGATCCCTTTTTCGGAAAACCCCAGGTCCCAAGCATTCTGGATAATGGGTCCCATACCTGTACATATATAAGGCAGTCAGATAGGGGGGATAAGAATTCCTAAACCTTCATTATTCTGCACAGAATATTTCTCAGTGCAACATCTAGACACTCCGCCCTCCCTTCCCTCTCTCTCTCCCTTCCCTCTCTCTCTCTCCCCCTTCCCTCTCTCTCTCTCTCACTCTTCCCTCTCTCTCCCTTCCCTCTCTCCCCCTTCCCTCTCTCTCTCTCTCACTCTTCCCTCTCTCTCCCTTCCCTCTCTCTCCCTTCCCTCTCTCTCTCTCCCCCTTCCCTCTCTCTCCCTTCCCTCTCTCTCTCTCTCCCTTCCCTCTCTCTCCCTTCCCTCTCTCACTCTTCCCTCTCTCTCCCTTCCCTCTCTCTCTCTCTCTCTCCCTTCCCTCTCTCTCTCTCTCCCTTCCCTCTCTCTCTCTCTCTCACTCTTCCCTCTCTCTCCCTTCCCTCTCTCTCTCTCTCCCTTCCCTCTCTCTCCCTTCCCTCTCTCACTCTTCCCTCTCTCTCCCTTCCCTCTCTCTCTCTCTCTCTCCCTTCCCTCTCTCTCTCTCTCCCTTCCCTCTCTCTCCCTTCCCTCTCCCCATCTTCCCTCTCTCTCCCTTCCCTCTCTCTCTCTCTCCCTTCCCTCTCTCACTCTTCCCTCTCTCTCTTCCCTCTCTCACTCTTCCCTCTCTCCCTTCCCTCTCTCTCTCTCCCCCTTCCCTCTCTCTCTCTCCCCCTTCCCTCTCTCTCTCTCTCCCTTCCCTCTCTCACTCTTCCCTCTATCTCCCTTCCCTCTTTCTCTCTCTCTCTCTCTCTCCCTTCCCTCTCTCACTCTTCCCTCTCTCTCTCCCTCTCTCTCTCTTTTGATTCCATGACACTCTTTTTTAATATCATGCCAAGTGTAATCAAATAATTCCCGTTGCCATTGTGTTAATCTGTATGGATTCATGAATGGAGACGCAATCTTTTCATTACGGTGCATGGGCTAAAGCTTCCGTTAGATCCGGATGCCAGCAATCAGCGAGGCATTGTCTCCTCACAGCGATACTGCACCTCAAGCTCTTCAGGCGGAATTGCCATTCTCTATTTCCTGCATTTATTAACTGTAAAAAAACCCAGAGTCTTGGCTGAACCTTTATCTAGTTGCCTACTGTCTCTGCTTCCAGTCACACAATGTTAGTTCTACTTTCCAAAACAAGGATCTGGAACCCATCACCATACTGTCCAAGCCTCATTGTCCTGTTCTAGCTTCATAGACTCCGGGTTCCATATTTTATTGATAAAGTTCCTTGCTGTTTCAACCCATAATGCCTTAGTGGCCGTGCAAGGACTTATCCCAATAGGCAGGTCTCAATGACTTCAGTCAACAAGACTTTATAAGAAGAGGTCTATCTTCCTACAGTAACAGTGGTTTTCTGGAGACAGGGTTGGACTGGGGGGTCCAGGGGCCCCATACCCCCCAAGGTGCCCCACCAGGCATGTCCCCCACACCACCCACAGGGGTCCCCACTGCACCCTTAACCCCCATCTATATTGTAAGCTCTACGGGGCAGGAACCTCCATCCTCTTGTGTCTTTGACGCTTAACTTATTGCAACTGTATCTTGTATTTATCTGTATTTATTGTTATACTTTGTATTTATCTATTATTATCTTATTAACCCCCTGTTTGTATTAATGTATTCTACTGTACAGCGCTGCGTACATAAGTAGCACTTTATAAATAAAGATATACATACATACATACAGCGGCCCCCAGCACCCACCGATGTTCTCCCATTGATATTCTGAGACGATTTGAAACTGGTCTTCAGTTATTTAGCTTTTTGTCCAGCAGCTGTCCATTTATTATTTTAGCAGCAATCTGGTTGCTAGGGTCTTATTTACCCTAGCAAGCAGGCAATGGTTTAAATGAGAGATGAGAATATGAATAGGGGAGGGGCTGAATAGAAAGATAAGGAATAAAAAGTAACAATAACAATAAAACTGGAGCCTCACAGAGCAATAGGGTTTGGCTGCCGGGGTCAGTGACCCCCATTTGAAAGCTGGAAAGAGGTAGAAATACCCCTTTAATTATCTAGGGCCCCCTAAAATCTCTATGGCTGTGGTTTAATCATGCATGAGCGCACGAATGTATGTTTCTGGGGGGGTGCGAGCGTGTGTGGGAGTGCACAAACGTACGTACACGGGGGGGGGTGCAGGTGCAATGAATGCCATCTTCAAATCCATAGAATCGAGTATAAGCCGAGGGCATTTTTGGTGCTGAAAAACTCGGCTTATACTCGAGTATATACAGTATTATCACTTTCAATATTGTTATTCTTTCCCTTTGAATTTCTGCTTTAAATCAAATGTCGAATATTGAAGCTGGAGAAGATCATTTTCCCCGAATGATCATTTTGATCCATGGGGAAAAATATAATGGTAATTAAAGAATTAAGTTCAACTTGAAATATAATTTTCGGCCCGACTCAAACACGGTATCTCCTGTCTTTCCCAAATAAACAGCTGCTGCTAAACCTGCATTGCAGTGGGGTTTGGGATTCACTTCTCTCCCAATGTAACGACTCACGGATTTCATTGTTTTCCTTTTGTGCCTTTTATAATGTGAAAGAAATCTCCTTCACGGAAAGTTCCTATGGAGCGTAAATGCATTACTTCCATTGCACTCACGGAATAACAGCACGGCCCACGGAGAATAAATAGCATTCAGTAAATACAGATAAAGGCTGAGAATAGGAATAAACTACAAATCTGAAAGAAAAGTAAAGCTCTACCTGGCAACCTAAACTCAACATCCCTAACACAGGATAAATATGGCTCTTAAAATAATTTTTTACCCCCATGAGTAGATTAAAAATAAAGGCACAGCATATATATATATACAGTACAGTGAGGGACTGGGGCTGTGGGATAGCAGGTATAGTAGGGAGAGATGGTGCCTATAGTAGCAGTGGGGGGATAATAGCCTCTGGGAAGGGACTGGGGCTGTGGGATAGCAGGTATAGTAGGGAGAGATGGTGCCTATAGTAGCAGTGGGGGGATAATAGCCTCTGGGAAGGGACTGGGGCTGGGGCATAGCAGGTATAGTAGGGAGAGATGGTGCCTATAGTAGCAGTGGGATAATAGCCTCTGGGAAGGGACTGGGGCTGTGGGATAGCAGGTATAGTAGGGAGAGATGGTACCTATAGTAGCAGTGGGGGGATAATAGCCTCTGGGAAGGGACTGGGGCTGTGGGATAGCAGGTATAGTAGGGAGAGATGGTGCCTATAGTAGCAGTGGGGGGATAATAGCCTCTGGGAAGGGACTGGGGCTGTGGGATAGCAGGTATAGTAGGGAGAGATGGTGCCTATAGTAGCAGTGGGGGGATAATAGCCTCTGGGAAGGGACTGGGGCTGTGGGATAGCAGGTATAGTAGGGAGAGATGGTGCCTATAGTAGCAGTGGGATAATAGCCTCTGGGAAGGGACTGGGGCTGTGGGATAGCAGGTATAGTAGGGAGAGATGGTGCCTATAGTAGCAGTGGGGGGATAATAGCCTCTGGGAAGGGACTGGGGCTGTGGGATAGCAGGTATAGTAGGGAGAGATGGTGCCTATAGTAGCAGTGGGGGGATAATAGCCTCTGGGAAGGGACTGGGGCTGTGGGATAGCAGGTATAGTAGGGAGAGATGGTGCCTATAGTAGCAGTGGGGGGATAATAGCCTCTGGGAAGGGACTGGGGCTGTGGGATAGCAGGTATAGTAGGGAGAGATGGTTGGATACTATACTTTATTTCTAAAGGACAAGGCAATATAGCCCTACAACCATGAAGACGTTATACAGTATCTTTAATGTTTTTACAGGAAAGAAAATTGAACACTCACCTGAGAAGCCAAGAAACCCAGAAGCCAAAAGAGTCTCAGTGTAATTGCCATTTCCGACAGAGGCGCATATACACACTATATCTGGAAATAAACCCTCCGCTTATTCTCTGAGAACAAAATTATCTCTTCAACAAAGGCTTGAGATCTCAGTGCCGGCCTGTGTAACAAAAGGAAAGAAATGTGAGTTCCTGGGAATAGCGGGTAAATTATAGCAATAGAAACGGAGAAATGACAGTGGGACTGAACTGCGGAATATTGTGTTTTTTTTTCTTTTCTCTGGGAAAGCTCGGCGAATGGTAAGTGTTCATGCAAGACGGCAAATAATAGCGACTGCAACACATCTAAACATATTGACATATTGCGTTGACGCCGTCCGACTTTAGACCTGCGCTACATCTCTATCCATTATTCATTCTCCCTGTGTAGCGCCAACTGCATTCGGAATAGCAATGCAAAAAATGCCATGGGAAGCTAAATCGTTGTCGGAGAGCATTGCTTGTTGGCCGGAGAACGGTCTAAAGGCCTTTGATTGCTTAGGAGAAGGAAACGCTTACTGAGATGCTGCTCTGAGTCCTCTGTCAAAAGAAACATTGGATTTCTTTCCTTCTATTCTGTACACATGTTCTTTGGTATTAGACTTCCTTATCTGAGCTCAAACTTCCAGGGCTTGTGCTTGAACATGCTCAATTTGATCCTCTCTCCCCCTCCCTTCTCCCTCCAACCCCATCTCCTCTCTGCTGTAATCTGAGCCCAGAGCACAGAGGAACAGGCAAGAAGTGACACCAGACCAATCTAAAATGGCAGCTGCTATCTTAAAGGAGAAGGAAAGGTAACAACTCAGTAAGCTTTATCAGAAAGGTATATGTAAATACAGCCATAAGCACTCACAGAAGTCCTCTATCAAAAGAAACACAGGATTTCTTGTCTTGTTTTTTGTAAACATGTTCTTCTATGTCAGACTTCCTCTCCTTTTGGCCTCCTTCTGCTTTGGGGCACGAGTCTGCTCAGTTCTCTCCTCTCTCCCTCTCCCTCTCCCCCTCCCTCCCCCCTCCTTTCTCCTGCTCCAAACTCAGTAAGCTTTATCAGAAAGGTCTGTGTAAATACAGCCATAAGCACTCACAGAAACGCTGCACTAAGTTCTCTGTCAAAAGATTTCCTTTGTCTGTAATTCATGTGCCAGAGACACGCAGCTCTCTGCTCTCTCCTCTCTCCTGCTCCCCCCTCCCTCAAGAGTGCTAAGAACTCACTACCCACCCCCTTAGGAATGTGGATCTGAGCCAATCATAGTCTATAGACTCATACAGACTCATAGTCTAACTAACTGAGCATGTACACTTGGTCTCGGTCTCGGTGCAGGAGTGAGGCATTATGGGAACTTTTTTTCTTCCGGCTTCTGATCATCTGAACGGGAGAAATATGGGGAGACTTAAGGGCACTATTGCGAGAACTGAAGGTATGCCTGCAGCTTGGGATTAACTCTTTATTAGCCTTTCCTTCTCTTTTAAACAAACATAGGGAGCTTCTAGGGCTGTTTACTCAGGTATGGTAAAGCTTTCTACAGAATAAATACAGGGTTCTAGCTTGCACTATTGTGGATCATCTATTTGGAAGAAACTACATCAGCAGCTTTCCTTCCCCTTTAAAGGGGTCTCACACCCTCCACTAAACTGTCCCATTGCACCCCCTAGTTTTTGACCAAAACATAATTACTAGGGATGCACCGAATCCCGGATTCGGTTCGGGATTTGACCGAATCCTGTTTTTTTTAAGGATTCGGTTTCGGCCAAATCCGCGGTCCCGGGCCGATCCGAATCCTAATTAGCATAAATTAGCATATGCTACTCACAGCGCAGCCATTTTTAACCACTTTCGATCCTAATTACCATATGTTAATTAGGATTCGGATTTGGTTCGGGGGTTCGGCCGAACCCAAAAAAGTGGGTGCATCCCTAATAATTACAGAGGAAAGAGAAAGCCCCAGTGAGACTTTGTTATTAGTGATGAGCGAATCTGTCCCGTTTCGCTTCTCCGAAAAATCTTTCAAAAGATTCGCGAAACGCCGAAAATGTCACTCTTCAAAAAAAATTGTCGCCAGAGACTATTCTTTTGTCGGCTGTGACTATTCTTTTGTCGCGCGGCTATTCTTTTTGTCGCGCCCGTCTATTCTTTTGTCGCGCAGCTATTCTTTTGTCGCCCACGGCTATTCTTTTGTCGCCCGTGACTATTTTTTTTGTCGCGCGGCTATTCTTTTTGTCGCGCCTGTCTATTCTTTTGTCGCGCGGCTATTCTTTTGTCGCCCATGACTATTCTTTTGTTGCGTGGCTATTCTTTTGTCACCCATGACAATTTTTTTTATGCTGGCGCCAATTTTTGGACGCGCAGCAAATTTTTCCATGGTGAATGTTTTTATCCGTTTCATGAAACAATCCACCAATGGCGAAACGCGGAAATTCACCGCGAATCCATGCCTTCCGAAACATTTCACCCATCATTTTTTGTCATCTTACATACAGAGATCATTATGTCACTTTATACAGTATCTAGTAGAATTAAGTCTAAAACAACTGGACTTTTCTGAGTTTTTTCCTTGAAAACGTTTCACCACTCATCCGAGTGGCTTCTTCAGTTCAAATGACTGGTAGGGAATTCCCCGGTATTTAAACTCTTGATGGTAGTAGAGTCACAGACATCCAATCACAATGGTTCCATTGAACTTGTTCAGTTAGGTGTTGGCTGAAACTGACAGGTGTAAGAAGGTATGATCCAATCACAATGGTACCAAGATTCTCATTGATGAAGGTGTTAATCCTTCAAAGTACATGACTGGAAGTGTGAACTGTTGTGAAACTGCCGGGGTAAGTATGTCAACGCGCCATTGTATGTTGGTGACAAGCGGTGTCTCAGGCCTCCTCCTCTGTTCAGGGATGGTTTTTCCAGGTTGGCATAAATGGCCTCTTTCACACCTCTTTCAAACCATCTGTCCTCTCGGTCCAAAATATGCACGTTACTGTCCTCAAAAGAGTGACCTTTTTCTTTGAGGTGTAGATAGACCGCTGAGTCTTGTCCTGAGGAGTTTGCCCGCCTTTGTTGGGCCATTCTTTTACAGAGAGGTTGTTTTGTCTCCCCAATGTATAAGTCTGAGCACTCTTCACTACACTGGGGGGCATAGACCACATTACTTTTCATGTGCTTGGGTGTTGGGTCTTTCGGGTGCACCAGCTTTTGTCTCAGGGTGTTGCTGGGTTTGAAAAACACAGGAATGCGATGTTTGTTGAAAATTCGCCTAAGTTTTTCCGATGTTCCAGCAACATATGGGATGACTATGTTGTTTCGCCTGCTGTGTTCCTCCCTTCTGTTTGTAGGACGTAACATCTCTGTTCACATGCATACCCACTGCCGAGGCAATTGATACAGTGAGGAAACGGCTGAAACAAGACACCACCCTCAGCAGCAGAACAAAGCTGACCCCAGAACAAGTTTGTTCCTTACTGGACCTATGTCTCAATACCACTTACTTCAAGCACAAGGAAGTTTTCTATAGACAAAAACATGGCTGTGCCATGGGTTCGCCTGTGTCTCCAATTGTAGCGAACCTTTACATGGAAGAAGTGGAAAAGAAAGCCCTGGACACCTTCAAGGGAACAACACCAAGTCATTGGTTCAGATATGTGGATGACACCTGGGTCAAAATTAAAGAACGCGAGGTTCCAGCCTTCACCAAACACATAAACTCGGTGGACAAAAACATCACGTTCACAAGGGAAGATGTGAAAGACAGCAAACTGGCTTTTTTGGACTGTGCTATAGTTATCAAAGAGGGGAGGGACCTGGATATTGAAGTATACAGGAAACCCACCCACACAGACCAGTACTTGCTGTTTGATTCCCACCACCCTTTGGAACATAAACTGGGTGTAATTAGGACTCTACATCATCGGGCTGAAACTGTGGCACCCAATGCAGAGGCCAAGGAGAAAGAATATAAACATCTAAAAGGAGCTCTGAAAACTTGTGGGTACCCAGACTGGGCCTACATCAAAACCAAATCAAAGACCAACAGAAAGACCAGACCTACAAACAGAAGGGAGGAACACAGCAGGCGAAACAACATAGTCATTCCATATGTTGCTGGAACATCGGAAAAACTTAGGCGAATTTTCAACAAACATCGCATTCCTGTGTTTTTCAAACCCAGCAACACCCTGAGACAAAAGCTGGTGCACCCGAAAAACCCAACACCCAAGCACATGAAAAGTAATGTGGTCTATGCCCCCCAGTGTAGTGAAGAGTGCTCAGACTTATACATTGGGGAGACAAAACAACCTCTCTGTAAGAGAATGGCCCAACATAGGCGGGCAAACTCCTCAGGACAAGACTCCGCGGTCTATCTACACCTCAAAGAAAAAGGTCACTCTTTTGAGGACAGTAACGTGCATATTTTGGACCGAGAGGACAGATGGTTTGAAAGAGGTGTGAAAGAGGCCATTTATGCCAGCCTGGAAAAACCATCCCTGAACAGAGGAGGGGGCCTGAGACACCGCTTGTCACCAACATACAATGGCGCGTTGACATCCTTACCCCGGCAGTTTCACAACAGTTCACACTTCCAGTCATGTACTTTGAAGGATTAACACCTTCATCAATGAGAATCTTGGTACCATTGTGATTGGATCATACCTTCTTACACCTGTCAGTTTCAGCCAACACCTAACTGAACAAGTTCAATGGAACCATTGTGATTGGATGTCTGTGACTGTACTACCATCAAGAGTTTAAATACCGGGGAATTCTCTACCAGTCATTTGAACTGAAGAAGCCACTCGGATGAGCGGTGAAACGTTTTCAAGGAAAAAACTCAGAAAAGTCCAGTTGTTTTAGACTTAATTCTACTAGATACTGTATATCATGACCTGGATGAATGAGAATCTTCATAGACACATTGTGTCACTTTGGCTTCATGATAATGAAACATAACATCGGGGGGGGGGGACAAACTGCTTTGGCTGAGTGACAGTGTTTCATTTTTCCCTTCTCATTTCCCATGATACAAACCTAATGTGACTGTGATGACTTGTCTGTTCCCAATACAAGCTGGGCTTCAATGTACCTCACCAGTAATTGGCTAATAACAATATCATGTGATCAAAACACTCAAAGAGCCCCAGGTGTGCCGGTGTTAATTCCATCATATTAGGAGATATTATTACCACTACCACGTACCCAGTGCTGGAAGATTCTATTAAAATACACAAATTAATTTAGCCTTATTGATTGATTTGGGGGTCATGCTTATTATAACTGTCGCCGGGTCTCTAAAGGGGTCATTTATGGGGTCAAGAGCAATGTCTAATAGGCAATTCACCATGTTTTCTACCCAGAATGCATCTGTGTCTGTTAAGCCCAATTGTCATGACTGGTATCCCAAAACCCAGAACAGATGCCAAGGTTCTAGTCACAGCCCACATTTCTGCCTATAACAGGCACCTTTCTCATCGGGAGGAGGACTTCGGAACTCGAATGCCACCACGACTTAAACTGAGAGAACCAATGTGCGGGTCCTGGGCAGGCAAGGGAACCACTACGGGTAACAGGAGGAATGGGAAAATGGTAAGTGTAGTCATAGAAAGAGACTAAAGGTCCCCATACATGTGAAGATTCACTACGATATCGCTACGGGTGGGCGATATTGGGGAACATGTAGGCTAATTAGATCATTTGGTCCTTATAATGACGAGTATAGGCAAAGTCGGTTCATGGGCCGCATCAATGAGCCGATGCGGTCCCCAATCCGACTAGATTTTTTAACCTGCCCGATCGATATCTGGCCAATTTCAGGCCAGATATCGGTCGGGCAGGCCCATCGGTAGTGCCCATACACTGGCCAATTAGCTGCTGAATCAGTCCAAGGGACCCATATCGCTAGCTACAATCGGCCTGTGTATGGGGACCTTAAGAGAGCACCTAGGAACAATCTAGAATAGACCTACGTTGGCCTACGATGAAGAGAAAGGCTTTGGGTGTCCCCACACAGGAGGGGGTGGTCGTCCCTACCACTCCACTAGACCACCAGGTACCTTTACACCAATGCATCCAAACGCACACAATGGCGCTCACGTTTTGACATGAATCAATAGATTGAGATTGTTGCCTCAACCCCTCACTTTCTACCCAACTTCTAGCTGATTAAAAATATGAAAAAAATGAAGAAAACAGCAATGAATTGATCCAGACAAAACAGACATGTATGAGCACAAACATGGCACTGGTTTAGTTTGAAATCCTGTTATGTTGTATCTACAAGTATCTAGAAGAAGTCATTGCCGATACTGATCCAAGTGGTTTCTTTGGTTTTGATGAGTGGTGAAGGTTGATTTAGACCAGAGGTCCACAACCTTTTTCTTTTTTTACCCAAATGCCACTTTCAAATGTAAAAAGATTTGGGGAGTGACACAAGCATAAAAAAATGTTCCTGTGGGTGCTAAATATGGGTTGTGATTGGCTATGTAGTAGTCCCTATGTCAGGGGTCCCCAACCTTTCTTACTCGGGAGCCACAGTCAAATGTAAAAAGACTTGGGGAGCAACACAAGCACCATAAAAGTTCATGGAGGAGCCAAATAAGGGCTGTGATTGGCTATTAGGGGCCTCTATGCACCCTATCAGCTTACAGGTAGTAAATCCTGTTTTTATTCAACCAAAACTTGCCCTCAAGTCAGGAATTCAAAAATAACTCCCTGGTTTGGGGGCACTGGGAGCAACACCCAAGGGGTTGGGGAGCAACATGTTGCCCCTGAGCCACTGGTTGGGGATCACTGCTCTATGTGAACGGGCAGCCTACAGGAGGCTCTGTTTGGTGGTTCTCATAGTTTTCATGCAACTAAACCTTGTCTCCAAGCCTGGAATTCAAAAATAACTCCCTGCTTTGAGGCCACTTAGAGCAGCATCCAAGGGGTTGGTGAGCAACTTGTTACTTATGAGCCACTGGTTGGGGAGCATTGATTTAGATTCACCACTACACACACATAGCATGACCTGAATGAAGATAGCCTTTCCTAGATAGCCTTCTACCTTCATAGAAAGCCTTTTTAGCTTTATCTATTATATTTTCTCAATCTACTTTAGACCTTCAATCTACTATATGTTTCCAAAACCCCACTAAACTGCAGCCCGGAAACATTGCTGAAAGCCAAAACCCCCACAATAGTAATTAGTAAGAGCATCAATGTCTATACAACGGCAGCTCCCTGCTGTCTGTGCACTGAAGCCCTGCATTGACCCCCCTACTGCCATTAAGCTTCCATATAATGAAGTCTCTTGTCAACCGACAGAAATTGTCATTTACTTTGTTTAAACGAAGGAGAAATGTCCTCGGTGCAAGTGCAGAATCTCATTAATTCCGAAGCTGCCATTCCGGCGCACTCTCGGAAAGCGAGACGGAGAGAGACAGATAACATTGCCAGAGCCGGGGCAGAAGATGTCCTTGGTGACATTCTCGGTGGTTCTGGTTCACGAGACTAACTTCATTAGCAGGACCGCGAGTACGTGCCGTATCCGAGGGAAAAAGCGGGTGCTAAGGAGGCAACTGTCACCTTATTAGTGCAGATGTAAAAGCCAAGGACACAAAAGGAAAGGAAAATCTCCTTCTTCCCCAAGGTCATAAGGAATAAGGCCATCTACAGATAGAGGCCAGTTATTGGCCAGAACCTCAGTTACAATAGAGGTGGTTCTCCTGCTCTTGGCATTGTGTTTTACTCTGCTAGCCTTAGTCTGGTGGCTCGGTTGGGTCACCTACCTCTGTTTATCAAACCCCTGGGTGTTTCCCAGGGCTAGGTGCCACCTATGCACTTGTGTGTTCTTGGGCCACAATGATAGTGGCATTGAGAAGCCCCTCAATGGGGTTGGTCATGACCACAATGGATTGTTAAAACTCAAAGCAGTTTTAAACAAGACTCATTTACTAGGTGCCATTTTATTTACCCACAATGCTTCGTTGCACTTAAAAGGGACCTGGAAATAATTCCAAATCCTTTTGTATCATGTTAGTAGAGGAAAATGAACTTTATTTACACTGTATAAATGATTGAATTTCGTTTTCCTTCAGTTTTGGAATATACAGTCACAGCCAGCAGGCCGGCGCCATTTTGTGTAAACGGTTATTAAGGCAAAGCTTTGTATGCATTTGCCATCTAGGTGATATCTAGGAAGTGCTGAATGGAAAGTGAAAGTAATTGTATTTAAAAATCTGAGCTGTCAATCATATATTGCCTGCCTCGCCTCTATGCCGAAGCTTTGTATGCATTTGCCATCTAGGTGATATCTAGGAAGTGCTGAATGGAAAGTGAAAGTAATTGTATTTAAAAATCTGAGCTGTCAATCATATATTATCTCCCCCGCCTCTAGGCCGAAGCTTTGTATGCATTTGCCATCTAGATGATATCTAGGAAGTGCTGAATAGAAAGTGAAAGTAACTGTATTTAAAAAATCTGAGCTGTCAATCATATATTATCTCCCCCGCCTCTAGGCCGAAGCTTTGTATGCATTTGCCATCTAGGTGATATCTAGGAAGTGCTGAATGGAAAGTGAAAGTAATTGTATTTAAAAATCTGAGCTGTCAATCATATATTGCCTGCCTCGCCTCTATGCCGAAGCTTTGTATGCATTTGCCATCTAGGTGATATCTAGGAAGTGCTGAATGGAAAGTGAAAGTAATTGTATTTAAAAATCTGAGCTGTCAATCATATATTGCCTGCCTCGCCTCTATGCCGAAGCTTTGTATGCATTTGCCATCTAGGTGATATCTAGGAAGTGCTGAATGGAAAGTGAAAGTAATTGTATTTAAAAATCTGAGCTGTCAATCATATATTGCCTGCCTCGCCTCTATGCCGAAGCTTTGTATGCATTTGCCATCTAGGTGATATCTAGGAAGTGCTGAATGGAAAGTGAAAGTAATTGTATTTAAAAATCTGAGCTGTCAATCATATATTGCCTGCCTCGCCTCTATGCCGAAGGCATAGAGGCGAGGCAGGCAATATATGATTGACAGCTCAGATTTTTAAATACAATTATAACAAGTATGGATGATTTCATTAAGTTTTATTCAAGTTTCTTCTGCGTCTTTTTTCCATTCGTATCTTTTGATAAATGGAATGAGTTAAGTTGTGGTTTTAAAAAAAAAAATATAGATAATATAATATATATATATATATATATATATAAATGCCCCCCTCATTGTCTAAGGTATTTCAGTATAAACCTATCCTACCATTATATTATTGAATATAGATGTTCTAGAATTCACACTAATAACAGTAATTTTACAAAAAAGGACTTTACTAAGATAAGCTATATTGAAACTCCTCCCACTCCTCCCACAGTTATTTTCTTTAGACCAATCAGGGTTCAGCTCCCATTTATATTAATATGTAAGGATATGCGAATAAATGAGGCCAAATAACTTAAAGATACATTTTTGGAGACAGCCATACTTAGGAATAGGTTCTGTTTCCCTTTAAAGACAACGGCATGGAACATATCTATTATCTTTCCAGTTACATCCTCTGTAACATCAGTAATTAGTTTTCAGCATGACAGGCTCTCTCCTAATCACCATTTGTGTAGTGTAACATCTGCTCTTTAGTCCTTGAAATAGACTTCTGTGTTTTGACAGTCAGAAGCTACTTATGGATATTGGATACAACAGTTATGGGATCCGTAAACCCGTTATCCAGAAAGCTCCAAATTACAGGAAGGCCGTCTCTCACAGACTCCATTCTGACCAAATAATTCAAATTTTTTAAAATAATTTCCTTTTTCTCTGTAATAGTAAAACAGTACCTGTACTTGATCCCAACTAAGATATAATTACCCCTTATTGGGGGCAGAACAGCCCTATTGGGTTTATTTCATGGTTAAATGATTCCCTTTTCCCTGTAATAATAAAACAATACCTGTACTTGATCCCAACTAAGATATAATTACCCCTTATTGGGGGCAGAACAGCCCTATTGGGTTTATTTAATGGTTAAATGATTCCCTTTTCCCTGTAATAATAAAACAGTACCTGTACTTGATCCCAACTAAGATATAATTACCCCTTATTGGGGCAGAACAGCCCTATTGGGTTTATTTAATGGTTAAATGATTCCCTTTTCTCTGTAATAATAAAACAGTACCTGTACTTGATCCCAACTAAGATATAATTACCCCTTATTGGGGCAGAACAGCCCTATTGGGTTTATTTAATGGTTAAATGATTCCCTTTTCTCTGTAATAATAAAACAGTACCTGTACTTGATCCCAACTAAGATATAATTACCCCTTATTGGGGGCAGAACAGCCCTATTGGGTTTATTTAATGGTTAAATGATTCCCTTTTCTCTGTAATAATAAAACAGTACCTGTACTTGATCCCAACTAAGATATAATTACCCCTTATTGGGGCAGAACAGCCCTATTGGGTTTATTTAATGGTTAAATGATTCCCTTTTCTCTGTAATAATAAAACAGTACCTGTACTTGATCCCAACTAAGATATAATTACCCCTTATTGGGGCAGAACAGCCCTATTGGGTTTATTTAATGGTTAAATGATTCCACTGTGCACTCTGCTGGAGAAACATGTTTTTTTCTCCCAACCTCCTCTCCTGAGCTCAGTTTAACCCTTACGGGGCACAGTCCAATCTGGACTTTTTATCCATGTAAGTTCTGCCTGTGTAAGCCTGCATTCTTCATTGCATGAACTGTACAGAGCACATGCTATACGTTTTAGGAAAATGTGATGGTGCTGATGAACAGAGGGGATATATGTAATACAAATGGTGTGATTTGGGCAGGGGAGATGTGCCCGACTTATATACATGGTAGGGACATGTAGGGTTTGTTATAATGCCCCCTCTATAGCCCCTGGGGTAATTCCAGCAAAGTTATAGCTATTAGTTATGGGTCTGGTTGGTTTTATGTTGGCTTTAAAAAAGCTAAAACCTTGGAACTAACCAAAAACAACCATTATGTAGTGCCCCAGTTTGGGCTACTCTAGGATTGGTTCCTCACCAGTATCCATTGTATTCTGCAGAGAATATTTCTACTCCCTAATAGCTCCCTTCTTAATAACAGGCAGAAGAACCAAGATATCACCAGCTGCCTAATGTATCCGTATCTACTCTATATTCCACCATGAAAATTAAAAAGGGTAAATACACCGCAGAAGATACAAGTTTCCCTTTAAAAGCATGGGCTTGGGCTTCAGCATTATGAAGACAAACAGAAGGAATGAGCAATGTAATTACCCTGCAACGGCCGTGTCTCCATTTTGCTGCCAGGAAGGGGATTTAAGAGAAGATTTCCCCCCCTGATTGGGACGGAGGGATGGGAAACAGCTTGTCCCCTACAGGCGCGGTGGAATTATCCGACAGACGATCTGCTCTCGCCCTGCTCATTACTCAGACATTAACTGACATCTCCAGCAAAGTGACGGATAAACTCAGACTTGGGCCATGGAGAGGTTTCATTAAATAATGGGATTAGGCCGAGGGCAGCGGCGGGGGCAGGCAGTCGCCTACACGTACAATTAAAGATCTTTTCCATTTGGAAAGTAGATAGAAATGTAACAGTAACATGTCATGGTAACTCATTGCTCCCCATTGGATGAAATACCATGTTGAGCTTATAAAATATTAAGCTTCATCGTCAAATAGACTAAGGGCTAAGGGCTTCACGTTTACTCTTCCATTGTTAAAGCTTTTTGGAAGCCATGTTGCTCTGATGGGTTGCTTCCACTTCCGCTCCGTGTAGTTGACTTGTTACATGTGACTCTATTTCTCAGGTGGCTCCTCACTAGCGCAATGGAGAAGAGGCTTCCTAACCCAAGGCTCATATTTTACAGGCCTTCAATAACATCCCAACTTACTCTCACCAAGTAGTTACAGCCATTTGTTCTACTCAACAAGGTACCCAGCCCCAGAGTACAAGACCTTCACAATGGTGAAGGGGAATATCGCTATCCATAAGCTTATCCACAGTTTACAGACAGCATGCAGGAACTACATCACCCACAATGCATTGCATTGGGATGTTCCTTATTGGCATCACGTGTGCAGCAGGGGATTGTGGGATTGGGAGGAGGCAGGCTGAGGACAGGCAACTACTGTTACATTTTATTTAAGTCTCAAAGTAATCAGCCAGATCAGCAGGGGAACATGGGGCGGGGCTTAGGGAATAGGGGCGGGGCTTAGGGAACAGGGGGTGGTGCTTAGGCGATTGTTCCAAACCATATTATTACATTAAGCACCATGAAAATACAGCTCTGCAGCTTCCCTCCCTCTATGGTAACAAGCTTGGACAAATTTGGCCTACTGTTTTCTTCCTGATTACAGCAGTGGCCTAAATGTCCAGCATGTTGTTTTGCATAATACCGGCCTTCAGGCTGGGGGCGGGCAGTGACATCATTTGGGGAGGGGCTATGAAGTCAAGGGGGGGCAAATGGGCAGACTGGGTGGGGAAAGGGTGAATGTGACTGGTAAATGGGTGGTCTGGGTGGGGATATGGGCAGATTGGATGGGGATATGGGCAGATTGGATGGTAAAATGGGCAGACTGGGTGGAGAAATGGGCAGACTGGGTGGGTAAATGGGCAGACCGGGTGGGAAAATGGGCAGACCGGGTGGCAAAATGGGCAGACTGGGTGGGGAAATGGGCAGACCTGGTGGGGAAATTAGCAGACTGGGTGGGGAAATGGGCAGACTGGGTGGTAAAATGGGCAGACCGGGTGGAAAATGGGCAGACTGGGTGGGGAAATGAGAAGACCCGATGGAGAAATGGGCAACCGGGTGGGGAAATGGGCAACCGAGTGGGGATATGGGCAACCGGGTGGGGAAATGGGCAGACTGGGTGGGGATATGGGCAGACTGGGTGAGGAAATGGGCAGGGCTAAGGTGGGCCTGTGATTATAAAGGCTAATCATCACAGAGAAAGTAAGTAAAGGGGAGGGACTTGTAATATTGGTGCCGGCCCTAACTGGTGATTTAGCGGCTAGACAGTTAAATACAGACCAGGAGACATCTCTTCTTATAGAGCTTAAAAATGCAATCCCCCTTTTTGCTTTCACTAGCGATACATGAATTTTCCACCAAGCACAGATTCGCAGCGTAATTCCACATTTTGCCATCTGCAATTTTTTTCCCAAAACTGCAGAAAAATTCTCCCCGGAAAAATTCGCTGAGATAAAAAAGTCGCCAAGACAAAAATTGTTGCTGCTGCCGTGGAAAAAACGCCCATTTTTTGCCGTTTCGCACATTCACATTTTTACCCCTTGTCGGTTCCCGGCTGGTTTGTGTGGTCTCCTCGCCCTAAATACGCTCTCCATATGGAGCCTCTTTCCCAGACTAAGCGCAAACAGCGTTTCTATGTTGTAATCAATTTACCTGTCATTTCACATACGGGGAGGCAGAAAGGAGCCGGCGAGGGGCAGTAATAGCGAATGATGGACGACGTAGTTGAACGATATGGAATTTATAAACAGGAGCAGAACAGAATGACAATAACAAGGCGGTTTGCACATTCCCCTGTACAGTCCCCGCGTGTTTCCCATAAATATACTAAATAACAGTGTAAGCCACACTAGTCATTACAGGGGTTGTCCACCATTGAGCTGACTTTCAGTAAGATGTAAAGAGTAATATACTGAAACAGTTTGCAATTGGTCTTCATTTTTTATTATTTGTAGTTTTTTAATTATTTCACTTTTTGTTCAGCAGCTCTCCAGCTTGGAGTTTCAGCAGCTATTTGGTTGCTAGGATCTAAATTACCCTGGCGACCAGGGTGTGGTTTGAATGGAAGACTCATATATGAATAGGAGAGGGGCTGAATAGAAAGATAAGTAATATAAAGTAACAATAATAATAAAACTGGAGTCTCACAGAGCAATAGGGTTTGGCTGTAAAATATAAGGATATTAGAAGTCCCCGAGGAGTTCCACAACCTCAGCTTTTGTCCTCGTGCTTTTATATGGCCATGGAACTCCTCTGTGACTTATAATATCCCTATATGTTACAATAGGGGGCACTTTATTCACTATATATTATAAGGAACTCCTCTGTGACTTATAATATCCCTATATGTTACAATAGGGGGCACTTTATTCACTATATATTATAAGGAACTCCTCGGGGACTTATAATATCCCTATATGTTACAATAGTGGGTACTTTATTCACTATATATTATAAGGAACTCCTCGGGGGCTTATAATATCCCTATATGTTACAATAGGGGGTACTTTATTCACTATATATTATAAGGAACTCCTCGGGGGCTTATAATATCCCTATATGTTACAATAGGGGGCACTTTATTCACTATATATTATAAGGAACTCCTCGGGGGCTTATAATATCCCTATATGTTACAATAGGGGGCACTTTATTCACTATATATTATAAGGAACTCCTCGGGGACTTATAATATCCCTATATGTTACAATAGGGGGCACTTTATTCACTATATATTATAAGGAACTCCTCGGGGACTTATAATATCCCTATATGTTACAATAGGGGGCACTTTATTCACTATATATTATAAGGAACTCCTCGGGGGCTTATAATATCCCTATATGTTACAATAGGGGGTACTTTATTCACTATATATTATAAGGAACTCCTCGGGGGCTTATAATATCCCTATATGTTACAATAGGGGGTACTTTATTCACTATATATTATAAGGAACTCCTCGGGGGCTTATAATATCCCTATATGTTACAATAGGGGGCACTTTATTCACTATATATTATAAGGAACTCCTCGGGGGCTTATAATATCCCTATATGTTACAATAGGGGGCACTTTATTCACTATATATTATAAGGAACTCCTCGGGGGCTTATAATATCCCTATATGTTACAATAGGGGGAACTTTATTCACTATATATTATAAGGAACTCCTCGGGGACTTATAATATCCCTATATGTTACAATAGGGGGAACTTTATTCACTATATATTATAAGGAACTCCTCGGGGACTTATAATATCCCTATATGTTACAATAGGGGGAACTTTATTCACTATATATTATAAGGAACTCCTCGGGGGCTTATAATATCCCTATATGTTACAATAGGGGGCACTTTATTCACTATATATTATAAGGAACTCCTCGGGGGCTTATAATATCCCTATATGTTACAATAGGGGGTACTTTATTCACTATATATTATAAGGAACTCCTCGGGGGCTTATAATATCCCTATATGTTACAACAGGGGGTACTTCATTCATTATTTATAACAGGCATGTACACAACCCCCCGATTCCTTCATTCCCCAGTAACAGAGCATATTGATGCATTATTCCCATTCCTGAGCTTTGCCGCGCAGGGAACACGATGCAAACAACATTCATTCGTCTCTGTTTTGGCATGGGCTTTTAAGTTTCCATGTAGCTGGTTACCAGGCAACCCCATCATCCCTAATTCACATTGTAATTTATAGCCGCGCCGGTTGGCTGGCCGGGCCGGCGATTGGATGCCGCACACGTCTCGCGCCGCTGTCACTAAAACAAATAGGGAGTCGCGTCTCCGCATAGCAGAGGGGAAGTCGGCGCGCACCGCCGGCATTTATCTGGTTAAAGGAATGCGAATGGGAAACATACAAAGCGATGGTTGCTACAGAGCAGACCCTGCGGTTGTTGGGGGGCCCGAGAATGTAGGGGCCCTAATAAATGAGCAATGTTAATATATCTTGATAGAATAGGTTAACTTTGGGGCCCAAAATTGAATTAGCTGTGGGGCCCAGTAACGCCTCTTTACGCCACTGAGCGCCGTGCTGCTGAGCGCAGAACCATTTCCACTCTCTATATAAAGGCTCAGAGTCCAAAACTCAGTGCAAGATGCCTGACCAAGGCTCAATGGGCTAGTGAGAGGGGTAGGATCTGTGTGCAGCCGTCACAGGAGAATGTGGATCAGGGTTTGAGCTCTGGACGGGATAATTCTGCATCGACTCTGAGCAAAGCACAATGGGGAGAAGTCGGGTGAAACAACTGCGCTACTGCTTCCCTACCAACAGGGGGGGCTCAGCCTGAACTGGGAGTGTGAGAGACCTCAGCAGCAGGGGGCGCCATCATTGGCTTCCTGTGCCGGGCAGGGTACATGTAACCTACTGTGTGCTGAATAAAGATCATTCATAATCCATGTAATATATGTAATATCTGTCTATATTTCTGCCTATGGCTATATGAGAGGTACATGGAGATAGATACTTAGATGGGATAGATAGATAGATAGATAGATAGATAGATAGATAGATAGATAGATAGAGAGAGAGCGAGAGAGAGAGAGAAAGAGAGAAAGAAAGATGATAGACAGCGATAGATAGATAGATAGATAGATGATAGATAGATAGATAGATAGATAGATAGATAGATAGATAGATAGATAGATAGATACAGAGATAGATAGATAGATATATAGATGGGATAGATAGATAGATAGATAGATAGATAGATAGATAGATAGATAGATAGATAGATAGATAGATAGATAGATAGATACAGAGAGAAAGAAAGAGAGAGAGAGAGAGAGTGAGAGAGAGAGAGAGAAAAAGAGAGAAAGAAAGATGATAGACAGCGATAGATAGATAGATAGATAGATAGATAGATAGATAGATAGATGATAGAGAGAGAGAGAGAGAGAGAGAAAAAGAGAGAAAGAAAGATGATAGACAGCGATAGATAGATAGATAGATAGATAGATAGATAGATAGATAGATAGATAGATAGATGGGATAGATAGATAGATAGATAGATAGAGAGAGAGAGAGAGAGAGAGAAAGAGAGAGAGAGAGAGAAAAAGAGAGAAAGAAAGATGATAGACAGCGATAGATAGATAGATAGATAGATAGATAGATAGATAGATAGATAGATGATAGAGAGAGAGAGAGAGAGAGAGAAAAAGAGAGAAAGAAAGATGATAGACAGCGATAGATAGATAGATAGATAGATAGATAGATAGATAGATAGATAGATGGGATAGATAGATAGATAGAGAGAGAGAGAAAGAGAGAGAGAGAGAGAGAAAAAGAGAGAAAGAAAGATGATAGACAGCGATAGATAGATAGATAGATAGATAGATAGATAGATAGATAGATAGATAGATACAGAGATAGATAGATAGATATATAGATGGGATAGATAGAGAGAGAGAGAGAGAGAGAGAGAGAGAGAAAGATGATAGACAGCGATAGATAGATAGATACAGAGATAGATAGATAGATAGATAGATAGATAGATAGATGGGATAGATGATAGATAGATAGATAGATAGATAGATAAATAGACAGACAGACAGAGAAATAGATAGAATAGATAGCAGAGATAGATAGATAGATGGGTAGACAGATAGATAGATAGATGGGTAGACAGATAGATAGATGATAGATAGATAGATAGACAGATAGGTAGACAGATAGATAGATAAATAGATTGATAGATAGATAGATAGATAGATAGGGGAGGGAGGACAAGTGTTATAATAAATAAGTATAAATACACAGGGAGACACAGTAGAAAGGAGGTCCCTGCCCTGTAGAGCTTACAATCTAAGACATAGATAGATAGATAGATAGATAGATAGATAGATAGATAGATAGATAGATAGATAGATAGATAGATGATAGATAGATGATAGATAGATAGATTGATAGATAGATGATAGATAGATTTTTATATAGCAGGTTAAATGAAGTTTGGTTTCATCAGTAATTAGAGCTCGTTAGTGCCAGGCTCAGAGGGAACAGCTCGAGGCTTCCGGCTGCTCTAAGTGTGAATGTCAGAGGGATTAGCGGGGTGACATTTCCATAGAAGCGATGGGGCTGTCACTGGGCACAGGAATGCGCTACTGCTCCTAATCTTTATAGCCTTCTGTATTTTCTACAGTGATACATCTCATTCTATTATATAGCCTATGTTGCAAATAAGGAAAAACATTGGTGATAAGTGAGATGAGACCATATAATGAGGGGAAAAATAAAAAATGAAGACCAATTGCAAATTGTCTCGGAATATTACTCTCTACATTATACTGATCAAAGGTGAACATTCCCTTTAAAATTCCTACATCATATACTTAATTGTATCTGACCTGTGTTTTCATGAAGATTACTCATTTTACAAGAATATGTGTAATGTCTTCCTTTTTTATTATAATAGGTTGTAACAGTGTATCCCTGGTTCAAAACTACCCACGGCGTCATCTAAGAATCGAATGATTCCTCGCAATTAATCCGTTGCCATTAGCTGTACGTCATGGAGCTGGGGAAAGGCATTCGGGCAGGATTTATGCTGCTATTGACTGTTGCTGAGTTTATAAATTGGAAAACAAGCCGTTATTGGTGCCCTGGGCTGAGGCTTTGTGTAATGGAAAGGGAAGGAAGGGGTTTGTTTATACAGAGATAATGATCAGATTCCAATTGCTAGGAGTAATGGGTAGTAAAGGTAAAGCAATAACATGTCAAATATTCATCTTTTAACATTCATAGCTCATTTTCATACAACCCAACCCTAACAGTGCCCCAAGCTGCAACACCTAAGTGGCACTGTATTTGGATCCATTGCAAAACCATAAATACAATTAAAAAGCTTTTGTCCCTGTGTGACAAGAAAACACTACAAGTTCTTATATAAGCGCAATACCATCACTCACCACTAGGCCAAACTCCCTGTGCAGCAAGAAAGTACTACAAGTTCTTCTATAAGCGCAATACCATCGCTCACCACTAGGCCAAACTCCCTGTGCATCAAGAAAACACTACAAGTTCTTATATAAGCACAATGCCATCGCTCACCACTAGGCCAAACTCCGTGTGCAGCAAGAAATCACTGCAAGCTCTTACATAAGTGCAATACCATCACTCACCACTAGGCCAAACTCCCTGTGCAGCAAGAAAGCACTACAAGTTCTTTTATAAGCGCAATACCATCGCTCACCACTAGGCCAAACTCCCTGTGTGGCAAGAAAACCCTACAAGTTCTTATATAAGCGCAATACCATCGCTCACCACTAGGCCAAACTCCCTGTGCGGCAAGAAAACATTACAAGTTCTTATATAAGCGCAATATCATCACTCACCACTAGGCCAAACTCCCTGTGCGGCAAGAAAACACTACAAGTTCTTATATAAGCGCAATACGATCATTCACCACTAGGCCAAACTCCCTGTGCAGCAAGAAAACACTACAAGTTCTTATACAAGCGCAATACCATCGCTCACCACTAGGCCAAACTCCCTGTGCGGCAAGAAAACACTACAAGTTCTTATACAAGCGCAATACCATCGCTCACCACTAGGCCAAACTCCCTGTGCAGCAAGAAAACACTACAAGTTCTTATACAAGCGCAATCCCATCGCTCACCACTAGGCCAAACTCCCTGTGCAGCAAGAAAACACTACAAGTTCTTATACAAGCGCAATACCATCGCTCACCACTAGGCCAAACTCCCTGTGCAGCAAGAAAACACTACAAGTTCTTATACAAGCGCAATCCCATCGCTCACCACTAGGCCAAACTCCCTGTGCAGCAAGAAAACACTACAAGTTCTTATACAAGCGCAATACCATCGCTCACCACTAGGCCAAACTCCCTGTGCAGCAAGAAAACACTACAAGTTCTTCTATAAGCGCAATACCATCGCTCACCACTAGACCAAACTCCCTGTGCAGCAAGAAAACACTACAAGTTCTTCTATAAGCGCAATACCATCGCTCACCACTAGGCCAAACTCCCTCTGCGGCAAGAAAACACTACAAGTTCTTATATAAGTTGTGTTTAAACTATTGGTATTTGACAATGGAAAAACTAAAGAATAAAGTATCGCTCGCCAATGGCAGAGGCCTCGGCAGGTAAAGCAACGCCATTATGTCAAAAAACGAGAAGACAGGAGGCCTTTTATTCGTATCTTTAGTTCATTGTATGTGACTGGCGCTAGGGATAAAATTCCGTCTCACAGTGATGGATGAACCTTTTATCTAAATGTCGGAACAATTGGAAATGTCTTGAGATAAGGCAGGGGACGGAGATCATTATAACGTTGTTTCTAATTTATCCAAAATTGGCTGAAATTCATAAATCCTGCAATTAGCTACAGAGCAAGGCAGGTTAATGCAATGGGTTTAGCGCGACCAATCAGAAGCCTCGGATACAATATAACAGCTCTTGTGTCCGCATTGATTTAGATTTTGTTATTAAGAGAAGGGGCTTGATTGCTTCTTAGCAAGTGAGGGAATACAGGGGTAGGGGGGATAGCTCTCAGTACAAGTGAGGGAATACAGGGGTAGGGGGGATAGCTCTCAGTACAAGTGAGGGAATACAGGGGTATGGGAGATAGCTCTCAGTACAAGTGAGGGAATACAGGGGTATGGGAGATAGCTCTCAGTACAAGTGAGGGAATACAGGGGTAGGGGGGATAGCTCTCAGTACAAGTGAGGGAATACAGGGGTAGGGGGGGATAGCTCTCAGTACAAGTGAGGGAATACAGGGGTATGGGAGATAGCTCTCAGTACAAGTGAGGGAATACAGGGGTATGGGAGATAGCTCTCAGTACAAGTGAGGGAATACAGGGGTAGGGGGGATAGCTCTCAGTACAAGTGAGGGAATACAGGGGTAGGGGGGATAGCTCTCAGTACAAGTGAGGGAATACAGGGGTAGGGGGGATAGCTCTCAGTACAAGTGAGGGAATACAGGGGTAGGGGGGGATAGCTCTCAGTACAAGTGAGGGAATACAGGGGTAGGGGGGATAGCTCTCAGTACAAGTGAGGGAATACAGGGGTAGGGGGGGATAGCTCTCAGTACAAGTGAGGGAATACAGGGGTAGGGGGGGATAGCTCTCAGTACAAGTGAGGGAATACAGGGGTAGGGGAGATAGCTCTCAGTACAAGTGAGGGAATACAGGGGTAGGGGAGATAGCTCTCAGTACAAGTGAGGGAATACAGGGGTAGGGGGGATAGCTCTCAGTACAAGTGAGGGAATACAGGGTTATGGGGGATAGCTCTCAGTACAAGTGAGGGAATACAGGGGTAGGGGAGATAGCTCTCAGTACAAGTGAGGGAATACAGGGGTAGGGGAGATAGCTCTCAGTACAAGTGAGGGAATACAGGGGTAGGGGGATAGCTCTCAGTACAAGTGAGGGAATACAGGGGTAGGGGGGATAGCTCTCAGTACAAGTGAGGGAATACAGGGGTATGGGAGATAGCTCTCAGTACAAGTGAGGGAATACAGGGGTAGGGGGGGATAGCTCTCAGTACAAGTGAGGGAATACAGGGGTAGGGGGGATAGCTCTCAGTACAAGTGAGGGAATACAGGGGTAGGGGGGATAGCTCTCAGTACAAGTGAGGGAATACAGGGGTAGGGGAGATAGCTCTCAGTACAAGTGAGGGAATACAGGGGTAGGGGGGATAGCTCTCAGTACAAGTGAGGGAATACAGGG
Source organism: Xenopus tropicalis (assembly GCF_000004195.4). Lineage (NCBI taxonomy): Eukaryota > Metazoa > Chordata > Amphibia > Anura > Pipidae > Xenopus > Xenopus tropicalis. The sequence continues at coordinate 8,563,586 of NC_030682.2, read as the reverse complement.
GTAGGGGGGATAGCTCTCAGTACAAGTGAGGGAATACAGGGGTAGGGGGGTTAGCTCTCAGTACAAGTGAGGGAATACAGGGGTAGGGGGGATAGCTCTCAGTACAAGTGAGGGAATACAGGGGTAGGGGGGATAGCTCTTAGTACAAGTTGCCCCAGGGACTGGTCCGATTGCCATCTTGGAGTCAGGAAGGAATTTTTTCCCCTCTGGGGCAAATTAGAGAGGCTTCAGATGGGGTTTTTGCTTTCCTCTGGATCAACTAGCAGTTAGGCAGGTTATATATAGGCAGTATGGTTGAACGTGATGGACATACGTCTTTTTTCAATTCAACTTACTATGTTACCATGTAAAGGACGGTATAACTCAACGAAGAGAGTATCCTAAAAAAAACATACATTTCCTAATGTCCATTTTATTATTGTTGGGTGGGCCCCAAAAGGCAGTCTTGGATATGGAACCTCTCTTTGGCTGCCTAAGGTAGAAGAACCATATCCCGAATGAAGACAGAGATCCTTTATTAGTCCCATGTGATGTCAGGTAACTCCACCCCCCCCACGGTAAATATAAAAAATACAAGGAATGGAAGTGGTCTACCTGAGTTTCTTGGTGGCCCTGCCAAGAAGAAGGGATGATATAATGGAAGTTGAGTAATACAATGAATAAATGTAGGGCACATAATGGAAAAAGCCAGACATGGACACACAACGCCCAATTTCTCATGTATTCTCCCATCTCTAACCGTATATGAACAAACTTGTGGGCTGAGGGACAATAAAACTCATACACGTTCAGAAGCAAGGTGCTCCTTCAGATAAGGAGGTTGCATTAGCGAGTCAGTAGGTGAATGTAATGAACTTATCAAATAGGATCTTGGCAGCTGAAGGTTTCTCAAGGTTATACCGCTTTAAATAATCAAATACCGATTGATTAGCAGGAAATCGTATTGCCTGTCTGGGATCAAGAAGGGGTTTGTCAGCCTAGTCAATTCCTTTGCAGTTAAAGTGTCATGATGGTGTATTGCTTGGTCGGCATCGGTATGGATGGGATGGCCGCAAGCTTCAGCATGATGGACGTGGGCCCTCAGGTCCTTGTGTGATAAAACTGCAGATGGAGAGCGAACTGCCATTCACCGGCAGTTACTATAGGACGTGAACTACAGTTGCTAAGCGACAGAAGAACATCTCGTTTAGAAAATCTGTATTGTGGCTCTTTATATATCAGGGTATAACCAGGAGCCAGGGACATCTTCATGATATGTATTTATGTCAAGTCACCAGATTTTACAAATGCATGGGGGGTAATTATAAAATGTATTCATGGGTATAAATATAGAGATATATGCCATTAACATCAATTCTAGATGTAGCATTGTCGCTTCTGATTGACTACTATCCCCCTTGATGACATTGACCAGCTGTATGACCAGGTGTATGACCTAGGTGCAGATGTGACAGCCACTATAGATTGTATGTAATTAACCATTAGGCATCTTTATTTGCTAGAGAACCAGCCAGCAGCCTTTCCGAATGCCTGTCCAGAAAGATGGTGATGTATAGGTTACATATGGAGAGTCCTGGGCAAGGTGGGTAAGAGATTGGACCCTTCCTTGTAGACCAGTAGATGTCTCTCTCAATCTCTTCCTATCAATCTCCCTCCTCTTTTCATTCTCTTTATCTCCCTGCCATTGTATCTCTGCTTCTTCTATCTGATCCTGTCTTTGTCTTGCATTGTCTATGGGAAGGTGTTTCTTTTGAAGCAAGTAGGGATAGATTCGCTTGTGCTCTTGCGAGCGGATCTTCTCCTGATATCCCCACCTACGGGTGGGCGATATCGGGAGAATCCAGGCTAATTCAATCGTTTGGCCCTGTCGTTATCAAATTATAACAACGGGTATAGGAAAAGTTGGTCCGGGGACCGCATCAACGAGCCGATGCGGTCCCCTATCCGACTCGATTTTCTAACCTGCCCGATCGAGATCTGGCCAATTTCAGGCCAGATATTGGTCGGGCAGGCCATCGGTAGCTTACAGATAAAAAGGGTGGGACCCCTGACCTATAATTATTTGGTAGCTCATCTTGTCAACTAAAGCCTGTAACTAATACATTTTGACATTTTGTTATGGCAGTGTAGTGAACAGCAACCCAGTGCCCCCATAGTTGTATGTTCTAGAACCCAGATATACAGTAGAACTGGGTCCAGTTTGGTCAAACCCTAGAAGGTAAGGCTTGACTATGGCAGAAGCACCCACAAAAGAGGTCCCTGGATCTTCTGGCTGGAGGGGCGGGCAATAAGTGTGTCGTAAAATGTTCAGTCATTTATCCCCGTATTATTTTCAACTTGTTTGTTAGTACATAAAAGCTCTAGCCCTCAATGTGTACATTCTAACAACAGAAGCAAAAATAAACGTTCCACGAGGATTTACTCCAACAGAAAAGACCTACTATTTCTCTTTACTTAGAATAAATCTATTCCCGATTGGTGCTAAAGACCCCAGAAGGACCGTCACAAGTGTATGTGACCCCTTCACCCAGCTAATTACCTGGATTCTACTATAGTCTGAAACAATTAATTTCCAACTTCTCACCAAGATGCCGGTGTTGGGTATCAACCACCAGGGACCAAGAGTTCATTAGAGAAGTCATAATGAATCTGTGAGCGTTATAGCTTATACACACACACACATGTAAGTGCTTTACACCAGACTGCTTTATTATGGCCTTTAGTCGGCCTAATTGCGTATTATGCAGTAAGCAAAGGTTTGCATATCACTGTGAATTTGTTACTTGAATATATTAATGTAAATGTAGGGAATCGTAGTTCTCCTAATTGCTTCACAATATGCAGTGCCCCTTGGGAGTAAAGGAAGAGAATAATAATGCTAAGTGGTGGAGATACTCCGAGGTAGGAATATAGCTCTACGAGGCCAGGTTATGCTCCATCTCTAGCAATAGGAGGGGTTAGTCTATCCTTGGTTTCATATCTGTGAAGGTGGTAATATAGTGAAGCAAAAAGCCTCAGAATATGGTTCAATAACATCGGTGCCTTCTCCCCACCCCAGTTGGGCCTAATCCATTGCTGTAGGGTCCAGACTGAAGATCTAGATTTGGAGAGAATGACTATTTATTTACTTTATCTAGGGCTAGAAGCTTAAGGTCAAGAAATAAGCATAGTCAATACATCCTAAAGAGAAGAGAAAGGTCCTCGGTTTACGCAACCCCTTGGGTTCTTCTCAGTAGAACTAGATATTGGTGAATCAAAAGGGTCCAGACTAAAGATCTAGATTTGGAGAGAATGCCTATTTATTTACTTTATCTAGGGCTAGAAGCTTAAGGTCAAGAAATAAGCATAGTCAATACATCCTAAGGAGAAGAGAAAGGTCCTCGGTTTACGCAACCCCTTGGGTTCTTCTGAGTAGAACCAGATATTGGTGAATCAAAGTGGGATGGAAGCTACTGTGGGGTTAATGTTGCTGGCAATAAATTGGAAGATACACGGCATGAAAGTGCTGCTTCTTTGCTCTTGTTGCTACTGAGTTTTGCATGAACCACGTGGCTTGAAAGTAACTTATTAATTCACTAAGTTACTGGGTCTACTGAGCTGTACTTGATGGAACCTCTGGTGCTCCATGAATTGTTGTAAAACAGTGAAGAGCACCACAAGAGTAAGCAAGCTCCATTCACTGCTGAAAGTAGCCTTGGGCAAAGTTACCAGAATGTTCTATACTCCTTTTGATATTCATTCTGATAAATCATACCAGGGAACAATGGTTTGTATCATATCTTACGCAAAGATAATGTATATATTTATCTCACTAGAATCGTAGTTCTCCTAATTGCTTCACAATATGAAGTGCCCCTTGGGAGTAAAGGAGGAGAATAATAACGCTAAGTGGTGGAGATACTCCGAGGTAGGAATATAGCTCTACGAGGCCAGGTTATGCTCTATCTCAAGCAATGGAAGGGGTTAGTCTACCCTTGGTTTCATATCTGTGAAGGTGGTAACATAGTAAAGCAAAAAGCCTCAGAATATGGTTCAATAACATCGGTGCCTTTTCCCTGCCCCAGTTGGGCCTAATCCATTGCTGTAGGGTCCAGACTGAAGATCTAGATTTGGAGAGAATGCCTATTTATTTACTTTATCTAGGGCTAGAAGCTTAAGGTCAAGAAATAAGCATAGTCAATACATCCTAAGGAGAAGAGAAAGGTCCTTGTTTTACGCAACCCCTTAGGTTCTTCTGAGTAGAACCAGATTTGGTGAATCAGAGTGGGATGGGGTTAATGTTGCTGGCAATAAATTGGAAAATACACAACATGAAAGTGCTGCTTCTTTGCTCTTGTTGCTACTGAGTTTTGCATGAACCATGTGGCTTTCACAAAGTTACTAGGTCTTCTAGGTACTTCATGGAACCTCTGGTGCTCCATGAATTGTTGTAAAACAGTGAAGAGCACCACAAGAGTAAGCAACCTCCATTCACTGCTGAAAGTAGCCTTGGGCAAAGTTACCAGAATGTTCTATACTCCTTTTGATATTCATTCTGATAAATCATACCAGGGAACAATGGTTTGTATCATATCTTACGCAAAGATAATGTATATATTTATCTCACTAGAATCGTAGTTCTCCTAATTGCTTCACAATATGAAGTGCCCCTTGGGAGTAAAGGGGGAGAATAATAACGCTAAGTGGTGGAGATACTCCAAAGTAGGAATATAGCTCTACGAGGCCAGGTTATGCTCTATCTCAAGCAATGGAAGGGGTTAGTCTACCCTTGGTTTCATATCTGTGAAGGTGGTAACATAGTAAAGCAAAAAGCCTCAGAATATGGTTCAATAACATCGGTGCCTTTTCCCTGCCCCAGTTGGGCCTAATCCATTGCTGTAGGGTCCAGACTGAAGATCTAGATTTGGAGAGAATGCCTATTTATTTACTTTATCTAGGGCTAGAAGCTTAAGGTCAAGAAATAAGCATAGTCAATACATCCTAAGGAGAAGAGAAAGGTCCTCGTTTTACGCAACCCCTTAGGTTCTTCTGAGTAGAACCAGATTTGGTGAATCAGAGTGGGATGGGGTTAATGTTGCTGGCAATAAATTGGAAAATACACAACATGAAAGTGCTGCTTCTTTGCTCTTGTTGCTACTGAGTTTTGCATGTATATATTTATCTCACTAGGAAGACCAGATGGTGCGGAAACAATAGAAACACTAAGCCCAGTAGCAAATTCATTGTAGACGAAATGACTGTGCCAATTCACCGTTGGCTTTCCAGATCTTTCAATAGATTTTAGATATATATTAAGATACAACTTCAACATCTTCAGAAATGTTCAGTCTTAAAAAAAAAAGGAAAGATAAGAATCAAGGAATTAAAGCAGACAAAACACACACAAAACCACCCCCAATAGCCATACGTAGCCTGGTCAACTTTCAGCCAGAAATTGTATTTTAAAGAGTGCAGTTCCTGCTGAAACCTTCTCAGTAATTCAGTCATGTTCCTCGCATTCTTTCAGAGTATCTGATTAACAAACATACAAAGAGTGTGACGCTGCCCATAGTGCCCACAAGGCAGGATTGCTGGGGGGGAGGACATATACAGGAGATACGCAGGAGATCTAGTTATGAAAGATTATGACTGCTTAAAAAAAGATTATCCAGTTGAAAAAGGACCGCGGCCACTGGGGTCAATTTACTAAAGGTGGTGTTTTTATTTTTCACTATTCATATTTTTTTTGCACAAAAATACGTGATTTTTTGCCATTTATTATGCATCAAACCAGCTTTAAATCCGAAAGTTAATATCCTCCATTAGTGATGGGCGAAATGTGTCGGCAGGCATTGATTCGCAGCGAATTTCCGCGTTTCGCCATTGGTGGATTGTTTCGCGAAATGGATGAAAAAATTCACCCCTGGAAAATTGCCGCATGTCCAAAAATTGTCGCCGGCATCAAAAAAGAATAGTCGCAGGCGTCAAAAGAATAGCCGCGCGACGAAATAATAGCCGTGGGTGACAAAAGAATAGCCGTGCAACGAAATAATAGCCGCATGACGAAATAATAGCCGTGTGACAAAATAATAGCCGTGCAACAAAATAATAGCCCCGCAACAAAATAATAGCCGCGGGCGACAAAATAATAGCCGCGGGCGACAAAATAATAGCCGGGGGTGACAAAATAATAGCCGCGCGACGAAATAATAGCCGCACAACGAAATAATAGCCGTGCAACAAAATAATAGCCGCGCAACAAAATAATAGCCGCGGGCGACAAAATAATAGCCGTGGGCGACAAAATAATAGCTGCAGGCGACAAAATAATAGCCGTGCAACAAAATAATAGCCGCGTGTGACAAAATAATAGCTGTGGGCTGCACGACATTTTCGCAGTTTCGCAAATATTTTTGCCGTTTCGCGGATCTTTTGAAAGATTTGCGAATTTTTCGGCGAAGCAAGACGGAACAGATTCGCTCATCACTATCCTCCATCTAAAAGCTGTCGAGATTGCGTAGAAGTCAATGGCAGGGGTCCTTTTTCAATTGAATAATCTTTCCTGGTTTTGTGGTTTTAGAGGTTTTCTGGGTTTTTCGATGCTTTTATTTGTGTGACAAAATGAAAAAGGGTTTTTTTTTTGTTGTTTTTGCGCTTTTTTTAAAAGGCTGTTTTGATAAATCACTTGACGTTTATGGTTTTAGAGAAAACAAGTTGTTTTCTTCTTCCCATGAAAAAATCTTATTTTTGCTCAAGAAAAATAAGAATTGTGGATAAAAAAAAACCCACAAGCTTTAGTAAATGGGTCCCCAAGATGCAGATTTACTCCAATTTTTACTCTGAATTTTTCAAAGCCAAAGTCAAAAATGAGAAAATTTGAAGCAAAGAAACTGTCAATTGACTTCTACATGATCTTGACAGGTTTTAGATTAAAAGGAAATCGGTCCAAAAATACGAATTGTTTGGCAAATAGGGCACTAACAGAAATGGTCCAACAAATTTTGGAGCTTCCTAAATGAGTTTCCATATAAACAGAAGCCTACGGTCCAGAGGGAACATTAACTGTCAGCTCTTGCTTCTTTCTCCATGAGGAACCTTCAAGCCGTCACGTAACAGATTAGCCAATCGCTTTAGACCTGCCTGTGATGTCACAAGTAAGGACCTAGGGGGCTCATCTGCTAAACTATTCCCAGCGAGGCCTACGTAACTGTAAAAATGAACGGCTGATTGTGGCACCGGCAGGAATGCTGAAGTGCAAAGGGCACATCATCATAAATATTATAGTTAGCGTTAGGTCTGGAGCTGTAAATCAGTTGGGGCCCCGTGAGTCTGTTTCAGGACAAGCCTGTATGTAGTATGGAAGCAGGAGGCACATCGGATATTACATGCCATGGGGTTATGTGGCTATAGGCTGAATTCCATTGTAAATAGTACTATAATAAGCACATACAGTACATCTGTATTATATATAAGCAAAGACCTTCTATAATAACTCATGGCAGCCAACTAGGTGTTTGCTTTCGGTATTCGAACTGCAACTGGCTAGTAAAAGCTAATTGATGATTGGTTGTTGCTGGTTAAAAGGGTTCAAACCATGGGTGCCAGAAAGCTAGGTTGCAATGTACCAGTAGATCTTGAGTTTGTGGCCAGTAGATTAGAGCAGCCCAGAATGTGTCCATGACAAGTCCAGCATCTAAATCTGCAGTACCCCTCCCATACATGGTAGCCATACACAGGCCTATTGTAGCTGCTGATATGGGTCTTGGACCAATTTGGCAGCTTATCAGCCCGTGTATGGGCAGGAACGAGGGGCCTGCCCAACCAATATCTGGCCTGAAATTGGGAAGATATCGATCCGCCAGGTTAAAAGATTTAGTCGGATCAGGAGCAGATGCAGGCATCAATGAGCCGATGCAGTCGCCGAACCGACTGCGCCCATTGCTCCCGTTATAATCCGATTGTTTGGCCCCAGGGCCTGCATTTTCCCAATATCGCCCACCCGTAAATGGGGATATCGGGAGAAGATCCACTCGCTTGGCAACCTCACCAAGTGTATGGCCACCTTAACTTGCACCCCCATCCAATAACTGAACACTGGACTCAACAACTGGGAAGAGAAGGCCACCTTATATACAAACCACCTTGGCTTATTGTAACAGCAGTAACAACACCACCACAAATCCTCCAAGACTATCAAACTTGCGCCCTAGGCCTAAGGCCTAGGTCTTGCTTCTTATCCAAGTCCCCATCTACGATAATCTATCTCCCTCCAGGGCCACAGCCACTGCCCATTTTAATTAAAAGGCACCCCCCCACACCAACTGCAACAAGTATGGAACCTATAGAGGTGGGTTATTGCTGTGTTCCTGGTTGTCCCACACACTGGGAGAAACTGGTATCCTAACTGCTGCCCTCTGGCTCAATGGAAAAAAGAAAGTTCTAGGTATTTCCCATTATATCAGGAAAGTGATTAATAAATCATAGGAACCTCTGTGATCAGGTCATTCTGCACATACTCACTGATCAAGGGCTGAGATCCTGTTCTTTGGGTGGCACTGGACCAAAATACAGCCCCGGTTCTGTGCTTGCTTCTGGTCATATTGGGGATTGTGGGTAGCGCAGAGGGAAGTGTTGGCCTCTCCCATAACCAACAATACGTGTTTTCTGATGACGTAATGCAATGAAGTTACAGTTTCCATGGTAACACTAGAGGCAGTTGAATCTGATAGGATAGCTTCATTGAAAGTGACCCCCACATCGATAAAGTCCGGTTTCAACCCTTTAGGCATCTCCTCCACAAACCTCATCCATATGCATCCTGTTCCTGACAACAGGAACATCGGAACGGCTTCACTTTCCTATCCTTATAAATGACAGCAGGAGGTACCTAATCCCCAGCGTTATTATTACACGGCAGCAACGACTACTGGTATTTTCCAATAACACATTATGGACGTGATTGCATTGAGGGTAATAACGGTGCAATTGTCACCTTTAATAAATAGCTGCCTGGAAATCATAAGGAGAACGCGATATAATGACTTCCCACACTGGATTTTTGTCTCGGCTCGCGTGTGCGCACAGTCGGCAACGCATACAAATGATGTTTTACTCAAACAGCAAACAATAATACAAGACACAATAGCATCTGATTGTCACTTCACATTCTTCCGTCGATCAAAGTGCCAAAACCACGGCTGCGGTGGCTCAACACGAGGAGAAGCGTTAATGTTCTCCCAATCAGAAACCATTACAACATGGGAAAAAGTGCAATGGAAATATCTACACCAGTTGGGTATCAGGGCCCCTTGTAGCAATGGCCAGTTGGGCATCTATGCCAGTTGGGTATCAGGGCCCCTTGTAGCAATGGCCAGTTTGACATCTATGCCAGTTGGGTATCAGGGCCCCGTGTAGCAATGGCCAGTTGGGCATCTATGCCAGTTGATTATCAGGGCCCCTTGTAGCAATGGCCAGTTGGGCATCTATGCCAGTTGGGTATCAGGGCCCCTTGTAGAAATGGCCAGTTGGGCATCTATGCCAGTTGGATATCAGGGCCCCTTGTAGCAATGGCCAGTTGGGCATCTATGCCAGTTGGGCATCAGGGCCCCTTATAGCAATGGCCAGTTGGGCTGTTTCTGGTGTCTCCTTTAGAGAAACCTAATCACATGAGGGTGGGAAACAATGTTGACTGAGCTACAGTCTTTTCCATTCCAATTGAGAACACTATATAGCAGGGGTGCCCATACCTACGAGGGGTACCCATACCTACCATGGATCCACTGTTAGTGATGCTCAATCCCATCAAGATCAGGCATCACTGCAGCATTAGATCCTGTTACAGTTTAATCACTATAATTTATGGGTAAATACACATTGTTCTATTTAACCCACTTATTTCTAAAGTACTTGAGATATCTGCACTAACAGGAGTATGTAGCCTTTAGCTGCTCAAGAACTGCTAATCACCATCCAAAGATCTACCTTGGCCACTACAGCAATGTTGTTTTCTGGTTGTTATTTAGCAGCTATCAAAGAGGGAGGGTGTGTCACATCTAAATTATGGACCTATAGGTTATGGAGTAGCCTACACTACCTCTATCTATATGAGCTATAGTAGGTTTCTCTTCAATGCTTGAGTTTTCAGGTAGGTTTAGTCTCAGCTGATACTTATCTGGCCACTGTTAGATTTCCCATCAGCAATTTCCTATATAATCTTTAGCTTCTTTAGTTCCTTTATGTCTGTTGAAGGTCAACACTGCTCTAGCCTGGGTGCTCCGAATCCTGACCCTTGTATTTTTATCACTGATCTCTCTCTCCTGGTCCTGTCTTTAGTACTAAGCTCCTCCCTTGACATTGGTTTGTCTCTTGATCTCTAGTTTATGGTTCTTGATCTGGTTCTGGTCTGGGCTGTCCAGTTGATGGAGTCCCACACACAACCCAGTGGGAGTCTCTGGATTCTCATACGTTCTCAAGACCTGGTGGCACCTAGTAGTTGAGGGCCAGGTCCTAGTCCCTAGGGCCTTCAACAAAATCCAGTGACTCCAGTTACTTGGGCTCTGGGATTGCCTAATCTGACTACTGTCAAAAGGCCTACAATTTTGTATCTCATTTGTACAGACATAAATACCCTGCATATGGTACGTAAAGTGGCAATTTTTCCCCCTCTTAGTGTATCATCGTTTGCACTTGTTTGACTCTGAGCAGAAACAAGCTGGAACGAGAGCGTGGCTGCTTTCCATAACATACAATTTCCTGTTGCCCATAATGGCAGCACGGTTTTCAATGCCCTTTCTCCTTCTTCTCCTCCTACTGTGCTTTTCCATTGAACACAGAAAGAAAATAAGCTTTCATTTTCCCTCGACTCTTTTAGCCCCCATTAATATCCCCCGGCCCTGCTCTGCTTCTCATTAAATCTGATCAATAAGATGTTCCTGTAAAGCACATTCATCATTGTGATGGGCTCCTTATACTCAGCCTTTCATAGAGGTAAACAAGGGAGAGCTACATTGAGTCATGCATGAGAAACACAAAGAGCATGTACTGTAATACGGCAAAGCAACACAAATGCACTTACATGGGAGCGTGGGGGTCTACAGGAAGCAATGCTTGAGGGACAAGACGATGAGATAGAACATCCAACCCATATATCACCTTGGTGCCACCTTGATCTATGCTTGAAACAGAGGCTAAAGCCGGAATTGAGAAGAATAGGGCCTTACATGGGGGGGTCTGCATTGTATTTTGGATGGTACTGACCTCTATAAAGAGGAAAGACCATATGTTGTCAAGATGACCAGTATTTAGGTGGACATGTTATGATGCTTTATCAAGCTCATTGGATCTGGATTGAGGCCTCTTGAGAGTGAACCATGAATTGATTTAAAGAGATGTCCAACCTGGTCATAAATATGTATAACAGCCACATTTCAGAAGCCTTGACCTTTAGTGAACAGCTTGGGATTCGGCTGGTAGGACCCATAGGGCACCTACAGATGGAACATTCCTGCTGATATACTGCAGCGAAGATAATGGTAGAGCATTTTCTCAGGACAAGGACAACATGGAAGAATGTTGAGGACCACTAGTTATTAAAAAATCATGCTAAATGTGATAATGTGTTTTAACTTGGAAGCCAATGGCCCCAAAAGTGATTGGGCTCCAGAAAGCCCAGAGTAACCGCTTCACATGAAATGGCTGGGCAATCTACCCGTGGCATTGTACAGAATTCAATGTAAAGGTCAGTTATACCCCCCTTACGTGGGGGCGTTTTGCTTGCATCATTGGGGGCATCTTCCGTTACGTCTAACATGACAATGTGCAGCACCCAAAGTGTCTTCAGAGTGGGATTTATGAGGTTCAGGAGCAACATGTGAGTTATTACTTCCAGGGCTCCCTTGCCTCTGAGCACCCTGCAATTAGCACCTTGCCCCTTGGTCATAAAGGGAAGGCAACGAGCTGTTTGGCATAAGGTGCTAGTCTATAGGATCATGTATCATGAATAGCACTTGAAAGGACACCATTTTGTGCCTTAACCCCATTAACAACCCCCCCCCCCACTTACCCCATCACAATTTTCCACCCTGCTGCTTACCCTCTCTCTCCTCCCACGCCCATAGATCTTAGCGGGTAGGGTGGGTGGGGGGGGGGAGGTGAGCCCTCAGATTCTGGCCAGCAGGGGGAGTGTGAGGTCCTGCAGCAAGACCCCTGCCAGCAAGGAGAGAGTAAGCCAGTGGTCCAGGGTCCCATACATTTCCACCACACCACCCAGAAAAAGGGTCCCATATCCTGGCTAGCAAGGAGGGAGTAAGCCAGTGGTCCTGGGTCCCAAAAATTTCCACCACACCACCCAGAAGAGGGCCCCCATATCCTGGGCAGCAGGGAGGGAGTAAGCCAGTGGTCCGGGGTCCCATAAATTTCCACCACACCACCCAGAAAAAGGGTCCCATATCCTGGCTAGCAAGGAGGGAGTAAGCCAGTGGTCTGGGGTCCCAAAAATTTCTACCACACCACCCAGAAGAGGGGTCTCCATATCCTGGGCAGCAGGGAGGGAGTAAGCCAGTGGTCCGGGGTCCCAAAAATTTCCACCACACCACCCAGAAAAGGGGTCTCCATATCCTGGGCAGCAGGGAGGGAGTAAGCCAGTGGTCCGGGGTCCCAAAAATTTCCACCCCACCACCCAGAAAAGGGGTCCCTTATCCTGGGCAGCAGGGAGGGAGTAAGCCAGTGGTCTGGGGTCCCAAAAATTTCCACCACACCACCCAGAAAAGGGGTCCCATATCCTGGCCAGCAGGGAGGGAGTAAGCCAGTGGTCCAGGGTCCCAAAAATTTCCACCACACCACCCAGAAGAGGGGTCCCCATATCCTGGGCAGCAGGGAGGGAGTAAGCCAGTGGTCCGGGGTCCCAAAAATTTCCACCACACCACCCAGAAGAGGGGACCCCATATCCTGGCCAGCAGGGAGGGAGTAAGTCAGTGGTCCTGGGTCCCAAAAATTTCCACCACACCACCCAGAAGAGGGGTCCCCATATCCTGGCCAGCAGGGAGGGAGTAAGTCAGTGGTCCTGGGTCCCAAAAATTTCCACCACACCACCCAGAAGAGGGGTCCCCATATCGTGGCCAGCAGGGAGGGAGTAAGCCAGTGGTCTGGGGTCCCAAAAAATTCCATTACACCACCCAGAAGAGGGGCCCCCATATCCTGGCCAGCAGGGAGGGAATAAGCCAGTGGTCCGGGGGTCCCAAAAAATTCCACCACACCACCCAGAAAAGGGGTCCCATATCCTGGCCAGCAGGGAGGGAGTAAGCCAATGGTCCGGGGTCCCAAAAATTTCCACCACACCACCCAGAAAAGGGGACCCATATCCTGGCCAGCAGGGAGGGAGTAAGTCAGTGGTCCTGGGTCCCAAAAATTTCCACCACACCACCCAGAAGAGGGGCCCCCATATCCTGGCCAGCAGGGAGGGAGTAAGTCAGTGGTCCTGGGTCCCAAAAATTTCCACCACACCACCCAGAAGAGGGGCCCCCATATCCTGGCCAGCAGGGAGGGAGTAAGCCAGTGGTCCTGGGTCCCAAAAATTTCCACCACACCACCCAGAAGAGGGGCCCCCATATCCTGGCCAGCAGGGAGGGAGTAAGCCAGTGGTCCTGGCTCAAGGTGATGCTTGATAAAGGGGTCACATAGCCCCGAAACGTTGCACCTCCGCAATAAACTTTTAAAAGGGTATTACCCTTGTTTGTAGTCCTGAGTGCCATATGCTTTTTTCTTGCCTGGCTCAAGGTGTCCCATGAGGGCAGGGAGACCCACCGGGTTTTCTCCTGGTACCCTGTTGGCCCAGTCATGCTGGCTTGCTTGAACTCTCTTTGCCCCATAGATTTCTATTGCACGTCACCTTGATAAGTGGGCACTTACATTTAAGAGACTACTTGGCCAATGTGCTGTCAGACAGCCCCCCCCAGGATCCCATCAGGCTCACACTTGTTATTACAGTACATGCATCTACATACACTTTATGCATCAAGCGGGAGAAAAAGTCATGTTAGAGTCCTTCAGCCTCGGAGACATAAATGCAATGGTAAATTATGCATGGCGAGACAATGCGAGAGTTAACCCCCACGCCAGGCTGCGTGTTACTATGTTATCAGGTACACGCTTCCCATAGACTTTCTAATGTGCATTTCGCCCCCCCCCCCCGCTCCCTCTGATATCAATATATTTTATTTAGTGATTAGTCTCCACTGTCAGGGAATGAAAGATGTGAGTCTGGTTTCCTCACCCCCTGCTATTTATCATAAGGCTGAAATGTATTTCCAATGCAAAGCCTTTCCCAGAGTTGCAGCCATTGCAATGCCCCAGGGCCGGAACTAGGGCAGGGGAGGCACGTGCCTAGGGCACAATGGTGGGGGTCTTCTATTGCTCACTAGACCCCCTAGGCCAGGCTCTTGTGACATGTTCTTGAGCTTATTCATTGGCTTTACTGCAAGGTGGTAGGCAAATGTGGGGTTAATGTGGGGTTGTCCATATTCATTATTAGTTTGACTTCCCGACCCTTGGAGTTTCCCTGTTGGCTACTGCCCCCATAAACAAATGTATTCATAATAAAATAGGAAAGTCTTTACGAATGACTCGTGGTAATGTTACATGAGAAAATGTCTAGTTACCCATGGCGACCGATCAGAAGATCAGAACACTACTTCCTGTTACAGTTAGAGCTGCATCACTTCCTGTCAGCTGATCTCTGAGGGAGCACACAGCCCATCACTAAATGGCGGCTCAAGGGAAAGGATGTAAAAGGGCAATATTTACTGATATATATATTCCAGTTTGGGGAGAATCTTTAATAGGCCACTTAATATGATATAAACTGTCTGTTGGTTACGTATTCATTCTGGGGGTGTAGTTTCCCTTAAAGTTCCCTGGAGGCTTTCCCCCTTGAAAAAAACAAAAAATTGGTATGGTTTATTTTAATGGGTGTACTCTCTATGGGGGCACTGTGTATGGGGGTACTGTGTATGGGGGTACTGTGTATGGGGGTACTGTCTATGTGGCAATTGGGGGCACTGGCCAGCATAGCATTAGGGCCATGGCCAGCATAGCTTTAGGGGGGCCTTGGCCGGCATAGAGTTAGGGGGGCCCTGGCCAGCATATCATTAGGGCCATGGCCAGCATAGCTTTAGGGGGGCCTTGGCCGGCATAGAGTTAGGGGGGCCCTGGCCAGCATATCATTAGGGGAGCCCTGGCCAGCATAGCCTTTGGGGGGCCCTGGTCAGCATAGCATTAGGGAGGCCCTGGCCAGCATATCGTTAGGGGAGCCCTGGCCAGCGTAGCCTTAGGGGGGCCCTGGCCAGCATAGCGTTAGGGAGGCCCTGGCCAGCATAGAGTTGGGGGGGGCCTGACCAGCATAGCCTTAGACGGGCCCTGGCCAGCATAACATTAGGGGAGTCCTGGCCAGCATAGCCTTAGGGAGGCCCTGGCCAGCACAGCGTTAGGGGGGCCCTGGCCAGCATAGCGTTAGGGGAACCCTGGCCAGCATAGTGTTAGGGGAGCCCTGGCCAGCATAGCGTTAGGGAGGCCCTGGCCAGCATAGCATTAGGGGGGCCCTGGCCAGCATAGCATTAGGGGGGCCCTGGCCAGCATAGCATTAGGGGGGCCCTGGCCAGCATAGAGTTAGGGGGCCCTGGCCAGCATAGCATTAGGGGGGCCCTGGCCAGCATAGCATTAGGGGGGCCCTGGCCAGCATAGAGTTAGGGGGCCCTGGCCAGCATAGAGTTAGGGAGGCCCTGGCCAGCATAGCGTTAGGGGGGCCCTGGCCAGCATAGCATTAGGGGGGCCCTGGCCAGCATAGAGTTAGGGGGCCCTGGCCAGCATAGAGTTAGGGGGCCCTGGCCAGCATAGTGTTAGGAGGGCCCTGGCCAGCATAGAGTTAGGGGGCCCTGGCCAGCATAGCGTTAGGGGGGCCCTGGCCAGTATAGCATTAGGGGGGCCCTGGCCAGCATAGAGTTAGGGGGGCCCTGGCCAGCATAGCGTTAGGGGGGCCCTGGCCAGTATAGCATTAGGGGGGCCCTGGCCAGCATAGAGTTAGGGGGGCCCTGGCCAGCATAGCGTTAGGGGGGCCCTGGCCAGTATAGCATTAGGGGGGCCCTGGTCAGCATAGAGTTAGGAGGGCCCTAACCAGCATAGAGTTAGGGGGGCCCTGGCCAGTATAGAGTTAGGGGGCACTGTGGTAGGGGGGCCCTAATACTTTTTATGTCTGTGGGTCCTTTGTACTGATATGAGGGGCCCTGGGGGAAGGGGGCCCAGAAAATGTTGTTGTGAGGGGCCCTCTGATTTCTGTTGGTGGCCCTGTTAGCAGTTCCATAGCGTGATATTTAGCAATAAGCGAGATAAATGTTAGTTAGAGGTACCAGTGATACTCTCTCCTCATCTTATTGAACATCTGCAGCCAGAAGGTCCCCTTACAGCCCTAACAGATAGCGAAGAAAGTGCTGGCGCAGTACAAACCGCATTATATAATAACAGCAGAGCACTAAATGCTGACACGGAAATGTGTGGAATTCATCTAATTGCATGCTATCCTCAATTCTCCCATGTCTGCCAAGGCCTCAAAGCAATTAAACCGCGAGCGGAGTCTCCAACAATTCAACACACAAAGCTGACCAATGACTTTGAGTTTTGCTGAATATCGTGAGTCAGAAACGCAGCAACGAAGCAGAATGATGTCACACAACGGGGGAAAAGCTCGGATTAAACCCCCCCCCCGATCATTAACACCCCGCGTTGGCTGTCAGAGATTGCTCGCGCTCATTACTTAACAAATGAATTCCGTAGTGGAGGGGGTAGCCATTTAGTATTAATGAATATTAAACACACATTCTCAATTATTCATCAGACACACACACTTGTTATGTCATAAAGTGCATTAGGGAGTCGGAAACAACAAAGAGAGATAATGATGCCACCTAAAACAAGAGGTGGGGGGGGGGTGAGGGAATTGCCGATTGTACCATAGAGCGGTTATGTTTGACTTTGCCCTTGTAGAATCACTGTAGTATGGAGGAATATTCCATCTTAGCGTAGAAGAAGAGGAGACTGGCACTTAGTATAAACTTTACAAAGCAGTGGCAATGCTGCTACCTCTTATGAAGACCAAACAGTCAGTTGAACTTCATCAATAAGAGGTTCACCTGGCCAAATTGGTATAGAAGAGCCGGAGATAGGAAATAGTCTAGCCTTTACAAAGAGGTGGTAATGATCCTCCCACATAGGACACATAACAAAGTCTTGCCAATAGAAGGCTAGCCTGACCAGTTGGTATGAAAGAAGGGGATATTGCCCCTATTCTAGGCTTTACGAAGAAGTGGTAATTGTCCTACCACCTAGCAGGTGTAAGCAACCCACTCAAACGTTGCCAGTTCAAGGCTGAGCTGACCAATTTGGTATAGAAGAAGAGGAGAATGGCAATTATTATAGACTTTACAAAGCAGTGGCAATGCTACTACCTCTTATGAAGACCAAACAGCCAATTGAACTTCATCAATAAGAGGTTCACCTGGCCAAATTGGGATAGAAGAGCAGGAGATCGGCAACAGTCTAGCCTTTACAAAGAGGTGGCAATGATCCCTCCCACATAGGAGGACAAATAACAACAACTTGCCAATAGAAGGCTAACCTGACCAGTTGGTATGGAAGAAGGGGAGATTGCCCCTATTGTAGGCTTTACAAAGAAGTGGTAATTGTCCTACCACATAGCAGGTGTAAGCAACCCACTCAAATGTTGCCAGTTCAAGGCTGAGCTGACCAATTTGGTATAGAAGAAGAGGAGACTGGCACTTATTATAGACTTTACAAAGCAGTGGCAATGCTACTTCCTCTTATGAAGACCAAACAGCCAATTGAACTTCATCAACAGGAGGTTCACCTGGCCAAACTGGTATGGAAGAACAGGAAATCGGAAATAGTCTAGCCTTTACAAAGTGGTGGGAGGATCAAATACCAAAGTCTTGCCAATAGAAGGCTAGCCTGACCATTTGGTATGGAAGAAGGGGAGATTGCCCCTATTCTAGGCTTTACAAAGAAGTGGCAATTGTCCAACCACATAGCAGGTGTAAGCAACGTTTGAGCCAGTTTGAGGCTGAGCTGACCAATTTGGTATAGAAGAAGAGGAGACTGGCACTTATTATAGACTTTACAAAGCAGTGGCAATGCTACTTCCTCTTCTGAAGACCAAACAGCCAATTGAACTTCATAAATAGAAGGTTCACCTGCCAAATTGGTATTGAAGAGCAGGAGATCGGCAACAGTCTAGCCTTTAGAAAGAGGTGGTAATGATCCTCCCACATAGGACACATAGCAAAGCCTTGCCAATAGAAGGCTAGCCTGACCATTTGTTATGGAAGAAGGGGAGATTGCCCCTATTCTAGGCTTTACAAAGGAATGGCAATTGTCCTACCACATAGCAGGTGTAAGCAACCCACTCAAACTTTGCCAGTTCAAGGCTGAGGTGACCAATTTGGTATAGAAGAAGAGAAGAATGGCACTTATTATAAGCTTTACAAAGAAGTGGCAACGCTACTACCACATAAGAGTAGCTGGCAACCCACTTAAACCTCATCAATAGAAGTCTGGCCTGACCAATTTGGCATGGAACAAGAGGACATTGGCATTATTCTAAAAGAACTGGAAACACTTCTAACACTTCTACATGGCAGAAGCAAGCAATTCACTGGAGTCACCCCACTAAGGGGCTGGCCTGGCCAATCTGCATAGTAGAGGAGGAGAATGGCACTAAGTTAAGCTTTACAAAGAAGTGGAAATGCTACTACCACATAGCAGGGGCCAGCAACCCAGCTTTACCAATAGGAGTCTGGCCTGACGGATTAGATATGGACCAAGAGAAGATTGGAACTATTCAACACTCCTACCACACAGCAAGAGCAAGCAACTCACTTGAACCACGCCAATAAGGGGCTTGTCTGACCAATTTGGTATAGTAGAAGAAGAGACTGCCAATTATTATAGTCTTTACAAAGAGGTAGGAATGCTACTACCACAGGAGGTAATGGCAACCCACTTGAGTCCGCCCTGGCTGAGAGACACTGCTATAGAGTTGAGAACATTACAGTACACAGAACCATACACAGAACTTTAAGGTTAATGGCACTTGACGGGGTCTTGCACAAAGCAACATTTTGTAACACTCCAAACACGGGGTATCCAGTTGACCCCCCACTAGTCATCAGCAGGAGTTCAGAAATTTTTCAACCCAACCTTAACCTGGTACTTCCCAACCTGCACTCAACCCTCTCAAGTCCTCTTCTCCTTCTCCCAACTTCCCTGTGAAGTGGTGAGATCAGCCACCATAACCAAGGGCTCAGCACTATTATGGTCCTCTCTTCACTACCAACCACCCCAATTATTATACATAGAAATTGTGTGATTCCCAAACAACAGAGATAATACCAACGAGATTTGCATTAACCTTCCCAGCAATGAGGTTTATTTCAGAACTCTTTGATGTCATGTTTTGACCATGGAAAACATTTCTACACATGCCCAGCGGATCCAGAACCTGCCAAGTAGAGTTGTCATTATGCAAACTTGCTTGGAAGGTTCAGGTAAGTTATTTCAGGCAGTATCCGGGTAAATTTTCAGGAAGGCAATGTAATTGTAAAAGAAACATTTCAATAGAATTGGAAGCTGGGGGCAAAAACAGATCATATGAGCCGTGAATTTCAATTAAACGATGCAGCTGAAGAAAGCAAAGTGAAATGAGTGACAGAAGATAATTAGAAAGGAGAGCTGGAGGACACAGTAGAGACCACGGTGGGAGAGAAGATTCTGGCGCTCGTATGATAGTGGCGCTATTTGGAATGTTTATGTGGATATCTAGTTACACCAGAAATGTAGATGGTAAAACAGCCATTGTGGGTTAGTGAATGGGGGAAAGGGCCTTTCAGCTGTAGATTCGGAGGCTTGTCAAGGTTTGGCTGAAGGAAACTTGACGGAGAAAAGATCAGACATTGTCTTATAGTGGAAACTCTCGTTTCTTAGGGTTTTGTTGGACTGTCGAGGAAGAAAAGAGTCCAATTATTTAGACAATGACGGCAAACACACAAAGCCTTGAGCGATGGGAGAACAGGACCACCGTATGAGAGCTGCATTGCTGGAAAAGCCTAGATGTGAGGATAATTAGCTAACGGGAGGCTGAATTCACCAAGGACAAGAAAAGATAAAGTTATCAAGGAACTGTAGCCTGGGGGGGTCATATATTACTGTCTTATTGTGGGAGAGCGTCGGGCAGATAAAGTGATCCAGAAGAAATTAAGAGTAGAACTGTGGCTACAATACTGGGCTCATTTATTCCTATGCGAGGCTACATGGGAGATGGGATGGACGCATCTGTGAGAAGCTGCATTGGACCTTTAACGCATGGTATCAAATAGTGCAACGATTACCGTATTTTTCGCCGTATAGGACGCACTTTTTCTTCCCCAAAACTGGGGGGGGAAAGTTTGTGCGTCTTATACGGCAAATGCGTCTTCCTCTCTGTGCCGCGGCTCTCTGCTGCATACTCGCTTTTATAAGGTTGCGCCCGTGCGTACTGACGTCACACACACAGGGCGCAACCTTATAAAAGCACAGAAGCAGCTGGGAGCCGCAGCACAGAGAGGAAGGCATCACGGGAGCCGGAGGCCGCTGGGGGGAAATGGAAGGTGCTTGGGGGCCCGGGGGGAAGCTGAAGTATGCTGGGGGTGCCGTGGGGGAGCTGGAGGATGCTTGGAGGCCCTGGGGGAAGCTGAAGGATACTTGGGGGGGGCCTGGGGGGAGCTGAAGGATACTTGGGGGGGCCTGGGGGAAGCTGAAGGACACTTGGGGGGGCCTGGGGGAAGCTGAAGGATACTTGGGGGGGGCCTGGGGGAAGCTGAAGGATACTTGGGGGGCCTGGGGGAAGCTGAAGGATACTTGGGGGGGGCCTGGGGGAAGCTGAAGGATACTTGGGGGGGGCCTGGGGGAAGCTGAAGGATACTTGGGGGGGCCTGGGGGAAGCTGAAGGATACTTGGGGGGGGCCTGGGGGAAGCTGAAGGATACTTGGGGGGCCTGGGGGAAGCTGAAGGATACTTGGGGGGGGCCTGGGGGAAGCTGAAGGATACTTGGGGGGCCTGGGGGAAGATGAAGGATACTTGGGGGGGGCCTGGGGGAAGCTGAAGGATACTTGGGGGGCCTGGGGGAAGCTGAAGGATACTTGGGGGGGCCCTGGGGGAAGCTGAAGGATACTTGGGGGGGGCCTGGGGGAAGCTGAAGGATACTTGGGGGGGCCTGGGGAAGCTGAAGGATACTTGGGGGGGGCCTGGGGGAAGCTGAAGGATACTTGGGGGGCCTGGGGGAAGCTGAAGGATACTTGGGGGGGGCCTGGGGGAAGCTGAAGGATACTTGGGGGGGGCCTGGGGGAAGCTGAAGGATACTTGGGGGGGCCTGGGGGAAGCTGAAGGATACTTGGGGGGGGGGGGCTGGGGGAAGCTGAAGGATACTTGGGGGGCCCTGGGGGAAGCTGAAGGATACTTGGGGGGGCCCAGGGGGAAGCTGAAGAATACTTGGGGGGGCCCTGGGGGAAGCTGAAGTATACTTGGGGGGGGCCCTGGGGGAAGCTGAAGGATACTTGGGGGGGCCCTGGGGGAAGCTGAAGGATACTTGGGGGGGCCCTGGGGGAAGCTGAAGGATACTTGGGGGGGCCCTGGGGGAAGCTGAAGGATACTTGGGGGGGCCCTGGGGGAAGCTGAAGGATACTTGGGGGGGGCCTGGGGGAAGCTGAAGGATACTTGGGGGGGCCTGGGGGAAGCTGAAGGATACTTGGGGGGGGCCTGGGGGAAGCTGAAGGATACTTGGGGGGCCTGGGGGAAGCTGAAGGATACTTGGGGGGGGCCTGGGGGAAGCTGAAGGATACTTGGGGGGGGCCTGGGGGAAGCTGAAGGATACTTGGGGGGGCCTGGGGGAAGCTGAAGGATACTTGGGGGGGGGGCTGGGGGAAGCTGAAGGATACTTGGGGGGCCCTGGGGGAAGCTGAAGGATACTTGGGGGGGCCCAGGGGGAAGCTGAAGAATACTTGGGGGGGCCCTGGGGGAAGCTGAAGTATACTTGGGGGGGCCCTGGGGGAAGCTGAAGGATACTTGGGGGGGCCCTGGGGGAAGCTGAAGGATACTTGGGGGGGCCCTGGGGGAAGCTGAAGGATACTTGGGGGGCCCTGGGGGAAGCTGAAGGATACTTGGGGGGGCCCTGGGGGAAGCTGAAGGATACTTGGGGGGGCCCTGGGGGAAGCTGAAGGATACTTGGGGGGGGCCCTGAGGAAGCTGAAGGATGCTTGGGGGGGGCCCTGGGGGAAGCCTCATTATGTGCGAGCCCAGAGACAATTAACTTTATACAGTTGATATAAAATATTTTACTACAGTATTTGCTTCAGAATCTTTTTTCCCTCCTTTAAAATTGGGTGCGTCTTATATTCCGGAGCGTCTTATAGGGCGAAAAATACGGTATGTCCATTTATGTACTACCCTGTGGTCTTAAATCTACAAAAACACGGCGATTGGTGTCCAAAAATTGCCCTTTTTTACATAGCGCCGCCTTCATAACTGAGGGTTTCTAAGCAATACGCCACAGTACTGGATAGAAACAGTCATTTGTATCATGTAGACAAGTTGGGGATATTGTATTCTATTACAGTCCAATCAGGGAGATAATTTAGCCATTATTTTGTTCTGCAGTGGAAGGCATTGTGTTCTGGCAATATCCGTACTATACAAGGTCACACACTGCCGAGATGGACTGACCTCTGCAATGGCATTTGTGTTTAATTGTGATTTGATTTCCCTATTAACCATGAAGGGAGGCAATGATATTTATTACAATTTAAGACCGCGTCCTCGAGGAAATACGCGGATTAATAATAGCTTTCTGCTTCAGTCATGGCAAATCATTTCCTCCCCAGCCACCAATGATATCATTCATTCCATCTGGTTTCTGAGTTAAATCACATGGGCACCGGTTGGGTTATAGTTATCACTAAACTGGCAAGACGATCATGTGACAGTCACTGAATTATTCTGTCCCATACATTTTCATCAGTCTAACATTTTTATCATTCTGTCTCATTAATCTACTCAGTTAACATCCACATACTGTACGTCATACGTCATGCTCATCATTCTATCCTGTAGAAAACAGTCATTCTAGCTCACACATTTCCAGTATTGTATGCAACACCTTTTCTTCAGTTTATTCTATACACTTAAGGTGGCCATACACGGGCCAATTGTAGCTGCCGATATGGGTCCCTTGGACCAATTCGGCAGCTTATCGGCCCGTTTAGGGGCAGGAACGAGGGGCCTGCCCGACCGATATCTGGCCTGAAATTGGCCAGATATCAATCAGGCAGGTTAAAAGATTTCGTTGGATCGGGTCCGCATCGGCTCATTGATGCAGTCCCCAAACCGTCTGTGCCATTGCCACCATTATAATTCGATCGAATTAGCCTATATTTGCCCGATATCACCCACCCATAGGAGGGGACCCTAGGGCCAAACAATCTCATTACAATGAAGAGAGTATTAAATGTTGGAGTGAGGGCCACATCAATAAGCCAATGCGGTCCTAGTTCCAACAGAAAAATCAAGTCTGCCCGATGACATTTGACCAGATATTGGTCGGGGAGGCCTATCGTAATGCCCCATACATGGAAAGATAAGCTGCCGAATCGGTCTGAAAGACCCAAATTGGCAGCTGAAATCTGCCCATGTATGGTGCACCATTCTATCCTGAAAATGATATCCTTTTTTTCCCATTAGTCCTAGACATTGCATTTCTATGCATTCCATCATACGCTCTTCTACCATTTTAGCCACTAATTCTTAATTTTACTCTGCACATTCTCACTGTTATATCCTTGCATTCTAACAATCAAAACACCATTCTATCTACCATTCTATCCTGTACATCCTAGCCACTTTGCCCTATGCCTTTCTATCTGCCATGCTACTAACGTTGCTCAGTGACAATAAGTTCTTTAGATGGATCTGACTTCATGAAGACATCACATAAACAGCTTTCAAGCCTTAGCTATTACTTCTGGTGATGGTCATAGAGTGGACCTGGGCCTACAGTATACTGGCTAATTTACCAACAAGTGAGTGTATCCTAACTGGCCAATCATCTGTCCATGCATTCCCAAGAATCCACCGCATTACAATCTGGTAAATAAGTAAAATTAATGACCAAACCAGACTAAACTAGATTTAAGCTTAGGCATTTCAGAACAATGTCAGTAGGCCAGCCTTAAGCAATACATTTTATCTTAAATACCTCAAAAATAGAGCTCAGATCTAAACCAACATGCTACAAGGCTAAAATCTCCAGAAGAACAAACATTACCATTAAAGAGAACTTCAAAAAAATTCACCCTTTTTGTAACTCCTCCCTTTCCTTTTCCTTTAGACCCATCCGAGGTCCTTAAATGGGAAACGACTCAGGCAAGAAGACATTAGTCGGCTACATGAGCAGATATCAGAAAATTTACACTTGAAAAGATGATATGTGTCTAAAGTCAATAGACCAACCTTGAGGAATATAGTAATGGTGGGTTTCATGGCGGTAGATTCATTTCATGGGATGTTCTTCCCATATTATTATGTTTATAACAAAAAACACTGTATTTAAAGCAGCGACTTGGTAAAATCAATATTGTTCTGAATTAAGTGTAATATATTGCAGGCCGCATATTTATTGAAGCCAATATTTATCACCGAGCCCCGACCAACTGCTTCAATCCCATGGGGACTGGGAGTTATTGGCTGGACATTGATTGGCCGGCCGCTGGAGCCAGCATGGAGACCAATTCCATCCTTTCAGCTGTTTAATTGAGTGGCAATAAAGCACAACAGATCTATACCCGCGGAAAACTAACGAAGATCCATTGGGAATAATTGAGCAGTGTGTTCAGCTGAAATCTACACAGGGAGTCTACAATCCTCGTTACTAAGACCTGCTACACGGCAACGTTTCTTCCACCTTTTACCCAGTCGTATTTGGTTTAGACATTACAGGAGTTAACTGGGATCAGTGAGGGACGTTATTGCCAGGGTAGCTTCAAAGGGGTTAACTTTTAGCATGACGTAGAGAGTGATATTCTGAGACGATTTGCAATTGGTCTTCATTTTTTATTACTTGTAGTTTTTTTAATTATTTTACGATTTGTTCAGCAGCTCTCCAGTTTGGGATATAAGCTGTTATCTGGTTGCTAGGGTCCAAAATACCATAGCAACCAGGAAGTGGTTGTGATGAGAGACTGGAATATGAATAGGAGAGGGGCTGAATAGAAAGATAATTGAATGAAAAGTAACAATAACAATGACATTTTAGCCTCACAGAGCAATAGGAGTTTGGCTGCCGGGGTCAGTGACCCCCATTTGTAAGCTGGAAAGAGGCAGAAGAAGAAGAAAGCAAATAATTCAATAACTGTAAAACATAAATAATGAAGACCAATTGAAAAGTTGCTTAGAATTGGCCATTCTACAACGTACTAAAAGTTATGGGGGAGCAAAGAGCCCACAACCGAACAAATTAGTGGCAGGACTCCCATAACCCCAATTAATAGTCACACATTTGACTATATTATTATTATTATATATATATATATATACTGTATATATATATATATCTCCTACCTGGCCTGGGGCACTGTGTGCTCGAGGGGAATCAGGCAGGGGCATTCAACAGATCAAGTGGTTGATGGTGGGCACCCCTGTCTCTACCAATACCCCTCTTACCCAAATATTAAAGGGGCTGTTCACCTATCTAGATTGTAAGCTCTACGGGGCAGGGACCGCCATCCTCTTGTGTCTTTGACTCTTAACTTATTGCAACTGTATCTTGTATTTATTGTTATACATGCATGGGATCCCTTATCCGTAAACCTGTTATCCAGAAAGCTCCGAATTACTGAAAGCCCGTCTCCCATAGACTCCATTTTAATCATATAATTCAGAATTTTAGAACCGATTTCCTTTTTCTCTGTAATTCCCTTGTAACTGATCCCAACTAAGATATAATTAATCCTTACTGGATTCAAAACAATCTTATTGGGGTTAATTAATGTTTTATTGATTTTTTAGCAGACTTAAGGTGTGGAGATCCAAATTATGGAAATACCCCTTATCCGGAATACCCTTGGTCCCGAGCATTCTGGATAACAGGTCCTATACCCGTTCTTTGTATTTATCTAGTATTATCTTAATAACCCCCTGTTTGTATTAATCTATTCTACTGTACAGCGCTGGGTACATAAGTAGCACTTTATAAATAAAGATATACATAGATATATGATGTAGAGAGTGCTACTTTTCTTTTTTTATTACTTGCTGCTTTTGAAATATTTAGCTTTTTGTTCAGCAGCTCTCCAGTTTGGAATTTCAGCAGCTATCTGGTTTCTAGGGTCCAATTTAACCTAGCAACCAGGCCATGGTTTGAAAGAGAGACGACAGAGGAGGGCCTGAATAGAAAGATAAGTGATAAAAGGTAACAATAGCAATATATAATCGTTTTTTGGATGCCCCCATTTACAAACTGGAAAGAGTCAGTAGAGGAAGGCAAATCAAGGTGGCATTTGCACACAGGTTGGCATTTGGTAGAAAGAGGGCAATTAAGGGTATTTAGAGAAAGGATATACCATGGCCTGATCGTGCTGTCTGTGTGCCGTACTAATTATCCAGCCTTCATTATAAGCTGAACTCTATGTACTGTGCATTGCTATGGGCACTAATAAAGTGTATTAGTGATATTGTGTGTGTGTGGGGGGGGGGTATGTAACCCCCATAAACCTTTACTATTGGAAACATCATTACACGGGCACTAAGCCACTGGCGTGCCTCCACCGCAGCATCCCAGGAGCCAGGAGGCAATTGCCATGGTGCAGACATAAAGCAGAGAGGAGACAAGAATCCGCCGGAGCCCCGTCAGCTTGTACCCACGGCCCACGGCCCCCCGGCCCCCCAGCCCCCCGGCGCGTAAACACAGCCCAGCGGCTCCAGCGTTTACAATACGACTAAACAGTGGGGCCCTGATCATAAGAAACATTTACATTACAGTGCAAAATATTACGGCGGCTATAAAACAACGTGGTGAAATGTTGCTGCATTGTATAATATATACATAAATATATATATATCTACTGTATATGTACTGTGTATATATATATATATATATATATATGTGTGTGTGTGTGTGTGTTTTACTGCATTCTAACTGGGATATCTATAAATGCCTGCAAAAGGCAAGTGTCTTGGCTATGGGATAGTCCTATGGGGGTGTATGTGTGTGTAATGTATTGGGGCTCATTTGAACCTGGGGAGTAACCTATGGCAACTGGATGTTAATTGTTCAACTTGTAGCTAGCTGAAGAGAAAAAAAAACAAGCTAATAACTCATTGGTTGCTATGGGTTACTGCCCAGGTGCTAATTTGCCCAGTGTCCAGTGAGCCCCATGTGATGGATGGGTGTTTATATATATATATCTGTGTGTAGTGGGTTTAGAGGACATCAGTACAGATATGGGATCCCTTATCCGGAAACCTGTTATTCAGAAAGTTCCGAATTACGGAGAGGCCGTCTCCCAGAGACTCCATTATAATTTTTAAAAATGATTTCCTTTTTCTCTGTAATAATAAAACAGTACCTGTACTTGATCCCAACTAAGATATAATTACCCCTTATTGGGGGCAGAACAGCCCTATTGGGTTTATTTAATGGTTAAATGATTCCCTTTTCTCTGTAATAATAAAACAGTACCTGTACTTGATCCCAACTAAGATATAATTACCCCTTATTGGGGCAGAACAGCCCTATTGGGTTTATTTAATGGTTAAATGATTCCCTTTTCTCTGTAATAATAAAACAGTACCTGTACTTGATCCCAACTAAGATATAATTACCCCTTATTGGGGCAGAACGGTCCTATTGGGTTTATTTAATGGTTAAATGATTCCCTTTTCTCTGTAATAATAAAACAGTACCTGTACTTGATCCCAACTAAGATATAATTACCCCTTATTGGGGCAGAACAGCCCTATTGGGTTTATTTAATGGTTAAATGATTCCCTTTTCTCTGTAATAATAAAACAGTACCTGTACTTGATCCCAACTAAGATATAATTACCCCTTATTGGGGCAGAACGGCCCTATTGGGTTTATTTAATGGTTAAATGATTCCCTTTTCTCTGTAATAATAAAACAGTACCTGTACTTGATCCCAACTAAGATATAATTACCCCTTATTGGGGGCAGAACAGCCCTATTGGGTTTATTTCATGGTTAAATGATTCCCTTTTCTCTGTAATAATAAAACAGTACCTGTACTTGATCCCAACTAAGATATAATTACCCCTTATTGGGGGCAGAACAGCCCTATTGGGTTTATTTAATGGTTAAATGATTCCCTTTTCTCTGTAATAATAAAACAGTACCTGTACTTGATCCCAACTAAGATATAATTACCCCTTATTGGGGCAGAACAGCCCTATTGGGTTTATTTAATGGTTAAATGATTCCCTTTTCTCTGTAATAATAAAACAGTACCTGTACTTGATCCCAACTAAGATATAATTACCCCTTATTGGGGGCAGAACAGCCCTATTGGGTTTATTTCATGGTTAAATGATTCCCTTTTCTCTGTAATAATAAAACAGTACCTGTACTTGATCCCAACTAAGATATAATTACCCCTTATTGGGGCAGAACAGCCCTATTGGGTTTATTTAATGGTTAAATGATTCCCTTTTCTCTGTAATAATAAAACAGTACCTGTACTTGATCCCAACTAAGATATAATTACCCCTTATTGGGGCAGAACAGCCCTATTGGGTTTATTTAATGGTTAAATGATTCCCTTTTCTCTGTAATAATAAAACAGTACCTGTACTTGATCCCAACTAAGATATAATTACCCCTTATTGGGGCAGAACAGCCCTATTGGGTTTATTTAATGGTTAAATGATTCCCTTTTCTCTGTAATAATAAAACAGTACCTGTACTTGATCCCAACTAAGATATAATTACCCCTTATTGGGGCAGAACAGCCCTATTGGGTTTATTTAATGGTTAAATGATTCCCTTTTCTCTGTAATAATAAAACAGTACCTGTACTTGATCCCAACTAAGATATAATTACCCCTTATTGGGGCAGAACAGCCCTATTGAACACTGAAATTAAATAGCCAAAGCTTTAGCCTAATATTTTATATATTAAAGGGGAACTGTTACCCACACATACAAAGCTGTATAATAAAACATTAACATTAATTAAACATGAAACATAATTTTTTTTTCTAATTAAATCATCCACACCTGTTATAAACGTATTTAAAAATCTGAGCTGTCAATCATATATTCCCTGCCCCGCCTCTATGCCGAAGGCATAGAGGCGGGGCAGGCAATATATGATTGACAGCTCAGATTTTTAATTACAATTACTTTATCTTTCCATTTAGCACTTCCTAGATGGCAAATGCACAAGATTTTGGGGGGGATACAAAACTTTGCCTTAATAACAGTGCACACAAAATGGCGCCGGCCTGCTGGCTGTGACTGTAAATTCCAAGACTGAAGGGAAAAAAAATGAAATAATCTATATAGTGTAAATAAAGTTAATTTTGCTCTACTAACACAATAGAAAAGGATTTGGAATAATTCCTTAAGGTGACAGGTCCCCTTTAAGAACTTCCCATTGGGTTCATCTACGAATCTCCCCTTCAACTTAGTTGCCTCGCTCAGCTCCGCTTCCCCAATACGGCTATAATCAATGGCCCCAATCCCCAGCCGTATCCATCATACCCGCAGTAGGGAAATAACTGGAAGTAGTCGATCCCAGATTACTATACATTTGCCCATACAATGCACGAGAGCAATGGTCGCATTCCCGTGACCGGATCATGCCGAAAGCCAAGGTCACAAATATAATAAATACTGAACTTGATCAATTGCTGCATTCCCTGATAGAGCTCAGGCTCAATCCCTATGCCTAGATTGGACCAATCCCGTTAAACGGAATATAACAGCAGCCCATGCCTGGCAGAACCCCCATGTGTATATAGTACTGACACTGCAGTGGTGCCCAGAGAAAATATACAGAGAATTCAGCCCCCAAGCCAGTAAACTTTTTAAAAATACTCCAATAATTTCATTGATAAACCCCCCTTTACCCCATAGAAACACAGATATATGCACGTTTCACCCCCAAACTGTTGATAGTATATCATATACAGCCAATATTGACCACAATTATTACATTTTTCATTAGAATTTAAACGATATACAGGTCTGGAAACCGTTATCCGGAAACCCGTTATCCAGAAAGTTTTGAAATACGGAAAGGCTTTCTCTATTGGGTTTAGTTAATGGTTAAATTATTCCCCTTTCTCTGTAATAATAAAACAGTACCTGTACTTGATCCCAACTAAGATATAATTACCCCTTATTGGGGCAGAACAGCCCTATTGGGTTTATTTAATGGTTAAATGATTCCCTTTTCTCTGTAATAATAAAACAGTACCTGTACTTGATCCCAACTAAGATATAATTACCCCTTATTGGGGCAGAACAGCCCTATTGGGTTTATTTAATGGTTAAATGATTCCCTTTTCTCTGTAATAATAAAACAGTACCTGTACTTGATCCCAACTAAGATATAATTACCCCTTATTGGGGGCAGAACAGCCCTATTGGGTTTATTTAATGGTTAAATGATTCCCTTTTCTCTGTAATAATAAAACAGTACCTGTACTTGATCCCAACTAAGATATAATTACCCCTTATTGGGGCAGAACAGCCCTATTGGGTTTATTTAATGGTTAAATGATTCCCTTTTCTCTGTAATAATAAAACAGTACCTGTACTTGATCCCAACTAAGATATAATTACCCCTTATTGGGGGCAGAACAGCCCTATTGGGTTTATTTAATGGTTAAATGATTCCCTTTTCTCTGTAATAATAAAACAGTACCTGTACTTGATCCCATCTAAGATATAATTACCCCTTATTGGGGGCAGAACAGCCCTATTGGGTTTATTTAATGGTTAAATGATTCCCTTTTCTCTGTAATAATAAAACAGTACCTGTACTTGATCCCAACTAAGATATAATTACCCCTTATTGGGGGCAGAACAGTCCTATTGGGTTTATTTCATGGTTAAATGATTCCCTTTTCTCTGTAATAATAAAACAGTACCTGTACTTGATCCCAACTAAGATATAATTACCCCTTATTGGGGGCAGAACAGCCCTATTGGGTTTATTTAATGGTTAAATGATTCCCTTTTCTCTGTAATAATAAAACAGTACCTGTACTTGATCCCAACTAAGATATAATTACCCCTTATTGGGGCAGAACAGCCCTATTGGGTTTATTTAATGGTTAAATGATTCCCTTTTCTCTGTAATAATAAAACAGTACCTGTACTTGATCCCAACTAAGATATAATTACCCCTTATTGGGGCAGAACAGCCCTATTGGGTTTATTTAATGGTTAAATGATTCCCTTTTCTCTGTAATAATAAAACAGTACCTGTACTTGATCCCAACTAAGATATAATTACCCCTTATTGGGGCAGAACAGCCCTATTGGGTTTATTTAATGGTTAAATAATCTTTTAGTAGACTTAAGGTATGCCGATCCAAACTACCGAAAGATCCCTTATCTGGAAAACCCCAGGTCCCACGCATTCTGGATAACAGGTCCCATACCTGTACCACCATCTCTCTATATAGATATATCTATATGACAATAACATTTGCCTACAGAATTTTCCTTTTTCAATCAGTTTCCCCATTCCCACGAGAAACTGGCAAATGCAACTGGATATATATTAACGCTAATTTTGCCAACTTTGCTTTCAAATCTCTTGCCATAACCGGCGCCGCGTTCCGATCCGGCAAACAGAAATTCTTTCAGTCTTACTAAAGGCAAATTAAACCTGTTTTGTTTTTTTTATATTCACCAGCCATATTGCATTAGCCCATACGTGATCCCCATCAACAATCCGGCTACTACAGTGAGACAATTGCAGTGGAATACTGAGTGGCAATTTAACCCTTTCCCCAGCCTTGGGCGGCTGCTGGTTTCGGCGGAGACGCAGACCCATTTTTCAAAGTCTTTTTTTTTTTTTTTATCCATAGAACAATTGCGGGTTTAAAAGGAAAGGGGGGCAAAGGGATGCCGCTGCATTCAACGGGGGGGCTGTTTAAGATTCATCCCAAGCCAGTGCCGGAGTACTGCACCAATTCAATAGGCACCTTTCCACCACTGATGTTACCGTGGCTACAAGAAGGGGGGTAAATGCAAATAATCAGGGGCACCAACACATGCAATAGGGGTGGGGGGGGGTCTGGTTGCGGCTTCTGCGGATATTTGTAAACAAGGGAGAAGGTGATGGCACGGCAATGGGGGCGCCCTAGCCATCAGGGCAAATCTGCAGCAAAGGCAAATGACTTTTTTTCTTACATTTGACGCGGCACTTGACTTACCAAATCCGGCTACAGCGTCTCTTGCCCCCCTCCCACGAAAACCCTCAGTTCCAAAGCAGGCGGAGAAGCAGAAGTTTTGGTCCTGATGTTGGCATTTACAGAGGAGGCTACTGGCACAACTGTCGGCACAAAATTCCTCGCGGGTCAATCCCTTATTCGCAAGGAGAGATGAGCAAAAAAATAAAAAATATATATATATTTCTTTCCTGAAGGAATTCCCTTGCACAAGAGAAAATCCGACGTCCCTGCTCACATAAGTTGGGAATGCGGCAGCGGCAGCCGCTCCTGGGGGAGAGATGGAGCAGAGCCGGGGAGCGGAGGATAGTGTGTGTGTGTGTGAATTGAGCTCACAGGGAATAGCTGGTCCTTTTTTCACTATACAATAGCGTAGGGGAAACCTGACGGATCCTGCCAGCAGCACAAGACCACCCTTCAGTAAAGGCAAAGCAATGCAGCCAATCGCTTCCACTCAGCCCCCCCTTATACACATTCCCCCCACTCCACTCGGCCAATTAGGGCAGGAATGGGCTTGGATTATTTAAATCAGCCTCTTAAATCAAACTCAGTCATTCAGATACAACTCCAGAGAGGAACCTGCTCCCCCCCCAGCCTGTTTGGGTCTATAGGCTGAATTGCTGTGCTGCCTGTGCTCTTCTGCCGGGGCTGATGGATGCAGTGGATTTGTTCCATTGCTCACATTTGTGCAGCACCAGCTGTGGGCTATGGTTTCTGGGCTATGGGCTATGGGCTATGGGTTCTGGGCTATGGGTTCTGGGCTATGGGCTATGGGTTCTGGGCTATGAGTTCTGGGCTATGGGTTCTGGGCTATGGGTTCTGGGCTATGGGCTATGAGTTCTGGGCTATGGGTTCTGGGCTATGGGCTATGGGTTCTGGGCTATGGGTTCTGGGCTATGGGTTCTGGGCTATGGGCTATGAGTTCTGGGCTATGGGTTCTGGGCTATGGGCTATGGGTTCTGGGCTATGGGCTATGGGTTCTGGGTTCTGGCTCGTCTTTCTGCTCCACCAGCCACTCATGAGTCAGAGGGAAGTGGGAACATAGCACCGCAGAGATTTATAATTTAAAGGCAAAGTAATACCTCCAAAATCAATTTTTTTTATTTTTTTGCACCAAAAATGTCATTCTGGGCAACTTTTCCTGTTTATTCCCCTCTGTTCTCTGGTTATGACTCTTGAAACGACGTGGCTGAAATCAGTAGGTCGGCTCTTGTCTGACCTCACGTTTGTGCAGCACCAGCTATGGGTTCTGGGCTATGGGTTCTGGGCTATGGGCTATGAGTCTCCAAAATCTTTTTTTTTTACCAAAAATGTCATTCTGGGCAACTTTTCCTGTTTATTCCTCTCTATTCTCTGGTTAAGACTCTTGAAACGATGTGGCTGAAATCAGTAGGTTGGCTCTTGTCTGACCTCACATTTGTGCAGCACCGGCTATGGGTTCTGGGCTATGGGCAATGGGTTCTGGGCTATGGGTTCTGGGCTATGGGTTCTGGGCTATGGGTTCTGGGCTATGGGTTCTGGGCTATGGGTTCTGGGCTATGGGCTATGGGTTCTGAGCTATGGGCTATGGGTTCTGGGTTCTGGCTCGTCTTTCTGCTCCACCAGCCGCTCATGAGTCAGAGGGAAGTGGGAACATAGCACCGCAGAGATTTATAATTTAAAGGCAAAGAAATACCTCCAAAATCTAATTTTTTTATTTTTTTGCACCAAAAATGTCATTCTGGGCAACTTTTCCTGTTTATCCCTCTCTGTTCTCTGGTTACGACTCTTGAAACGACGTGGCTGAAATCAGTAGGTTGGCTCTTGTCTGAAGTCAGAACCAGCAGTGCAGACTATAAGCAGCCAGGCAGAAAGGGCTCTCGGTAACAATGAGATTTCTGAGCAGCATTTTCAAATGTTAAATGAACGTAGATTTGTGCAGCACCGGCTATGGGTTCTGGGCTATGGGTTCTGGGCTATGGGTTCTGGGCTATGGGTTCTGGGCTATGGGCTATGAGTCTCCAAAATCTTTTTTTTTGCACCAAAAATGTCATTCTGGACAACTTTTCCTGTTTATCCCTTTCTGTTCCCTGGTTACGACTGTTTATTCCTCTCTATTCTCTAGTTAAGACTCTTGAAACGATGTGGCTGAAATCAGTAGGTCGGCTCTTGTCTGACCTCACGTTTGTGCAGCACCGGCTATAGGCTATGGGTTCTGGGCTATGGGCTATGGGTTCTGGGCTATGGGCTATGGGTTCTGGGCTATGGGCTATGGGTTCTGGGCTCTGGCTCCTCTTTCTGCTCCACCAGCCGCTCATGAGTCAGAGGGAAGTGGGAACATAGCACCGCAGAGATTTATAATTTAAAGGCAAAGTAATACCTAAAACACTGAGTCTCCAGAAATTTTTTTTGCACCAAAAATGTCATTCTGGGCAACTTTTCCTGTTTATTCCTCTCTGTTCTCTGGTTACGACTCTTGAAACGACGTGGCTGAAATCTGTAGGTCAGCTCTTGTCTGACCTCACATTTGTGCAGCACCAGCTATGGGCTATGGGTTCTGGGCTATGGGCTATGGGTTCTGGGCTATGGGTTCTGGGCTATGGGCTATGGGCTATGGGTTCTGGGCTATGGGTTCTGGGCTATGGGGTATGTGCTATGGGTTCTGGGCTATGGGCTCTGGGCTATGGGTTCTGGGCTATGGGCTATGGGTTCTGGGCTATGGGTTCTGGGCTATGGGCTACGGGCTATGGGTTCTGGGCTATGGGCTATGGGTTCTGGGCTATGGGTTCTGGGCTATGGGCTATGGGTTCTGGGCTATGGGCTATGGGTTCTGGGCTATGGGCTATGGGTTCTGGGCTAAAGGCTATGGGTTCTGGGCTATGGGTTCTGGGCTATGGGCTATGGGTTCTGGGCTATGGGCTATGGGTTCTGGGCTCTGGGCTATGGGTTCTGGGCTATGGGCTATGGGTTCTGGGCTAAAGGCTATGGGTTCTGGGCTATGGGCTATGTTTTCTGGGTTCTGGCTCGTCTGTTTGCTCCAACAGCCGCTCATGAGTCAGTGGGAAGTGGGAACATAGCACCGCAGAGATTTATAATTTAAAGGCAAAGTAATACCTAAAACAAAATCTAATTTTTTATTTATTTATTTTTTGCACCAAAAATGTCATTCTGGGCAACTTTTCCTGTTTATCCCACTCTGTTCTCTGGTTACGACTCTTGAAACGACGTGGCTGACATTGGCAGGTCGGCTCTTGTCTGAAGTCAGAACCAGCAGTGCAGACTATAAGCAGCCAGGCAGAAAGGGCTCTCGGTAACAATGAGATTTCTGAGCAGCATTTTCAAATGTTAAACGAACGTAGATTGGAAAAGGGATATAGACTGTAAGCTCTGCGGGGCAGGGACCTCCATCCTCTTGTGTCTTTGACTCTAAACTTATTGCAACTGTATCTTTTATTTATTTGTATTTATTGTTATACTTTGTATTTATCTATTATTATCTTAATAACCCCCTGTTTGTATTACTGTATTCTACTGTACAGCGCTGGGTACATAAGTAGCACTTTATAAATAAAGACATACATACATACATACATACATACATACATACAAGTTGCTTGGGATTGCAGCCTGCTGAGGGTATAGTCCCCATAGACTCGGAGAGAACATCACCCACTCGGGTCCCAATATGGGTGGAGCCAATAGCCACTCACTGAATAAACCCTTGCTTCTTATTGTCCCTAATTTGGGTTCTTCTTGAGACCTTGAGCTACAAGCAGATTCGGACTGGGCAGCCGGGATACTGGGAAAAACCCGGTGGGCCCCGGCGACCCAGACCCAACCCTTGCCGGTGATCCCCGGCCGACTGTTTTCCTCCCTTGACGCGCTTAACTTACACACGCTCAGGGAAAGACTTTGGGTGGGGGCCCCTGCAGGGGGTTAGGGGGTGCAGGGGATGCCCAGCAGCAGCCCCAGTCCAACCCTGGCTACAAAGCTTTATCTTCAGTGCTGTCTCCCACCCAGGGTCTGGCCTGCATTATCCCTGCCTCACTGAGGCTGCTGTCAGTGGTGTAACTTGGGGGCCCCCCTGCAAAAAATCTCTTAAGGGGGCTCAGGGTGAACAGTCCCTCCTCTCCCACCCCCCTCCCAGCCTGCTCATGTCGCACCTCCCAGGACACAACATGCCGTGCCACTATTTAAAAATAAAGGTAGGAGAGGGACTGCAATACAGCAGACCCTGCGGTTTGGGCCCCCCTGTCGCCCCCCACTGGCTGCTGCAGTCCTAATGTTCCAACGCTTCTTGCAGGTGGTCCCATCCCTTCCCAAGGGGACACTAATATAAGGGGAATGGATACACTGTACTATATAGGCCCAGCTAATGTGTTACTAACCACTACATCTTTACAAGGATATATAATTAAACAGGTAGAAGCAGGGAGATGAGAGCAGGGTCAGACTGGGGTGTCCAGCCCCCCCCCCCCAGGCAGATGGGGGCAGCAGGGCAATAGGGTGACAGTAGGTTGAGGTGGTGACAACACAGTTAGTAAGTTTGCTCATAGCCTGTACAGAGAGATACCATAAAACTATGGCACATAGGGATTCCCCTGTACTAAGCACAATTCAGCAGGAACAGCCCCCTAAGTTTGCCCATAGCCTGTACAGAGAGATACCATAAAACTATGACACATAGGGATTCCCCTGTACTAAGCACAATTCAGCAGGAACCGCCCACTAGTGCTCACCTGACCGTGTGTGCTGCTGGGTGCTGATCGCAGGTTGTGTGGTGCTCGTTGAGCTCAATCATGAGCAATTGCAGCCCTGGAGGGTGTGGTGCGCCCAGGGATGCTGATCCAGGAAAGCCCCAGGCCTCATCTGAGTCACCTAGGCCTCGGGGTGCTTCTGCAGAAGGAGGAGTTTCTGAGGGGCCCCAAGCGGAGTCCCCAGTGCAAGTTGCGGGGTTTGACCCTGACATGCTGCCGCATGAACCGGGATTCCAGGAAAATCTGGCCAAGGGAATTCAGAAGTTTAAGGAGAAAAGGGCTGAGCTTGCGGCTCTGAAATCTCTAATAAAGACCAAGAGGTATGAGTGCGCTAAGGCCTACAGCCTGGCCCGGCCCCGCAAGAAGGTAGAGATTGCTGCCCTGTGCGACAAACAGCGCACTCTGGAGCGGGAGCTGGACTTCCTTGGCAAGGGAATCGGCGCGGTAAAGGAATCCTTTGATAATGCCGAGCGGTTCCGGGAGATGGAGCAGAGACGCCAGGAGGAAAAATACAGGGCATCGCTGAGAAGCAGAGCCATTACAGAGGTGTCCAGCGATGAGGAGCCTGAAAGCTCTGGGGCCCTCCAGCCAAACCGGCCAGTTCCAAAGAGCCCTGGGATCCCCACTGGCACTCCTACTGGTACCCCCCACTGGTACCCCCTCAGGTACACCGGGCCTCCTAAGGGAGATCAGGCAGGTGGAGTCTCCTTGCTCCCTGAGACCGCAAAAAATGGTCTTTTCTATGGAAGAAATTGAAGATATTGACCCCAAGGAAAAGGTAAAAGCGAAGGAAAAGAAACAGCAGCTGGAAGTAAGTAGCTTTGTCTACACAGAATCTGATTTCCCTGTCCTGCCCTCACCCCAAAATCAGCCTATATCTATGGGTGTCTCCCAGGCTGCCCCTCAGTCAGCTGAGGATGTTGGGGTGCAGTCAGCCCCTGCTGCGTTGGCCAGTTGGGCACACAAAGCAAATGCCAATATGGCTACAGCAGGGAAAAGTGAGAATCTGCCATCTGGGAGGAATGTAGGGCAGCCGGCGCAGAACATGGCTGAAAGGGAATCAGTTTGCCACACTGCTGCAAATATCGGTGCAGAACAACTAGCGGGCCCTGAGGGTGTCATCTCACAGCAGCCAGAGGCCACTACATCCACTACTGTGTCTCTCCCAGAGCAGGAAAAAGCCAGTTGTGATGGGAACAACTCGGAGCGGAACCATAAAGGCAAAGCTGCAGTCGCTGAGCAGCAGGAGGAACAGCGAAAGGGAAAGAAGAAGAAGAAGACCAAGCCTGCTCCTAAATCTGGCAGGAAGAAGGCGGCTGCAAAAGACTCTGCAGCGGACTCTTGTAGTTCAGCAATTCCAACTGCTGCCATTTCCAATGGTGCAAGTGTGCGTGGGCGTGACTGCAGTGAGGGGATCGGTGAGCGACTGCCTGAGGCTGGTGAGTGCACTGGGAATGTGAATTCTGTGGGTGTAAATGTGTGTGGGGGGAAAGTGTTGGGGGGCTCGGGTCCAACTGTGCAAGGGTCAAATGCTGTTGTGCAAGAGGTGAATGTGGGTGCAGATACAAGTGTTGTGGGTGCAGGTATGAGTGCTGTGGGTACAAGTGCTGTGGGTGCAGGTACGAGTGCTGTGGGTGCAGGTATGAGTGCTGTGGGTGTGGGTACAAGTGCTGTGGGTGCAGGGGTGAATGACCCAACTGGTGCAGTTAATGCCACAGCGGCGGGTGTGAGTGCAGCGAATGAGGTGGCGGGAGTGAGTGGCCAAAGCTTTGCTAATATTGTCCGTGGCAAGGCTAAAGTGCCTGGCAGTGTGAATGTGGCGAAGGTGGCAGTGAGTGGGGCGCGTGTGGGTGACAAACCTGCAGTGGGGAATTACCCCCGACGTGGGAGGATCTACCCCGCAGACTCGGGGAGGCGCAGGAATGTGGTGCGGTTGCAGTGGGAGGGGGAGGGTCCCTTGCCTGAGGGAAATAATGTTATTGATAAGATCTGTGATATGGGCTTCACTGCAAATGATATTTATTGTTTTGTGCATAACAAAGTTTTCAAAGATTATACCATCAGCTTCATGAGGCCCCAGGAGTTAGATGAATTCTGGGAAAAGTTTAGGGATGCCACAGGGATGTGGGAGGGGTTTCGGGCAGTGCCCGTGTCTAGGCCGGGGGTCTGCAAGGTCACCATTCTAATAGAGAATGAGTCCATCCCCCCCGCAGACCTTAAGATCTGGCTCAGAAGGTATGGGGATGTGATAGGGGAGCTGGAGAGGGACTTTGGGTACAGGGGGATATGGACGGGGGGCTGGCAGGCTAAGGTGCGCCTACGCACAGTAGGCAATGTCACCCAGCACATCCCCAGCTCCGCATACATTGGCCGGGATTTAGTCTGCTGCTTTTATCCCGGGCAGCCCAGGGAATGTTGGAAGTGCGGCTCCACCAGGCATTTCAGTATTAGTTGCGATGTACTGAAATGCGCCATGTGCCTTGGGGTAGGTCATGTGGCAAAGCACTGTCCCAAAAGTATCCGGTGCAACTTGTGCGGAGAGCTCGGCCATGCGTACGGTTCCTGTCCTATGTCGTGGCAAAGCATTGATGAGGAATACCACAAGGAAATGGGGGTGCTGGAGTCCGAGGCCACACAGGGTCAGGTGGTTGGGGAAACTCAGCCTGTGCCTGATCCTGACCCCCCGTTCATCCCCCATAATTCATCTCAGCCTTCCCATGGCCCCCAGCCTCCCCAGGGCCCCCAGCCTTCCCGGGCCCCGCAGTCTTCCCAGGCCCCGCAGTCTTCCCGGGCCCCGCAGTCTTCCCGGGCCCCGCAGTCTTCCCAAGCCCCGCAGTCCTCCACATCCGTTAGGGCAACACGGGGAAGGGGGAGAGGACAACCTAGTGGACGGTCACTAATGTCCCAAAGGGTAGTTCAGGAGACCCCCCCTTCTGAGCGGCCTAGTGCGGCTAACAACACATTGGGGGATTGGGTCAAAGTAGGCGAACCCCAGAAAGCCACCTTGGCCAAGCAAAAGGCTACCAACTCGAGTGGGGGGAATCACAGAAAGAAAGAGGAGAGGGCAGAGGGTGCCCATACAAAGGAGGGGGCTGATCCCTTTCCTTTATCCGTAAACAGATTTGCTCCTTTATCTTGGGGGGAGAGGGCAGAGTTGGAGGAGGAGGAGGAGCTAAACAGGGAGCTTGGCCAGTCTGATAACGCCAACTCTTCCTCTTCGGAATTTGAGGACATAAGTCCTGCTGAAGCTGAAAAGCTTCCATCTGGTCTCTCTGCAAAGAGGGAATGCTCTGACGATGATAGGAAGGTAAAAAGGAGGGTGGAAACCTCCTCATCTTAATCACCCTGTAAATGGCTGTTCCCCCTCCGATACGCGTCGTGACCATTAATGTCGCGAGCGTTAAGTCTGTAGGTGCAAGAGACACGGCCTTCTTTTTTCTCTCCCGAGTTGAGGCAGACATTTTATTTTTGCAAGAGACCAGATTATGCAATCTTCAGGTGCTCCATAGGGCCAAGAAGGAATGGGTGCACGGTCCTTCTTACTGGTCTCTTGCGGCCGAGATGTACAGCGGAGTGGCGGTCCTTTTTAAGACCAGTAAGGTAACAGTCAAACGGGTGATTGAGGTAGAGATGGGCAGATGTATGGTCTTAGACGTCCTGCTGAATGGGCAGAATCTTCGCCTTATTAATGTGTACGGTCCTCAGACCCTAAAGGCGAGGAGGGACCTGTTTAGCAGGATTAAGCCCTTTCTTTTTACAGCCCGGCCGATAATTTTTGGCGGTGACTTTAACACCGTGACTAGGCCTATGGATAGGGGAGGTGCCGCAGGTCGGCTGGGCTACGATAGCATTTACCTGAATAGCATAGTTAGTCAGGCCGGCCTAGAGGATGTGCACATTCGCCACTTCCCTGACCGCACGGGTTTCACTTTTTATAGAGGAACATGTAGAAGTAGGATAGACAGGTTTTTTGTTAAACAGGACTTCATAGTGTCTCCTCCTGAGGTGACAGCCGTGGAGTTCTCCGATCACTGTATGGTGAGTGTGTCCTTGAATGTTTCAGAGTCCCCTCAGAGGGGAAGGGGTCTTTGGCGCCTGAATTCGGCCCTCCTGGGGGAGGAGTGTGTAAATCAGTCCTTCAGGGAGTTCTTTCAGGCTCAGGAATCCTTATTAGATCTGTGCAACACTAAGGCGGAGTGGTGGGAGATGGTCAAAAAGAGGGCAGCAGGACTCTTTCGAGGCCTAGCAAACAAGATACAAATTGATAAAGATCGTGCCTACCAATCTCTCAGGAGAAAGTTAGACAGACTGGTGTCTGATGGGGCCCAAGGTGGGGAAGTTGCCAGGGTCCGTGCCCTCATGAAGGAGTATCAGTATGACAGGTACTCTTCCCTGGTTTTGGAGAGGGACTACGGGAAGCACCACTCGCCCGACCCTTACCAAAACTGCCGGGAAGTGTTTTCCCGCAAGTCCATACACGGCTTACAAAATGAGGCTGGGGTGCTAGAGACTTCGGTCCCTGGTATTCTCAGAGTTGTTAAGAACTACTATGCTAAACTCCTGAAGGGGCAGGGGCTCTCCCGGGCCAGTATGTCTTCCTTTCTGGAAGAGACCCCTATTCTGCAAGATGAGAATATTTCTTTTGATGAATTGGAGTGTGAGATTGGAGTTGAGGAGGTCAGGAAGGCAATTGAAGGCTTAGGCCTCAAAAAGTCTCCAGGGCCTGACGGTTTAACAGCCGAATTTTATAAACAGTTTGTTGATGTCCTGGCCCCTCGTCTCACAGAGGTATTCAATAGCACCCTGGAAGAGGGCCTACTCCCTCCCTCTATGAGACACTCAGCTCTTATTCTCCTCTCCAAGGGTTTGGACCAGTCTAAGGTTGAGAACTGGCGCCCCATCGCTCTTCTCAATACAGACCGAAAGATTCTGGCAAAGGTCATGTTCAACCGCCTTTTTCCTTTTGCAGAAAGGCTTCTTTCCCCCTCTCAGCACTGCACAGTGAAGGGCCGCAGCACCTTTTCCGCTGTCCTTGGCATCCGGGAGGTCCTAGAGCGGTGCAGGATCTGCGAGTGGGGTAAGTATCTGCTGACTTTGGATCAGTCAAAGGCTTTCGATAGGGTAAACCACGAGTATCTCTGGTTGCTCCTTGACAGGTACGGTCTTCCGGGTAAATTTGTTAATTGGCTAAAGATTTTGTATAAAGGGGCCGAGAGTTTCCCACTTGTGAATGGTTGGTCCGGGGAGAGCTTTGGGGTTTCTTCTGGGGTCCGACAGGGCTGTCCTTTGAGCCCTTTGCTTTATGTATTTGCCATTGATCCCCTCATAAGGCGGATAGAGTGCGATGCATTAGCAGGGGTTCCTCTGTCTCCCGGGAGGGCCCTGAAGGTCTCCGCTTATGCAGACGATGTCACAGTAGTCGTGTCTAGTGGGGAGGAGGCAGAGACTGTGGCACGGGTGCTAAGGGACTACTCAAGGGCCTCTGGGTCCTTGATTAATCAGAATAAGTGCAAAACTTTCTGGATGGGGAAGGGAGATCCTGCCTTCGATCTTCCGGATGTCTTCCCAGTGGCCCAGCCCAAAATTAAAATTCTTGGTATCGAATTTGGCCATGGCGATTATGCCAAGCAAATTTGGGAGGGCAAGTTGGAAACCGCATCTGTTCTGGTGAACCGGTGGAAA
The DNA here is from genome assembly GCF_000004195.4 of Xenopus tropicalis. Taxonomy (NCBI): domain Eukaryota; kingdom Metazoa; phylum Chordata; class Amphibia; order Anura; family Pipidae; genus Xenopus; species Xenopus tropicalis. Next base: position 8,520,621 of record NC_030682.2, on the reverse strand, counting down.
GGGTTGAAATTTACCCTCAGAGAAAGGGTGGATCTTATCAAAACCTACCTGATTCCAATCTTTTTGTATCTCAGCCATGTGTGCCTTTTGCCAGAAGCTTTCTACGTTAAGATCAAAGGTCTCTTCTTCCAACTGTTATGGGGGAATAAGACAAACCTCATCAAAAGAAATATTACCTACCTACAAAGGAAGGAGGGGGGTCTCGGTATGGTGAACCCCGTTGTGTTCTTCGTGAACACCTTTATTAAGTATAACTATAACAACCTCCTGTTGGAGAAGCCTCCTTTGTGGGTGGAGATCTTCAGAGTTTGGGCCCTTCCTTTTCTTGAGTGTTGGAAGAGAGGCGGCTTGGTAAAGAGCGTGCGTGCTCCTCATGCCCCTCTCCCGCCTTATGTTGCCGTGAGTCTGAAGGTGATGAGGCGGTGGTGTGTGTCTGTTGGGGAGATCAGGGCTTCTCCAAGAAGGGACATCGATAGGAGAGTCTTGGGTTCCTACTTTCATGCATCACTGGCCCTGAAAGACTGTCCAGACGAGGTGTTGAGATCAGGGCTCTCTTTAGTCAATTCCCCAAGGGTTCCCCCGAAGCTCAGGGATGTCGTCTGGCGCTCCTTCCACGGGAAGCTCTATGTTAATGGGAATCTGAAGTACAGACGCACTGATGACCGTGACTGCCCACGAGAGGAATGCTCTGGGGAAGTGGAAACGATGGACCACTTCTTGCTTCAGTGCCCCTTTAACATAGATGTTTACAAACAAGTCTCTGCTGCCTTGGGCATTCCTTGCCTCTCTGGTTGTAATTACCAGGAGTGGGCCTATGGGGCATTCAAGCGACACAGGGGGTATGATTTGGGCACTCTTTTCTTAGTCAGCTCTGTTGTCCGCTTTTACACCTGGAACACACGGTGCAAGGTTTCTCTCAGGCGTGAAGTCCTCCCCTGTCCAGTGGTGGTGGATATGGTACTGGGTGAGCTCGGGAAGATACGCTCTTTGGAGAGACAAAGGATGGATGAAGCAAGGTGGAAGGGTCTGTGGAGGGGCATTCAGTTTGACCCACCGTGAGTCTCTTGCTAATTCTGATGTCTCTTTGGTGTTGGGCTAGTTCTTTTCACCCCCCTTAGATTTTTGCCTTCGTCGTATTTTTCTGATGGGGCTTCATACAGTTTTAGGTGAGTAGCCCAATCTTTTGCCTTCCTGGAGTCAGAGCCATGTTTTGTGTATATAGTTGTTTATAGTAGAGTGGCCCCCAGCCAGGCTGAGCCGCTCATTGAAGTTGAGTTAAAGTTGGAAATTGAGCAGCGTTGTATAGCTCAGGTGCAACTATACATCAGCTTTGTAACATTTGTACAGTTGCCCACAGAGCAAGCGGATACGTTTTATGGATAAGCTAATTATGTTTACTGCATGTAAATCTATTTAATGCTTTTGCTTATTTGTTATGTTATTTTAAGCTTTATTGTATTAGGATGCAAGAACTCAATAAACAAAAATTTCCCCTGTACTAAGCACAATTCAGCAGGAACAGCCCCCTAAGTTTGCCCATAGCCTGTACAGAGAGATACCATAAAACTATGACACATAGGGATTCCCCTGTACTAAGCACAATTCAGCAGGAACAGCCCCCTAAGTTTGCTCATAGCCTGTACAGAGAGATACCATAAAACTATGGCACATAGGGATTCCCCTGTACTAAGCACAATTCAGCAGGAACAGCCCCCTAAGTTTGCCCATAGCCTGTACAGAGAGATACCATAAAACTATGGCACATAGGGATTCCCCTGTACTAAGCACAATTCAGCAGGAACAGCCCCCTACGTTTGCCCATAGCCTATACAGAGAGATACCATAAAACTATGGCACATAGGGATTCCCCTGTACTAAGCACAATTCAGCAGGAACAGCCCCTACATTTGATCTTAGCCTGTACAGAGAGATACCATAAAACTATGGCACATAGGGATTCCCCTGTACTAAGCACAATTCAGCAGGAACAGCCCCCTAAGTTTGCCCATAGCCTGTACAGAGAGATACCATAAAACTATGGCACATAGGGATTCTCCTGTACTAAGCACAATTCAGCAGGAACAGCCCCCTAAGTTTGCTCACAGCCTGTACAGAGAGATACCATAAAACTATGGCACATAGGGATTCCCCTGTACTAAGCACAATTCAGCAGGAACAGCCCCCTAAGTTTGCTCATAGCCTGTACAGAGAGATACCATAAAACTATGACACATAGGGATTCCCCTGTACTAAGCACAATTCAGCAGGAACAGCCCCCTAAGTTTGCTCATAGCCTGTACAGAGAGATACCATAAAACTATGGCACATAGGGATTCCCCTGTACTAAGCACAATTCAGCAGGAACAGCCCCTACATTTGATCTTAGCTGTGTTAGTGTGCCGTGGCCCTTTAAAGATAATTGCCAGCTGTATCTAACAAGCTTTTTGTTCTTCACAATAGGAAACGAGAGGTTAAAGGCAATCTGCTTCCCTATGGATGCTGTGGGCACGTATAGTACAGAGCACAATAGCAGTAAAGCGCTGACATGACAATCAGATCAATGACCTTGGGCAGGTAATGGGGTGCGTATTGCGCTCTAGTTAATCAGAGAGGGGCCCTGGGCAAGGCAAGACGGCAGTAAAAAAAATTAACAATATCAGAAATGTTCAAATGTACAGCTGTTATCAAACTACAACTCGCAGAATTACTCTTAAACAATCTGCACTAACTCTGTGGTTGTCTGGTTGCTAGGGTCCAATTCACCCTAGCAACCAGGCAGCAGTTTAGTAGTCAGAATGAAAGTTGCACGGAGGCCGAAATGAAAAGACAGATAAGCAATAAAAAAATAAGAATAACAATAAAATAGATGATTTTAACAATTAGATCTGGATCTAGATGTATTAGAATTGCTCATTAATTAGGGCTTCATTGCCCCCCCTGAATTCCTGGGCCCCCCTGCAACCACAGGGTCTGTTACCCCTGTAGTTACCCCCCTGCTCATCCCCTTTGTGTGCTGGTCCCCCCTCTATATAGGTAGATTTGTTGAAGGATAATTATCCTATGCAGACTCGTTAAATTGTAATTAGGGATGCGGCCAATCCCGGAGTTAGACAAATCTGAGACTTTATTGGGCAGGAATCTGATTCGAGGAAATCCAAGATTGATTAAAACCCAAATCATGTGACTTTAAACCACATGACCACGGAAATTGGAAAATTTTGCATTCGGTTTGGGATTTGGACAAACGGAGGATAAATGTGGATGAAAGTGATTTAGCGTGTCCCTAATAAACCCATTATCCAGAAAGCTCCGAATTATGGACAGCCTGTCTCCCATAGACTCCATTTTAATCAAATAATTCAGAATTTTAAAACTGGATTTCCTTTTTCTCTGTAATAATAAAACAGTACCTGTACTTGATCCAAACTAAGATATAATTACCCCTTATTGGGGGCAGAACAGCCCTATTGGGTTTATTTAATGGTTAAATGATTCCCTTTTCTCTGTAATAATAAAACAGTACCTGTACTTGATCCCAACTAAGATATAATTACCCCTTATTGGGGGCAGAACAGCCCTATTGGGTTTATTTAATGGTTAAATGATTCCCTTTTCTCTGTAATAATAAAACAGTACCTGTACTTGATCCCAACTAAGATATAATTACCCCTTATTGGGGCAGAACAGCCCTATTGGGTTTATTTAATGGTTAAATGATTCCCTTTTCTCTGTACAGGTATCGGACCCCTTATCCGGAAACCCGTTATCCAGAAAGCTCCGAATTACGGAAAGCCCGTCTCCCATAGACTCCATTATAAGCAAATAATTCAGAATTTTAAAACTGATTTCCTTTTTTTATGTAGAAATAAAACAGAACCTTGTAATTTATCCCAACTAAGATATAAATAATCCTTATTGGATGCAAAACAATCCTATTGGGTTTAATTAATGTTTTATTAATTTTTTAGTAGACTTAAGGTATGGAGATCCAAATTATGGAAAGACCCCTTATCCGGAATACCCTTGGTCCCGAGCATTCTGGATAATGGGTCCTATACCTGTAATAATAAAACAGTACCTGTACTTGATCCCAACTAAGATATAAACAATCCTATTGGCTTTAATTAATTTTTTTTGATTTTTTAGTAGACTTAAGGTATGGAGATCCAAATTATGAAAAGAACCCTTATCTGGAATACCCTCGGTCCCGAGCATTCGGAATAATGGGTCCTATACGTGTGTAATATATACGTGAGTGCGAAGGACAATTCTGGATGCAATGAGCCCTGTTTTCTACCCACAATGCATCATTTTTTCCCCTCAATTCTTGCATGATTGGGTGGGATGTGATGCAATTGTGCCAGATGCATCACAAATGTCTGCAATGTTGCTGAAACTTTTCAAAGATTGTGGCAATTCCGCAACAAATCCACTTGGGGCAGATCACTATGGGAACCTGGAGTTGCCCCAGCCTGAAGGTGGCAGTAGCTCTAGGATGTTTTATACAACTGGGGGAATCCCTGGCTGTTGGTACACAAAATGAGATGCAGGTAAATCAGATAATGTCGCTCTGACGTTTCTGCCTGACTGTCTCCATGTGCCGTTCCTGCTACATTAACAGGGGAGAGTCAGAACGTATTAACATCTCGCTCCCTTGGCTTCTCACTGTAACACACGCAGAATGGAACACCTGCTGTACTTTATAGACCAGCGAGTCTGCAGGGGAATAAGGAGTGAAATGAGCAAAGTTCCCCTGAAGGAATAATCTGTTGTGCAGACTCACCTCCTGCACAGATGCTCTAGGGATTCCATATACTGTATGAGTGTAGGGATTCCATATACTGTATGAGTGTAGGGATTCCATATACTGTATGAGTGTAGGGATTCCATATACTGTATGAGTGTAGGGATTCCATATACTGTATGGGTCTAGAAGGACTCATACAGTATATGTAATCTCTACACTCATACAGTATATGGAATCCCTACACTCACACAGTATATGGAATCCCTACACTCATACAGTATATGGAATCCCTACACTCACACAGTATATGGAATCCCTACACTCATACAGTATATGGAATCCCTACACTCATACAGTATATGGAATCCCTACACTCATACGGTATATGGAATCCCTACACTCATACAGTATATGGAATCCCTACACTCATACAGTATATGGAATCCCTACACTCACACAGTATATGGAATCCCTACACTCATACAGTATATGGAATCCCTACACTCATACGGTATATGGAATCCCTACACTCATACAGTATATGGAATCCCTACACTCATACAGTATATGGAATCCCTACACTCATACAGTATATGGAATCCCTACACTCATACAGTATATGGAATCCCTACACTCATACAGTATATGGAATCTCTACACTCACACAGTATATGGAATCCCTACACTCATACAGTATATGGAATCCCTACACTCATACAGTATATGGAATCCCTACACTCATACAGTATATGGAATCCCTACACTCATACAGTATATGGAATCCCTACACTCATACAGTATATGGAATCCCTACACTCATACAGTATATGGAATCCCTACACTCATACAGTATATGGAATCCCTACACTCATACAGTATATGGAATCCCTACACTCATACAGTATATGGAATCCCTACACTCACACAGTATATGGAATCCCTACACTCATACAGTATATGGAATCCCTACACTCATACAGTATATGGAATCCCTACACTCATACAGTATATGGAATCCCTACACTCATACAGTATATGGAATCCCTACACTCATACAGTATATGGAATCCCTACACTCATACAGTATATGGAATCCCTACACTCACACAGTATATGGAATCCCTACACTCATACAGTATATGGAATCTCTACACTCATACAGTATATGGAATCTCTACACTCATACAGTATATGGAATCCCTACACTCATACAGTATATGGAATCTCTACACTCATACAGTATATGGAATCTCTACACTCATACAGTATATGGAATCCCTACACTCATACAGTATATGGAATCCCTACACTCATACAGTATATGGAATCCCTACACTCATACAGTATATGGAATCTCTACACTCATACAGTATATGGAATCTCTACACTCATACAGTATATGGAATCTCTACACTCATACAGTATATGGAATCTCTACACTCATACAGTATATGGAATCTCTACACTCATACAGTATATGGAATCCCTACACTCATACAGTATATGGAATCCCTACACTCACACAGTATATGGAATCCCTACACTCATACAGTATATGGAATCCCTACACTCACACAGTATATGGAATCCCTACACTCACACAGTATATGGAATCCCTACACTCATACAGTATATGGAATCTCTACACTCATACAGTATATGGAATCCCTACACTCATACAGTATATGGAATCTCTACACTCATACAGTATATGGAATCCCTACACTCACACAGTATATGGAATCTCTACACTCATACAGTATATGGAATCCCTACACTCATACAGTATATGGAATCCCTACACTCATACAGTATATGGAATCTCTAGACTTGTACAATCCATGGATTTTAACATTTCCCAGAATTTACCCCGTTTTGGCGCAGTCCCCTGGGAAGTGTAGACTTGCGGTTCTACCGTATACTGAGTATCTGCATAGACTCCATGTTCCCCCCATGTAGAGCTCCTACAGACCCCGGTGCTGGGGGGGGGTTACTGGACACTCTATGGAGGCTTCACGCCGCCTCTCCTACAAGGGCCATGATAAGTCCCAGCACTGATGTTTACAGCAATTTATCACAAGAGAGACTCAAAAAAATGAAACCATAATTTCCGTGTGAACCAAAGAGTCGCCATGGCAACCATACCCGGCATTACTGTAGAGTCCTCCTTAAAAGCAATAGATCTATAAAGGCAACATAGCGCCGGGAATAACATGCTTTCCGGGCAAAGACTGTTTAACAACAAATTGCCCTTTGGTTGATCTATAAGTCCCTGCAGTGGGGCAAACTGGCGCCGACTTACTGATTAACCCTGTGTGTGTTACGGAGAATATATATCTTATACTGGGAGATTATAAATCCGGGAAAGAGTCTAGAGATTCCATATACTGTATGAGTGTAGGGATTCCATATACTGTATGAGTGTAGGGATTCCATATACTGTATGAGTGTAGGGATTCCATATACTGTATGAGTGTAGGGATTCCATATACTGTATGAGTGTAGGGATTCCATATACTGTATGAGTGTAGGGATTCCATATACTGTATGAGTGTAGGGATTCCATATACTGTATGAGTGTAGGGATTCCATATACTGTATGAGTGTAGGGATTCCATATACTGTATGAGTGTAGGGATTCCATATACTGTATGAGTGTAGGGATTCCATATACTGTATGAGTGTAGGGATTCCATATACTGTATGAGTGTAGGGATTCCATATACTGTATGAGTGTAGGGATTCCATATACTGTATGAGTGTAGGGATTCCATATACTGTATGAGTGTAGGGATTCCATATACTGTATGAGTGTAGGGATTCCATATACTGTATGAGTGTAGGGATTCCATATACTGTATGAGTGTAGGGATTCCATATACTGTATGAGTGTAGGGATTCCATATACTGTATGAGTGTAGGGATTCCATATACTGTATGAGTCTATCTATCTATCTATCTATCTATCTATCTATCTATCTATCTATGCGGTCTAAACAGTGACCCATGATATTTCTAATCAGTACCAATTGTTACACGGACATTTCCACTAGGCTCCCAAACCTTCTCAGGGAATTATTCATGATGGTCGCCCTGCCAGTGATCCTTAGGGGATCTCCTTTCATACAGTTCTTACCCTTGGGGTGAGTAGGCGGGGTACTAGCACTGGTGTCTTTGCCTAAAGACCTATTTTATTGATGAGATCAATTATCATAAGAACAGACAAAACTCCATTGTTACTGCAACGTGCCATAAAGCAACACATGTTTGAATCTTCCCTTAAGTTTAAGATCAAGGTATTTGAGCTTAGGGATCAAGGGGGGTTCCGGATACCCTAATTATACCTTTAAATACCCCCCTCCAAGACTCCTCCTTGCTGATCTTGCCCTTTAGGGAATAGCAGGAAGCAGTGGCCTCACTAAAGCTCTTTCTGCTGTAATTTCCCCCATTTTATTCTCTGCACCTGGAACAAGAACCATTTCTCCATGCATGGCTGTCTCCTCTTTATATCCCCGTGTCAGTCCCATCAAACAGCCTGGGGTTTCTTTTCTCTCTGGGACATCTCCATAATCCTTCATGTTAAGTCTAATGCATTCCGTCTGTCACCGAGTTCCTAAATCCTCTCCTAGGAAATATCAGGACAATGGCGCCAGCGATCAGCCGAATTTCCAAAGGAAACCCAACATCAATCCAACCCCCCCCAATGGCTGTTTAAACTCTTCTAAAGATGAGGCTCAGTGATATCTAACGAGACCGGGTGGCGTGACACCTAATTGAAATCACGGGGTAATTACGGCTCAAGGAGCTGACGCTCACTCTGTGAGACAGCCTAGTGGAACAATGGAGTGTCGGCCATAGATTAGTGAATAGATAGTCACATACTATATGGGACATAAATATCCTGATTACAGGACAAAGAAAGTGGGGTTCCAACTTCTAAGAACCCCCCAGAGAAAAATCATGGTGCTTAGATGCATTTTTTCTGGGCTCCGGGGTGTCCCTTGGGCAGGGTGCATGGTAGGGATGCTCCGAATCCACAATTTTAGGATCCAGCCAAACCATGAATCCTTTGCAAAAGATTTGGCCAAATACCGAACCGAAACTGAATCCTAATTTGCAAATACTAATTAGGATAAGGAAGGCAAAAGAGAACCGTGCACTTCATGCACTTCAGAGGCATGGATTTGGCCAAACCAATCCTGCGGAAAAAGGTTGAAGAAATCTTAGGGCTAATTCACTAAAGTGCGTTAAAACGTGCGCTATTTATAGCGTGCGTTAAAAATTTTATTGCGTCTAAATTTTCGCGACTTAACGCACAATTCTCTATAAGCACACTTGCGCTAATTTATTCGCAATATTGCATGCGTTATTTTACTCGCGAAGACTATTTTCGTTCCGTATTTGATGGTACATGCGCTAATCAACGCCCGTGTATAGTCGCCGCAAATAAATTGTCACCACATATAAATAGTAGCATATAAATGGTAGCTGCTTATAAATAGTAGCCGCTAGTGATGAGCGAAACTGTTCCGTTTATCTTTAGCAAAAAATTCGCAAAACGGCAAAAATTATTATTATTATTATTTTTTGACGCCTGAGACAATTTTTGGACGTGCGACGAATTTTTCTGCGGCAAATTTTTTCATGCGTTTTGCCATTGGCAGATTGTTTTGGGAAACGCATGAAAAAATTTGCCGCACGTCCAAAAATTCGCTGCGAATCCATGCCTGGCGAAACATTTCATCACTTTTAGCCGCATATAAATAATCATGCGAATAAACGCTCGGCATGTTAGCCATACACGCCAATACTTGCGGAAAATTACTGTATTAAAAATGACCATTTCGCTGCAAACTGGCGGCTGCGTTACTCTAGAGGAAACACAGACTTCAATAAATAACACTGTAAGTCCATATTTTATTGCCAAAAGTTCATGAACTGTACTTTTCTATAATTATCGCCTGCCTGAAGTTTGAATAGCCTAATGCGATATTTAGCGCATCTTACTGTTTGTGAATCATGCGTTAGTATTCTTTTCTGCGCGCTAATTAACGCATGCATTAAAACTACCGCATGCGGTCGTGCGAAAATTAGCACATGCGATATGCGACTTAACGCACGCGGTAATACTGTTGTGAATCGCGCGCTAATTGTCGCGACTTATTTAACGCAAAAAAGCGTGCAATAAAATGTATCGCACTTTAGTGAATCAGCCCTCTTGTCTCCAAGGACACCCCGGGAGTAAAGAAAACATGGTTCTGCCATTCCCTGCATGAAAGTACCATGGGGCCAGATTGTTGTTTAAAAAGTCTCACTGGGTTGACTAAAATGTTTGCGCCTTTGGACCCTGGGGGTGGCTAACAAGTATGGGTGCACTAAATGCACAATTTTAGGATTCAGCATGTAAGGACAGGTTTAGGTTAGGTTTAAGTTTTATTTATACATTACATACATTATATACATTATATACATTACACAGACCCCCAAAAAGGCATTTGCTGTGTTACCCCTTCCAGCGGCTTAGGTAGATTATATAACGCTGCCAAAGTGGGGCATACGGGTACGCATTGGTTTGCTCTTGGGATGGATAGATACATGGCCAGTGGCTACTACCGATGCCGAGGCAACGACCTTATAAATACTACAACAAGTGACTATAGATGTTCCAGAGACAATATAAAGTGACAGAGGTACAATGGTGAAATGCGGAATTTGCATTAAAGTCAATGGGCGTTTTTTTGGCGGTGGATTTTTTGTCTCAGCGACAGTTTTTTTCTCAGCCACTTTTTTGTCTTGCCGAAATTTTGCTGCAGTTTCTGAAAAAAATTCGCCAATGGGGAAATGCAGAATTTCGCCTGCCTAAATAATGTGCTCATCGCTACTTAGTCGCCTCAAAACCATTTCGTTTTTTTACCGTGTCCAACAAACAGAGCGTTGCCCGAGGCTGTTTCACTCCCTTCTTGTATCTTTCCCTTTCATCTCTGGCAGAAACTTCCGGAACATCCCAGCAGTTACTGTTACTGTCCTCCCAGTGATCCATTTCCTACAGAACCAAGGTACTGAGTGAGAGAGGCTTATTCCCTTGTCTTTAGTCTGTCGCTGGGGGGCGTCTATAAGCCATGAGAATCCCTGCGGGATTGAATCAATATTTCACCATACGGCAGTGTCTCCTTCATCCATTTAATGGGCAGAAGCTATTGTGGGGCTTATTCAAGCGAGTCTGGGTGGTCAAACCGGAGGCCTATGGGCAGGATGTGGCCCTCCAAGGCAGAGGTGTAACTAGGTGTTACTGGGCCCCACAGCAAAATCTATTTTGGGCACCAAAACATAAGTTGACCTATTCTATCAAGATATATTAAAAATGTTTCGCCAGGGATGGATTCGCCGCACGTCCAAAAATTGTCGACCGCGCCAAAAAAGAATAGTCGCAGGCGTCAAAAGAATAGCTGCACCACCAAATAATAGCCGCGGGCGACAATTTTTTTTGCCGCACAACATTTTTGCTGTTTTGCAAATTTTTTGCCATTTCGCGGATCTTTTGAAAAGCGGCAAAGCGAAACGGAACAGCTCATCAATACCCCCTACATTCCCGGGCCCCCCAGCAACCGCAGGGTCTGCTTGCTCTGTAGTTACGCCCCTGCTCCAAAGGCAAAAAATCACTAGTAGTGATAACTACACGCGGGCGTGTAGAAAAAGGTGTGGCTGCTTCGGAAAAAGGTGTGGCCATGTTAATAAGGCGCGGTGGTGGGGGGGGTTGCTGCAGCCCCTGAGCCAATAAAGGCCGCTCCGGCAGGGAATGGGACCTGGGATCTCTCGGCTGAATGTTCTCAATACAAACTGAGAGGGAAGAATAGAGCGGTAAGCGATGAGGCGCTACAGCCTTTATTATTATAAGTACGGGGCCGTCGGCAGCGGCTTGTCAGGAACAGTTACAGGGCCGGGAGGGGGACACTCAGAGCAACGACATCCGATTCTCAGCCGTTCAATTACCTGAAAATATAACCATCCAGTATCATTCTCTGTAGCACATTCCTCTCTGTAAGTGTTCCTGGTACGATCTGCCGCCGGCCCGTAGGTGGAAAGAAGACCTATCTATCTATCTATCTATCTATCTATCTATCTATCTATCTATCTATCTGTCTGTCTGTCTGTCTGTCTGTCTGTCTGTCTGTCTATCTATCTATCTGGCTGTCTGTCTGTCTGCCTGTCTGTCTGTCTATCTATCTATCTATCTATCATCTATCTATCTCTATCTGTTTGTCTGTCTATCTATTTATCTATCTATCTATATCTATCTATCTATTTCTATCTGTCTGTCTGTCTGTCTATCTATCTATCTATGATCTATCTATCTATCTATCTCTATCTGTCCTTTGCTTTAGATAGATATTGTTCAGATCATATCTGTCTATCTGTTTATCTATGTATCATCTATCTATCTATCTATCTTTCTATCTATCTATCTATCTATCTATCTATCTATCTATCTATCTATCTATCATCTATTTATCTATCTATCTATCTATATCTATCATCTATCTATCTATCTATCTATCTATCTATCTATCTATCTATCATCTATCTATCTATCTATCATCTATCTATCTATCTATCTATCTATCTATCATCTATCTATCTATCTATCTATCTATCTATCTATCTATCTATCTATATCTATCATCTATCTATATCTATCTATCTATCTATCTAGCTATCTATCTATATCTATCATCTATCTATATCTATCTATCTATCTATCTATCTCTATCTATCTATCTATCTATCTATCTATCTATCTATCTATCTATCTTTCTATCTATCTATCTATCTATCTATCTATCTTTATCTTCTAGATATATATTGTCCTTTGCTCTGCCACAAATGGATTTCGCAGTGCTCAGAACTAAAAATTCATTTAGCACCAGTTCCTATCAGCTGGATTTATTTCGGTTGGTCTGCTCTAGCGATGTCAGTAAATCCTCAGTGATACAAAGCCTGTGGGTTCCATGGGCGGAACCTCTCCTTCCTGTTACCCAGTAACAATTGGAATTTCTAGTTTTATTACATTGCTCTTTGGTATGTTCCGCACCTACGGGCAGGTCAGGGCACGGGGCAGCTGGTTTCCTGCCCATCTGGGGAGTTACACGTGTGGGGCACAATACCCAGTGCATTATGGGACACAGACAGACTCTATAACTGTTTGGAAGGTTGCGGCATAAATAACCCCCTAAACTTAAATGACAAATGATACCTAAATGTTTTTTACATTCTTAAACTCCATTGTCAATTGTTGTTGCTTAAAGGAGACCTGTCACCCTAAGAAATAATTCCAAATCCTTTTCTATCAGGTTAGTAGAGCCAAATAAACTTTACTTACACTGTATACATTATTTCAATTGTTTTCCCTTCAGTCCTGGAATTTACAGCCAGCAGGCCGGCGCCATTTTGTCTACACTGTTATTAAGGCAAAGCTTTGTATCCGCCCAAAATCTTATGCATTTGCCATCTAGGTGATATCTAGGAAGTGCTGAATGGGAAGATAAAGTAATTGTAATTAAAAATCTGAGCTGTCAATCAGATTTTTTAATAAATGTATAACAAGTATAGATGATTTTATTTATAAAAAGTATTGAGTTTCAGAATTTGGGTTTTTGTGGTTTTTTTTTTAAATTCCCCGTTTACAGCGCCAGAGGGGGTCCGGGGGCCGCATTGCTAGTGTAGAGGGCACAATTGCGTTCTCTGCAGTAGCAAAGCTGAATTTCCATTTTAAAAACCAGGACCAGTTTTTTGCCCCCCTTGGTACCTTCGGGGGCGCTGCTGCCTGTACCCAGGTCGTTTCTATATGAACGAAAACATCAATCACATTTGTTATCTCAGATAAGCCCCAAAACCTTTGAGGTTTGATCAGAAATCAATCAAACCATAAGTGGTGATGAGTGTCAAAATTGGGCAGTGTCGCGTCAAAAAAGACGTGGGCGACAAAAATAGACATGGGTGACAAAAAAGACATGGGGGACAAAAAAAAACGTGGGCAACAAAAAAAGACATGGGTGACAAAAAAGACATGGGGGACAAAAAAAGGCGTGGGCAACAAAAAAGACATGGGTGACAAAAAAAACCGTGAGCGACAAAAAAAGACGTGGGCGACAAAAAAGACATGGGGGACAAAAAAAGACATGTGTGACAAAAAAGACATGGGGGACAAAAAAGACGTGGGCGACAAAAAAAGGCGGGGGCAACAAAAAAGACATGGGTGACAAAAAAAGACGTGGGCAATAAAAAAAGACATGGGTGACAAAAAAGACATGGGGGGACAAAAAAAGACGTGGGTGACAAAAAAAAGGCGTGGGCAACAAAAAAGACATGGGTGACTAAAAAAACGTGGGCGACAAAAAAAGACGTGGGCGACAAAAAAAGACGTGGTGACAAAAAAAGACATGGGGGACAAAAAAAAACATGGGCGACAAAAAAAGACATGGGTGACAAAAAAGACATGGGGGACAAAAAAAGACGTGGGCAACAAAAAAGACATGGGCAACAAAAAAAGACATGGGTGACAAAAAGACATGGGGGACAAAAAAAGACATGGGGGACAAAAAAGACATGGGCGACAAAAAAGACATGGGGGACAAAAAAAGACGTGGGCGACAAAAAAGACGTGGGGGACAAAAAAAGACGTGGGCAACAAAAAAGACATGGGGGACAAAAAAGACATGGGCAACAAAAAAAGACATGGGTGACAAAAAGACATGGGGGACAAAAAAAGACATGGGGGACAAAAAATACATGGGCGACAAAAAAGACATGGGGGACAAAAAAAGACATGGGGGACAAAAAAGACATGGGCGACAAAAAAGACATGGGGGACAAAAAAAGACATGGGGGACAAAAAAGACATGGGCGACAAAAAAGACATGGGCGACAAAAAAGACATGGGGGACAAAAAAAGACGTGGGCGACAAAAAAGACATGGGGGACAAAAAAAGACGTGGGCAACAAAAAATACATGGGGGACAAAAAAGACATGGGCAACAAAAAAAGACATGGGTGACAAAAAGACATGGGGGACAAAAAAAGACATGGGGGACAAAAAAGACATGGGCGACAAAAAAGACATGGGGGACAAAAAAAGACATGGGTGACAAAAAAGACATGGGGGACAAAAAAAGACGTGGGCAACAAAAAAGACATGGGGGACAAAAAAGACATGGGCAACAAAAAAAGACATGGGTGACAAAAAGACATGGGGGACAAAAAAAGACATGGGGGACAAAAAAGACATGGGCGACAAAAAAGACATGGGGGACAAAAAAAGACATGGGCGACAAAAAAGACGTGGGCGACAAAAAAGACGTGGGGGACAAAAAAAGACGTGGGCGACAAAAAAGACATGGGGACAAAAAAGACATGGGGGACAAAAAAAGACGTGGGCAACAAAAAAGACATGGGGGACAAAAAAGATGTGGGCAACAAAAAAAGACATGGGGGACAAAAAAGACTAGGGCAACAAAAAAAGACGTTGACAAAAAAAAGATGGCCGACAAAAAAAGACATGGGCGACAAAAAAAGACATGGGGGACAAAAAAGACGTGGGCGAAAAAAAAGACATGGGGGACAAAAAAAGACGTGGGCGACAAAAAAGACATGGGGGACAAAAAAAGACATGTCAATCCTCAATCCTCCATTTTTTTAAAAAAATCTGCCACACTTCAAAACAGAATAAAGAATGATCTTTAGTAAATTTGGCCTGAATTCCTTTGGAATACGGCATTTCTATCTGTCAATACAGTTGCCATGGTAACCCACCACACTGAAGATTAAAAAGAAACAGCAATTTTAACAGTATGAAGGATTTGGGGGGGAAATGAGCAATAAATGCCCCCGGGGGGCCTGGGAGGGGTATTATGTGACATACACAGACATACTAATGCCGATACCTGGTAACTTCTATATATCAATCATTTTATTAAGCAAGACCCCCTGTTATTGGTTACGTATTTATAGCAGTGAAATCACATAGCAAAGCTGATTGTCGGGGGCCTATTTATAATAAGGCGGCCCTTTATTAAAAAAATACCCCCAGCGACAGAGCTGAAGGGTGAGGGGGTGCGGGCTCTGCAGAAGTGACGTCCACGCACAATATTGGGGCGTATTTAGGTCAAGGGCAGCGCCGGACATAAATACACCTTTTTTTTTATTATTAAACTAAAAAGTGGATCTTTAGCTGTTTTGACGTATAGTAAATTTTGAAAAATTTGAGACTTTTTTTCTGCTACTTTTAGAGCTAAACAGAATCGGGGGGGGGGGGAAATGACCGTTTGTAAATGGCCCCCCAAGTGATTGAGCTGCAGATTATAATGAAACAGGATCCTAGTACATCCCTTAGGGGCAGAATTACCAATGTCTGTGGGTGTCCTCAGGGTCGGACTGGAGAGTGCAGGGCCTACTGCCGCCCCAGGGGCCCTGCAGGTGCCCCCACTGGCCATGTCCGCTGCACCCCCTAACCCCCCCCTGCAGGGGCCCCCTCTGAGCCTCCCTAACCCCCCGCAGGGTCCCCCACCCAAACCCTGAGTGCCCCAGGGGCCCTGCAGGTGCCCCCACTGGCCGTGTCCCCTGCACCCCCTAACCCCCCCCGCGCAGGGGCCCCCTTTGAACCTCCCTAAGCCCCCGCAGGGTCCCCCACCCAACCCCTGAGCGCCCCAGGGACCCTGCAGGTGTCCCCACCGGCCATGTCCCCTGCACCCCCTAACCCCCCCCCCCTCGCAGAGGCCCCCTCTGAGCCTCCCTAACCTCCTCCACCCAACCCCCTCTGAGCCTCCCCCACCCAACCCCTGAGCGCACATAAGTCTAACGCGTTGGCCGGAGAAGCGCTGGCGAGGTGTCCCAGTGGCCCAGTCCGACCCAGTGTGTCCTCTAGGTACTCCAGTTTCCAGGCCCGGATTTGGGGCAAGGCCCAGCCATGCTTAAACTTCGCTTTCATATGGAGCACTGGAGCCTAGGCGCGCTGGGAGTGTCCTGTCCCCAGTGCTCCATATGCAAGACTAACGGAGAGCCAAATAGGGGCTGTGATTGGCTATTTGGTAGCCCCTATGTGGACTGGCAGCCTACAGAAGGCTCTGTTTGGTTGTACAGCTGTTTTTTATAACTTGCCCCCAAGCCAGGAATTCAAAAATAAGCCCCTGCTTTAATGCCACTGAGAGCAACATCCAAGGGGTTCGGGAACAACATGTTACCTCCTCTGGTACCTTCGGGGGGGCGCTTCCCTCCCCCCTGTACCCAGGTCATTTCTATGTGGCCAAAAACATCGATCACATTTGTAATCCCAGATAATAAGCCCCAAAACCTTTGAGGTTTGGTCAGAAATCGATCGAACCATAAATAGTGATGAGCACATTTTTTCGGCATTGAAAATTTACAGCGGAAAAACTTGTCGTGCGTCAAAAAAAGTTGCGGTCACGTCAAAACCGGGCGCGGTTGCGTCAAAAAAGCCGCGGGCAACGAAAAAAGACACGGACGACAGTAAAGTTGCGCAACGACTTCGGATTTATCGCCATTTCACGAATGTTCTTGTTCTTCTTTTATGGCGAAGCGAAACGGGACAGATAGGAACGCACTGTATATATAAATAAAGTGATAATAGTGCTGCGCTGCCATGATAATGCCAGGATACATGGTCTGCTATATAGTCTGGTTGGGGGGCCCCCCTGCTCTGAGCCCCCACACATTAATGTTCAACCTACACTGATTTCAGCCTGAGAAGGGCTACATTCTGTATACTGCCTTTAGCTACAGCCTGCCTATCCTGAAAACCCCCTTTGAACCCAGCGAAACGCGTTGACTGCATTGAATATCAATGTATCCAGCACAATGCAAATCTGACCAGTGGGAATAACCGGAACATTTCCCTGTAACATGGGAACACATAGTATAAATGTAAGCCAGCAGAACATGCATTTCCCCACCCCACCCCCCTTCTTTTTTTTTTCCGAGAATGTCAGTTAAATAAATCATGTTGTTATGCTTTATATTGACATGACTTTGTATGCCCTGTAATACGGCAATAATTGAAAAACCGTGCCTGGCGGCGAGGGGAATGTGTGCGGAAAGGAACCTCGTACAATATGAGAATAGCCAGGCGTATAAACTTCTATGATGTGTAATAAAAATTTCATCTGGATGTAAATGAATGCACGAAACGCGGAAAAACTGCAATGCCAACGCGTCCGTACGGCTGCGCCAATATATATCTGTATATACCGAACCCGCCCATATGGAAATAAATAAGGGATTAAGTGAATGGATAAAAGCTATTAGAAATGTTATTTATACTCCAGGTATGGGACCTGTTATCCAGAATGCTAGGGACCTGGGGTATTCCAGATTAAGGGATCTTTCTGTAATTTGGATCCATAACTTAAGTCTGCTAAAAAACAATAAATAAATCCAATAGGGCTGTTCTGCCCCCAATAAGGGGTAATTATATCTTAGTTGGGATCAAGTACAGGTACTGTTTTATTATTACAGAGAAAAGGGAATCATTTAACCATGAAATAAACCCAATAGGGCTGTTCTGCCCCAATAAGGGGTAATTATATCTTAGTTGGGATCAAGTACAGGTACTGTTTTATTATTACAGAGAAAAGGGAATCATTTAACCATGAAATAAACCCAATAGGGCTGTTCTGCCCCAATAAGGGGTAATTATATCTTAGTTGGGATCAAGTACAGGTACTGTTTTATTATTACAGAGAAAAGGGAATCATTTAATCATTAAATAAACCCAATAGGGCTGTTCTGCCCCAATAAGGGGTAATTATATCTTAGTTGGGATCAAGTACAGGTACTGTTTTATTATTACAGAGAAAAGGGAATCATTTAACCATGAAATAAACCCAATAGGGTTGTTCTGCCCCCAATAAGGGGTAATTATATCTTAGTTGGGATCAAGTACAGGTACTGTTTTATTATTACAGAGAAAAAGGGAATCATTTTTAAAAAATTGAGAATTTGCTTACAATGGAGTCTATGGGAGACGGCCTTCCCGTAATTCGGAACTTTCTGGATAAGGGGTTTCCGGATAAGGGATCCCATACCTGTATTGACATTGGCTACTCCTTCTGATCTAATGAGGCAGCCATTGATATTCTAGGACAATGAGGGGCTGCCCCCCTTCGTTCTTTCCCATTGGTGGTTTATGAATTATGCATTTTTTTATATCCAATCTGACATTTAAACCGCTGCTCTGTTCCCAGTGTCAGTGACCCGAGAAACCAATGCTGAGTCTTCAGTACCAGAATAGAAGCTGAGCCGCCCCCAGAAACGTGATAGATTATAAATGTTAATGAACATCGATCACTGCGCTGACCCAACTGTTGCTGGGGGTCACTGACCCCGGAGCCAAGGCAGCAGTTCCAATTAGACTCGGTCTTGGGAGAGAGGCAAATAGTTATAAATACAAATAGTAAAGGGATTCTGTCATGGTTTTTATGGTGCAGTTTTTAATTACTAAATGACACTCTTTATGTCACAAATGTAATATATTATTCTTGAACCAATAAATGTACTTTGTACTGGAGTCTGAGCTTTCAGAAGGAGCCAGCGCTACACATTAGAACTGCTTTCAGCTAACCTATTGTTTCTCCTACTCCCATGTAACTGGAGGAGTCCCAAGCCGGACTTGGATTTCTTACTATTGAGTGCTATTCTGATACCTACTGGGAGCTGCTATCTTGCTCCCTTCCCATTGTTCTGCTGATCGGCTGCTGGGGGTGAGGGGGGGGGGGATATCACTCCAACTTGCAGCGCAGCAGTAAAGTGTGACTGAGTCTGAGCTTTCAGCCAGCGCTACCCATTAGAACTGCTTTCAGCTAACCTATTGTTTCTCCTACTCCCATGTAACTGGAGGAGTCCCAAGCCGGACTTGGATTTCTTACTATTGAGTGCTATTCTGATACCTACTGGGAGCTGCTATCTTGCTCCCTTCCCATTGTTCTGCTGATCGGCTGCTGGTGGGGAGGGGGGGATATCACTCCAACTTGCAGCGCAGCAGTAAAGTGTGACTGAGTCTGAGCTTTCAGCCAGCGCTACCCATTAGAACTGCTTTCAGCTAACCTATTGTTTCCCCTACTCCCATGTAACTGGAGGAGTCCCAAGCCGGACTTGGATTTCTTACTATTGAGTGCTATTCTGATACCTACTGGGAGCTGCTATCTTGCTCCCTTCCCATTGTTCTGCTGATCGGCTGCTGGGGGGGAGGGGGGGATATCACTCCAACTTGCAGCGCAGCAGTAAAGTGTGACTGAGTCTGAGCTTTCAGCCAGCGCTACCCATTAGAACTGCTTTCAGCTAACCTATTGTTTCTCCTACTCCCCTGTAACTGGAGGAGTCCCAAGCCGGACTTGGATTTCTTACTATTGAGTGCTATTCTGATACCTACTGGGAGCTGCTATCTTGCTCCCTTCCCATTGTTCTGCTGATCGGCTGCTGGGGGTGAGGGGGGGGATATCACTCCAACTTGCAGCGCAGCAGTAAAGTGTGCCTGAGTCTGAGCTTTCAGAAGGAGCCAGAACTATATTTAAAAAAAATATCTTTTTAAAAATGATGATGAAACTTTTAATGCTTTAGCCCCTCCCAGTGCATATAAGGGTAACTGTTAAAGTATAATTGCTCTTAGTGGGTATTTCAAGGCAAAGTGGACTTATTTCTCAGCATTCACAAAGGTATTCGTGGAAGAAGCTGTGACATTTTGAGTTGAATGGAAAGTGCTATAAAATGTTGAGTAAATTCAGTATAAAAGAAAAAACAAACTGTGAATGTTTTATAATTTGTGCCTCGACGGACTGATTTCCTGGTAATGGATTTCTGAGAAGCAGCCGTGGGTTTGAGTGTCGGAGTAATGCCCTGATGTGACTGGAACAGGATTCTATTCAGCCTGTCCCAGACTAACTACAGTGGCTGGCAAAAGTATTCGGCCCCCTTGAACTTTTCCACATTTTGTCACATTACAGCCACAAACATGAATCAATTTTATTGGAATTCCACGTGAAAGACCAATACAAAGTGGTGTACACGTGAGAAGTGGAAGGAAAATCATACATGATGCCCCCTTTGGTCTGAGTGCAGTCAGTTGCCCATAGACATTGCCTGATGAGTGCTAAGGACTAAATAGAGTGCCCCTGTGTGTAATCTAATGTCAGTACAAATACAGCTGCTCTGTGACGGCCTCAGAGGTTGCTAAGAGAATATTGGGAGCAACAACACCATGAAGTCCAAAGAACCCACCAGACAGGTCAGGGATAAAGTTATTGAGAAATATAAAGCAGGCTTAGGCTACAAAAAGATTTCCAAAGCCTTGAACATCCCACGGAGCCCTGTTCCACCGATCATTCAGAAATGGAAGGAGTATGGCACAACTGTAACCCTACCAAGGCACGGCCGCCCCCCTAAACTCACAGGCCGAACAAGCGCTGATCAGAAATGCAGCCAAGAGGCCCATGGTGACTCTGGGGGGGCTGCAGAGATCTACAGCTCAGGGGGGGAATCTGTCCATAGGGCAACTATTAGTTGGCCTTTATGGAAGAGTGGCAAGAAGAAAGCCATTGTTAACAGAAAACCATAAGAAGTCCCGTTTGCAGTTTGCCACAAGCCATGTGGGGGGGGGGGCAGCAAACATGTGGGAGAAGGGGCTCTGGACAGATGAGACCAAAATGGAACTTTTTGGCCAAAATGCAAAACGCTATGTGTGGCGGAAAACTAACACTGCACATCACTCTGAACCCACCATCCCCACTGTCACATATGGGGGGGCAGCATCATGCTCTGGGGGGGCTTCTCTTCAGCAGGGACAGGGAAGCTGCTCAGAGTTGATGGGAAGATGGATGGAGCCAAATACAGGGCAATCTTGGAAGAAAACCTCTTGGAGTCTGCAAAAGACTTGAGACTGGGGCGGAGGTTCACCTTCCAGCAGGACAACGACCCTAAACATAAAGCCAGGGCAACAATGGGTTAAACCCAAACATATCCATGTGTTAGACTGGCCCAGTCACAGCCCAGATCTAAATCCAATGGAGAATTTGTGGCAAAATCTGAAACTGCTGTTCCCAAAGGCTGTCCATCTAATCTGACTGAGCTGGAGCTGTTTTGCAAAGAAGAATGGGCAAGGATTTCAGTCTGTAGATGGGCAAAGCTGGTAGAGACATACCCTAAAGCCTGGCAGCTGGAATTGCAGCAAAAGGGGGTTCTACAAAGTATTGACTCAGGGGGCTGAATAATTACACACACCCCACTTTACAGTTATTTATTTGTAAAAAATGTTTGGAATCATGTATGATTTTCCTTCCACTTCTCCCGTGTACCCCACTTTGTATTGGTCACGTGGAATTCCAATAAAATGGATTCATGTTTGTGGCTGTAATGTGACAAAATGTGGAAAAGTTCAAGGGGGCCGAATACTTTTGCAAGCCACTGTATGTCAGGTTCCGTGTGCTAAACACCTATACCTGAGGCTACTATCCCCCCACTGCTACTATAGGCACCATCTCTCCCTACTATACCTACTATCCCACAGCCCCAGTCCCTTCCCAGAGGCTATTATCCCCCCACTGCTACTATAGGCACCATCTCTCCCTACTATACCTGCTATCCCACAGCCCCAGTCCCTTCCCAGAGGCTATTATCCCCCCCCCCCACTGCTACTATAGGCACCATCTCTCCCTACTATACCTGCTATCCCACAGCCCCAGTCCCTTCCCAGAGGCTATTATCCCCCCCCCCCCCCACTGCTACTATAGGCACCATCTCTCCCTACTATACCTGCTATCCCACAGCCCCAGTCCCTTCCCAGAGGCTATTATCCCCCCACTGCTACTATAGGCACCATCTCTCCCTACTATACCTGCTATCCCACAGCCCCAGTCCCTTCCCAGAGGCTATTATCCCACTGCTACTATAGGCACCATCTCTCCCTACTATACCTGCTATCCCACAGCCCCAGTCCCTTCCCAGAGGCTATTATCCCCCCACTGCTACTATAGGCACCATCTCTCCCTACTATACCTGCTATCCCACAGCCCCAGTCCCTTCCCAGAGGCTATTATCCCCCCACTGCTACTATAGGCACCATCTCTCCCTACTATACCTGCTATCCCACAGCCCCAGTCCCTTCCCAGAGGCTATTATCCCCCCACTGCTACTATAGGCACCATCTCTCCCTACTATACCTGCTATCCCACAGCCACAGTCCCTTCCCAGAGGCTATTATCCCCCCACTGCTACTATAGGCACCATCTCTCCCTACTATACCTGCTATCCCACAGCCACAGTCCCTTCCCAGAGGCTATTATCCCCCCATTGCTACTATAGGCACCATCTCTCCCTACTATACCTGCTATCCCACAGCCCCAGTCCCTTCCCAGAGGCTATTATCCCCCCACTGCTACTATAGGCACCATCTCTCCCTACTATACCTGCTATCCCACAGCCCCAGTCCCTTCCCAGAGGCTATTATCCCCCCACTGCTACTATAGGTACCATCTCTCCCTACTATACCAGCCATTGTCCTTTCAATTTTCTCTTTTATATCACACTTCTGTGTCATTAATCTTGGGGAGTCTATTTATTTACTGTAGCAGTTTAGCAATGTTTATATCTATTTAGACATCCCAGCATACAAATTATAACAATGAATATTAGTTCGGCCTTTATGTAGGAATAATACATTTAAATCTAGTAAAGACAAAGTAAAAGGCGCTTAGAGTCGTATAAATCAATTTAACTTCTAAATTGCTATGATTGCTCCAGTCATTATTCAGCTCCTCTGAGCTTTGAAAAAATGAATGAAGCAATAAATGAAATATCCATACAGCAACAAGAATACTTAATGACTTACACTAATAGCAGTGGTTATGGGCAGAAAGATTCCGGAATACTGTGTATACATGGCTGGGGTTTGGGGTATATTGCCCAGACTTTTCTTCACTCCACTTCTAACATCCTTATCATTTACAGTAGGGGGTACATTATCCCTTATAATACATGAGTGATACTCAGAGTTCCCTGTATAACTCAGCCTGCAGCCTTGTGCCTTTATATGGGCACAGAACCCCTCAGTGACTGCTAATATCCTTATCATTTACAGTAGGGGGTACATTATCCCTTATAATACATGAGTGATACTCAGAGTTCCCTGTATAACTCAGCCTGCAGCCTTGTGCCTTTATATGGGGGGCACAGAACCCCTCAGTGACTGCTAATATCCTTATCATTTACAGTAGGGGGTACAGTATCCCTTATAATACATGAGTGATACTCAGAGTTCCCTGTATAACTCAGCCTGCAGCCTTGTGCCTTTATATGGGCACAGAACCCCTCAGTGACTGCTAATATCCTTATCATTTACAGTAGGGGGTACATTATCCCTTATAATACATGAGTGATACTCAGAGTTCCCTGTATAACTCAGCCTGCAGCCTTGTGCCTTTATATGG
The DNA here is from genome assembly GCF_000004195.4 of Xenopus tropicalis. Lineage (NCBI taxonomy): Eukaryota > Metazoa > Chordata > Amphibia > Anura > Pipidae > Xenopus > Xenopus tropicalis. The sequence goes on along the minus strand of NC_030682.2, from coordinate 8,496,390 downwards.
GCACAGAACCCCTCAGTGACTGCTAATATCCTTATCATTTACAGTAGGGGGTACATTATCCCTTATAATAATATATATTATAATAATATGCAACAAATGCGTTTTGTGAATTTTTCGCCGTTTGGCGAATTTTATGGCAAAACGAAACGTGACAGATTCGCTCATCACTAGTAAGAGGGACTCTGTGTGTATAAACGGCAACTTCCCACAAGAAGAAACCTCTATTTTCTATGGAGCTTGACAGGACTACATTTCCCAGCATATCATGGAAATGAATAAAAACTGGAAATAACTGCACTATAGAATGATTAACTATCGCTGCACTAATGAGGGGAACAGGGGGCAGATCAGCATCACCTACACTCACTCACCCCCGGTCTGGCCAGTCCTACACTCACTCACCCCCGGTCTGGCCAGTCCTACACTCACTCACCCCCGGTCTGGCCCCTCCTACACTCACTCACCCCCGGTCTGGCCTGTCCTACACTCACTCACCCCCGGTCTGGCCAGTCCTACACTCACTCACCCCCGGTCTGGCCAGTCCTACACTCACTCACCCCCGGTCTGGCCAGTCCTACACTCACTCACCCCCGGTCTGGCCGGTCCTACACTCACTCACCCCCGGTCTGGCCGGTCCTACACTCACTCACCCCCGGTCTGACCGGTCCTACACTCACTCACCCCCGGTCTGGCCGGTCCTACACTCACTCACCCCCGGTCTGACCGGTCCTACACTCACTCACCCCCGGTCTGGCCTGTCCTACACTCACTCACCCCCGGTCTGGCCTGTCCTACACTCACTCACCCCCGGTCTGGCCTGTCCTACACTCACTCACCCCCGGTCTGGCCTGTCCTACACTCACTCACCCCCGGTCTGGCCTGTCCTACACTCACTCACCCCCGGTCTGGCCAGTCCTACACTCACTCACCCCCGGTCTGGCCTGTCCTACACTCACTCACCCCCGGTCTGGCCTGTCCTACACTCATTTACCCCCGGTCTGGCCTGTCCTACACTCACTCACCCCCGGTCTGGCCAGTCCTACACTCACTCACCCCCGGTCTGGCCAGTCCTACACTCACTCACCCCCGGTCTGGCCAGTCCTACACTCACTCACCCCCGGTCTGGCCAGTCCTACACTCATTTACCCCCAGTCTGGCCAATCTCTATACATAGATATCATTTTAGAAGTGATTGTATAAATCTAAAGAGTAGAAAGTGTAGTTATTTGTTAGGTTTTAATATTTAATTCTCAACTCTGGGCTATAAATACCATGTGAGTCGGTAAGTCAGCGGGTAAGTATACACTGTCACACTGCCTTTCCGTCGCTGCTGCTCAATCACGTCTTAAAATATATTCAAAGAGCCGAGTTCACGTCTGAAAGGGGCGAATGGAAAGGCTTGTGATGTGCGCGGCTCGGGGCAGAACTGGGCTATTAGGGGGCCGCTCCGGCACAGAGCAATAACCCGTATCTGATTGTCAGATGAGCATTTCCCCGTATGCGTATTCCCATTGCCAGTCATGTGTAGCGCGGGATGGAGGCACAAACCATTAAATGTCAATTGCACAGACACTCGGCCATAGCGGGACAGTGAGGAGCACGGGGGGCCCAGACCCTCTCATGTTATTGCTAATGTCACTCACATCTTCGGTTATTTATTCATTTGCAAACGGGGGATTTTTTTCAATTCAAATAACTCAAAATTTTACCAGATTTGAATATAACAAAAAAAAAAAAAAGAGATCGGATTAAACCATAAAAAAAAATTAAACGCATTAAATTCCCATTTTATTCATTAATTTCAATGGGCTCTCAGGCTTTTTTATTGGTTCTTAATATATTTTAACCATTCAAGTTTCAGAAATCTCAGTTTGAATGTAGGTGTTTTTGCGCAAAAACATTCAAATTGTGAAGAAAATATGAACCTGAAAGTCGATATTGCTTGTTTATTAAAAAATTCTAATACGATCCCTTATCCGGAAACCCGATATCCAGAAAGCTCTTTGTCTTCTTCTGCGGCGGCTCCTTCTGCGACGGCAGCGGCTCCGGCAACTTCGGGCTCTTCAGCGAGACCAGCCATTTTATAAGGTTACGCCCAGTGCGTACTGACATCACACCTACACACGGGGCGTGACCAATCAGATTGCATTACGGATGACAGGGCCCGTAATTGATTAAAGGGGGCCCGAGCTAGTCAAAACTGTAGCACGGGATGACTGTCCAACCTGTGCCCCCCTGACGACGGCCCTACATGGCTCCCCCCACAGTCTCTAGAGCAGTGATCCCCAACCAGTGGCTCAGGGGTAACATGTTGCTCCCCAACCCCTTGGGTGTTGCTCTCAGTGCCCCCAAACCAGGGAGTTATTTTTGAATTCCTGACTTGGGGGCAAGTTTTGGTTGAATAAAAACCCAGTGACCTGCCAAACAGAGTCTCCTATAGGCTGCCAGTCCATATAGAGGCTACCAAATAGCCAATCACAGCCCTTATTTGGCACCCCAGGAACATTTTTCATGCTTGTGTTGCTCCCCAACTCTTTGGGGATCCCTGCTGTAGATCTAGAACATCAGCCTTTGCAATGGAAAAAGGCAAAATATATTGTCCCTGTGTGGGATGTTCTCAAAGGGATTGGTTGCCATCAGAAAGAGAGGTTTTAGCAATATTTCCCCTTTAAATTCCTTGCGGTACATCCTACAGAACCCGCTAGGACTGGATGCTCGGGAGTGAAAATGATTCAGAAGAGCTTGAGTTTAAAAAACACGCTATAAATAAATGAATAATGAACAGTAATAGGATGTGAACTTGTTGTCATGTCACTCTCTTTGCACTCGTCCTAGGGAAAGTATGGCGGCCGACCAAACCCCTTCCCCCCTCGACGGACCATCCTCGGCCTCTTGAGAAATAGCATTTGCCATATATAATAGATGATCTCCTCTGCATTCTGGGAGCTAAGAGCATATCCATGGCTTCTGTGTACTAAAATATTCTGCCTTCCTATCTCACCACTTCTCTGGAAGTCTAATTGAGATGTAGGGCTGGAACTAGCGGGAGATGCAGAGGCAATAGGTAGGGGAGGGGCTTAATTCTAAAGTGGGTGGAGCAGCGATGTTAGTGAGTAAATAAGTGAGTGGGAAAGCTCTCTTACCAAATCTCACCCCAGCTTGTCTACAGTTATATCCATTCATCCGGTCATGTCAGCTACAGTCTGACCTAAACACCCCTTAAAAACATAAATACTGGACTACACTTCCCTCTCTTTTCATGATTTAGAGAATCAAAATCAGTGTCACGATCTGATATCACTCCAACTTGCAGCGCAGCAGTAAAGTGTGCCTGAGTCTGAGCTTTCCGAAGGAGCCGGCGCTACACATTAGAACTGCTTTCAGCTAACCTATTGTTTCTCCTACTCCCATGTAACTGGAGGAGTCCCAAGCCGGACTTGGATTTCTTACTATTGAGTGCTATTCTGATACCTACTGGGAGCTGCTATCTTGCTCCCTTCCCATTGTTCTGCTGATCGGCTGCTGGGGGGGGGGGGGATATCACTCCAACTTGCAGCGCAGCAGTAAAGTGTGCCTGAGTCTGAGCTTTCAGCCAGCGCTACCCATTAGAACTGCTTTCAGCGAACCTATTGTTTCTCCTACTCCCATGTAACTGGAGGAGTCCCAAGCCGGACTTGGATTTCTTACTATTGAGTGCTATTCTGATACCTACTGGGAGCTGCTATCTTGCTCCCTTCCCATTGTTCTGCTGATCGGCTGCTGGGGGTGAGGGGGGATATCACTCCAACTTGCAGCGCAGCAGTAAAGTGTGACATGTTTTCCCATGACAGTATTCCTTTATGTCAATATAACCAGACGTGTCCCATATTAACTGAATTAAACCCGGCTCTTTTATCAATACCGAGTATTAGTATGTGATAAATAACCCGGTTACACACGCATGTAGCTGAGCACACACGTGTCAGTCATTCCCACTCCCAGTTAGGGCTCGGTGCTTATGGGGGGAGATAGAATGGAACATTCCCAAGCTGAGAATCCATTTGCACAAAGCTGCATCTTGTCCTGGTTAATAAGCCTTTCCATTCCTTCATTAGTCATTTTCCTCAGCGCCTTCGCAACAATCTAATTTCAATCTCTTGATTTAATTAGACTTTGTTATCAGAGTTCTTTGCTTCTGATATTAAAATCCTATTACGTTCATTTGGTGGAAACCGCAGTCTGTAAATACGGATATTATTTAACTCTTTCTCCCGCAGGTTGGGCGCTAACTGCTGGTTAATTGTTTGTAGCTAACGAGCACCACAGCCTCTGCCCACAATTGTGCCCAAAATTGTTAAGTAATAGTAATGAGCGAATCTGTCCCGTTTCGCCATAAAATTTGCGAAACGGCAAGAAAATTCATAAAACGACAAAAAATTTGCTAAATGCATTTGTTGCACGTTTTTATTTTGTCGCCCGCATCTTTTTTGTCACCCACATCTTTTTTGTCGCCCGCATCTTTTTTGTCGCCCGCATCTTTTTTGTCGCCTGCATCTTTTTGTCGCCTGCATCTTTTTTTTTTCCTGTCGCCAGCTCTTTTTTGACACGACCAAGTCCAATTTGACACAACCGTGCCCTTCTTTGACGCAAGTGCGCCCAATTTTGACGTGTCCAATTTGGCACGACCGCACCCAATTGTGTCGCGACCGCGTCTAATTTGACACACGGCTACATTTTTTTATACGCAGCAAATTTTTCCGTGGCAAATTTTCACGGAAGTTTCACAAAACAATTTGCGAAATGCCGAAATGTGGAAATTCAATGCGACTCCACACCTGGGGAAAAAATTCGCTCATCACTTCTAAGAATTAGAGATGGCAGGCATGGATACACAAGGAAATTCCGTATTTGGGCGCCTGTGATTGTTTTGCAAAATGGGTTCAACAAAGGTCGTGTGCGTCACAAATGGCGCTTCGCAAATTTTCCGCCGTTGTGCGTATTTTTATGAAGTTTCACGATTTTTAGGCAAAGCGAAATGGGACAGATTTGCTTATCACTACCAAAAATAACTGGGGCATAGCAATGAGGGAAATCTTTCACCAGGTATGGCTTCGCTGGGAAATTTCGCAGTCCGCCATTGGTAAATGTTTTTGCTGTAGATAGAAAATTCACCACCACAAAAATTCACCAAGTGAGGAAAAAGTCGCGAATGCATAAAAAAACTGTCGCAGTCACGTCAAAAAGGTCGCTGTTGTGTCAAAAAGGTCACAGACGCCCCAAATAAGTTGCGTCAAAAAAGTCACAGATGCGTCAAAAAAGTTGCAGAGTAGCCGCGTTTCACAAAATTTTCGCAATTTTGCAAAACTTTCGGCAATTTCACTCACATTTTTAGAGAAGCCAAACGGGACAGATTAGTTCATCATTACTGGGGCGTTTGTGGAGCTCACTATTACAATTACACACAGGTGACAGAATGCATTGGCGTCTATGGGTGTTTTTATGCAGTGAAATTTTGTGCCGTTAATGCAAAAATATTCACCGATGACAAAATGAAGAATTTGGCAGTGGAACCATGGAGCTAAGAGACTTCAGAAGGGGGCAGTATCGCCAGGGTAAGTACAACTCCCCCTGATGCTGGAATTATGGGGAAAAACACACTGCATTGGGGTTCAAAACATGGCTATTGTGTCTGATATTGTGCTAATTTAATGCAGTGGGTTAACCTAACATACAAATTAATTCTTCATTACCAGCCGGATTCATTCCCCTGAGATACAGGTCAAGAGGACAAAGGGAAAGTGATACAAGGGCTCATTTACTTACACAAATGCAAAGAGAGTAAAATAGGGCAAAGAACAACATTTTGAAGATAAACCCTGATTTTCAAAGTGAATTAATAATGTGGGGCATGTGGTTTCAGAATCAATATTTCCTTCCCACGCCCGAGGCACTTAACCAGAAGAACCTGCCAACATACCCATACACAATAAAATTTGCTCATTTGGTGAGGTCACCAATAGTGATGGGCAAAACGGATGAAAAATTTGCAGCGGAAAAAAAGAATAGTCAAGGGCGTCAAAAGAATAGCCGCAGATGACGAAATAATAGCCGCGGGCGACAAAATAATAGCCGTTAGACAAAATAATAGCCACGGGCGACAAAATAATGGCCATGGGTGACAAAATAATAGCCGTGGGTGACAAAATAATAGCCATGCTACAAAATAATAGCCGCAGGCGACAAAATAATAGCTGTGGGCGACAAAATAATAGCCATGCGACAAAATAATAGCCGTGGGCGACAAAATAATAGCTGTGGGTGACAAAATAATAGCCGTGGGTGACAAAATAATAGCCGTGCGACAAAATAATAGCCACAGGCGACAAAATAATAGCTGTGGGTGACAAAATAATAGCCATGCGACAAAATAATAGCTGCGGGCAACATTTTTTTTTGCCGTACCACATTTTCGCCATTTCGCGAATTTTTCGCCGTTTCGCGGATCTTTTGAAAGATTCGCAAATTTTTCGGCGAAGCGAAATGGAACAGATTCGCTCATCACTAGTCACCAAACATGCAGATCTTCTCCCAATGTGCCCAATGGGCAATATAAGGCTAACAATAGAATTACAACGGGGGCATAGGGGCCGTGGGGCTGAGGACACATCAGCGAGCCGATGTGGTACCCCGGTCCAATGGAAAATCAAACCTGAGATCTACCCAACCAATTTTAGGCCAGATATCAGTCGGGTAGGCCCATCGGGGTGCCCATACATGGGCAGATAAGCTGTTGAAGAGGAAGAGCTGATTAGTAGTGTTAAAAACTAACACCAAGAGGTCATTTACGAATTTCCAAGACATAGCCAAGTTATAGCTATAGTAGTGGGGCTATAGTGTGCTCTTTAGTGTTCATACAATTTTGTCTGGGGGGAGGAGTTAAAAAATCAGATGGGAGGTGCAGAGTGCTCTATTCATCAGCCATAGGCAGGCCTCAATATAGGAACCTATAGTGGCATGTGTCCATGTGGGTAAGGTAGAGGGACAGAGGTTTAACCCCTATGTACCTTACTCCATCCGACCCTTATGAGTACATTACTGCTGATATCAATTTATCTAGGCTGGAAGGCAGGGAACAAAGGGCAAAAACAGCAGATTGTGTCCATTTTTGGCACTTTACAGCCTGGCTTCCATGTTGTAAATGGCCTCAACTGCAGGGGAAACCTGGGTAACAGTCACCATAACACAGTCTCATTGATTTATAAAAGGCTTACAGCTTGTACATTGGATCAACAGACTCTAATATATTATGAAACATGCCTCTGCCTTGCTCAGCACCTAGCCAACTGCACTGTTATTATAGATAATACCTTCTCATCTGAAAACAGAAAGTCATTTACAATGATATTGAGTTATTACAGTTACCCTTTGAGAACATAGAGAATAAAACAAAATCATAATCCATGTGGGTCTTAATTCAATGGCAAGAAAATAGGAGGAAACATCAATTTCAGGTATAAGAGATGAATTGAACATTTAGGAAGATTGCGACGATGTCTGTAACTTACCAATCAGGCCTGGGAAATGGGAAATGACTGACATAGTGATATCTGCAGATGTATCAACAAGTATATCAAGAAGGTGAGCAGAGGACCTCTTGTGCTAAGTATAAACGACACCCTAAAAAGAGAATTGAGGGAGTGGCTCCCAAGTTATGGGGCTGGTTGGGTCTGGTTTGGTTGAAAGGGGCCTGGCCACAAAGCCTGAGGAACTTCTAGGGCTTGGAGCAGCGCCAGGTGGCACTCAGCCTGAAGGCCAGGTAGGGTGAGTAAAGAGGAAAATAGCCATTTGCTGTCCTAGATACACCTGAAAGCCCAGGAAGAAGGTCAGCTAGATTGAGATTTGGGGTGAATATGATGATGACAATTCAACTGGAGTCATTTCCAAAGACCCCAGTTAGCAGTGCAAGAGCAGTAATGGGCATTCAGTGAGTACTTCTGTCCCGGCTCCGTTTGTGCTCTGCAAAAATGAATGAAGTGCAAGCTAGAGGACAAGTAGGGGGTGCCCACATGTACTGATGGGGCCCAAGTCTTAGGGCATATATATCAATTGTGAGATTATATTATAGATATCACAGGAAAATTCACCCACTTTCTGTTCATTTCTATGGGATTATTATCTGCTCTGCTTGAGGTAAAACTGTGTCTCTGGGCTTCCAAAACATGTCTCCAAGTTAGAAATATCAAAATGGCTGCCACTTTGTGGCAACTGGGAGCAACATCAAAGGGGTTGGTGAGCAACATGTTGCCACTGCTTGGGGATCACTGCTCTAGATCATTATATCTATGAAGCTTTGATAGAGTCCAATATCATGTTGGAAAGAGAGGAAGAAGAGTCAGTGCTAGGTCAGGACGAGGAAGAAGCCAAGGCAGCAATAGTTGAACGGTAGTTGGAAATGTTGCCGTCTTTTTCACTCATGTTTATAAATAAAAGTTACATGGGGTAAAAAACAACAATTATATCTAATTAGCAATACTGATGTTTCTTTAAAAAAAAGCCTCCACTCTACAAACCATCGGGAGATAGTAGGAGGGATATCCAAATAGACCGCCCCCTGGGATCATAGGAGTCACAGTGCACACAAACAAGCCAAGGCACACATACATGCTAGGCCCCATCAGCCAATGAATGGGCAGAGTTCTGCCTTTTGCTCCCACACTACTTCCTGTTACAGTTAGAGCTGCATCACTTCCTGTCAGCTGATCTCTGAGGGAGCACACAGCCCATCACTAAATGGCGGCTCAAGGGAAAGGATGTAAAAGGGCAATATTTACTGATATATATATTCCAGTTTGGGGAGATTCTTTAATAGGTCACTTAATATAATGTAAACTGTCTGTTGGTTACGTATTCATTCTGGGAGTATAGTTTCCCTTTACACAAAGCTTAAATGTTAAGTCTCTTGTTTATGAAGTTTATTAAGTTGCCATTGCTGTTGTTGAACTCAGTCACCTGGTAGCCACCCAGGCACTCGCTAAATGCCAGCTCCCATGTTCCTTCACTCCGCCATTCAACGCTACATTATTTGGACCCACAGTGGAGTTTGGAACAACACTCGACTATTATTATCCGGACAATGCACCGGCCGTCGCTGAAATTCCATTTTATTTTATTTATTTTTTTGTGTGCGTCGCCAGAAACGAGGACATTTATACAAAGGAAAATAAAGTGCACTTGAAAAATACCACTGTTTCATTCTTCCTCCCAGAGACGTTGTGATTATTCAGCGCTCAGAATGGGATGAAATTGCCTCTGGTTGGGAATTAGTGCGAGCAGGATACAAAACATGCCGCTCTTTGTGTTTGTGATAATAGCGGCGGTTTGGGCTAAAATGACACATCTTCACAATCCCGGGCGGCGCAGCGGGGAGGAGGGGCTTAATCAATCTATTTAAGTACTGTAGTAAAGTCAATAGAACATTGCTTTTTTGTCCCAACACAATGGCCATAATCAACTCCAGTGAAAGGAACGCACAATTTGGGCTTCTTTTTGGCAGATATGAGACTCGGCGCAGGGGAGAGAAGTGGCGCAAATGACCGCATACAGTGCTCCGGCAATTAATGTGCTTTGTATGAAATATATGGGGAGCCGAATCTGTCCAAATCATTGGCTTTGGGCTTCTTCTTCTTAAATTTGGATTTCAGATAAAATAGAGACTAAGGGCAATTAATTAATTTATTAATTAAACCCTGGAATGTGTATGTTTTAAGAATTGTTATAATATATGCTCACTATAAGGTATAGCATCAACCCTGCACACTGTATATGGGAGATGCTGTTGGGTATAAAAGGGAAGTGACATCAACACACAATACCTCCTCTGATGAAGCACTTTGTGCGAAACGCGTTACGAGAGGCACTAGGATGCACCTTGTCACTGTTTGGTATAGTATATATTTGAATTTGTTTTGTATTATGTTTTGAAAAAATCTTTGAGCCATTAAAATGTGGTTTTATTTTCACTGAATTTTTTGCTGTTATTTATTACAATTAATATAGTTAATATTATTGGTCCACTTTGTCCACAATGGTTAAATGGTAATAATAAAACAGTACCTGTACTTGATCCCAACTAAGATATAATTACCCCTTATTGGGGGCAGAACAGCCCTATTGGGTTTATTTAATGGTTAAATGATTCCCTTTTCTCTGTAATAATAAAACAGTACCTGTACTTGATCCCAACTAAGATATAATTACCCCTTATTGGGGCAGAACAGCCCTATTGGGTTTATTTAATGGTTAAATGATCCCCTTTTCTCTGTAATAATAAAACAGTACCTGTACTTGATCCCAACTAAGATATAATTACCCCTTATTGGGGCAGAACAGCCCTATTGGGTTTATTTCATGGTTAAATGATTCCCTTTTCTCTGTAATAATAAAACAGTACCTGTACTTGATTCCAACTAAGATATAATTACCCCTTATTGGGGGCAGAACAGCCCTATTGGGTTTATTTAATGGTTAAATGATTCCCTTTTCTCTGTAATAATAAAACAGTACCTGTACTTGATCCCAGCTAAGATATAATTAATCCTTATTGGAAGCAGAACAATCCTACTGGGTTTAAATTATGTTTAAATGAATTTTTGGTATGGAGATCCAAATTACAGAAAGATCCCTTATCTGGAAAGCCCTGGGTCCCGAGCATTCTGGATAACAGGTCCCGTACCTGTACTCCAGTCCAAGCCTGCAAGTAGTAACAATGTAATTAAATGATGCTCAAGTTTGGGGGTACACCAGAGGACACCCATGTTCTCAGCATATCTTGTTGTGCTTCTATAGACTACAGGCAGCACTACATACGGAAAGTGGGGTGACTTCCGTCCAGGATCTTCATAATTCAAGCCCCACTTGAAGGTCCAACCGTAAAGGTCCAACTTTTGGTCATGGTCCCCCTTAGCTCATAGAACAGGTAGAAATTCTTCTCCCCGAATACCATCCTAATTGACCTTCAAGCTGGGCTTTCAAGTATATCTAGGAGTCAAAATGGCATTGGCACCAACCCAACCCAACCCAAGGGATCAAGCCCCACAGTTTGTCCTTGAGGAATTCTGGGAACTAACCCCAAAGAGCTCCAAGAAAATCCCATTTACATGGGTTTACCCTGAAGGCTAAAGGTGACCCAGTGGGTTTTTTAAAGCAGAAGCCAGGATAATAGCTGATCAGATTCCCAACTACAGACCAGTTCTGCCCATCTTGGAGCTCATCAGTGTAGTGCAGGGTTTTCTGATCAGCTTAGGGAGAGACAAGAGTGTAGATTCACAAACAAATCATTATTATCCAGGCATCTGCTTTAAAAACCCTAGTGGATTAGCTTTAGTCTATAGGATAAACCCAAATGCATCCCAAATGCTCTTTGGGATTAGTTCCCAGAATTCCTTGTGTTTATTTGCATACATATGAGACGGTCTCCTCAACCCTTTTCATTTATAAAAATGGTAGAAAATGAATTTATCATTAGTTTCTTACTATTCTGATGTTGGAGCTTTATTGTGGGTAACAGCTAACAAGTAGGTTTTGGTTTAGTGAAAATGTTGCCTGTTTGTACCACCAATACCTTGTTAAGATACTATAAGTAGTGATGGGCGAAATGTTTCGCCAGGCATGGATTCGCGGTGAATTTCGCGGTGATTGTTTCGCGAAATGGATGAAAAAAATTGCTGCAGAAAAATTTGCCGCACGTCTAAAAATTGTCGCAGGCGTCAAAAAAGAATAGTCGCGGGTGTCAAAAGAATAGCCGCGCAACGAAATAATAGCCGCGGGCGACAAAAGAATAGTCGCAGGCAACGAAATAATAGCCGCGGGCGACAAAATAATAGCCGCGGGTGACGAAATAATAGCCCCGCGACAAAATAATAGCCGCAGGCGACAAAATAATAGCCGTGCGACAAAATAATAGCCGCAGGCGACGAAATAATAGCCGTGCGACAAAATAATAGTTTCGGGCGACAAAATAATAGCCTCGGGCGACAAAATAATAGCCACGGGCGACTAAACAATAGCCGGGCGATAAAAGAATAGTTGCAAGCGAAAACTTTTTTTTTGTCGCACGACATTTTCGCCGTTTCACAAATTTTTTGCCATTGCACAGATCTTTTGAAAGATTCGCGAATTTTTCGGCTAACCGAAACGGAACAGATTCGCTCATCACTAACTATAAGGCATATTCTCCGCTGGCGTTTTTCAGTGGTAACCTACTCAGCAGTGAATGAACTAATATAAGAGAAACCCAGGCTAATTAGCTGGTTATTACACGGGCTCTGAATGTACAAACATACTTGGAACTGAGTAATTTTATCCACCAAAGTGGCTGATAAATATGCCAAGTGGGCGCCGTACGTATCAGTTATGGAGCAATGTTGATTAGGATCAAGAGGCTCAATTCTCCATGGGAAGAGACCAGTTGATTAAGCAGAGCAAGAAGGTTTATAATGTAATGGAAATGAGCTGCTCTGCACCAGATCACACAGGAAGGGTATTTGTTTATGTTATTATTTGTCTTGACCTGAACCAATTCCATTCTCCAACCTCAGATTTCATGGTTGTTAATAGATAACAAGGTTTGCACTATTGAGTACATGGACTTTCTACTCATTGTTCCATCACGTTTGGAGACCAATATACGTGCCGGCTCCCTTATTTCTACATATTGTGTCTGTATTTGTGGATATATGTATGTTCCTCTGTATAATATCATAATGATAAATGATAAATATCCACCGACATTTTTATCAGCCATATTGTTAAGGATTCTGGACATGAATGAGTTGAAACTCTTACACTTTTACGTTATGGCCACCCAATGAATTCAACAGAACTCAGCCAATGAAATCATGAATTCAGCAAATGTGAAGTAGTGGAGGCTCCAGGGACCCCCATCATTATGGCCGCCTTGTGCTCAGTCTAGAAGAGGAGGCAGGACAGATACAATGGGGCAACTATAGGGAAGAACAAGGAGCATCTATGGATGCAAGGACCTTCAGTGAGTGGTATCAGAACAGGTTGGGGGGGCAGAAGTGTGGGGTAGAATGTTTAGGCACAAGCAGGGCCAACATCAGGAGGGAAGATGGGGGACAGTTGTCCAGTGCAACTTTAATCTTAATTTGGGTACAAAGTTATGTTGCATATAAATAAACTTACTATAAAACTTCCATAACTTCAATTAAACTTCTGTAACTTGCCTAGAAACTTACGTATCTTACCTATAAAGCAATGACAGTGCAGAGCAGTGGGACAGGGGCAAACTGTGCTACTGTTCCTTTAACACTGGCTGACCCTTCCCTCTACCCCCAAAAAGTTTGACCGGTCAGAGTTATGGAAATGGAGATATCAACCTATGGGCATTTGGATGATTTGTGCGGCACAAGATGCAGGGAACAGCTAAGCCCAGTGCTTCATAGTGTTCTTGCACTTAATCCCAGGCTCTAGTAAATGCCCCCAAGGTCTTGGCAAATAGGATACTCACAATATCAGGTTGTGTTAACTTTTATTGAAGAAAGCTGGAAGAAATAAAAAAAATATGTTTTATATCTTGATTGTAAGAGGGCAGCAAAACATGTTCCTCCAGCTTGAGATCTCTGTAGTCCAACAAGGCATCATCATCTAGAGCCGGGATGGTGGCAGTGTCGGACTGGCCTCTCAGTGGGCCCAGGTGTCGATGGGCCCTCCTGCTCCTGACCATTTGGCCCATTTCTTGGTCATTCCCTATTTCTGAATGGGAAGAAAGAGGAGAAATAGATGGAAGGATAGATGCTAGCATGTAAATAAGAGACTGGGAGAATAAAGAGGTTGGGTGAAGAAATGAGGAAAAATAGTTTGGAGAGTGGGCCTAGGGTCTAAGGTTTTCTGGTGGCCCCTGGGGTCCCAGTCTGACACTGGTTGGTGGTACAGGCATAGAAGTGTGTGTCCCCCACCCTAACCTGCTCTATGGTGATATTTTACCAGCCTGGCCGGTAAAAATGGTGCTTGATGCCAACGTTAATAATAGGGAAAAAAGGCAAAAATATTAGAAGGTGGCAACCCTATTCCTGACCAGTGTTAGACTGGGGTGTCCAAGGCCCACTGGGGCTGCTAGCTGAAGGCCCCCCACCCTAGTTCAAGCTCCTACCAGGTTTTTTCCCGGTGTCCTGCCAACCCAGTCTGACCCTGCTCCCAACCTGGCCATCCAGCCACCTCTGAACTCATTGGAGGGGGCAGGAATCAGCGCCAGATTTGGGTTTAGGGTACCACAAGGCTGCCCCCATTCTCCACCCCGAGTCCTGTCCCCAGTGCTCCGTAATTGAGCAAATTGTACCTGCGGCTGGGCGGTATGTTGCCCCTAAATTTATGCCGCCCTAGGCCTGGGCCTTTGTGGCCTCGCCATAGATCCGGGCTTGGCAGGAATGAGTATACCAATAAGCAACCAGCAGAGGGACAGTGGGACGTTGACCTCGCAAACAGTGAGGGTCTTTGGCAGAGTTCCGCTACCTGCCCACAACCTGTCTGCCCACAACCTGCCCGACCTGCGGCTTTCAGCCCAACATGCACCATTAGTGCAAACTTCATATTGCGCTACAACTTGTAATGTGATTTTTTTTTTCCCTCCGGAAGCGACACATCATATATTTTTGGACTGCAAGTCATATAGGAATAATTATATTTTTTTGCAGACACGATAGCTGCCATGACAACACATCCACCGCTGCACAGAGGCAGGCTCTCTCCTACTCCATTCCGGATTAATTCTCAGGCTCCAGGTAAATTCATCCCCCTGGTTTCTATGGCCACACACATCAAATGTAAAAATATTATTGTGACCCTTGTATAAGCCTCTCTCTCTCTGCACAGGAAAGTTATGCAGCTTTAATCCGACGGCGAGGGGGCTGAATTCTCATCAAGGGATATAGGTAGAATTAAATCCTATGGTACCGGCATCTGTGCTTAAAGGGATAGGAAACTTTACGCCTTGGTTGCTAGACTACAATTCCCAACATACTTTTTACCCTTTTCCCAGGTGTAAAATGACTCTTTTGGGTCTATGCACAAATCTAGAAGGGAGAGGTATGTCTATCAGGCTCCTCCTCCCCCTGTAAGCCCCACCCCATTGTAAAAGTTGTTGGGACTTCCTCAGAGGTCTGTTTGATCTTGGGGCAAGATGCAGGTGGACTGGGCCTGACCATGGCTGGTATTTGACTGTCTAGGCTAGTGAAATACTGGCCCTAGGTCCTTTTGGGGGAGTAAAGGAACCTAGTATAAGGATCTTTTGGTACCCTCCTGCATTTGTTTTGCACTTTGGTGGTAGAGATTTATGGAAGGTTTAAACTGCCCCTTTATTGGAGCTCCCTATAGATCCTCTCAGGTCCCTGTCTGGGTTTCACATGAGGGGTGGGCGTGTCCTAACAGTCCCTGCCAGAAGCACAGTAGGAGGGGGAGAGCCAATCACAGCCCTGCAGTCACACAAGTACAGACAGTAGCCATCAGGCTCCTCCTCCCCCTGTAAGCCCCACCCCATTGTAAAAGTTGTTGGGACTTCCTCAGAGGTCTGTTTGATCTTGGGGCAAGATGAGGGTCGAAAGATCGGGCCTGACCTTGGCTGGTATTTGACTGCCTAGGCTAGTGAAATACTGGCCAGTTAGCAACCCTAGGCCCTTTTTGGGGAGTAAAAGGAACTTTTGGAACCCTCCTGCATTTCTTTTGCACTTTGGTGGGAGAGGTTTAAATAGCTCCTTTATTGGAGCTCCCTATAGATCCTCACAGGTCCCTGTCTGTGTTTCAAATGAGGGGTGGGCGTGTCCTAACGGTCCCTGCCAGAAGCACAGCAGGAGGGGGGAGAGCCAATCACAGCCCTGCAGTCACACAAGCACAGACAGGCTTCAGTTCCCTATCAGGTCAGCCTAGCTGCTGATTGGTTCCTATCCTACAGTGCCGCCGCCCACCCTGCCCAGCCTGGGAAAGGAGGCAGCAGGAAGTGGCACAGATGGGCGGGGCTAGCGTCCTTGCCCATTCGTTATATATTTAAACAATTCATTGGCACAATTTTGTTTTTCACGCAATATTTCCCCTTTAATGAAGCCAACAGGGGGACAGTATTAGGTATCAGAAGGTTAGTAGTTTTCATAGAAACCCAGGGCATGAGGAATGTAATGTTTCTATAGATCCTGAGCTTAAGAAAGCAGGAATTTCTCTTTTTCCTGATAACCAGCGATTAGCGAGCCATTTAGGGTTTTATTTTGTCAAAATATTTGGTTCTGGGAAACTAAAAATAACTGCAATTTGCAAATAGCTCCCAACAGAACTCTCTGAAATGCCTTTCTATTAACTGTTTGTGAACTGACCGTTAGACATTCCTATTTTGACACATTCCAGTCTCTTTTTCAAACCCCTGCCTGGTTGCCAGGTTAAATTGGCCCCTAGCAACCAGATGGAAAAATGAAGAGCTGCTGAACAAAAAGCTAAATAATTACAACTTACAAATAATCATTTGCGACTTTTTTTTACATGCAACAAATTTTTCTTTTTATTTTTACTCCAAATGCATCAATGAGCGTTTTTTACGGCGGCTTTTTTGTCTCGCCCATATTTTTCTTGGTTACTTTTTAAAGTTGGTTGAGACGTGCGTCTCAAAGGGCTGAATGTCAGGGTTAAATGTCTTTTTCACAGCTAACTCCTAGCCCTGTTGGGCCCCAGCCTGGGAAAACTCCCATTAGCTCTTCATTATGTCCCCCATAAGCCCAAATAAACTGCCTCACCCTGTATTTGGACCTAAGAATGATGGCCACTTACTTAATGCCAGAACCAAAGCTGTGTGTAAGGACCAGGCTTCTTTTATTTGATATCACCTATTTACTCAATAAAGTTTTGCTTCTGTGGCCAAATACTGTAGGTGCTTTAGTCCCTAATTTTCCCATAAGCATCAGGTCTACTTTTGCTTCACCATTAGTACATGTATCTACCTCTCCCTACCTTCCCTACTACTTCCACTACTCACTCTACAAACATTGTGCCCATTAGTGCTTTATACACATTTGACATAAACCCTTTCTCTAGTGCAACCTACAAGTGCTCGTCTGTGTTGTTTGCTCCTAGCCCTCTTACCTTATGGCTGCCCTTAGCCAGTCCGATGGGCCTTGCACCCAACGGCTGCCCATTTTGCACCTTGGAACGGCACACTAATGTGGCCTGGTAACCACTTGGGCATGGCCAATTCAGGGGGTAAGAGCAGCAGAAATAATTACTGTATATACTCGAGTATAAGCCTAGTTTTTCAGCACCCAAAATGTGCTGAAAAAGTCACCCTCGGCTTATACTCGAGTCGGGTGCCATGGGTCCCTCTAGACTAGCACCCTCTGACCTTTGTGTGCAAATTAGGCCCCCCGCAACCAGACCCTCCAGTGCCCTGGCCTAGGCTTCCACTAGCAATACTTATTTCCCCTTACATCCCTCCGGGACCGGGTCTGCTGCCAGTTTGCCAATGCGCAATGAGTGTAGGGTAGTACTCATATTGTTTTTGTTGACCCTCTTCTCCGCTTACAGAGCTAGTTTACTGTTTTTCTTTGAAATAAATATTGAATAACATATACCCCACTGATGCCTCAATTAATGTCATTTTATTGGTATTTATTTTGATTATTGAAACTTAGCAGTAGCGGCTGCATTTCCCACCCTAGGCTTATACTCGAGTCAATACGTTTTTCCAGTTTTCTTAGGTAAAATTAGGTACCTCGGCTTATATTCGGATCAGCTTATACTCGAGTATATACAGTACACAGCGGTAGAATGAATTGTGGGCAAATAGCCACAAAGAGTATCCAGTTCATCTCCTCACTCAACCCTCAGCCGCCCATTGATGCCTTAACTCAGATACCTCCATCTCCCCCTTCACTGGCGTCTCCACTATTCTTAACAATTAAATCAATATTTTCACCCTGGTTTCTGTTCTGGTCCTGATAATCACGGGGTGAGTAACCCCCAGAACTTCAGCCAAGTCGCAGAAAGTATTTCATCAGAGAAGGAAGTTTTATTCGATCCAGCACAGAATCCATAAGCATTCAGCCGTCTGGAGAGACCTCCCCTACTGGCAATTACAGAACTTTTTATTATCCTGGTTGTCAGGTCGCTTATTGTCATTGGGCAGCAAAGCATTTTATCCTTACTTGGGCATCTAGAACAATAACTTTCCTTATAGATCAGTTTCTTAATCTCCTGTTTCTTGAGCTGCTGGCTATTACCTTCCTTTTTTCCCTTGGATAATATCTGATATCTAAACCACACAGTACAAGGATGCTAATATAATGCACGTAGCATAATGGTTATATATGTATGCAGATATATATGTATTACAATCATTATATTGATTTAATATCTGGATAATATTGAAGCATGGCTTAACATTTCCCACATTTCATCCCCCATTTTCAGACCAGTCATAGGCCCGATCCCCGATCCTCCTCCCAATCTGTCTACCTGGCTCAGCCCTCCATCTCCCTCATTGCGTTATTAGACCCCATCACTCCCATCTTCCATTGGAACCCTGAGGGGAATCTCCACCCTTTCCACGAGACTCAAGAGAAACCAAGGCTGCAGTAAACTGTCATTCCCCCCTATATATGGCGTAATGGACGTTCCTCCATCGGCAAATCCCAATGAGTTCAAGGGACGTTCCTCCATCAGCAAATCTTAATGAGTTCAAGGGATGTTGCTCCATCGGTACAACCCAATGAGATCAATGGACGTTGCTCCATCGGCACAACCCAATGAGTTCAATGGACGTTGCTCCATCAGCACAACCCAATGAGTTCAATGGCCGTTGCTCCATCGGTACAACCCAATGAGTTCAATGGATGTTGCTCCATCGGTACAACCCAATGAGTTCAATGGACCAATGTTGCTCCATCGGCACAACCCAATGAGTTCAATGGGCCAACGTTGTTCCATCGGTACAACCCAATGAGTTCAATGGACCAACGTTGCTCCATCGGCACAACCCAATGAGTTCAATGGGCCAACGTTGCTCCATCGGTACAACCCAATGAGTTCAATGGACCAACGTTGCTCCATCGGCACAACCCAATGAGTTCAATGGACCAACGTTGCTCCATCGGCACAACCCAATGAGTTCAATGGGCCAACATTGCTCCATCGGCACAACCCAATGAGTTCAATGGGCCAACGTTGCTCCATCGTACAACCCAATGAGTTCAATGGACCAATGTTGCTCCATCGGCACAACCCAATGAGTTCAATGGGCCAACGTTGCTCCATCAGCACAACCAAATGAGTTCAATGAGTTAATTGGCTGAATAGTCAATTTCAATGTCCTTTGAAGGTATTGGAAGTGTCAAATCATGATTTACCGTGACTAAAGCGCACTGAGAAGAAGGAACATTGTCGGACAATACACTTTATGGACAATATGGGAGGAATATACGATACAAATGGGAAAGCGCCTGTGTAACCAAACTGTACTGGGTTTATACTGGTGCGGAGGCTCGGAGCAGATCGAGGGACCAGTCATGGAGCGATTACGCTAATTTAGCAATTCTGGGGAATGTGAGAGGAAGCCGTTAGCCGCTAATAAAGCGTTTCCGACTGTAAACTCACAGCATCTGCCCCTGAGCTGTAAATAAGGACAGACCCCCCCCCCCGGTACAGAGGTGACCTTCCTGGGTCACAGACCAGCTCTGCGCCTTCCTCACATTAAATCCACATAATTCCTACATCTGTTTCCATAACAGTTTCACTGCCTTTGCTCTGGGGATTCTGCTATGGACAAATGTCACAATTATTCCTCTTTCAGCAGCTTTTCTGCCTCCGACGTCCCTGCCTTTGGCCGGAGCTGCCGGGGGGGGGGGGGTGAGAGATGGAGGCACCGTAGGCAGGGGGTGTAACACATACTGTTGGTGTCCACTCGCCTGGGGGTTCAGTTCTTATTATACTAATCTGACCGACTACTGGCTCTGTCTCTGGGAACTGGTAGGAAATTCTATGATTGGCTAAAGGTTGGGCTGTTGCCGTGTGAACATTCCAGTAACCAGACTGGCTAAATGATAGTTCTATTAATATTCTAATGGATACAGGTTGGTCTAGCCCTGGGATCATTCTAATGCTCTGATTGGATACAGGTTGGTCTAGCCCTGGGATCATTCTAATGCTCTGATTGGATACAGGTTGGTCTAGCCCTGGGATCATTCTAATGCTCTGACTGGATACAGGTTGGTCTAGCCCTGTGATCATTCTAATGCTCTGATTGGATACAGGTTGGTCTAGCCCTGGGATCATTCTAATGCTCTGATTGGATACAGGTTGGTCTAGCCCTGTGATCATTACAATGCTCTGATTGGATACAGGTTGGTCTAGCCCTGGGATCATTCTAATGCTCTGATTGGATACAGGTTGGACTAGCCCTGTGATCATTACAATGCTCTGATTGGATACAGGTTGGTCTAGCCCTGTGATCATTCTAATGCTCTGATTGGATACAGGTTGGTCTAGCCCTGTGATCATTCTAATGCTCTGATTGGATACAGGTTGGACTAGCCCTGGGATCATTCTAATGCTCTGATTGGATACAGGTTGGACTAGCCCTGGGATCATTCTAATGCTCTGATTGGATACAGGTTGGACTAGCCCTGTGATCATTCTAATGCTCTGATTGGATACAGGTTGTTCTAGATGGCAGGATGGCACTGACCTTGTGGAACATTGTCATGGTTTGTGTTTCCTTGCTGGTACCATACGTGACTTATACAGAATGTATATGGGTTTTGGTTCTGATACCAGCGAGGGCCCCGGCCTACAGTACGTTGCTAACACCACACAGAGAGTCCAGCGAAGCTGCCGCTGGGCAGAGAGAAGCTGGAAATAAATAGACCGGGCTACTTAGGCTTGTGATAGCGGCTAATGCGGCCCAGCTTGCACATACATTGCATTAAACATTCATACATTCCGTGCAGGGAGCAGCCAATTCCTCTCTAACATTAATTATGAGTGGGAGGTGAAAATCAATCAGAAAATCAGCCGTGCAGCCATTTATTATCTCCCCAGTTTGTTTCTCTCTCCTCCATTCGCTAAACACAGCGACTCGCCGGGTCTGGGCCGGGAAATCAATAGCTGGGGAATATGTTTGTTTATTGTCCAAAATCCAGACTGAAATTATTTCTATAATTGATTTCATTGCACCTTGTGCCGGATCCATGCAGCAAACCGTGTACTGAGTGATGCCCGGGATTCCTATAGCAAAGCTCTTTAGTCTTCCTATTGTATCAGTGTATCCTAACGGGGGTACGGGGACACCTATGTCACTGGGTGGGGTGGTGATGTCACGGGGGTGGGCCTATGGCATGGAGTTTGGCAATTGGCCAATCACCACATGAGTTTAGGAGAGTCCTGACAGTGTTCCTAATTTGGGCAGGAAGTTTTGACCCCAAAGACCACTCCCGAAAGCTGGGCAGGGAGGTGGGTGGAGAAAGTGATTTCACTGGGTGGGGTTGTGATGTCACAGGGGTGGGCCTATGGGGTGGAGATCATCGATTGGCCAATCACCACATGAGTTTAGGAGAGTCCTGACAGTTTTCCTAATTTGGGCAGGACGTTTTGACCTAGAGAGCCCTCCCGAAAGCTGGGCAGGGAGGTGGGCATGGAAAGTGATGTCACTGGGTGGGGTGGTGATGTCACAGGGGTGGGTCTATGGTGTGGATATAGGCAATTGGCCAATCACCACATGAGTTTAGGAGAGTCCTGACAGTGTTCCTAATTTGGGCAGGAAGTTTTGACCCCAAAGACCACTCCCGAAAGCTGGGCAGGGAGGTGGGTGGAGAAAGTGATGTCACTGGGTGGGGTTGTGATGTCACAGGGGTGGGCCTATGGGGTGGAGATCATCGATTGGCCAATCACCACATGAGTTTAGGAGAGTCCTGACAGAGTTCCTAATTTGGGCAGGACGTTTTGACCTAGAGAACCCTCCCAAAAGCTGGGCAGGAAGGCAGGCATGGAAAGTGATGTCACTGGGTGGGGTGGTGATGTCATGTGGGTGGGTCAATGTTGCAGAGATTGGCAATTGGCCAATCACCACATGAGTTTAGGACAGTCCTGACAGTTTTTTTAATTTGGGCAGGAAGTTTTGACCTGGAAAGCACCTCCGAAAGGTGAACAGGGAGGCGGGCGGGGAAAGTGATGTCACTGGGTGGGGCGATGATGTCATGAGGTTGGGTCTATGGTGCAGAGATCGGCAACTGGCCAATCACTGCATCAGCCTAGGACAGTCCTGACAGTTTTCCAAATTTGTGCAGAAAGTTTTAACCCAGAGGGCCCTTCTGAAACCCGGGCTGAGTAGCAACCCTAGATAGGATTGGCTGGCTTTAGCCATCTTTATTTATCCTTTAGATAAAACAAAAAATTCTCTACATCTATCAAGCAAAACCCTTTTACTCTGGTTATAAAGCTGTAATTATGCTCGGCGGTTGGGCTTTTATTGAGCAATATTGCTTTAAATATACAGCCCTGGCGTTACTGGATTACATCTTGCTTTAAAACCTTGATAACATGTTAAAGCATGCTGGGAGTTGTAGTCCATCAGTAGCGGAAAGTGCGGTAACACAGCAGCCAGATCTCTCTCTTCTACTGTGAAATCTGCCCCAAAGTGTCACTTACCTAAAGGGGGCGGGCAGGAGTGATGAAGTCATTTGGTTTGCTTTGCAGCAATGCTGTATTCCAAGGATTTTGGCAGAGAATTTTCCCTGCTGTGAGTTTTAGTTGCAAGCACCACCTAGTGGCGCAATGTGGTAACTGCTTTCAACAGCCAATATCATTAGAACTGTAAAGCCAACAAACATGTTTATAAAGGTATATGGGAATATTATTTACAATTATGTTTTATCTTATTAGGGGCAAATATTTTATAGTATTATTATTAATAATAATAAAACCAATAAAAGAGGGTTTATTTGCTTAATGTTTTGGGCTTCTGGGCACTTGCAATGATATCTCATTTATACATATATATATATATATGTGAGGAACTGGATTATTACTAATGATTTCTATGTTCCAGCCCTGCTGGTATTTCCGGTATTGCTGCGAGAGAAAGGTCAGTTATAATTAGGGAGAAAGGATAGAGAAATACCAGCCCGCGGATACGGAGAGTGTTTATTGGCAGTATCTATGGCAGCGGCAGGACCGCTGTGCCTGACACAAGGAATCCCATGATAGAATAACAAGCAAATACCTTATCTGAATACTGCGTGATACACTCTGTGCCTAATGACTTCTCAGCCCCAGCCCATAGAGCTTGCAATCTAATGGCACAGGGAGATAAGGGGCATCATCTGCGCAATAGCAGCCACATTTAAGCAGATTCCTATTTTCCTACTGATTTTTCTTCTTTTTAGCTATAATAATGATAATTAAATACAACATTGCACTTCTTTCAGGTAGGGGATCTATTATCCAGAATTAAGACAGGCCAGAGTAGATTTGGGGCAGGTTGGAGTAGAATTAGGGCAGGCCGGAGTAGAATTGGGGCAGGTTGGAGTAGAATTAGGGCAGGTTGGAGTAGAATTAGGGCAGGTTGGAGTAGAATTAGGGCAGGCCGGAGTAGAATTGGGGCAGGCCGGAGTAGAATTGGGGCAGGTTGGAGTAGAATTGGGGCAGGCCGGATTAGAATTAGGGCAGGCTAGAGTAGAATTGGGGCAGGCCGGAGTAGATTTAGGGCAGGCTGGAGTAGAATTAAGGCAGGCCGGATTAGAATTAGGGCAGGCCGGAGTAGAATTAGGGCAGGCCGGAGTAGAATTAGGGCAGGCCGGAGTAGAATTGGGGCAGGCCGGAGTAGATTTAGGGCAGGCTGGAGTAGAATTAGGGCAGGCCGGATTAGAATTAGGGCAGGCTGGAGTAGAATTAGGGCAGGCTGGAGTAGAATTAGGGCAGGCTGGAGTAGAATTAGGGCAGGCTGGAGTAGAATTGGGGCAGGCTGGAGTAGAATTGGGGCAGGTTGGAGTAGAATTAGGGCAGGCTGGAGTAGAATTGGGGCAGGCCGGAGTAGAATTGGGGCAGGTTGGAGTAGAATTAGGGCAGGCTGGAGTAGAATTAGGGCAGGCCGGAGTAGAATTGGGGCAGGTTGGAGTAGAATTAGGGCAGGCCGGAGTAGAATTGGGGCAGGCCGGAGTAGAATTGGGGCAGGCCGGAGTAGAATTGGGGCAGGCCGGAGTAGAATTGGGGCAGGCCGGAGTAGAATTAGGGCAGGCCGGAGTAGAATTGGGGCAGGCCGGAGTAGAATTAGGGCAGGTTGGAGTAGAATTAGGGCAGGCTGGAGTAGAATTGGGGCAGGCCGGAGTAGAATTAGGGCAGGCCGGAGTAGAATTGGGGCAGGTTGGAGTAGAATTAGGGCAGGCTGGAGTAGAATTGGGGCAGGTTGGAGTAGAATTAGGGCAGGTTGGAGTAGAATTAGGGCAGGCTGGAGTAGAATTGGGGCAGGCCGGAGTAGAATTAGGGCAGGCCGGAGTAGAATTGGGGCAGGTTGGAGTAGAATTAGGGCAGGTTGGAGTAGAATTAGGGCAGGCTGGAGTAGAATTGGGGCAGGCCGGAGTAGAATTAGGGCAGGCCGGAGTAGAATTGGGGCAGGTTGGAGTAGAATTAGGGCAGGCCGGAGTAGAATTGGGGCAGGTTGGAGTAGAATTAGGGCAGGCTGGAGTAGATTTAGGGCAGGCTGGAGTAGAATTGGGGCAGGCCGGATTAGAATAAGGGCAGGCTGGAGTAGAATTGGGGCAGGCCGGAGTAGATTTAGGGCAGGCTGGAGTAGAATTAGGGCAGGCCGGATTAGAATTAGGGCAGGCTGGAGTAGAATTGGGGCAGGCCGGAGTAGAATTAGGGCAGGTTGGAGTAGAATTAGGGCAGGCCGGAGTAGAATTGGGGCAGGTTGGAGTAGAATTAGGGCAGGCTGGAGTAGAATTGGGGCAGGCCGGAGTAGAATTAGGGCAGGCCGGAGTAGAATTAGGGCAGGCCGGAGTAGAATTGGGGCAGGTTGGAGTAGAATTAGGGCAGGCTGGAGTAGAATTGGGGCAGGCCGGAGTAGAATTGGGGCAGGTTGGAGTAGAATTGGGGCAGGCCGGAGTAGAATTGGGGCAGGCCGGAGTAGAATTGGGGCAGGTTGGAGTAGAATTAGGGCAGGCCGGAGTAGAATTGGGGCAGGTTGGAGTAGAATTAGGGCAGGCTGGAGTAGAATTGGGGCAGGCCGGAGTAGAATTGGGGCAGGCCGGAGTAGAATTGGGGCAGGCCGGAGTAGAATTGGGGCAGGTTGGAGTAGAATTAGGGCAGGCCGGAGTAGAATTGGGGCAGGCCGGAGTAGAATTAGGGCAGGTTGGAGTAGAATTAGGGCAGGCTGGAGTAGAATTGGGGCAGGCCGGAGTAGAATAAGGGCAGGCCGGAGTAGAATTGGGGCAGGTTGGAGTAGAATTAGGGCAGGCCGGAGTAGAATTAGGGCAGGCCGGAGTAGAATTGGGGCAGGCCGGAGTAGAATTGGGGCAGGTTGGAGTAGAATTGGGGCAGGCCGGAGTAGAATTGGGGCAGGCCGGAGTAGAATTGGGGCAGGTTGGAGTAGAATTAGGGCAGGCCGGAGTAGAATTGGGGCAGGCCGGAGTAGAATTGGGGCAGGTTGGAGTAGAATTAGGGCAGGCCGGAGTAGAATTGGGGCAGGTTGGAGTAGAATTAGGGCAGGCCGGAGTAGAATTAGGGCAGGCCGGAGTAGAATTAGGGCAGGTTGGAGTAGAATTGGGGCAGGCCGGAGTAGAATTGGGGCAGGCCGGAGTAGAATTAGGGCAGGCCAGAGTAGAATTAGGGCAGGTTGGAGTAGAATTGGGGCAGGCCGGAGTAGAATTGGGGCAGGCCGGAGTAGAATTGGGGCAGGCCGGAGTAGAATTAGGGCAGGCCGGAGTAGAATTGGGGCAGGCCGGAGTAGAATTGGGGCAGGCCGGAGTAGAATTGGGGCAGGTTGGAGTAGAATTGGGGCAGGTTGGAGTAGAATTAGGGCAGGCCGGAGTAGAATTGGGGCAGGCCGGAGTAGAATTGGGGCAGGTTGGAGTAGAATTGGGGCAGGTTGGAGTAGAATTAGGGCAGGCCGGAGTAGAATTAGGGCAGGCCGGAGTAGAATTAGGGCAGGTTGGAGTAAAATTGGGGCAGGCCGGAGTAGAATTAGGGCAGGCCGGAGTAGAATTAGGGCAGGCCGGAGTAGAATTAGGGCAGGCCGGAGTAGAATTGGGGCAGGCCGGAGTAGAATTGGGGCAGGCCGGAGTAGAATTAGGGCAGGTTGGAGTAGAATTGGGGCAGGTTGGAGTAGAATTGGGGCAGGTTGGAGTAGAATTGGGGCAGGTTGGAGTAGAATTAGGGCAGGCCGGAGTAGAATTAGGGCAGGCCGGAGTAGAATTAGGGCAGGCCGGAGTAGAATTGGGGCAGGCCGGAGTAGAATTAGGGCAGGTTGGAGTAGAATTGGGGCAGGTTGGAGTAGAATTGGGGCAGGCCGGAGTAGAATTGGGGCAGGCCGGAGTAGAATTGGGGCAGGCCGGAGTAGAATTAGGGCAGGCCGGAGTAGAATTGGGGCAGGCCGGAGTAGAATTGGGGCAGGCCGGAGTAGAATTAGGGCAGGCCTGTAAAACTTTACATCCAAGTAAAACAAGTGTGTTGGCTGTAAATTTGTAATACAGGCCCCCAGTCCTGGCAGGTATTTGAGCACATAGGCCAGTGATAAAGCGGCCGGTCGGCAACCATATCAGTTGCTCCTCAGATTTGCCTACTGCCTGGGCGGGCAGTGGGGGGTCCCTTTGGGGCCACGACGGGTGATGTGGGGCCCCTGGTGTAGCAGCCCCGGCTGGCCCTGCACCCCCAGTCCGACCTTGGTCTTCTCTTATGGAGGCAGTGCTGGGGGTCCCTCTCGCCCCTACCCCCTAAACTGACCCTGTCCATTCTCCCCATTAATCCCACACATAAAAACCATAAGGAACCATTCACTTTCTGCATGAATACAGTGCTGCCTGGGTTTGGTACCACTGTATTCATCAGGGCTGGGCTGGGGCAGGCAGTAGGCCTCTCTCATCCTGAACTCATTAGGCAATGCCCCAGAAGGACTGGCTAAATGAGCACTAAGGGTGGCCATCTTGCACCTCATAGAGCTTAGCACTTGTGCCTGGGGGGCAGGAGAATATGACTCCTCCTCTCCCTGTATATCTATACTTATACCTAAGAGGCTTTGGGTTGGGCGGGGTGGGCAGTGATATCACTTAGGGGTGGGTGATGACATCAAAGGGCAGGCAAATGGGCGGGCTTGGCAGTTATGGGCTATGGGGTGGGGAAATGGGTGTGTGGGGTGGGAAATGGGAGTGTGGGGTGGGAAATGGGAGTGTGGGGTGGGGAAATGGGAGTGTGGGGAAATGGGAGTGTGGGGTGGGAAATGGGAGTGTGGGGTGGGGAAATGGGAGTGTGGGGTGGGGAAATGGGAGTGTGGGGTGGGGAAATGGGAGTGTGGGGTGGGGAAATGGGAGTGTGGGGTGGGGAAATGGGAAGGTGGGGTGGGGAAATGGGAGTGTGGGGTGGGGAAATGGGAAGGTGGGGTGGGGAAATGGGAGTGTGGGGTGGGGAAATGGGAGTGTGGGGAAATGGGAGTGTGGGGTGGGAAATGGGAGTGTGGGGTGGGGAAATGGGAGTGTGGGGTGGGGAAATGGGAAGGTGGGGCAGGGAAAGGGGTGTGTGGGGTGGGGAAATGGGAGTGTGGGGTGGGGAAATGGGAGTGTGGGGTGGGAAAGGGGTGTGTGGGGTGGGAAATGGGAGTGTGGAGTGGGGAAATGGGAGTGTGGAGTGGGGAAAGGGGTGTGTGGGGTGGGGAAATGGGAGTGTGGGGTGGGAAAGGGGTGTGTGGGGTGGGGAAATGGGAGTGTGGGGTGGGAAATGGGAGTGTGGAGTGGGGAAATGGGAAGGTGGGGTGGGAAATGGGAGTGTGGGGTGGGGAAATGGGAAGGTGGGGCGGGGAAAGGGGTGTGTGGGGTGGGGAAATGGGAGTGTGGGGTGGGAAAGGGGTGTGTGGGGTGGGGAAATGGGAGTGTGGGGTGGGAAATGGGAGTGTGGAGTGGGGAAATGGGAAGGTGGGGTGGGAAATGGGAGTGTGGGGTGGGAAATGGGAGTGTGGGGTGGGGAAATGGGAGTGTGGGGTGGGAAATGGGAGTGTGGGGAAATGGGAGTGTGGGGTGGGAAATGGGAGTGTGGGGTGGGGAAATGGAGTGTGGGGAAATGGGAGTGTGGGGTGGGAAATGGGAGTGTGGGGTGGGGAAATGGGAGTGTGGGGTGGGGAAATGGGAGTGTGGGGTGGGGAAATGGGAGTGTGGGGTGGGGAAATGGGAGTGTGGGGTGGGGAAATGGGAGTGTGGGGTGGGGAAATGGGAAGGTGGGGTGGGGAAATGGGAGTGTGGGGTGGGGAAATGGGAGTGTGGGGTGGGGAAATGGGAAGGTGGGGGTGGGGAAATGGGAGTGTGGGGTGGGGAAATGGGAGTGTGGGGAAATGGGAGTGTGGGGTGGGAAATGGGAGTGTGGGGTGGGGAAATGGGAGTGTGGGGTGGGGAAATGGGAAGGTGGGGCAGGGAAAGGGGTGTGTGGGGTGGGGAAATGGGAGTGTGGGGTGGGGAAATGGGAGTGTGGGGTGGGAAAGGGGTGTGTGGGGTGGGAAATGGGAGTGTGGAGTGGGGAAATGGGAGTGTGGAGTGGGGAAAGGGGTGTGTGGGGTGGGGAAATGGGAGTGTGGGGTGGGAAAGGGGTGTGTGGGGTGGGGAAATGGGAGTGTGGGGTGGGAAATGGGAGTGTGGAGTGGGGAAATGGGAAGGTGGGGTGGGAAATGGGAGTGTGGGGTGGGGAAATGGGAAGGTGGGGCGGGGAAAGGGGTGTGTGGGGTGGGGAAATGGGAGTGTGGGGTGGGAAAGGGGTGTGTGGGGTGGGGAAATGGGAGTGTGGGGTGGGGAAATGGGAAGGTGGGGTTGGAAATGGGAGTGTGGGGTGGGGAAATGGGAAGGTGGGGTGGGAAATGGGAGTGTGGAGTGGGGAAATGGGAAGGTGGGGCTGGAAATGGGAGTGTGGGGTGGGGAAATGGGAAGGTGGGGTGGGAAATGGGAGTGTGGGGTGGGGAAATGGGTGTGTGGGGTGGGGAAATGGGAGTGTGGGGTGGGGAAATGGGAAGGTGGGGTGGGAAATGGGAGTGTGGGGTGGGGAAATGGGAAGGTGGGGTGGGAATGGGAGTGTGGAGTGGGGAAATGGGTGTGTGGGGTGGGGAAAGGGGTGTGTGGGGTGGGGAAATGGGAGTGTGGGGTGGGAAATGGGAGTGTGGGGTGGGAAAGGGGTGTGTGGGGTGGGGAAATGGGAGTGTGGGGTGGGGAAATGGGAAGGTGGGGTTGGAAATGGGAGTGTGGGGTGGGGAAATGGGAAGGTGGGGTGGGAAATGGGAGTGTGGAGTGGGGAAATGGGAAGGTGGGGCTGGAAATGGGAGTGTGGGGTGGGGAAATGGGAAGGTGGGGTGGGAAATGGGAGTGTGGGGTGGGGAAATGGGTGTGTGGGGTGGGGAAATGGGAGTGTGGGGTGGGGAAATGGGAAGGTGGGGTGGGAAATGGGAGTGTGGGGTGGGGAAATGGGAAGGTGGGGTGGGAAATGGGAGTGTGGAGTGGGGAAATGGGTGTGTGGGGTGGGGAAAGGGTGTGTGGGGTGGGGAAATGGGAGTGTGGGGTGGGAAATGGGAGTGTGGGGTGGGGAAATGGGAGTGTGGGGTGGGAAATGGGAGTGTGGGGTGGGAAATGGGAGTGTGGGGTGGGGAAATGGGAGTGTGGGGTGGGGAAATGGGAGTGTGGGGTGGGAAATGGGAGTGTGGGGTGGGAAATGGGAGTGTGGGGTGGGGAAATGGGAGTGTGGGGTGGGAAATGGGAGTGTGGGGTGGGGAAATGGGAGTGTGGGGTGGGAAATGGGAGTGTGGGGTGGGGAAATGGGAAGGTGGGGGCGGGGAAAGGGGTGTGTGGAGTGGGGAAATGGGTGTGTGGGGTGGGGAAATGGGAGTGTGGGGTGGGGAAATGGGAGTGTGGGGTGGGGAAATGGGAGTGTGGGGTGGGGAAATGGGAGTGTGGGGTGGGAAATGGGAGTGTGGGGTGGGGAAATGGGAGTGTGGGGTGGGGAAATGGGAGTATGGGGTGGGGAAATGGGAAGGTGGGGTGGGAAATGGGAGTGTGGAGTGGGGAAATGGGAAGGTGGGGCTGGAAATGGGAGTGTGGGGTGGGAAATGGGAGTGTGGGGTGGGAAATGGAAGTGTGGGGTGGGGAAATGGGAGTGTGGGGTGGGGAAATGGGAGTGTGGGGTGGGGAAATGGGAGTGTGGGGTGGGAAATGGGAGTGTGGGGTGGGAAATGGGAGTGTGGGGTGGGGAAATGGGAGTGTGGGGTGGGGAAATGGGAGTGTGGGGTGGGGAAATGGGAGTGTGGGGTGGGAAATGGGAGTGTGGGGTGGGAAATGGGAGTGTGGGGTGGGGAAATGGGAGTGTGGGGTGGGAAATGGGTGTGTGGGGTGGGGAAATGGGAGTGTGGGGTGGGGAAATGGGAGTGTGGGGTGGGAAATGGGAGTGTGGGGTGGGGAAATGGGAGTGTGGGGTGGGGAAATGGGAGTGTGGGGTGGGAAATGGGTGTGTGGGGAAATGGGAAGGTGGGGCAGGGAAAGGGGTGTGTGGGGCGGGGAAAGGGGCGGGGCAGATGCTGCTTCTATTTAAATTAGAAAATCAGGGAAGGGAGGGATTTATAGGTAGGGTTGGCAGCCTGACAGTAGGCA
Organism: Xenopus tropicalis; assembly: GCF_000004195.4. Taxonomy (NCBI): domain Eukaryota; kingdom Metazoa; phylum Chordata; class Amphibia; order Anura; family Pipidae; genus Xenopus; species Xenopus tropicalis. The sequence continues at coordinate 8,465,548 of NC_030682.2, read as the reverse complement.
TATTGCCTGTAATGTTGTAATACCGGCAGCGGCCCCTAGCTGGCGTTTTACTAGTCGTTGAAATGCCGGCTGGGTGCAACCCTAGGAGAGATATAAAGGCTACAGCGCATGCATTATCTCTTGTACCGTATAAATACACTGTCCCTGGGCCAGAGCAACATCTGAGCCGCTGCGCAGCTGCCCGTATGCTGCATCCTGCCCCGTTGCATTATTTAACACTGCGACGTCCTGATTTAATTCATTATGTGAAATGTGCAATAAATAAATAGGAAACAGCGAGTCCTTGTGTTCCAGTAACATTTGTAATGAGAATGAGCCTCCTGGGCCCAATCAGCTGTTTGTAGGTTTTAGGACCAATAATGTATTTTGATTGGACCCCCCCAGAGCAGCACTCGGAATCCAGAACCTCTGTGTCTCGTCTGCATTATTATAATAATATTTGCTGTTCAGAATAAGTTGCTGATTATTATTACTATTAAGAATCGCAGCAATTGGGCCAATTTGGTTTTACCCCCATTGCTATTTGTGCCCTGGGTACCCCAGGAACTATAGCAGGGTGACTGTTACCCCAATGTTTCTATATATCTGTAACCTTGTTATGGGCTAAGGGGGCCCAGCCTGAAGGCCAGTTAGGGGGGGATTTGGGGTGAGTGCTTATTTGTGCCCTGGGTACCCCTGGAACTATAGCGGGGTGACTGTTACCCCAATGTTTCTATATATCTGTAACCTTGTTATGAGCTAAGGGGGCCCAGCCTGAAGGCCAGTTAGGGGGGGATTTGGGGTGAGTGCTTATTTGTGCCCTGGGTACCCCTGGAACTATAGCAGGGTGACTGTTACCCCAATGTTTCTATATATCTGTAACCTTGTTATGAGCTAAGGGGGCCCAGCCTGAAGGCCAGTTAGGGGGGGATTTGGGGTGAGTGCTTCTTTGTGCCCTGGGTACCCCTGGAAGTATAGCGGGGTGACTGTTACCCCAATGTTTCTATATATCTGTAACCTTGTTATGGGCTAAGGGGGCCCAGCCTGAAGGCCAGTTAGGGGGGGATTTGGGGTGAGTGCTTATTTGTGCCCTGGGTACCCCTGGAACTATAGTAGGGTGACTGTTACCCCAATGTTTCTATATATCTGTAACCTTGTTATGGGCTAAGGGGGCCCAGCCTGAAGGCCAGTTAGGGGGGGATTTGGGGTGAGTGCTTATTTGTGCCCTGGGTACCCCAGGAACTATAGCAGGGTGACTGTTACCCCAATGTTTCTATATATCTGTAACCTTGTTATGGGCTAAGGGGGCCCAGCCTGAAGGCCAGTTAGGGGGGGATTTGGGGTGAGTGCTTATTTGTGCCCTGGGTACCCCTGGAACTATAGCGGGGTGACTGTTACCCCAATGTTTCTATATATCTGTAACCTTGTTATGGGCTAAGGGGGCCCAGCCTGAAGGCCAGTTAGGGGGGGATTTGGGGTGAGTGCTTATTTGTGCCCTGGGTACCCCTGGAACTATAGCGGGGTGACTGTTACCCCAATGTTTCTATATATCTGTAACCTTGTTATGGGCTAAGGGGGCCCAGCCTGAAGGCCAGTTAGGGGGGGAATGTTAGCCATAATCTGTTTACAGCCATTCCGGGGGCATTTGTAGCCACTATTACATTATAGCATTGCATTTCACAACATAGTTTTACCATTTGTTTACCAAAATAAATGCTGAACCAGATGCACAAATCACAGCTGCTCCCATGGTTGCCATTAACTCTGCGTGTGCTGCTGAGACAGTAAATCCGGCTGCAGCATCTGCACAGAATCAATAATGCAACGTATAACATTATGGAACAGTGTGAAACAATAACATAGGAAATAAAGGGAAAGAGTAAATACAGCAGAGAAATGTGTCAGGTGGGGGGAATAGTGAATAAAAACAGGCATATCAATAAATATTATACAAATATATATATTTTTTTTTAATATATATATATATAATATATAAGAGTTGCCACCTTTCCCCATAATGAAAGCTGGGCAGTGGGCAGACGAAGTAACAGGGTGGAGTCAGTGATGTCATGGGGTGGGGCAAGCAGGTCACATGACGTGACGATTGCCCAATCTGGGAAAGTCCTGCCATGTCTGACCACAATTGTGCCAAATGGCATCAATCAAATTAGTGACTACGATTACGCTAAACCTGTGGTCATAAATTAATTTTAATGACTTATTACCTTCCTATCATACACCGGGGGGGGGTTACCTGGCATATATACTGTATCAGTAGCAGGGGAGAACTCCTGCCCCCCCATAATACCTCACTGGGGGGCACATTTCCTCAATGGAAAACAAGGCAAATCAATATTTTTTGCTATTCATCAAATTTTCTCATGTCTTCATGATGGCGTTTTTGTGCCCCAAAAACCTACGGAAGCTCCCAGTGACCAATATTCATCTATTTCTATCACTATCCAGTATCTATCCATTTCTATCACTCCGCTTGATTGGGAGTTCTAAAGGGTTCTGGAGCAAAGTCTATTGGAACCTCAAGCAAACTAGCTTTTGGGGTCCAGGTTTCTATAATGCAATGTATCCAGTAGCCGCGGATAAAGCACCGTATTATTGTATATAAAGCGCCGTATTACTGTATATAAAGTGCCGTATTACTGTATATAAAGCGCCGTATTACTTTATATAAAGCGCCGTATAACTGTATATAAAGCGCCGTATTACTGTATATAAAGCGCCGTATTACTGTATATAAAGCGCCGTATTATTGTATATAAAGCGCCGTATTACTGTATATAAAGCGCCGTATTACTGTATATAAAGCGCCGTATTACTGTATATAAAGCTCCGTATTACTGTATATAAAGCGCCGTATTACTGTATATAAAGCGCCGTATTACTGTATATAAATCGCCGTATTACTGTATATAAAGCGCCGTATTACTGTATATAAAGCTCCGTATTACTGTATATAAAGCGCCGTATTACTGTATATAAAGCGCCGTATTACTGTATATAAAGCTCCGTATTACTGTATATAAAGGGCCGTATTACTGTATATAAAGCTCCGTATTACTGTATATAAAGCGCCGTATTACTGTATATAAAGCGCCGTATTACTGTATATAAAGCGCCGTATTACTGTATATAAAGCTCCGTATTACTGTATATAAAGCTCAGTATTACTGTATATAAAGCGCCGTATTACTGTATATAAAGCTCCGTATTACTGTATATAAAGCGCCGTATTACTGTATATTAAGCGCCGTATTATTGTATATAAAGTGCCGTATTACTGTATATTAAGCGCCGTATTACTGTATATAAAGTGCCGTATTACTGTATATAAAGTGCCGTATTACTGTATATAAAGCGCCGTATTACTGTATATAAAGCTCCGTATTACTGTATATAAAGCGCCGTATTACTGTATATAAAGCGCCGTATTACTGTATATAAAGCGCCGTATTACTGTATATAAAGAGCCGTATTACTGTATATAAAGCGCCGTATTACTGTATATAAAGCGCCGTATTACTGTATATAAAGCGCCGTATTACTGTATATAAAGTTCCGTATTACTGTATATAAAGCTCCGTATTATTGTATATAAAGCGCCGTATTACTGTATATTAAGCGCCGTATTACTGTATATAAAGTGCCGTATTACTGTATATAAAGCGCCGTATTACTGTATATAAAGCTCCGTATTACTGTATATAAAGTGCCGTATTACTGTATATAAAGCGCCGTATTACTGTATATAAAGCGCCGTATTACTGTATATAAAGAGCCGTATTACTGTATATAAAGCGCCGTATTACTGTATATAAAGCGCCGTATTACTGTATATAAAGCGCCGTATTACTGTATATAAAGCTCCGTATTACTGTATATAAAGTGCCGTATTACTGTATATAAAGCTCCGTATTACTGTATATAAAGCTCCGTATTACTGTATATAAAGCGCCGTATTACTGTATATAAAGCTCCGTTTTACTGTATATAAAGCTCCGTATTACTGTATATAAAGCTCCGTATTACTGTATATAAAGCGCCGTATTACTGTATATAAAGCGCTGTATAACTGTATATAAAGCGCCGTATTACTGTATATAAAGCTCCGTATTACTGTATCTCACATCATCTTTGCTTCAGATCCAATTAGCCGAATTCATTCTCCAGCCTTTACAGTTATGTCTGACCGGGCAGTGTCAATTTGGAATGTGAATAATTTTGATTGCGGACACCGGTTCTCTCGCAACTCTCTCCATTGCGATTCCGTGTCTACCCCTGGCGTGTCCCACTGGGGCTCATTAACCGCCCCGGTCTGTATCTCAGGAAACAACATCAGGAGGACTACATGAAAGGCTACGGAGGCTCAGAACATGGCGCGCTGGGATCGGGGCCTCATCTATAATGCACAATGTGCGTATGAGAGACATAATCAGATGATATGATGCAGGCAGGGGTTTGAGACTTCTCGCTTTTGCTTAAAAAAAAGAGAGGAAAAAGGCCAAAGCCAATCAGCTGCTACACCGTCCCTCTATGTATCTTACGCGTTCGCTATCAAAGCTGATTTTCTACGTACGTTAGTGGGTTAATGAGCGTGTGCGTGTGCCCAAGGCACAACCCCCCATTCATCACCATTCATCATATTTGGGGGGTTAGAGAAGGGTCTGGAACCTTCACCCAAGGCACAAGCTTCTTTTGCCCAACCCCTACTTGTCTAGTAACAAAGAGCAAAACTGGCCCCAGGGTCGGACTGAGCCAGCAGCACTATGGGAAAAACCCGCTGAGCCCCACCGACCCAGGCCTGATCCCTGCCAGCACCTAACTCCCTCCGACCCCACCCTCTATGGGAAAAACCCGCTGAGCCCCACCCACCCAGGCCTGATCCCTGCCAGCACCTAACTCCCTCCAACCCCACCCTCTATGGGAAAAACCCGCTGAGCCCCACCCACCCAGGCCTGATCCCTGCCAGCACCTAACTCCCTCCAACCCCACCCTCTATGGGAAAAACCCGCTGAGCCCCACCGACCCAGGCCTGATCCCTGCCAGCACCTAACTCCCTCCAACCCCACCCTCTATGGGAAAATCCCAGTGAGCCCCACCGACCCAGGCCTGATCCCTGCCAGCACCTAACTCCCTCCAACCCCACCCCCTATGGGAAAAACCCGCTGAGCCCATGGGCGTCCGCAGAAAATTTTCCAAGGGGGGGCAAGTAAGCTGTCATCATCCTGCAACAGATAAATATATATATTTTTTTTTTTTGCAGGATGATACTAGGGGAGGCTAAAGATGGCCCATATACAGACTGACCTACAGCTAATGTGACACTTAGTGGATTCGCTGCTGACGTAAAAAGTTAACCTCCCAACTACCTCTTGCCGTTCCCACTGACTTCCAGGGATACTGTACAAAAGTGCGGGTGGGGGTGCTTTTTTTTTTTTTACCCTAAAATGTTTAGGATGTAAAAGTATTCATACGCGCACTTCTGTTAGGGGATCTGCAAACATTTGTGTTTGTGATCAGTTAGCTTAAAGGGGTTGTTCGCATTCAATTCACTTTTATTTTTAATGGTTTTTCAGTTATTTAGCTTTTTGTTCAGCAGCTCTCCATTTGGTATTTCAGCAGCTATCTGGTTGCTAGGGTCTTATTTACCCTAGCAACCAGGTAGTGATTTAAACAAGAGATGGGAATATGAATAGTTAAGGGGCCTACTTGGAAAAATAAGTAATACAAAATTATAATAATAATAAAATTGTAGCCTCACAGAGCAATATTTTTTGGCCCCATTTGAAATCTGTATAGAGGCAGAAGAGAAAGGCAAATTATTCAAAAAAATTAATTAGGAAGACCAATTGCAAAGTTGCTAGGAATAGGCCATTTTATAACATACTAAAGGTTAACTTAAAAGTGAACCACCCCTTTAGATGTGTTTATGTTAGTTTTATAGCAAGAAAGGCAGTGGGTACTGACTCCCCATTATATACAGTGAGACGCAGTCCTTATTTACAAACCCAGCACATTATATACAGTGAGAAGCAGTGGGTACAGATGGCAGATATTCAGGCCTGGCACTATAACACTGGCACTGATACACAACATTGGCCCCACTGTAACTTACTATAAATGAACAAAACAATGACAAAAAAAAAAAAAAATAGTAAGTGCAAAAAACAACAACACATATATAAACACACAATGAGCTTTTTCAGAGGGAAAGAGTTAACTTACCCTCCATCTGTTAGGGTAGGGGATAGATTATAAATTATTATAGATGTCAGGTCAGGCAAAAAACAATTTAATGTCAGCTAGTGATTCTTTAGAACTGTATAGTACCTGGGTATAGTACCTGGGTATAGTGCCTGGGTATAGTACCTGGGTATAGTACCTGGGTATAGTGCCTGGGTATAGTGCCTGGGTATAGTGCCTGTGTATAGTGCCTGGGTATAGTGCCTGGGTATAGTGCCTGGGTATAGTACCTGGGTATAGTGCCTGGGTATAGTACCTGGGTATAGTACCTGGGTATAGTGCCTGGGTATAGTGCCTGTGTATAGTACCTGTGTATAGTGCCTGTGTATAGTACCTGGGTATAGTGCCTGTGTATAGTACCTGTGTATAGTGCCTGTGTATAGTACCTGGGTATAGTACCTGGGTATAGTACCTGGGTATAGTGCCTGGGTATAGTACCTGGGTATAGTACCTGGGTATAGTGCCTGGGTATAGTGCCTGGGTATAGTGCCTGTGTATAGTGCCTGGGTATAGTGCCTGGGTATAGTGCCTGGGTATAGTGCCTGGGTATAGTGCCTGGGTATAGTGCCTGTGTATAGTACCTGTGTATAGTGCCTGTGTATAGTGCCTGTGTATAGTGCCTGGGTATAGTGCCTGTGTATAGTGCCTGTGTATAGTGCCTGGGTATAGTGCCTGTGTATAGTGCCTGGGTATAGTGCCTGGGTATAGTGCCTGTGTATAGTGCCTGGGTATAGTGCCTGGGTATAGTGCCTGGGTATAGTGCCTGTGTATAGTGCCTGTGTATAGTGCCTGTGTATAGTACCTGGGTATAGTGCCTGGGTATAGTGCCTGGGTATAGTGCCTGGGTATAGTGCCTGTGTATAGTGCCTGGGTATAGTGCCTGGGTATAGTGCCTGTGTATAGTGCCTGTGTATAGTGCCTGGGTATAGTACCTGTGTATAGTGCCTGTGTATAGTACCTGGGTATAGTACCTGTGTATAGTACCTGTGTATAGTACCTGGGTATAGTACCTGGGTATAGTACCTGGGTATAGTACCTGTGTATAGTGCCTGGGTATAGTGCCTGTGTATAGTGCCTGGGTATAGTACCTGTGTATAGTGCCTGGGTATAGTGCCTGGGTATAGTGCCTGGGTATAGTGCCTGGGTATAGTGCCTGTGTATAGTGCCTGTGTATAGTGCCTGTGTATAGTACCTGGGTATAGTACCTGGGTATAGTACCTGCGTATAGTGCCTGGGTATAGTACCTGTGGGATGAAAACTGCAGCAAAAGTTGAGAGTTGGTTCTTAGGTAAAGTTACAGGGGCAGATTCTTCTTTTCAGTCTTTATTTCTGTTTCCAGTTTGCAAAATTTCCCGATCCCTGTGTGCATGTGTGCTCTGATTGGTCAATTTTACTGTCTGTCAAGGAAGCTGTGCTCTGATTGGAGAATCCACAAGAAGAAAGATCCAATCGGAGCACAGCAAAAACGGGCTTGAGGGGACAGTGCAGAAACGGAGTAAGGTTTTTGTTTTTTTTGCTAGTTTTCCAGGGGGGGGCAAGTGCCCTCTCTTGCCCCCTTCTGTGGACGCCCATGGCTGAGCCCCACCGACCCAGGCCTGATCCCTGCCAGCACCTAACTCCCTCCGACCCCACCCTCTATGGGAAAAACCCGCTGAGCCCCACCGACCCAGGCCTGATCCCTGCCAGCACCTAACTCCCTCCAACCCCACCCTCTATGGGAAAATCCCAGTGAGCCCCACCGACCCAGGCCTGATCCCTGCCAGCACCTAACTCCCTCTGACCCCACCCTCTATGGGAAAATCCCAGTGAGCCCCACCCACCCAGGCCTGATCCCTGCCAGCACCTAACTCCCTCCGACCCCACCCTCTATGGGAATAACCCGCTGAGCCCCACCCACCCAGGCCTGATCCCTGCCAGCACCTAACTCCCTCCGACCCCACCCTCTATGGGAATAACCCGCTGAGCCCCACCCACCCAGGCCTGATCCCTGCCAGCACCTAACTCCCTCTAACCCCACCCTCTATGGGAAAAACCCGCTGAGCCCCACCCACCCAGGCCTGATCCCTGCCAGCACCTAACTCCCTCCAACCCCACCCTCTATGGGAAAATCCCAGTGAGCCCCACCGACCCAGGCCTGATCCCTGCCAGCACCTAACTCCCTCCAACCCCACCCTCTATGGGAAAAACCCGCTGAGCCCCACCGACCCAGGCCTGATCCCTGCCAGCACCTAACTCCCTCCAACCCCACCCTCTATGGGAAAAACCCGCTGAGCCCCACCCACCCAGGCCTGATCCCTGCCAGCACCTAACTCCCTCCAACCCCACCCTCTATGGGAAAAACCCGCTGAGCCCCACCCACCCAGGCCTGATCCCTGCCAGCACCTAACTCCCTCCAACCCCACCCTCTATGGGAATAACCCGCTGAGCCCCACCCACCCAGGCCTGATCCCTGCCAGCACCTAACTCCCTCCGACCCCACCCTCTATGGGAATAACCCGCTGAGCCCCACCCACCCAGGCCTGATCCCTGCCAGCACCTAACTCCCTCCAACCCCACCCTCTATGGGAAAAACCCGCTGAGCCCCACCCACCCAGGCCTGATCCCTGCCAGCACCTAACTCCCTCCAACCCCACCCTCTATGGGAAAATCCCAGTGAGCCCCACCGACCCAGGCCTGATCCCTGCCAGCACCTAACTCCCTCCAACCCCACCCTCTATGGGAAAAACCCGCTGAGCCCCACCCACCCAGGCCTGATCCCTGCCAGCACCTAACTCCCTCCAACCCCAACCTCTATGGGAAAAACCCGCTGAGCCCCACCCACCCAGGCCTGATCCCTGCCAGCACCTAACTCCCTCCAACCCCACCCTCTATGGGAAAAACCCGCTGAGCCCCACCCACCCAGGCCTGATCCCTGCCAGCACCTCCACCCTCACCCCCTAAGACTGGGACACAAGTAAAGGTCAGGGTCAGACTGGGCTGGCAGAAAAAACCTGGAAAGAAGCCCACTGGCCCAGAACCGATCCCTGCGGGGTGCTTTGGGGCCCCTCCTGACGTGCCTAAGTATGTGCGCTTGGGGGAGGGGATTGGCTGGGCGGCAAGGACCCGGGGGGTGGGCACCATAGGGGGGTATCTTGGGGGGGTGCAGGGCCCCTACAGTGGCAGCCCCGGTGGGCCCTGAACCCCCTAGTCTCCCTATTTTGGATAAAGTATTATCCTGGCAGTTCAGTAACTTACTTACATAGTTACAGAGTTACACGGTTACGTTGGGCTGAAAAAAGTTGCACTCTGGGTGGATGCGGATTTTTTCCGCAGGGGGGCCCAGCGCGTTATTGTTACACCACTGCCAGAGACAGTAGCATAACTAGAGTCTGCATAGGAACTTTCAGGGGCCCCCCTACAAAGAACTTTTGATGCGCCCGCGGCTCATTCTCTTCCCCATCCCTTTTTATGGGCTCCCTCCCAGTCCCTCCGCTGCACTGATACCTGTTCCCTCACATATGGATCCCAAACACCCTTCACAACAGGGTCAGACTGGGCCGCTGGGACACCGGGAAAAATCCCGGTGGGCCCCGGCTCTAGTGGGCCCCGGCGGCCCAGACCCGACCCTTGCCGGTGCTCCCCCTCCCGACCGCTCCTCCCCTGACGCGTCAAATTTACGCGCTCAGAGGAGGACGTCGGGTGGGGGGCCCCTGGGGGGGGTTAGGGGACGTGCCTGGCTGGGGGCACCTGCAGGGCCCCTGGGACTGGAGCCCCAGTGGGCCCTTCACCCCCCAGTCCAACCCTGCTTCACAATGTCATTATCTGTGCAGTCTGCGGCATGCAGTGTAATTAATATGCCTTAGGCCACGCAGGATAAGAATTCATCATGTGTCTGATTTAATGGGGCAAAATGGAAGCCCTAAAGCCACTCACTCGTAATGATAACAAATGGTTGATTAAAAAAAAAAAGAAACAATTCCGAATAATTTCCTTAGGAACCAGGAATCTATGGGAAATCATTTGTTTTCTGTTTCCCTTTATGTGTAATTACCTGTCATATTAATATCTTATTTTCCAAACACTGACTGTTACATTTCATGTTCATATCCAGAAGCCTTTATTCCTACCCGGAACGCCCGGAACACTTTCCAGAATGATCGTTTTATGAGTTTGTTTTTCCGTCATTCTTTCTGGTTGGCCGTTAGGAGCCGCGGGAGATCAAGGAGTTTCTAATTAGGAGAATATTAGGATTGTTCTGAGCTACCGGCAGATATTTTAGCCTGACGCTTTATTCTATTGCTGCTTAGAGACCCGACTGCATTCATTATACAGCGATAATAAGTGTTACTGGTAATTACTCACAAATATGCCGAATGCAAAGCGGAATATATTAATCTTTCTGAGCATTTGCATAATGGTATGGGGGCGGGGCATATGGTATAATTACAGAATGAATTACCGGACATTGTCCCTATACAGCTGACAAAGGAACCGGCCTATTCATTTCCCCTTCCATTCAAAAATGTCTATTTTTCATCATTTGTGCCAGAAATTAGTGATGGGCAAAATGTTTCGGCAGGCATGGATTTGCAGCGAATTTCCAAAAAAATTTGCCGTGTGTCAAAAAATAGTCGCCCACGTCAAAAGAGAATAGCCGCACGACATAGGATAGCCTCACGACAAAAGAATAGCCTTGGGCGACAAAAGAATAGCCTCGTGACAAAAGAATAGCCTCGGGTGACAAAAGAATAGCCTCGGGTGAAAAAAGAATAGCTTCGGGTGACAAAAGAAAAGCCTCTCGACAAAAGAATAGCCTCGGGTGACAAAAGAATAGCCACGCGACAAAAGAATAGCCTCGGGTGACAAAAGAATAGCCTCGCGTGACAAAAGAATAGCCTCTCGACAAAAGAATAGCCTCGGGTGACAAAAGAATAGCCTTGCGACAAAAGAATAGCCTCGGGCGACAAAAGAGTAGCCACGGGTGACAAAAGAATAGCCTCGGGCGACAAAAGAATAGCCTCGCGACAAAAGAATAGTTGCTGGCGACAAAAGAATAGCCTCGGGCGACAAAAGAATAGCCTTTGCGACAAAAGAATAGCCTTTGCGACAAAAGAATAGCCTCGCGACAAAAGAATAGCCGCGAGCAACAAAAGAATAGCCACGGGCGTCAAATTTTTTTTGACACGTGACATTTTCGCCAGTTTGCGAATTTTTCCCGTTTCGCGAATCACTACCAGAAATCTCCAGACTGAAATTCAAGGTGTTATCTATCTGCTAGGCAACACTTACCTTAGCAACGAGGCAGTGATTAATATCAATTCGTGATGGGTGAAAAAATTTGCCAGGTATGGATTAGCTGCAAATTTTCACGTTTCGCCATTGGCAGATCTTTTGGCGAAAAGGGCAACAAAATTCACCGCAGAAAAATTCACCACACGTCCAAAAATTGCGTGAAAAGAATTGTCGCCAAAAAACTTGAATTGAAAAAAAAAACCAAACTCGACCGTTAGTTTTTTTCTACTTCCAATAAACTCACATTTTTTTTTTTTTAAAAACTCAAATGTTGGCTTATTTATAACAAAATCCAAATATGAAAAACTCAATTGAATAAGAAAACTCAAATACCTCAGATTTGTACAAAAAAAACTTTGAAATTAAAAAATTGGCTAGAATTTTTTTTTCTTTTAAAGTAAACATTACCTTTCATGTTCTCAAAACAGCCCAATGAAATAATTCCCACAGTAAATGAATCTTAATTTAATTAAAAACGAGCGTAAGCTCTTCTTCACATCGGTACCTGGTTGCCATGATATAAAATGACCAATACATAACAGAAATGGGGCTTATTCCTTTCTATATCCTACCAACGTTGTCATGGGAAAAAAAGCAGCTGTTTGTTTATCCGGAAGGGTTTGCTCCGGTACAAATAAGAGTGTTCATTTGTGGCATGTAGTTTAGAAATGTACAGATGGTTACCATGGTAACTGGATACCCCCCGCCCCCCCTTCTTCCCTGCTCTTCATCCATAACAGCGGCAGTCGTGGCTTTTCTCGTTCCTCGTAATAAGTGGGAATTTTTCCTCTAGCGCTTCCATTAATTATGACAGAATGTTCTATTCAGAAATGACATGGAAAGCAGCATGTGTTTTTTGAAGATAGTGATTTAGATTATTGTAGCGAAGGGGCCGCGCGTTGCTGTAAGAAGCTGTTTATCTTGGCAATAAGGGCGCCGACGCACAGTTCCGCTATTAATCTTACATGCCTTACACTTACACTTAGGGGTCATTTGGCAAAATGTCACTCAGCTACTATCTTCCATGTTCCTCCCGCCTTTGCTTCAATATTTTTCCCCCAGAAACCTGACGGCAAATATCAGCGGCCATAGATAGTGTAGCTTCTAGGCGGAATGGTAATTACCAAGTGGGAAGCCGTGGCGGCTAGTGATGGGCGAAATGTTTCGGCAGGCACGGATTTGCAGCGAATATGTCCACATTTCGTCACTGACGGATTTTTCCGTGAAATGCATGAAAAAATTCGCCGTGGAAAAATTCGAGCATATCCAAAAATTGTTGCCCGCATTAAGAAAAATTGCCGCCAGCATCAAAAGAATTGTCACGGGGGTCAAAACATTTGTCGCGGGCATCAAAAGAATTGTTGCGGTGTCAAAAAAATTGTCGCGAGTGTCAAAAAAAATTTGTTGCGGGCATCAAAAGAATTGTTGCGGGCATCAAAAAAATTGTCACGGGCGTCAAAAGAATTGTCATGGGGATCAAAAGAGTTGGCGTGGGCATCAAAAGAATTGGCGTGGGCGTCAAAAAAATTGTCATGGGCGTCAAAAGAATTGGCGTGGGCGACAAAAAAATTGTCACGGGCGTCAAAAGAATTGTCATGGGCATCAAAAAAATTGGCATGGGCGTCAAAAAAATTGTCACGGGCGTCAAAAGAATTGGCGTGGGCGTCAAAAAAATTGTCGCCGGCGTCAAAAAATTGTTGCGGGCATCAAAAGAATTGTCACGGGCGGCAAAAAAATTGTCGCGGGCAAAATTGTCACAGGCGTCAAAAAATTTGTCACAGGCATCAAAAAAATTGTTGGGGGCGGCAAAAAAATTGGTGCGGGCATCAAAAAATTTGTCACGGGAATCAAAAAAATTGTCACGGGCGTCAAAAGAATTGTCATGGGGATCAAAAGAATTGGCGTGAGCGTCAAAAAAATTGTCATGGCATCAAAAATTTGTTGCGGGCGTCAAAAAAATTGTCGTGGCCAACAAATTTTACTTTTAAAAGATTAGCAAATTTTTCGGCAAAGCGAAACGGGACAGATTCGCTCATCACTAGAGGGGGCTCATCCTAATGGCAAATGGGAGACCCAGGAACAAGAGAATGGAAACACTTCATTTCTGCCCGGGTTGAATTAAAACGTGGAGCCCCTTTATACAGCAATGGATTCTCCCACCATGACCGGATATTTATTTCATATTGTCAGGAATTTCTTCATAGAAAGAATTTCTGGAAATCTAGAAAGTTTCCATGGATGAAGAAAATTTGCAAATCTTGCGAAAGATTTGCAAAATGGCAAAAAATTCATGGTAAAATTGTTGTGCGCCATTTTTTTTTATGCGCTCGACTATTGGCAGATTGCTTTGCAAAGCAGGGGGTAACATTTGCTGCAGAAAAAATAGCTGCAGAAAAAAAATAGTCGAGCATGTTAAAAAAATGGCTTGTGACAATTTTGCCATCTCACAAATTTTCCGACGTTTGGCTAATCTTTCGCGAAATTGTCACGCATTTGACTATTTTTTTTGCCATGGCGAGTTTTTTTTGCCTACAACCAATGAAAGAATTTTTGCAAATTGGGCACGTCAAATTGGGGGGCGGTCACGTCAAAAAAAGACGAGGGAGACCAAAAAAAATTTTGTGCGGCAAAAAAAATTGTCGCCCGTGGCTATTATTTTGTCGCCCACGGCTATTATTTTGTCGTCCACGGCTATTATTTTGTCGCACGGCTATTATTTTGTCACCTGCGGCTATTCGTTTGTCGCCCGCGGCTATTATTTTGTCGCACGGTTAGTATTTTGTTGCATGCCTATTCTTTTGCCGCCCATGGCTATTATTTTGTCGCACGGCTATTATTTTGTTGCCCGCGGCTATTATTTTGTCGCCCGCGGCTATTCTTTTGTCTCCTGCGGCTATTCTTTTGTCTCCTGCGGCTATTATTTTGTCTCCTGCGGCTATTATTTTGTCGCCCGCGGCTATTCTTTTGTCTCCTGCGGCTATTATTTTGTTGCGCGGCTATTATTTTGTCGCCCACAGCTATTATTTTGTTGCACGGCTATTCTTTTGACGCCCGCAACTATTCTTTTTTGATGCCGGCGACAATTTTTGGACGTGCAGCGATTTTTCCGCGGCAAATTTTTTCATCCGTTTCTCTAAACAATCCGCCAATGGTGAAACGCAGAAATTCGCCACGAATCCATGCCTGCCGAAACATTTCGCCCATCACTACTCATCACTATTTCTAAGCTCTGTATTCACAGGATCAGGAAATCCGTCCCCTTTCCGTTAATATCTAAATAACATGCCTTGTCGGAACTCAAAGTCCTTCAGCAAAGTGGCGCTCTCTGTTTATCGCTAATCATACATTAGGCGCCATTGTTGTATTGTTCGGCCCGGCCGTATTGAGCGTTCAATGGGATCGTTATGAGGCTTCTGTGAGCCAATCGGCACCTCTTTAGCTTATTAATGGCACATTAGAACCGTTCTCTTTGCTTTCAGACGTTCCAAATTGTCTTTCATGGACAATGAGAATTATTTTTTGTCTGTATTTTTTTGAGTAATAAGTAGTGTTCTGGTTATGTGCAGAATAACAGTGATTTATGCAGGGTCACGCTCAGTCATTACATTACCATCTGGCTTGGGGCGAGTGAATGGGGAATGGGGGAAGCTGTGTGTTCCAGCACTAATGTTAGCCATCTCCTGACTCGGGGCTCTCTCTGTCTGGCCCAAGCGGGGGGCTTATTGTTTGGCCGCCGCGAGCCTGAGCTGAATGCTTAATCAGAGCGACTGGAACACCAGAGACTTAACGGCAGCTGTACGGTCTCCGATAAACACAGACGCACGTCCTCATAATATTCTGCTAATGTCATACGGGGAAAATGTTATTCTTTGCATTCATCCAAATAATGTATATGGCTTTATTTTAATATGATTTTATTTATAGGGAGTCTGGTACATCTGAATGAATGAGCTGCTATCAATAAGCACAATATAATGCATATGAGCCTATATAATGTATATGAACATATAATATGCATAATGTAATATATATAAATGCATAATATGCATAACACGATATATATGAACATATAATACACATACTATAATACTATAATGAATAAACAGTATCATAAGCATAATATAATATACAGTATATGAACATATAATACAGGTATGGGATCCCAAGTAAGATATAATTACCCCTTATTGGGGCAGAACAGCCCTATTGGGTTTATTTAATGGTTAAATGATTCCCTTTTCTCTGTAATAATAAAACAGTACCTGTACTTGATCCCAACTAAGATATAATTACCCCTTATTGGGGGCAGAACAGCCCTATTGGGTTTATTTAATGGTTAAATGATTCCCTTTTCTCTGTAATAATAAAACAGTACCTGTACTTGATCCCAACTAAGATATAATTACCCCTTATTGGGGGCAGAACAGCCCTATTGGGTTTATTTCATGGTTAAATGATTCCCTTTTCTCTGTAATAATAAAACAGTACCTGTACTTGATCCCAACTAAGATATAATTACCCCTTATTGGGGCAGAACAGCCCTATTGGGTTTATTTCATGGTTAAATGATTCCCTTTTCTCTGTAATAATAAAACAGTACCTGTATTTGATCCCAACTAAGATATAATTACCCCTTATTGGGGCAGAACAGCCCTATTGGGTTTATTTAATGGTTAAATGATTCCCTTTTCTCTGTAATAATAAAACAGTACCTGTACTTGATCCCAACTAAGATATAATTACCCCTTATTGGGGGCAGAACAGCCCTATTGGGTTTATTCAATATCTGAATGATTTTTAGCAGACTTAAGTTATGGAGATCCAAATTACGGAAAAATCCCTTATCCGGAAAACCTCAGGTCCCGGGCATTCTGGATAACAGGTCCCATATCTGTACACATACTATAATATATATGAATATACAGTATAATATATATAATATAATGTACAGCATATGAATATATAATACAACCCAGTTGTTCAAAAGGCGCACCCGGTGCAGAAAGGATCCAAAATCTCAAGTGAGGCATAAACAGCGAATCAGTGGAAGTCTAAAGTTAAACTATATTAAGATGTGGACATTATGGACTTAAGATGCATTTATTATATTAAAGGGGAACTCCACCCAAACACAACTAAAGCTTTTTCAAAAGTAAGCATCATTTCAAGCGAGATACAAGAATTAAAAAATATTTAGCCTTTTCATGATGTTTAATGTAATAATCTGGTTTGGCGCAGTTCCCTAAGCCCCACCCCCTGTCCCCTAAGCCCCACCCCTGTCCCCTAAGAACCAACCCCTGTTCCCTAAGCCCCGCCCCCTGTTGCATAAGCCTCACCCCCTGTTGTTTCCTAAACCCCACCCCTTGTTCCCCAAGCCCTGCCCCCTGTTCCCCTGCTGGTCTGGCTGGCTACTTTGTGACTCAAATAAAATATAACAGTAGTCGCCTGCCTTCAGCCTGCCTCCTCCCAATCCCACAATCCCCTGCTGCACACATGATGTCAATAAGGAAAGGAACATCCCAGTGCAATGCATTGTGGGTTATGTAGTTCCTGCATGCTGCCTGTAAGCTGTGGGGAAGTGGTTACAATTTGTAACATCAGTGTTTTAGTCCCTCCTCCCCTGCCAGGATTTCCAATGATGCAGAAAGAGTAGAACAGTTTTGCAGCTGGATTTCAGCATATAAAAAATAAAAGCTCTATTGGAACAAACAGACATGAGAAGGAAATCTATGGTTAAATGGAGGCGCAGGGGAAGAAGCAAAGGCCGAGGGAAAATCTATTGCATTTCACACAAGAGGGATAAAGCGGTTCCGGCTTCCAGGTGGCTGCGCCGTATAATTTACTTCCTTGACCTTCTCGGGCGTTTCAATAGCAGCGCTGACATTTAGAAAGGAATTTAATTTCCAGCATTGGGTCGAGTCTGACACCCAAAGGTGTTCCATTAACCTTACCCACGGTGCCCCTGTTCCACACAGGTCCGTCGGTGCGTAGGTGAGATATACCCTAAATACAATATTACATGTGAGGCTTGAGGTCTAGAGCTGAGAATGGCTACATTGTGCCTAATTCACTGGCCCTTCTGAATTGAATCTATATTGAGCCATTCTGAGCCTCTATACCTTCATTATTTCCCTTTTGTATTTGTGTAATAGAAAATGTAGTTTATCTGTACCTAAACTGTCTGGCTGCTGCATACTTACACCTCCCATAACCCTCCTATCCCTTCTTATGTCTCCCATAACCCTCCTATACATTCTTATGTCTCCCATAACCCTCCTATCCCACCTTACGCCTCCCATAACCCTCCTATCCCTTCTTATGTCTCCCATAACCCTCCTATACATTCTTATGTCTCCCATAACCCTCCTATCCCACCTTACGCCTCCCATAACCCTCCTATCCCTCCTTACACCTCCCATAACCCTCCTATCCCACCTTACGCCTCCCATAACCCTCCTATCCCTCCTTACACCTCCCATAACCCTCCTATCCCACCTTACGCCTCCCATAACCCTCCTATCCCACCTTACGCCTCCCATAACCCTCCTTTCCCTTCTTACACCTCCCAAAACCTTTCTATACCTTCTTATGTCTCCCATAACACTTCTATCCCTTTTTACACCTCCCATAACCCTTCTATCCCTTCTAACACCTCCCATAACCCTCCTATCCCTTCTTACACCTCCAATAACCCTCCTATCCCCCCTTACGCCTCCCATAACCCTCCTATCCCTTCTTACACCTCCCAAAACTTTCTATCCCTTCTTATGTCTCCCATAACCCTTCTATCCCTTCTTACACCTCCCATAACCCTCCTATCCCTTCTTACACCTCCCATAACCCTCCTATCCCCCCTTACGCCTCCCATAACCCTCCTATCCCTTCTTACACCTCCCAAAACCTTTCTATCCCTTCTTATGTCTCCCATAACACTTCTATCCCTTTTTACACCTCCCATAACCCTTCTATCCCTTCTTACACCTCCCATAACCCTTCTAGCCCTTCTTACACCTCCCATAACCCTTCTATCCTTTCTTACACCTCCCATAACCCTTCTATCCTTTCTTACACCTCCCATAACCCTTCTATCCTTTCTTACACCTTCCATAACCCTTCTATCCTTTCTTACACCTCCCATAACCCTTCTATCCTTTCTTACACCTCCCAAAACCTTTCTATCCCTTCTTATGTCTCCCATAACCCTTCTATCCCTTTTTACACCTCCCAAAACCTTTATATCCCTTCTTATGTCTCCCATAACACTTCTATCCCTTTTTACACCTCCCATAACCCTTCTATCCCTTCTTACACCTCCCATAACCCTTCTATCCCTTCTTACACCTCCCATAACTCTTCTATCCCTTACGCCTCCCATAACCCTTCTATCCCTCCTTATGCCTCCCATAACCCTTCTATCCCTCCTTACGCCTCCCATAACCCTTCTATCCCTCCTTACGCCTCCCATAACCCTTCTATCCCTTCTTACACCTCCCATAACCCTTCTATCCCTTACGCCTCCTATAACCCTGCTATCCCTCCTTACGTCTCCCATAACCCTCCTATTCCTCCTTACGCCTCCCACAACCCTTCTATCCCTTCTTACGCCTCCCATAACCCTCCTATTCCTCCTTACACCTCCCATAACCCTCCTATCCCCCCTCTTTACACCACCCATAACCCTCTTTTCCCTCTTTACACCTCCCATAGCCCTTGGTGCAGACTAAAAAGCTAGTCAAGCAGGAGTCCTACCAATTCTGTGTCCAACCACTGGCCAGACACGCTGGTTGAGGTTCTCAGCCAACAATAATTGCTTCCCTCTAACACCATGGGACTCTAACCCAGGTTGCCCAAGAAAGAGAAAAACGAATGTATCATGTTTAGCCACCTATCCCCATCCCTTTCAGCTGTCAACGATATTGCACATTTCCTCGCTGTCGGAGCCCATGGGGGCAGGTCCTTGCACGGGGCTTGCGTTTGGCAGGATCCATGGGAGGTGGGATGGGGAAGACACAGAGGACAATGTCCAAAGACCATTTGCATCCAAAGTAATATATTATAGACAATGGTGGAATGGGCTGAGTGTGAGACCCACCAAGGCTCCTACCCAAGGTGCCCCCACACCCCCTCCAGGGCCCCTTCCACTCACTCACTGTCAGCCCCTGCGGCAACCGGGGAGAGACAGGTGGGGATCAGGTCTGGGTCAGAGGGGCCCACCGGGTTTTTTCCTGGTGTCCTGCCGGCCCAGTCCAACCCTGATTATAAAAAAAGATGATCCCAGTGAGCTTACAGTTAGTGATGAGCAAATCTGTCCCATTCCGCTTCCCCGGCGTTCCCTCACTTTACAGCAGTTTTGCAAAAATGCGGATTTTTGCTGCGAATCCCTACGTACAATACACAGTGATCATAGCCGGCAGCTGCGGATGGTTCATCCCTGTTCATAAACGTGTTATTCCTGGCAAAGCAGCAGCTCATACATTTAGCAAATCTTTCCTTTTAGTAATTAACACTCTGATTATTCAGCGATAAGTGCAAGAATGTGCAAAACGGTGACAGTGTAACAATATGTTGGTTAAACATTTCAAAATGCTCCGAGAAGCCGGGAGACGTGAGAAACGTCTGCGAATCTTTAAATTGAATCATTAGTGTCATTAAGTTGTTAGGGCGCACCAGAGGATGCTGGGAATTGGGCTCATTTGAATAGAGAACGTCGCTCGCGTTCAGATGGTTCCATTGTTCCAGTGCCGCGTTGGTAGCCTCAATAAACCACTTGGGTCAGTGTGCATGTAGGAATAAGTACCCATCAGCCTTGGCCAAAGCCCAGTACACAAGGGCAACAAGGAAGGCAGTATAAATAAAACAGTACCTGTACTTGATCCCAACTAAGATATAATTACCCCTTATTGGGGCAGAACAGCCCTATTGGGTTTATTTCATGGTTAAATGATTCCCTTTTCTCTGTAATAATAAAACAGTACCTGTACTTGATCCCAACTAAGATATAATTACCCCTTATTGGGGGCAGAACAGCCCTATTGGGTTTATTTCATGGTTAAATGATTCCCTTTTCTCTGTAATAATAAAACAGTACCTGTACTTGATCCCAACTAAGATATAATTACCCCTTATTGGGGCAGAACAGCCCTATTGGGTTTATTTAATGGTTAAATGATTCCCTTTTCTCTGTAATAATAAAACAGTACCTGTACTTGATCCCAACTAAGATATAATTACCCCTTATTGGGGGCAGAACAGCCCTATTGGGTTTATTTCATGGTTAAATGATTCCCTTTTCTCTGTAATAATAAAACAGTACCTGTACTTGATCCCAACTAAGATATAATTACCCCTTATTGGGGCAGAACAGCCCTATTGGGTTTATTTAATGGTTAAATGATTCCCTTTTCTCTGTAATAATAAAACAGTACCTGTACTTGATCCCAACTAAGATATAATTACCCCTTATTGGGGCAGAACAGCCCTATTGGGTTTATTTAATGGTTAAATGATTCCCTTTTCTCTGTAATAATAAAACAGTACCTGTACTTGATCCCAACTAAGATATAATTACCCCTTATTGGGGGCAGAACAATCCTATTGGGTTTAGTTACTGTTTAAATAATTTTTTTAGCAGACTTAAGGTAGGAGATCCGAATTACGGAAAGACCCCTTATCCGGAAACCCTACGTCCCAAGCATTCTGGATAATGGGCCCCATACTTGTATTAGAAAATCTGCCTTATGTTCTTCTATCTCATAAATGAGACATATAGAGAGTGCAATACATTGGACGTCTGATGCAATGCATAAGGTAATTAAATGCCGCTGTGCGCTTTATGGCACTGTCAGAATAATGAATGGGTAACCATATAATGACAGGTTATAAATAGTACGATCAATATTGTCATCTACACGGGGCTGGTGGTTGAATAAATACCGGCACAATGGGCTCTATCGGTGTCTCTGGGCATTGTGTGTATTTGTAGCTACAGTATGGAGCCCAACTAAGAGACACACGGCGGAATGTTCCGACAATATAATAGAGACAAGGAGGCCAATGCTGATCCCAGTAGAGTGGAAGGATATAAATGAGTTATTAATGTAGGGAAACATCACTGTGGGAAGCGTCAAATGAGACCGAGGAACCTGAAGAGCCAAGAGTTTATCATCAAGACACAAATAATTGTCTCTATGGGGTCAATTGGCGTTTAGTCCTCATTTAGTTCCCTGTATGAACCAATCAACGGGTGGGGTAGCGGTCAAAAGCTTGAAGAGCAGTTTTCAGAACGTTGCAATGTTCCAGGTTGGAGAGGATGGGGGCATGAATGGGAATCAGTTGTAAGAACCGAAAGAAACATTAAAAAAATCAAAAGGAGAAAGGGGTTCACAGTTGCCCCCCCAAAGCAGCACTGGGCTACAGTGTTTGTGATGGTTACAGCAACAGTGATGGTAAGGACCTGACTTTGGTGGGAAAAAGATATGTTTATGTAGGGA